>NC_139655.1:38755822-39474617 GCF_951799395.1 Argentina silus | reverse complement strand
TATGGTTAGGGTTGTGGTCAGGGTCGGGGTCGGGGTTGGGGTTAGGGAAAGGGATAGGGTCGGGGTCGGGTTGATGGTTATGGTTAGGGTTGTGGTCAGGGTCGGGGTCGGGGTTGGGGTTAGGGAAAGGGATAGGGTCGTGGTCGGGTTGATGGTTATGGTTAGTGTTGTGGTCAGGGTCGGGGTTGGGGTTAGGGAAAGGGATAGGGTCGGGGTCGGGTTGATGGTTATGGTTAGGGTTGTGGTCAGGGTCGGGGTTGGGGTTAGGGAAAGGGATAGGGTCGGGGTCGGGTTGATGGTTATGGTTAGGGTTGTGGTCAGGGTCGGGGTTGGGGTTAGGGAAAGGGATAGGGTCGGGGTCGGGTTGATGGTTATGGTTAGGTTTGTGGTCAGGGTCGGGGTTGGGGTTAGGGAAAGGGATAGGGTCGGGGTCGGGTTGATGGTTATGGTTAGGGTTGTGGTCAGGGTCGGGGTCGGGGTTGGGGTTAGGGAAAGGGATAGGGTCGGGGTCGGGTTGATGGTTATGGTTAGGGTTGTGGTCAGGGTCGGGGTCGGGGTTGGGGTTAGGGAAAGGGATAGGGTCGGGGTCGGGTTGATGGTTATGGTTAGGGTTGTGGTCAGGGTCGGGGTCGGGGTTGGGGTTAGGGAAAGGGATAGGGTCGGGGTCGGGTTGATGGTTATGGTTAGGGTTGTGGTCAGGGTCGGGGTCGGGGTTGGGGTTAGGGAAAGGGATAGGGTCGGGGTCGGGTTGATGGTTATGGTTAGGGTTGTGGTCAGGGTCGGGGTCGGGGTTGGGGTTAGGGAAAGGGATAGGGTCGGGGTCGGGTTGATGGTTATGGTTAGGGTTGTGGTCAGGGTCGGGGTTGGGGTTAGGGAAAGGGATAGGGTCGGGGTCGGGTTGATGGTTATGGTTAGGGTTGTGGTCAGGGTCGGGGTTGTGGTTAGGGAAAGGGATAGGGTCGGGGTCGGGTTGATGGTTATGGTTAGGGTTGTGGTCAGGGTCGGGGTCGGGGTTGGGGTTAGGGAAAGGGATAGGGTCGGGGTCGGGTTGATGGTTAGGGTTGTGGTCAGGGTCGGGGTCGGGGTTGGGGTTAGGGAAAGGGATAGGGTCGGGGTCGGGTTGATGGTTATGGTTAGGGTTGTGGTCAGGGTCGGGGTCGGGGTTGGGGTTAGGGAAAGGGATAGGGTCGGTGTCGGGTTGATGGTTATGGTTAGGGTTGTGGTCAGGGTCGGGGTCGGGGTTGGGGTTAGGGAAAGGGATAGGGTCGGGGTCGGGTTGATGGTTATGGTTAGGGTTGTGGTCAGGGTCGGGGTCGGGGTTGGGGTTAGGGAAAGGGATAGGGTCGGGGTCGGGTTGATGGTTATGGTTAGGGTTGTGGTCAGGGTCGGGGTCGGGGTTGGGGTTAGGGAAAGGGATAGGGTCGGGGTCGGGTTGATGGTTATGGTTAGGGTTGTGGTCAGGGTCGGGGTTGGGGTTAGTGAAAGGGATAGGGTCGGGGTCGGGTTTATGGTTATGGTTAGGGTTGTGGTCAGGGTCGGGGTCGGGGTTGGGGTTAGGGAAAGGGATAGGGTCGGGGTCGGGTTGATGGTTATGGTTAGGGTTGTGGTCAGGGTCGGGGTCGGGGTTGGGGTTAGGGAAAGGGATAGGGTCGGGGTCGGGTTGATGGTTATGGTTAGGGTTGTGGTCAGGGTCGGGGTCGGGGTTGGGGTTAGGGAAAGGGATAGGGTCGGGGTCGGGTTGATGGTTATGGTTAGGGTTGTGGTCAGGGTCGGGGTCGGGGTTGGGGTTAGGGAAAGGGATAGGGTCGGGGTCGGGTTGATGGTTATGGTTAGGGTTGTGGTCAGGGTCGGGGTCGGGGTTGGGGTTAGGGAAAGGGATAGGGTCGGGGTCGGGTTGATGGTTATGGTTAGGGTTGTGGTCAGGGTCGGGGTCGGGGTTGGGGTTAGGGAAAGGGATAGGGTCGGGGTCGGGTTGATGGTTATGGTTAGGGTTGTGGTCAGGGTCGGGGTCGGGGTTGGGGTTAGGGAAAGGGATAGGGTCGGGGTCGGGTTGATGGTTATGGTTAGGGTTGTGGTCAGGGTCGGGGTCGGGGTTGGGGTTAGGGAAAGGGATAGGGTCGGGGTCGGGTTGATGGTTATGGTTAGGGTTGTGGTCAGGGTCGGGGTCGGGGTTAGGGAAAGGGATAGGGTCGGGGTCGGGTTGATGGTTATGGTTAGGGTTGTGGTCAGGGTCGGGGTCGGGGTTGGGGTTAGGGAAAGGGATAGGGTCGGGGTCGGGTTGATGGTTATGGTTAGGGTTGTGGTCAGGGTCGGGGTCGGGGTTGGGGTTAGGGAAAGGGATAGGGTCGGGGTCGGGTTGATGGTTATGGTTAGGGTTGTGGTCAGGGTCGGGGTCGGGGTTGGGGTTAGGGAAAGGGATAGGGTCGGGGTCGGGTTGATGGTTATGGTTAGGGTTGTGGTCAGGGTCGGGGTCGGGGTTGGGGTTAGGGAAAGGGATATGGTCGGGGTCGGGTTGATGGTTATGGTTAGGGTTGTGGTCAGGGTCGGGGTCGGGGTTGGGGTTAGGGAAAGGGATAGGGTCGGGGTCGGGTTGATGGTTATGGTTAGGGTTGTGGTCAGGGTCGGGGTCGGGGTTGGGGTTAGGGAAAGGGATAGGGTCGGGGTCGGGTTGATGGTTATGGTTAGGGTTGTGGTCAGGGTCGGGGTTGGGGTTAGGGAAAGGGATAGGGTCGGGGTCGGGTTGATGGTTATGGTTAGGGTTGTGGTCAGGGTCGGGGTCGGGGTTGGGGTTAGGGAAAGGGATAGGGTCGGGGTCGGGTTGATGGTTGTGGTCAGGGTCGGGGTCGGGGTTGGGGTTAGGGAAAGGGATAGGGTCGGGGTCGGGTTGATGGTTGTGGTCAAGGTCGGGGTCGGGGTTGGGGTTAGGGAAAGGGATAGGGTCGGGGTCGGGTTGATGGTTATGGTTAGGGTTGTGGTCAGGGTCGGGGTCGGGGTTGGGGTTAGGGAAAGGGATAGGGTCGGGGTCGGGTTGATGGTTTTGGTTAGGGTTGTGGTCAGGGTCGGGGTCGGGGTTGGGGTTAGGGAAAGGGATAGGGTCGGGGTCGGGTTGATGGTTATGGTTAGGGTTGTGGTCAGGGTCGGGGTCGGGGTTGGGGTTAGGGAAAGGGATAGGGTCGGGGTCGGGTTGATGGTTATGGTTAGGGTTGTGGTCGGGGTCGGGGTTGGGGTTAGGGAAAGGGATAGGGTCGGGGTCGGGTTGATGGTTATGGTTAGGGTTGTGGTCAGGGTCGGGGTCGGGGTTGGGGTTAGGGAAAGGGATAGGGTCGGGGTCGGGTTGATGGTTATGGTTAGGGTTGTGGTCAGGGTCGGGGTTGGGGTTAGGGATAGGGTCGGTGTCGGGTTGATGGTTATGGTTAGGGTTGTGGTCAGGGTCGGGGTCGGGGTTGGGGTTAGGGAAAGGGATAGGGTCGGGTTGATGGTTATGGTTAGGGTTGTGGTCAGGGTCGGGGTCGGGGTTGGGGTTAGGGAAAGGGATAGGGTCGGGGTCGGGTTGATGGTTATGGTTAGGGTTGTGGTCAGGGTCGGGGTCGGGGTTGGGGTTAGGGAAAGGGATAGGGTCGGGGTCGGGTTGATGGTTATGGTTAGGGTTGTGGTCAGGGTCGGGGTCGGGGTTGGGGTTAGGGAAAGGGATAGGGTCGGGGTCGGGTTGATGGTTATGGTTAGGGTTGTGGTCAGGGTCGGGGTCGGGGTTGGGGTTAGGGAAAGGGATAGGGTCGGGGTCGGGTTGATGGTTATGGTTAGGGTTGTGGTCAGGGTCGGGGTCGGGGTTGGGGTTAGGGAAAGGGATAGGGTCGGGGTCGGGTTGATGGTTATGGTTAGGGTTGTGGTCAGGGTCGGGGTTGGGTTGATGGTTATGGTTAGGGTTGTGGTCAGGGTCGGGGTCGGGGTTGGGGTTAGGGAAAGGGATAGGGTCGGGGTCGGGTTGATGGTTATGGTTAGGGTTGTGGTCAGGGTCGGGGTCGGGGTTGGGGTTAGGGAAAGGGATAGGGTCGGTGTCGGGTTGATGGTTATGGTTAGGGTTGTGGTCAGGGTCGGGGTCGGGGTTGGGGTTAGGGAAAGGGATAGGGTCGGGGTCGGGTTGATGGTTATGGTTAGGGTTGTGGTCAGGGTCGGTGTCGGGGTTGGGGTTAGGGAAAGGGATAGGGTCGGGGTCGGGTTGATGGTTATGGTTAGGGTTGTGGTCAGGGTCGGGGTCGGGGTTGGGGTTAGGGAAAGGGATAGGGTCGGGGTCGGGTTGATGGTTATGGTTAGGGTTGTGGTCAGGGTCGGGGTCGGGGTTGGGGTTAGGGAAAGGGATAGGGTCGGGGTCGGGTTGATGGTTATGGTTAGGGTTGTGGTCAGGGTCGGGGTCGGGGTTGGGGTTAGGGAAAGGGATAGGGTCGGGGTCGGGTTGATGGTTATGGTTAGGGTTGTGGTCAGGGTCGGGGTTGGGGTTAGGGAAAGGGATAGGGTCGGGGTCGGGTTGATGGTTATGGTTAGGGTTGTGGTCAGGGTCGGGGTCGTGGTTGGGGTTAGGGAAAGGGATAGGGTCGGGGTCGGGTTGATGGTTATGGTTAGGGTTGTGGTCAGGGTTGGGGTCGGGGTTGGGGTTAGGGAAAGGGATAGGGTCGGGGTCGGGTTGATGGTTATGGTTAGGGTTGTGGTCAGGGTCGGGGTCGGGGTTGGGGTTAGGGAAAGGGATAGGGTCGGGGTCGGGTTGATGGTTATGGTTAGGGTTGTGGTCAGGGTCGGGGTTGGGGTTAGGGAAAGGGATAGGGTCGGGGTCGGGTTGATGGTTATGGTTAGGGTTGTGGTCAGGGTCGGGGTCGGGGTTGGGGTTAGGGAAAGGGATAGGGTCGGGGTCGGGTTGATGGTTATGGTTAGGGTTGTGGTCAGGGTCGGGGTCGGGGTTAGGGAAAGGGATAGGGTCGGGGTCGGGTTGATGGTTATGGTTAGGGTTGTGGTCAGGGTCGGGGTCGGGGTTGGGGTTAGGGAAAGGGATAGGGTCGGGGTCGGGTTGATGGTTATGGTTAGGGTTGTGGTCAGGGTCGGGGTCGGGGTTGGGGTTAGGGATAGGGTCGGGGTCGGGTTGATGGTTATGGTTAGGGTTGTGGTCAGGGTCGGGGTCGGGGTTGGGGTTAGGGAAAGGGATAGGGTCGGGGTCGGGTTGATGGTTAGGGTTGTGGTCAGGGTCGGGGTTGGGGTTAGGGAAAGGGATAGGGTCGGGGTCGGGTTGATGGTTATGGTTAGGGTTGTGGTCAGGGTCGGGGTCGGGGTTGGGGTTAGGGAAAGGGATAGGGTCGGGGTCGGGTTGATGGTTATGGTTAGGGTTGTGGTCAGGGTCGGGGTCGGGGTTGGGGTTAGGGAAAGGGATAGGGTCGGGGTCGGGTTGATGGTTATGGTTAGGGTTGTGGTCGGGGTCGGGGTTGGGGTTAGGGAAAGGGATAGGGTCGGGGTCGGGTTGATGGTTATGGTTAGGGTTGTGGTCAGGGTCGGGGTTGGGGTTAGGGAAAGGGATAGGGTCGGGGTCGGGTTGATGGTTATGGTTAGGGTTGTGGTCAGGGTCGGGGTCGGGGTTGGGGTTAGGGAAAGGGATAGGGTCGGGGTCGGGTTGATGGTTATGGTTAGGGTTGTGGTCGGGGTCGGGGTTGGGGTTAGGGAAAGGGATAGGGTCGGGGTCGGGTTGATGGTTATGGTTAGGGTTGTGGTCAGGGTCGGGGTTGGGGTTAGGGAAAGGGATAGGGTCGGGGTCGGGTTGATGGTTATGGTTAGGGTTGTGGTCAGGGTCGGGGTCGGGGTTGGGGTTAGGGAAAGGGATAGGGTCGGGGTCGGGTTGATGGTTATGGTTAGGGTTGTGGTCAGGGTCGGGGTTGGGGTTAGGGAAAGGGATAGGGTCGGGGTCGGGTTGATGGTTATGGTTAGGGTTGTGGTCAGGGTCGGGGTCGGGGTTGGGGTTAGGGAAAGGGATAGGGTCGGGGTCGGGTTGATGGTTATGGTTAGGGTTGTGGTCAGGGTCGGGGTTGGGGTTAGGGAAAGGGATAGGGTCGGGGTCGGGTTGATGGTTATGGTTAGGGTTGTGGTCAGGGTCGGGGTCGGGGTTGGGGTTAGGGAAAGGGATAGGGTCGGGGTCGGGTTGATGGTTGTGGTCAGGGTCGGGGTCGGGGTTGGGGTTAGGGAAAGGGATAGGGTCGGGGTCGGGTTGATGGTTGTGGTCAAGGTCGGGGTCGGGGTTGGGGTTAGGGAAAGGGATAGGGTCGGGGTCGGGTTGATGGTTATGGTTAGGGTTGTGGTCAGGGTCGGGGTCGGGGTTGGGGTTAGGGAAAGGGATAGGGTCGGGGTCGGGTTGATGGTTTTGGTTAGGGTTGTGGTCAGGGTCGGGGTCGGGGTTGGGGTTAGGGAAAGGGATAGGGTCGGGGTCGGGTTGATGGTTATGGTTAGGGTTGTGGTCAGGGTCGGGGTCGGGGTTGGGGTTAGGGAAAGGGATAGGGTCGGGGTCGGGTTGATGGTTATGGTTAGGGTTGTGGTCGGGGTCGGGGTTGGGGTTAGGGAAAGGGATAGGGTCGGGGTCGGGTTGATGGTTATGGTTAGGGTTGTGGTCAGGGTCGGGGTCGGGGTTGGGGTTAGGGAAAGGGATAGGGTCGGGGTCGGGTTGATGGTTATGGTTAGGGTTGTGGTCAGGGTCGGGGTTGGGGTTAGGGAAAGGGATAGGGTCGGTGTCGGGTTGATGGTTATGGTTAGGGTTGTGGTCAGGGTCGGGGTCGGGGTTGGGGTTAGGGAAAGGGATAGGGTCGGGGTCGGGTTGATGGTTATGGTTAGGGTTGTGGTCAGGGTCGGGGTCGGGGTTGGGGTTAGGGAAAGGGATAGGGTCGGGGTCGGGTTGATGGTTATGGTTAGGGTTGTGGTCAGGGTCGGGGTCGGGGTTGGGGTTAGGGAAAGGGATAGGGTCGGGGTCGGGTTGATGGTTATGGTTAGGGTTGTGGTCAGGGTCGGGGTCGGGGTTGGGGTTAGGGAAAGGGATAGGGTCGGGGTCGGGTTGATGGTTATGGTTAGGGTTGTGGTCAGGGTCGGGGTCGGGGTTGGGGTTAGGGAAAGGGATAGGGTCGGGGTCGGGTTGATGGTTATGGTTAGGGTTGTGGTCAGGGTCGGGGTCGGGGTTGGGGTTAGGGAAAGGGATAGGGTCGGGGTCGGGTTGATGGTTATGGTTAGGGTTGTGGTCAGGGTCGGGGTCGGGGTTGGGTTGATGGTTATGGTTAGGGTTGTGGTCAGGGTCGGGGTCGGGGTTGGGGTTAGGGAAAGGGATAGGGTCGGGGTCGGGTTGATGGTTATGGTTAGGGTTGTGGTCAGGGTCGGGGTCGGGGTTGGGGTTAGGGAAAGGGATAGGGTCGGTGTCGGGTTGATGGTTATGGTTAGGGTTGTGGTCAGGGTCGGGGTCGGGGTTGGGGTTAGGGAAAGGGATAGGGTCGGGGTCGGGTTGATGGTTATGGTTAGGGTTGTGGTCAGGGTCGGGGTCGGGGTTGGGGTTAGGGAAAGGGATAGGGTCGGGGTCGGGGTCGGGTTGATGGTTATGGTTAGGGTTGTGGTCAGGGTCGGGGTCGGGGTTGGGGTTAGGGAAAGGGATAGGGTCGGGGTCGGGTTGATGGTTATGGTTAGGGTTGTGGTCAGGGTCGGGGTCGGGGTTGGGGTTAGGGAAAGGGATAGGGTCGGGGTCGGGTTGATGGTTATGGTTAGGGTTGTGGTCAGGGTCGGGGTCGGGGTTGGGGTTAGGGAAAGGGATAGGGTCGGGGTCGGGTTGATGGTTATGGTTAGGGTTGTGGTCAGGGTCGGGGTTGGGGTTAGGGAAAGGGATAGGGTCGGGGTCGGGTTGATGGTTATGGTTAGGGTTGTGGTCAGGGTCGGGGTCGTGGTTGGGGTTAGGGAAAGGGATAGGGTCGGGGTCGGGTTGATGGTTATGGTTAGGGTTGTGGTCAGGGTTGGGGTCGGGGTTGGGGTTAGGGAAAGGGATAGGGTCGGGGTCGGGTTGATGGTTATGGTTAGGGTTGTGGTCAGGGTCGGGGTCGGGGTTGGGGTTAGGGAAAGGGATAGGGTCGGGGTCGGGTTGATGGTTATGGTTAGGGTTGTGGTCAGGGTCGGGGTTGGGGTTAGGGAAAGGGATAGGGTCGGGGTCTGGTTGATGGTTATGGTTAGGGTTGTGGTCAGGGTCGGGGTCGGGGTTGGGGTTAGGGAAAGGGATAGGGTCGGGGTCGGGTTGATGGTTATGGTTAGGGTTGTGGTCAGGGTCGGGGTCGGGGTTGGGGTTAGGGAAAGGGATAGGGTCGGGGTCGGGTTGATGGTTATGGTTAGGGTTGTGGTCAGGGTCGGGGTCGGGGTTGGGGTTAGGGAAAGGGATAGGGTCGGGGTCGGGTTGATGGTTATGGTTAGGGTTGTGGTCAGGGTCGGGGTCGGGGTTGGGGTTAGGGAAAGGGATAGGGTCGGGGTCGGGTTGATGGTTATGGTTAGGGTTGTGGTCAGGGTCGGGGTCGGGGTTGGGGTTAGGGAAAGGGATAGGGTCGGGGTCGGGTTGATGGTTAGGGTTGTGGTCAGGGTCGGGGTTGGGGTTAGGGAAAGGGATAGGGTCGGGGTCGGGTTGATGGTTATGGTTAGGGTTGTGGTCAGGGTCGGGGTCGGGGTTGGGGTTAGGGAAAGGGATAGGGTCGGGGTCGGGTTGATGGTTATGGTTAGGGTTGTGGTCAGGGTCGGGGTCGGGGTTGGGGTTAGGGAAAGGGATAGGGTCGGGGTCGGGTTGATGGTTATGGTTAGGGTTGTGGTCGGGGTCGGGGTTGGTGTTAGGGAAAGGGATAGGGTCGGGGTCGGGTTGATGGTTATGGTTAGGGTTGTGGTCAGGGTCGGGGGTTGGGGTTAGGGAAAGGGATAGGGTCGGGGTCGGGTTGATGGTTATGGTTAGGGTTGTGGTCAGGGTCGGGGTCGGGGTTGGGGTTAGGGAAAGGGATAGGGTCGGGGTCGGGTTGATGGTTATGGTTAGGGTTGTGGTCAGGGTCGGGGTCGGGGTTGGGGTTAGGGAAAGGGATAGGGTCGGGGTCGGGTTGATGGTTATGGTTAGGGTTGTGGTCAGGGTCGGGGTTGGGGTTAGGGAAAGGGATAGGGTCGGGGTCGGGTTGATGGTTATGGTTAGGGTTGTGGTCAGGGTCGGGGTCGGGGTTGGGGTTAGGGAAAGGGATAGGGTCGGGGTCGGGTTGATGGTTATGGTTAGGGTTGTGGTCAGGGTCGGGGTTGGGGTTAGGGAAAGGGATAGGGTCGGGGTCGGGTTGATGGTTATGGTTAGGGTTGTGGTCAGGGTCGGGGTCGGGGTTGGGGTTAGGGAAAGGGATAGGGTCGGTGTCGGGTTGATGGTTATGGTTAGGGTTGTGGTCAGGGTCGGGGTCGGGGTTGGGGTTAGGGAAAGGGATAGGGTCGGGGTCGGGTTGATGGTTATGGTTAGGGTTGTGGTCAGGGTCGGGGTCGGGGTTGGGGTTAGGGAAAGGGATAGGGTCGGGGTCGGGGTCGGGTTGATGGTTATGGTTAGGGTTGTGGTCAGGGTCGGGGTCGGGGTTGGGGTTAGGGAAAGGGATAGGGTCGGGGTCGGGTTGATGGTTATGGTTAGGGTTGTGGTCAGGGTCGGGGTCGGGGTTGGGGTTAGGGAAAGGGATAGGGTCGGGGTCGGGTTGATGGTTATGGTTAGGGTTGTGGTCAGGGGTCGGGGTTGGGGTTAGGGAAAGGGATAGGGTCGGGGTCGGGTTGATGGTTATGGTTAGGGTTGTGGTCAGGGTCGGGGTTGGGGTTAGGGAAAGGGATAGGGTCGGGGTCGGGTTGATGGTTATGGTTAGGGTTGTGGTCAGGGTCGGGGTCGGGGTTGGGGTTAGGGAAAGGGATAGGGTCGGGGTCGGGTTGATGGTTATGGTTAGGGTTGTGGTCAGGGTCGGGGTCGGGGTTGGGGTTAGGGAAAGGGATAGGGTCGGGGTCGGGTTGATGGTTATGGTTAGGGTTGTGGTCAGGGTCGGGGTTGGGGTTAGGGAAAGGGATAGGGTCGGGGTCGGGTTGATGGTTATGGTTAGGGTTGTGGTCAGGGTCGGGGTTGGGGTTAGGGAAAGGGATAGGGTCGGGGTCGGGTTGATGGTTATGGTTAGGGTTGTGGTCAGGGTCGGGGTCGGGGTTGGGGTTAGGGAAAGGGATAGGGTCGGGGTCGGGTTGATGGTTATGGTTAGGGTTGTGGTCAGGGTCGGGGTCGGGGTTGGGGTTAGGGAAAGGGATAGGGTCGGTGTCGGGTTGATGGTTATGGTTAGGGTTGTGGTCAGGGTCGGGGTCGGGGTTGGGGTTAGGGAAAGGGATAGGGTCGGGGTCGGGTTGATGGTTATGGTTAGGGTTGTGGTCAGGGTCGGGGTTGGGGTTAGGGAAAGGGATAGGGTCGGGGTCGGGGTCGGGTTGATGGTTATGGTTAGGGTTGTGGTCAGGGTCGGGGTCGGGGTTGGGGTTAGGGAAAGGGATAGGGTCGGGGTCGGGTTGATGGTTATGGTTAGGGTTGTGGTCAGGGTCGGGGTCGGGGTTGGGTTGGGGTTAGGGAAAGGGATAGGGTCGGGGTCGGGTTGATGGTTATGGTTAGGGTTGTGGTCAGGGTCGGGGTCGGGGTTGGGGTTAGGGAAAGGGATAGGGTCGGGGTCGGGTTGATGGTTATGGTTAGGGTTGTGGTCAGGGTCGGGGGTTGGGGTTAGGGAAAGGGATAGGGTCGGGGTCGGGTTGATGGTTATGGTTAGGGTTGTGGTCAGGGTCGGGGTTGGGGTTAGGGAAAGGGATAGGGTCGGGGTCGGGTTGATGGTTATGGTTAGGGTTGTGGTCAGGGTCGGGGTCGGGGTTGGGGTTAGGGAAAGGGATAGGGTCGGGGTCGGGTTGATGGTTATGGTTAGGGTTGTGGTCAGGGTTCGGGGTCGGGGTTGGGGTTAGGGAAAGGGATAGGGTCGGGGTCGGGTTGATGGTTATGGTTAGGGTTGTGGTCAGGGTCGGGGTCGGGGTTGGGGTTAGGGAAAGGGATAGGGTCGGGGTCGGGTTGATGGTTATGGTTAGGGTTGTGGTCAGGGTCGGGGTCGGGGTTGGGGTTAGGGAAAGGGATAGGGTCGGGGTCGGGTTGATGGTTATGGTTAGGGTTGTGGTCAGGGTCGGGGTCGGGGTTGGGGTTAGGGAAAGGGATAGGGTCGGGGTCGGGTTGATGGTTATGGTTAGGGTTGTGGTCAGGGTCGGGTCGGGGTTGGGGTTAGGGAAAGGGATAGGGTCGGGGTCGGGTTGATGGTTATGGTTAGGGTTGTGGTCAGGGTCGGGGTCGGGGTTGGGGTTAGGGAAAGGGATAGGGTCGGGGTCGGGTTGATGGTTATGGTTAGGGTTGTGGTCAGGGTCGGGGTCGGGGTTGGGGTTAGGGAAAGGGATAGGGTCGGGGTCGGGTTGATGGTTATGGTTAGGGTTGTGGTCAGGGTCGGGGTCGGGGTTGGGGTTAGGGAAAGGGATAGGGTCGGGGTCGGGTTGATGGTTATGGTTAGGGTTGTGGTCAGGGTCGGGGTCGGGGTTGGGGTTAGGGAAAGGGATAGGGTCGGGGTCGGGTTGATGGTTATGGTTAGGGTTGTGGTCAGGGTCGGGGTCGGGGTTGGGGTTAGGGAAAGGGATAGGGTCGGGGTCGGGTTGATGGTTATGGTTAGGGTTGTGGTCAGGGTCGGGGTTGGGGTTAGGGAAAGGGATAGGGTCGGGGTCGGGTTGATGGTTATGGTTAGGGTTGTGGTCAGGGTCGGGGTCGGGGTTGGGGTTAGGGAAAGGGATAGGGTCGGGGTCGGGTTGATGGTTATGGTTAGGGTTGTGGTCAGGGTCGGGGTCGGGGTTGGGGTTAGGGAAAGGGATAGGGTCGGGGTCGGGTTGATGGTTATGGTTAGGGTTGTGGTCAGGGTCGGGGTCGGGGTTGGGGTTAGGGAAAGGGATAGGGTCGGGGTCGGGTTGATGGTTATGGTTAGGGTTGTGGTCAGGGTCGGGGTCGGGGTTGGGGTTAGGGAAAGGGATAGGGTCGGGGTCGGGTTGATGGTTATGGTTAGGGTTGTGGTCAGGGTCGGGGTCGGGGTTGGGGTTAGGGAAAGGGATAGGGTCGGGGTCGGGTTGATGGTTATGGTTAGGGTTGTGGTCAGGGTCGGGGTCGGGGTTGGGGTTAGGGAAAGGGATAGGGTCGGGGTTCGGGTTGATGGTTATGGTTAGGGTTGTGGTCAGGGTCGGGGTCGGGGTTGGGGTTAGGGAAAGGGATAGGGTCGGGGTCGGGTTGATGGTTATGGTTAGGGTTGTGGTCAGGGTCGGGGTCGGGGTTGGGGTTAGGGAAAGGGATAGGGTCGGGGTCGGGTTGATGGTTATGGTTAGGGTTGTGGTCAGGGTCGGGGTCGGGGTTGGGGTTAGGGAAAGGGATAGGGTCGGGGTCGGGTTGATGGTTATGGTTAGGGTTGTGGTCAGGGTCGGGGTCGGGGTTGGGGTTAGGGAAAGGGATAGGGTCGGGGTCGGGTTGATGGTTATGGTTAGGGTTGTGGTCAGGGTCGGGGTCGGGGTTGGGGTTAGGGAAAGGGATAGGGTCGGGGTCGGGTTGATGGTTATGGTTAGGGTTGTGGTCAGGGTCGGGGTCGGGGTTGGGGTTAGGGAAAGGGATAGGGTCGGGGTCGGGTTGATGGTTATGGTTAGGGTTGTGGTCAGGGTCGGGGTCGGGGTTGGGGTTAGGGAAAGGGATAGGGTCGGGGTCGGGGTCGGGTTGATGGTTATGGTTAGGGTTGTGGTCAGGGTCGGGGTCGGGGTTGGGGTTAGGGAAAGGGATAGGGTCGGGTCGGGGTCGGGTTGATGGTTATGGTTAGGGTTGTGGTCAGGGTCGGGGTCGGGGTTGGGGTTAGGGAAAGGGATAGGGTCGGGGTCGGGTTGATGGTTATGGTTAGGGTTGTGGTCAGGGTCGGGGTCGGGGTTGGGGTTAGGGAAAGGGATAGGGTCGGGGTCGGGTTGATGGTTATGGTTAGGGTTGTGGTCAGGGTCGGGGTCGGGGTTGGGGTTAGGGAAAGGGATAGGGTCGGGGTCGGGTTGATGGTTATGGTTAGGGTTGTGGTCAGGGTCGGGGTCGGGGTTGGGGTTAGGGAAAGGGATAGGGTCGGGGTCGGGTTGATGGTTATGGTTAGGGTTGTGGTCAGGGTCGGGGTCGGGGTTGGGGTTAGGGAAAGGGATAGGGTCGGGGTCGGGTTGATGGTTATGGTTAGGGTTGTGGTCAGGGTCGGGGTCGGGGTTGGGGTTAGGGAAAGGGATAGGGTCGGGGTCGGGTTGATGGTTATGGTTAGGGTTGTGGTCAGGGTCGGGGTCGGGGTTGGGGTTAGGGAAAGGGATAGGGTCGGGGTCGGGTTGATGGTTATGGTTAGGGTTGTGGTCAGGGTCGGGGTCGGGGTTGGGGTTAGGGAAAGGGATAGGGTCGGGGTCGGGTTGATGGTTATGGTTAGGGTTGTGGTCAGGGTCGGGGTCGGGGTTGGGGTTAGGGAAAGGGATAGGGTCGGGGTCGGGTTGATGGTTATGGTTAGGGTTGTGGTCAGGGTCGGGGTCGGGGTTGGGTTTAGGGAAAGGGATAGGGTCGGGGTCGGGTTGATGGTTATGGTTAGGGTTGTGGTCGGGGTCGGGGTTGGGGTTAGGGAAAGGGATAGGGTCGGGGTCGGGTTGATGGTTATGGTTAGGGTTGTGGTCAGGGTCGGGGTTGGGGTTGGGGTTAGGGAAAGGGATAGGGTCGGGGTCGGGTTGATGGTTATGGTTAGGGTTGTGGTCAGGGTCGGGGTCGGGGTTGGGGTTAGGGAAAGGGATAGGGTCGGGGTCGGGTTGATGGTTATGGTTAGGGTTGTGGTCAGGGTCGGGGTCGGGGTTGGGGTTAGGGAAAGGGATAGGGTCGGGGTCGGGTTGATGGTTATGGTTAGGGTTGTGGTCAGGGTCGGGGTCGGGGTTGGGGTTAGGGAAAGGGATAGGGTCGGGGTCGGGTTGATGGTTATGGTTAGGGTTGTGGTCAGGGTCGGGGGCGGGGTTGGGGTTAGGGAAAGGGATAGGGTCGGGGTCGGGTTGATGGTTATGGTTAGGGTTGTGGTCAGGGTCGGGGGCGGGGTTGGGGTTAGGGAAAGGGATAGGGTCGGGGTCGGGTTGATGGTTAGGGTTGTGGTCAGGGTCGGGGGCGGGGTTGGGGTTAGGGAAAGGGATAGGGTCGGGGTCGGGTTGATGGTTATGGTTAGGGTTGTGGTCAGGGTCGGGGTCGGGGTTGGGGTTAGGGAAAGGGATAGGGTCGGGGTCGGGTTGATGGTTATGGTTAGGGTTGTGGTCAGGGTCGGGGTTGGGGTTAGGGAAAGGGATAGGGTCGGGGTCGGGTTGATGGTTATGGTTAGGGTTGTGGTCAGGGTCGGGGGCGGGGTTGGGGTTAGGGAAAGGGATAGGGTCGGGGTCGGGTTGATGGTTATGGTTAGGGTTGTGGTCAGGGTCGGGGTCGGGGTTGGGGTTAGGGAAAGGGATAGGGTCGGGGTCGGGTTGATGGTTATGGTTAGGGTTGTGGTCAGGGTCGGGGTCGGGGTTGGGGTTAGGGAAAGGGATAGGGTCGGGGTCGGGTTGATGGTTATGGTTAGGGTTGTGGTCAGGGTCGGGGTCGGGGTTGGGGTTAGGGAAAGGGATAGGGTCGGGGTCGGGTTGATGGTTAGGGTTGTGGTCAGGGTCGGGGTCGGGGTTGGGGTTAGGGAAAGGGATAGGGTCGGGGTCGGGTTGATGGTTATGGTTAGGGTTGTGGTCAGGGTCGGGGTCGGGGTTGGGGTTAGGGAAAGGGATAGGGTCGGGGTCGGGTTGATGGTTATGGTTAGGGTTGTGGTCAGGGTCGGGGTCGGGGTTGGGGTTAGGGAAAGGGATAGGGTCGGGGTCGGGTTGATGGTTATGGTTAGGGTTGTGGTCAGGGTCGGGGTCGGGGTTGGGGTTAGGGAAAGGGATAGGGTCGGGGTCGGGTTGATGGTTATGGTTAGGGTTGTGGTCAGGGTCGGGGTCGGGGTTGGGGTTAGGGAAAGGGATGGGGTCGGGGTCGGGTTGATGGTTATGGTTAGGGTTGTGGTCAGGGTCGGGGTCGGGGTTGGGGTTAGGGAAAGGGATAGGGTCGGGGTCGGGTTGATGGTTATGGTTAGGGTTGTGGTCGGGGTTGGGGTTAGGGAAAGGGATAGGGTCGGGGTCGGGTTGATGGTTATGGTTAGGGTTGTGGTCAGGGTCGGGGTCGGGGTTGGGGTTAGGGAAAGGGATAGGGTCGGGGTCGGGTTGATGGTTATGGTTAGGGTTGTGGTCAGGGTCGGGGTCGGGGTTGGGGTTAGGGAAAGGGATAGGGTCGGGGTCGGGGTCGGGTTGATGGTTATGGTTAGGGTTGTGGTCAGGGTCGGGGTCGGGGTTGGGGTTAGGGAAAGGGATAGGGTCGGGGTCGGGGTCGGGTTGATGGTTATGGTTAGGGTTGTGGTCAGGGTCGGGGTCGGGGTTAGGGAAAGGGATAGGGTCGGGGTCGGGTTGATGGTTATGGTTAGGGTTGTGGTCAGGGTCGGGGTCGGGGTTGGGGTTAGGGAAAGGGATAGGGTCGGGGTCGGGTTGATGGTTATGGTTAGGGTTGTGGTCAGGGTCGGGGTCGGGGTTGGGGTTAGGGAAAGGGATAGGGTCGGGGTCGGGTTGATGGTTATGGTTAGGGTTGTGGTCAGGGTCGGGGTCGGGGTTGGGGTTAGGGAAAGGGATAGGGTCGGGGTCGGGTTGATGGTTATGGTTAGGGTTGTGGTCAGGGTCGGGGTCGGGGTTGGGGTTAGGGAAAGGGATAGGGTCGGGGTGGGGTTGATGGTTATGGTTAGGGTTGTGGTCAGGGTCGGGGGCGGGGTTGGGGTTAGGGAAAGGGATAGGGTCGGGGTCGGGTTGATGGTTATGGTTAGGGTTGTGGTCAGGGTCGGGGGCGGGGTTGGGGTTAGGGAAAGGGATAGGGTCGGGGTCGGGTTGATGGTTATGGTTAGGGTTGTGGTCAGGGTCGGGGGCGTGGTTGGGGTTAGGGAAAGGGATAGGGTCGGGGTCGGGTTGATGGTTATGGTTATGGTTAGGGTTGTGGTCAGGGTCGGGGTCGGGGTTGGGGTTAGGGAAAGGGATAGGGTCGGGGTCGGGTTGATGGTTATGGTTAGGGTTGTGGTCAGGGTCGGGGTCGGGGTTGGGGTTAGGGAAAGGGATAGGGTCGGGGTCGGGTTGATGGTTATGGTTAGGGTTGTGGTCAGGGTCGGGGTCGGGGTTGGGGTTAGGGAAAGGGATAGGGTCGGGGTCGGGTTGATGGTTAGGGTTGTGGTCAGGGTCGGGGTCGGGGTTGGGGTTAGGGAAAGGGATAGGGTCGGGGTCGGGTTGATGGTTATGGTTAGGGTTGTGGTCAGGGTCGGGGTTGGGGTTAGGGAAAGGGATAGGGTCGGGGTCGGGTTGATGGTTATGGTTAGGGTTGTGGTCAGGGTCGGGTTCGGGGTTGGGGTTAGGGAAAGGGATAGGGTCGGGGTCGGGTTGATGGTTATGGTTAGGGTTGTGGTCAGGGTCGGGGTTGGGGTTAGGGAAAGGGATAGGGTCGGGGTCGGGTTGATGGTTATGGTTAGGGTTGTGGTCAGGGTCGGGGTCGGGGTTGGGGTTAGGGAAAGGGATAGGGTCGGGGTCGGGTTGATGGTTATGGTTAGGGTTGTGGTCAGGGTCGGGGTCGGGGTTGGGGTTAGGGAAAGGGATAGGGTCGGGGTCGGGTTGATGGTTATGGTTAGGGTTGTGGTCAGGGTCGGGGTCGGGGTTGGGGTTAGGGAAAGGGATAGGGTCGGGGTCGGGTTGATGGTTATGGTTAGGGTTGTGGTCAGGGTCGGGGTCGGGGTTGGGGTTAGGGAAAGGGATAGGGTCGGGGTCGGGTTGATGGTTATGGTTAGGGTTGTGGTCAGGGTCGGGGTCGGGGTTGGGGTTAGGGAAAGGGATAGGGTCGGGGTCGGGTTGATGGTTATGGTTAGGGTTGTGGTCAGGGTCGGGGTTGGGGTTAGGGAAAGGGATAGGGTCGGGGTCGGGTTGATGGTTATGGTTAGGGTTGTGGTCAGGGTCGGGGTCGGGGTTGGGGTTAGGGAAAGGGATAGGGTCGGGGTCGGGTTTATGGTTAGGGTTGTGGTCAGGGTCGGGGGCGGGGTTGGGGTTAGGGAAAGGGATAGGGTCGGGGTCGGGTTGATGGTTATGGTTAGGGTTGTGGTCAGGGTCGGGGGCGGGGTTGGGGTTAGGGAAAGGGATAGGGTCGGGGTCGGGTTGATGGTTATGGTTAGGGTTGTGGTCAGGGTCGGGGTCGGGGTTGGGGTTAGGGAAAGGGATAGGGTCGGGGTCGGGTTGATGGTTATGGTTAGGGTTGTGGTCAGGGTCGGGGTCGGGGTTGGGGTTAGGGAAAGGGATAGGGTCGGGGTCGGGTTGATGGTTATGGTTAGGGTTGTGGTCAGGGTCGGGTTCGGGGTTGGGGTTAGGGAAAGGGATAGGGTCGGGGTCGGGTTGATGGTTATGGTTAGGGTTGTGGTCAGGGTCGGGGTTGGGGTTAGGGAAAGGGATAGGGTCGGGGTCGGGTTGATGGTTATGGTTAGGGTTGTGGTCAGGGTCGGGGTCGGGGTTGGGGTTAGGGAAAGGGATAGGGTCGGGGTCGGGTTGATGGTTATGGTTAGGGTTGTGGTCAGGGTCGGGGTCGGGGTTGGGGTTAGGGAAAGGGATAGGGTCGGGGTCGGGTTGATGGTTATGGTTAGGGTTGTGGTCAGGGTCGGGGTCGTGGTTGGGGTTAGGGAAAGGGATAGGGTCGGGGTCGGGTTGATGGTTATGGTTAGGGTTGTGGTCGGGGTCGGGGTTGGGGTTAGGGAAAGGGATAGGGTCGGGGTCGGGTTGATGGTTATGGTTAGGGTTGTGGTCAGGGTCGGGGTCGGGGTTGGGGTTAGGGAAAGGGATAGGGTCGGGGTCGGGTTGATGGTTATGGTTAGGGTTGTGGTCAGGGTCGGGGTTGGGGTTAGGGAAAGGGATAGGGTCGGGGTCGGGTTGATGGTTATGGTTAGGGTTGTGGTCAGGGTCGGGGTCGGGGTTGGGGTTAGGGAAAGGGATAGGGTCGGGGTCGGGGTCGGGTTGATGGTTATGGTTAGGGTTGTGGTCAGGGTCGGGGTCGGGGTTGGGGTTAGGGAAAGGGATAGGGTCGGGGTCGGGTTGATGGTTATGGTTAGGGTTGTGGTCAGGGTCGGGGTCGGGGTTGGGGTTAGGGAAAGGGATAGGGTCGGGGTCGGGGTCGGGTTGATGGTTATGGTTAGGGTTGTGGTCAGGGTCGGGGTCGGGGTTAGGGAAAGGGATAGGGTCGGGGTCGGGTTGATGGTTATGGTTAGGGTTGTGGTCAGGGTCGGGGTCGGGGTTGGGGTTAGGGAAAGGGATAGGGTCGGGGTCGGGTTGATGGTTATGGTTAGGGTTGTGGTCAGGGTCGTGGTCGGGGTTGGGGTTAGGGAAAGGGATAGGGTCGGGGTCGGGTTGATGGTTATGGTTAGGGTTGTGGTCAGGGTCGGGGTCGGGGTTGGGGTTAGGGAAAGGGATAGGGTCGGGGTCGGGTTGATGGTTATGGTTAGGGTTGTGGTCAGGGTCGGGGTCGGGGTTGGGGTTAGGGAAAGGGATAGGGTCGGGGTCGGGTTGATGGTTATGGTTAGGGTTGTGGTCAGGGTCGGGGTCGGGGTTGGGGTTAGGGAAAGGGATAGGGTCGGGGTCGGGTTGATGGTTATGGTTAGGGTTGTGGTCAGGGTCGGGGTCGGGGTTGGGGTTAGGGAAAGGGATAGGGTCGGGGTCGGGTTGATGGTTATGGTTAGGGTTGTGGTCAGGGTCGGGGTCGGGGTTGGGGTTAGGGAAAGGGATAGGGTCGGGGTCGGGTTGATGGTTATGGTTAGGGTTGTGGTCAGGGTCGGGGGCGGGGTTGGGGTTAGGGAAAGGGATAGGGTCGGGGTCGGGTTGATGGTTATGGTTAGGGTTGTGGTCAGGGTCGGGGGCGGGGTTGGGGTTAGGGAAAGGGATAGGGTCGGGGTCGGGTTGATGGTTATGGTTAGGGTTGTGGTCAGGGTCGGGGGCGGGGTTGGGGTTAGGGAAAGGGATAGGGTCGGGGTCGGGTTGATGGTTATGGTTAGGGTTGTGGTCAGGGTCGGGGTCGGGGTTGGGGTTAGGGAAAGGGATAGGGTCGGGGTCGGGTTGATGGTTATGGTTAGGGTTGTGGTCAGGGTCGGGGTCGGGGTTGGGGTTAGGGAAAGGGATAGGGTCGGGGTCGGGTTGATGGTTATGGTTAGGGTTGTGGTCAGGGTCGGGGTCGGGGTTGGGGTTAGGGAAAGGGATAGGGTCGGGGTCGGGTTGATGGTTAGGGTTGTGGTCAGGGTCGGGGTCGGGGTTGGGGTTAGGGAAAGGGATAGGGTCGGGGTCGGGTTGATGGTTATGGTTAGGGTTGTGGTCAGGGTCGGGGTTAGGGAAAGGGATAGGGTCGGGGTCGGGTTGATGGTTATGGTTAGGGTTGTGGTCAGGGTCGGGTTCGGGGTTGGGGTTAGGGAAAGGGATAGGGTCGGGGTCGGGTTGATGGTTATGGTTAGGGTTGTGGTCAGGGTCGGGGTTGGGGTTAGGGAAAGGGATAGGGTCGGGGTCGGGTTGATGGTTATGGTTAGGGTTGTGGTCAGGGTCGGGGTCGGGGTTGGGGTTAGGGAAAGGGATAGGGTCGGGGTCGGGTTGATGGTTATGGTTAGGGTTGTGGTCGGGGTCGGGGTTGGGGTTAGGGAAAGGGATAGGGTCGGGGTCGGGTTGATGGTTATGGTTAGGGTTGTGGTCAGGGTCGGGTTCGGGGTTGGGGTTAGGGAAAGGGATAGGGTCGGGGTCGGGTTGATGGTTATGGTTAGGGTTGTGGTCAGGGTCGGGGTTGGGGTTAGGGAAAGGGATAGGGTCGGGGTCGGGTTGATGGTTATGGTTAGGGTTGTGGTCAGGGTCGGGGTCGGGGTTGGGGTTAGGGAAAGGGATAGGGTCGGGGTCGGGTTGATGGTTATGGTTAGGGTTGTGGTCAGGGTCGGGGTCGGGGTTGGGGTTAGGGAAAGGGATAGGGTCGGGGTCGGGTTGATGGTTATGGTTAGGGTTGTGGTCAGGGTCGGGGTCGTGGTTGGGGTTAGGGAAAGGGATAGGGTCGGGGTCGGGTTGATGGTTATGGTTAGGGTTGTGGTCAGGGTCGGGGTCGGGGTTGGGGTTAGGGAAAGGGATAGGGTCGGGGTCGGGTTGATGGTTATGGTTAGGGTTGTGGTCAGGGTCGGGGTCGGGGTTGGGGTTAGGGAAAGGGATAGGGTCGGGGTCGGGTTGATGGTTATGGTTAGGGTTGTGGTCAGGGTCGGGGTCGGGGTTGGGGTTAGGGAAAGGGATAGGGTCGGGGTCGGGTTGATGGTTATGGTTAGGGTTGTGGTCAGGGTCGGGGTCGGGGTTGGGGTTAGGGAAAGGGATAGGGTCGGGGTCGGGTTGATGGTTATGGTTAGGGTTGTGGTCAGGGTCGGGGTCGGGGTTGGGGTTAGGGAAAGGGATAGGGTCGGGGTCGGGGTCGGGTTGATGGTTATGGTTAGGGTTGTGGTCAGGGTCGGGGTCGGGGTTGGGGTTAGGGAAAGGGATAGGGTCGGGTTGATGGTTATGGTTAGGGTTGTGGTCAGGGTCGGGGTCGGGGTTAGGGAAAGGGATAGGGTCGGGGTCGGGTTGATGGTTATGGTTAGGGTTGTGGTCAGGGTCGGGGTCGGGGTTGGGGTTAGGGAAAGGGATAGGGTCGGGGTCGGGTTGATGGTTATGGTTAGGGTTGTGGTCAGGGTCGGGGTCGGGGTTGGGGTTAGGGAAAGGGATAGGGTCGGGGTCGGGTTGATGGTTATGGTTAGGGTTGTGGTCAGGGTCGGGGTCGGGGTTGGGGTTAGGGAAAGGGATAGGGTCGGGGTCGGGTTGATGGTTAGGGTTGTGGTCAGGGTCGGGGTCGGGGTTGGGGTTAGGGAAAGGGATAGGGTCGGGGTCGGGTTGATGGTTATGGTTAGGGTTGTGGTCAGGGTCGGGGTTGGGGTTAGGGAAAGGGATAGGGTCGGGGTCGGGTTGATGGTTATGGTTAGGGTTGTGGTCAGGGTCGGGGTCGGGGTTGGGGTTAGGGAAAGGGATAGGGTCGGGGTCGGGTTGATGGTTATGGTTAGGGTTGTGGTCAGGGTCGGGGTCGGGGTTGGGGTTAGGGAAAGGGATAGGGTCGGGGTCGGGTTGATGGTTATGGTTAGGGTTGTGGTCAGGGTCGGGGTCGGGGTTGGGGTTAGGGAAAGGGATAGGGTCGGGGTCGGGTTGATGGTTATGGTTAGGGTTGTGGTCAGGGTTGGGGTTAGGGAAAGGGATAGGGTCGGGGTCGGGTTGATGGTTATGGTTAGGGTTGTGGTCAGGGTCGGGGTCGGGGTTGGGGTTAGGGAAAGGGATAGGGTCGGGGTCGGGTTGATGGTTATGGTTAGGGTTGTGGTCAGGGTCGGGGTCGGGGTTGGGGTTAGGGAAAGGGATAGGGTCGGGGTCGGGTTGATGGTTATGGTTAGGGTTGTGGTCAGGGTCGGGGTCGGGGTTGGGGTTAGGGAAAGGGATAGGGTCGGGGTCGGGTTGATGGTTATGGTTAGGGTTGTGGTCAGGGTCGGGGGCGGGGTTGGGGTTAGGGAAAGGGATAGGGTCGGGGTCGGGTTGATGGTTATGGTTAGGGTTGTGGTCAGGGTCGGGGGCGGGGTTGGGGTTAGGGAAAGGGATAGGGTCGGGGTCGGGTTGATGGTTATGGTTAGGGTTGTGGTCAGGGTCGGGGGCGGGGTTGGGGTTAGGGAAAGGGATAGGGTCGGGGTCGGGTTGATGGTTATGGTTAGGGTTGTGGTCAGGGTCGGGGTCGGGGTTGGGGTTAGGGAAAGGGATAGGGTCGGGGTCGGGTTGATGGTTATGGTTAGGGTTGTGGTCAGGGTCGGGGTCGGGGTTGGGGTTAGGGAAAGGGATAGGGTCGGGGTCGGGGTCGGGTTGATGGTTATGGTTAGGGTTGTGGTCAGGGTCGGGGTCGGGGTTGGGGTTAGGGAAAGGGATAGGGTCGGGTTGATGGTTATGGTTAGGGTTGTGGTCAGGGTCGGGGTCGGGGTTAGGGAAAGGGATAGGGTCGGGGTCGGGTTGATGGTTATGGTTAGGGTTGTGGTCAGGGTCGGGGTCGGGGTTGGGGTTAGGGAAAGGGATAGGGTCGGGGTCGGGTTGATGGTTATGGTTAGGGTTGTGGTCAGGGTCGGGGTCGGGGTTGGGGTTAGGGAAAGGGATAGGGTCGGGGTCGGGTTGATGGTTATGGTTAGGGTTGTGGTCAGGGTCGGGGTCGGGGTTGGGGTTAGGGAAAGGGATAGGGTCGGGGTCGGGTTGATGGTTAGGGTTGTGGTCAGGGTCGGGGTCGGGGTTGGGGTTAGGGAAAGGGATAGGGTCGGGGTCGGGTTGATGGTTATGGTTAGGGTTGTGGTCAGGGTCGGGGTTGGGGTTAGGGAAAGGGATAGGGTCGGGGTCGGGTTGATGGTTATGGTTAGGGTTGTGGTCAGGGTCGGGTTCGGGGTTGGGGTTAGGGAAAGGGATAGGGTCGGGGTCGGGTTGATGGTTATGGTTAGGGTTGTGGTCAGGGTCGGGGTTGGGGTTAGGGAAAGGGATAGGGTCGGGGTCGGGTTGATGGTTATGGTTAGGGTTGTGGTCAGGGTCGGGGTCGGGGTTGGGGTTAGGGAAAGGGATAGGGTCGGGGTCGGGTTGATGGTTATGGTTAGGGTTGTGGTCAGGGTCGGGGTCGGGGTTGGGGTTAGGGAAAGGGATAGGGTCGGGGTCGGGTTGATGGTTATGGTTAGGGTTGTGGTCAGGGTCGGGGTCGGGGTTGGGGTTAGGGAAAGGGATAGGGTCGGGGTCGGGTTGATGGTTATGGTTAGGGTTGTGGTCAGGGTTGGGGTTAGGGAAAGGGATAGGGTCGGGGTCGGGTTGATGGTTATGGTTAGGGTTGTGGTCAGGGTCGGGGTCGGGGTTGGGGTTAGGGAAAGGGATAGGGTCGGGGTCGGGTTGATGGTTATGGTTAGGGTTGTGGTCAGGGTCGGGGTCGGGGTTGGGGTTAGGGAAAGGGATAGGGTCGGGGTCGGGTTGATGGTTATGGTTAGGGTTGTGGTCAGGGTCGGGGTCGGGGTTGGGGTTAGGGAAAGGGATACGGTCGGGGTCGGGTTGATGGTTATGGTTAGGGTTGTGGTCAGGGTCGGGGGCGGGGTTGGGGTTAGGGAAAGGGATAGGGTCGGGGTCGGGTTGATGGTTATGGTTAGGGTTGTGGTCAGGGTCGGGGGCGGGGTTGGGGTTAGGGAAAGGGATAGGGTCGGGGTCGGGTTGATGGTTATGGTTAGGGTTGTGGTCAGGGTCGGGGGCGGGGTTGGGGTTAGGGAAAGGGATAGGGTCGGGGTCGGGTTGATGGTTATGGTTAGGGTTGTGGTCAGGGTCGGGGTCGGGGTTGGGGTTAGGGAAAGGGATAGGGTCGGGGTCGGGTTGATGGTTATGGTTAGGGTTGTGGTCAGGGTCGGGGTTGGGGTTAGGGAAAGGGATAGGGTCGGGGTCGGGTTGATGGTTATGGTTAGGGTTGTGGTCAGGGTCGGGGTCGGGGTTGGGGTTAGGGAAAGGGATAGGGTCGGGGTCGGGTTGATGGTTATGGTTAGGGTTGTGGTCAGGGTCGGGGTCGGGGTTGGGGTTAGGGAAAGGGATAGGGTCGGGGTCGGGTTGATGGTTATGGTTAGGGTTGTGGTCAGGGTCGGGGTCGGGGTTGGGGTTAGGGAAAGGGATAGGGTCGGGGTCGGGTTGATGGTTATGGTTAGGGTTGTGGTCAGGGTCGGGGTCGGGGTTGGGGTTAGGGAAAGGGATAGGGTCGGGGTCGGGTTGATGGTTATGGTTAGGGTTGTGGTCAGGGTCGGGGTCGGGGTTGGGGTTAGGGAAAGGGATAGGGTCGGGGTCGGGTTGATGGTTATGGTTAGGGTTGTGGTCAGGGTCGGGGTCGGGGTTGGGGTTAGGGAAAGGGATAGGGTCGGGGTCGGGTTGATGGTTATGGTTAGGGTTGTGGTCAGGGTCGGGGTCGGGGTTGGGGTTAGGGAAAGGGATAGGGTCGGGGTCGGGTTGATGGTTATGGTTAGGGTTGTGGTCAGGGTCGGGGTCGGGGTTGGGGTTAGGGAAAGGGATAGGGTCGGGGTCGGGTTGATGGTTATGGTTAGGGTTGTGGTCAGGGTCGGGGTCGGGGTTGGGGTTAGGGAAAGGGATAGGGTCGTGGTCGGGTTGATGGTTATGGTTAGGGTTGTGGTCAGTGTCGGGGTTGGGGTTAGGGAAAGGGATAGGGTCGGGGTCGGGTTGATGGTTATGGTTAGGGTTGTGGTCAGGGTCGGGGTTGGGGTTAGGGAAAGGGATAGGGTCGGGGTCGGGTTGATGGTTATGGTTAGGGTTGTGGTCAGGGTCGGGGTTGGGGTTAGGGAAAGGGATAGGGTCGGGGTCGGGTTGATGGTTATGGTTAGGGTTGTGGTCAGGGTCGGGGTCGGGGTTGGGGTTAGGGAAAGGGATAGGGTCGGGGTCGGGTTGATGGTTATGGTTAGGGTTGTGGTCAGGGTCGGGGTCGGGGTTGGGGTTAGGGAAAGGGATAGGGTCGGGGTCGGGTTGATGGTTATGGTTAGGGTTGTGGTCAGGGTCGGGGTCGGGGTTGGGGTTGGGGTTAGGGAAAGGGATAGGGTCGGGGTCGGGTTGATGGTTATGGTTAGGGTTGTGGTCAGGGTCGGGGTCGGGGTTGGGGTTAGGGAAAGGGATAGGGTCGGGGTCGGGTTGATGGTTATGGTTAGGGTTGTGGTCAGGGTCGGGGTCGGGGTTGGGGTTAGGGAAAGGGATAGGGTCGGGGTCGGGTTGATGGTTATGGTTAGGGTTGTGGTCAGGGTCGGGTTCGGGGTTGGGGTTAGGGAAAGGGATAGGGTCGGGGTCGGGTTGATGGTTATGGTTAGGGTTGTGGTCAGGGTCGGGGTCGGGGTTGGGGTTAGGGAAAGGGATAGGGTCGGGGTCGGGTTGATGGTTATGGTTAGGGTTGTGGTCAGGGTCGGGGTCGGGGTTGGGGTTAGGGAAAGGGATAGGGTCGGGGTCGGGTTGATGGTTATGGTTAGGGTTGTGGTCAGGGTCGGGGTCGGGGTTGGGGTTAGGGAAAGGGATAGGGTCGGGGTCGGGTTGATGGTTATGGTTAGGGTTGTGGTCAGGGTCGGGGTCGGGGTTGGGGTTAGGGAAAGGGATAGGGTCGGGGTCGGGTTGATGGTTATGGTTAGGGTTGTGGTCAGGGTCGGGGTCGGGGTTGGGGTTAGGGAAAGGGATAGGGTCGGGGTCGGGTTGATGGTTATGGTTAGGGTTGTGGTCAGGGTCGGGGTCGGGGTTGGGGTTAGGGAAAGGGATAGGGTCGGGGTCGGGTTGATGGTTATGGTTAGGGTTGTGGTCAGGGTCGGGGTCGGGGTTAGGGAAAGGGATAGGGTCGGGGTCGGGTTGATGGTTATGGTTAGGGTTGTGGTCAGGGTCGGGGTCGGGGTTGGGGTTAGGGAAAGGGATAGGGTCGGGGTCGGGTTGATGGTTATGGTTAGGGTTGTGGTCAGGGTCGGGGTCGGGGTTGGGGTTGGGGTTAGGGAAAGGGATGGGGTCGGGTTGATGGTTATGGTTAGGGTTGTGGTCAGGGTCGGGGTCGGGGTTGGGGTTAGGGAAATGGATAGGGTCGGGGTCGGGTTGATGGTTATGGTTAGGGTTGTGGTCGGGGTTGGGGTTAGGGAAAGGGATAGGGTCGGGGTCGGGTTGATGGTTATGGTTAGGGTTGTGGTCAGGGTCGGGGTCGGGGTTGGGGTTAGGGAAAGGGATAGGGTCGGGGTCGGGTTGATGGTTATGGTTAGGGTTGTGGTCAGGGTCGGGGTTGGGGTTAGGGAAAGGGATAGGGTCGGGGTCGGGTTGATGGTTATGGTTAGGGTTGTGGTCAGGGTCGGGGTCGGGGTTGGGGTTAGGGAAAGGGATAGGGTCGGGGTCGGGTTGATGGTTATGGTTAGGGTTGTGGTCAGGGTCGGGGTCGGGGTTGGGGTTAGGGAAAGGGATAGGGTCGGGGTCGGGTTGATGGTTATGGTTAGGGTTGTGGTCAGGGTCGGGGTCGGGGTTGGGGTTAGGGAAAGGGATAGGGTCGGGGTCGGGTTGATGGTTATGGTTAGGGTTGTGGTCAGGGTCGGGGTCGGGGTTGGGGTTAGGGAAAGGGATAGGGTCGGGGTCGGGTTGATGGTTATGGTTAGGGTTGTGGTCAGGGTCGGGGTCGGGGTTGGGGTTAGGGAAAGGGATAGGGTCGGGGTCGGGTTGATGGTTTTGGTTAGGGTTGTGGTCAGGGTCTGGGTCGGGGTTGGGGTTAGGGAAAGGGATAGGGTCGGGGTCGGGTTGATGGTTATGGTTAGGGTTGTGGTCAGGGTCGGGGTCGGGGTTGGGGTTAGGGAAAGGGATAGGGTCGGGTTGATGGTTATGGTTAGGGTTGTGGTCAGGGTCGGGGTCGGGGTTGGGGTTAGGGAAAGGGATAGGGTCGGGGTCGGGTTGATGGTTATGGTTAGGGTTGTGGTCAGGGTCGGGGTCGGGGTTGGGGTTAGGGAAAGGGATAGGGTCGGGTTGATGGTTATGGTTAGGGTTGTGGTCAGGGTCGGGGTCGGGGTTGGGGTTAGGGAAAGGGATAGGGTCGGGGTCGGGTTGATGGTTATGGTTAGGGTTGTGGTCAGGGTCGGGGTCGGGGTTGGGGTTAGGGAAAGGGATAGGGTCGGGGTCGGGTTGATGGTTATGGTTAGGGTTGTGGTCGGGGTCGGGGTTGGGGTTAGGGAAAGGGATAGGGTCGGGGTCGGGTTGATGGTTATGGTTAGGGTTGTGGTCAGGGTCGGGGTCGGGGTTGGGGTTAGGGAAAGGGATAGGGTCGGGGTCGGGTTGATGGTTATGGTTAGGGTTGTGGTCAGGGTCGGGGTCGGGGTTGGGGTTAGGGAAAGGGATAGGGTCGGGGTCGGGTTGATGGTTATGGTTAGGGTTGTGGTCAGGGTCGGGGTCGGGGTTGGGGTTAGGGAAAGGGATAGGGTCGGGGTCGGGTTGATGGTTATGGTTAGGGTTGAAACTTGATGAAAACAGTCTCTCCCACAACAACTCAAGGGCTGCTTGTGTTTTTTAGGCCTTCGCAAGCTATCGGAAGTGTGTGCGCGGCAGGAGAGACAAATCCATGTTTTCGCGCCTTTTTTGCGATTTCAAGGTCGAAAAACACATAGGCCCCAAAATGAAAGAAACGGCTGGCGCGCCAAAACTATGGCTTCAAACTTGATGAAAACAGTCTCTCCCATAATAACTCACGGGCTGCTTGTGTTTTTTAGGCCTTTGCACGCTATCGGAAGTGTGTGCGCGGCAGGAGAGACAAATCCATGTTTTCGCGCCTTTTTTGCCATTTCCAGGTCGAAAAACACAAAGGCCCCAAAATGAAAGAAACGGCTGCCGCGCCAAAACTATGACTTCAAACTTGATGAAAACAGTCTCTCCCACAATAACTCAAGGGCTGCTTGTGTTTTTTAGGCCTTCGCAAGATATCGGAAGTGTGTGCGCGGCAGGAGAGACAAATCAATGTTTTCGCGACTTTTTTGCGATTTCAAGGTCGAAAAACACATAGGCCCCAAAATGAAAGAAACGGCTGGCGCGCCAAAACTATGGCTTCAAACTTGATGAAAACAGTCTCTCCCATAATAACTCACGGGCTGCTTGTGTTTTTTAGGCCTTTGCACGCTATCGGAAGTGTGTGCGCGGCAGGAGAGACAAATCCATGTTTTCGCGCCTTTTTTGCCATTTCCAGG
Organism: Argentina silus; assembly: GCF_951799395.1. NCBI lineage: Eukaryota > Metazoa > Chordata > Actinopteri > Argentiniformes > Argentinidae > Argentina > Argentina silus. The sequence goes on along the minus strand of NC_139655.1, from coordinate 39,446,601 downwards.
TCGAAAAACACAAAGGCCCCAAAATGAAAGAAACGGCTGCCGCGCCAAAACTATGGCTTCAAACTTGATGAAAACAGTCTCTCCCACAACAACTCAAGGGCTGCTTGTGTTTTTTAGGCCTTCGCAAGATAACGGAAGTGTGTGCGCGGCAGGAGAGACAAATCAATGTTTTCGCGCCTTTTTTGCGATTTCAAGGTCGAAAAACACATAGGCCCCAAAATGAAAGAAACGGCTGCCGCGCCAAAACTATGGCTTCAAACTTGATGAAAACAGTCTCTCCCATATTAACTCACGGGCTGATTGTGTTTTTTAGGCCTTCGCAAGCTATCGGAAGTGTGTGCGCAGCAGGAGAGACAAATCTATGTTTTCGCGCCTGTTTTGCCATTTCCAGGTCGAAAAACACACAGACCCCAAAAATAAAGAAACGGCTGTCCAGCCAAAACTGAGGCTTCAAACTTGATGAAAACAGTCTCTCCCACAATAACTCAAGGGCCGCTTGTGTTTTTTAGGCCTTTGCAAGCTATCGGAAGTGTGTGCGCGGCAGGAGAGACAAATCCATGTTTTCGCGCCTTTTTTGCGATTTCAAGGTCGAAAAACACATAGGCCCCAAAATGAAAGAAACGGCTGGCGCGCCAAAACTATGGCTTCAAACTTGATGAAAACAGTCTCTCCCATAATAACTCACGGGCTGCTTGTGTTTTTTAGGCCTTTGCAAGCTATCGGAAGTGTGTGCGCGGCAGGAGAGACAAATCCATGTTTTCGCGCCTTTTTTGCGATTTCAAGGTCGAAAAACACATAGGCCCCAAAATGAAAGAAACGGCTGGCACGCCAAAACTATGGCTTCAAACTTGATGAAAACAGTCTCTCCCATAATAACTCACGGACTGCTTGTGTTTTTTAGGCCTTTGCAAGCTATCGGAAGTGTGTGCGCGGCAGGAGAGACAAATCCATGTTTTCGCGCCTTTTTTGCGATTTCCAGGTCGAAAAACACACAGACCCCAAAAATAAAGAAACGGCTGTCCAGCCAAAACTGAGGCTTCAAACTTGATGAAAACAGTCTCTCCCACAATAACTCAAGGGCCGCTTGTGTTTTTTAGGCCTTCGCAAGCTATCGGAAGTGTGTGCGCGGCAGGAGAGACAAATCCATGTTTTCGCGCATTTTTTGCGATTTCAAGGTCGAAAAACACATAGGCCCCAAAATGAAAGAAACGGCTGCCGCGCCAAAACTATGGCTTCAAACTTGATGAAAACAGTCTCTCCCATATTAACTCACGGGCTGATTGTGTTTTTTAGGCCTTCGCAAGCTATTGGAAGTGTGTGCGCAGCAGGAGAGACAAATCTATGTTTTCGCGCCTGTTTTGCCATTTCCAGGTCGAAAAACACACAGACCCCAAAAATAAAGAAACGGCTGTCCAGCCAAAACTGAGGCTTCAAACTTGATGAAAACAGTCTCTCCCAAAATAACTCAAGGGCCGCTTGTGTTTTTTAGGCCTTCGCAAGCTATCGGAAGTGTGTGCGCGGCAGTAGAGACAAATCCATGTTTTCGCGCCTTTTTTGCGATTTCAAGGTCGAAAAACACATAGGCCCCAAAATGAAAGAAACGGCTGCCGCGCCAAAACTATGGCTTCAAACTTGATGAAAACAGTCTCTCCCATAATAACTCACGGGCTGCTTGTGTTTTTTAGGCCTTTGCAAGCTATCGGAAGTGTGTGCGCGGCAGGAGAGACAAATCCATGTTTTCGCGCCTTTTTTGCGATTTCAAGGTCGAAAAACACATAGGCCCCAAAATGAAAGAAACGGCTGGCGCGCCAAAACTATGGCTTCAAACTTGATGAAAACAGTCTCTCCCATATTAACTCACGGGCTGATTGTGTTTTTTAGGCCTTCGCAAGCTATCGGAAGTGTGTGCGCAGCAGGAGAGACAAATCTATGTTTTCGCGCCTGTTTTGCCATTTCCAGGTCGAAAAACACACAGACCCCAAAAATAAAGAAACGGCTGTCCAGCCAAAACTGAGGCTTCAAACTTGATGAAAACAGTCTCTCCCACAATAACTCAAGGGCCGCTTGTGTTTTTTAGGCCTTCGCAAGCTGTCGGAAGTGTGTGCGCGGCAGGAGAGACAAATCCATGTTTTCGCGCATTTTTTGCGATTTCAAGGTCGAAAAACACATAGGCCCCAAAATGAAAGAAACGGCTGCCGCGCCAATACTATGGCTTCAAACTTGATGAAAACAGTCTCTCCCATAATAACTCACGGGCTGCTTGTGTTTTTTAGGCCTTTGCAAGCTATCGGAAGTGTGTGCGCGGCAGGAGAGACAAATCCATGTTTTCGCGCCTTTTTTGCGATTTCAAGGTCGAAAAACACATAGGCCCCAAAATGAAAGAAACGGCTGGCGCGCCAAAACTATGGCTTCAAACTTGATGAAAACAGTCTCTCCCATAATAACTCACGGGCTGCTTGTGTTTTTTAGGCCTTTGCAAGCTATCGGAAGTGTGTGCGCAGCAGGAGAGACAAATCTATGTTTTCGCGCCTGTTTTGCCATTTCCAGGTCGAAAAACACACAGACCCCAAAAATAAAGAAACGGCTGTCCAGCCAAAACTGAGGCTTCAAACTTGATGAAAACAGTCTCTCCCACAATAACTCAAGGGCCGCTTGTGTTTTTTAGGCCTTTGCAAGCTATCGGAAGCGTGTGCGCGGCAGGAGAGACAAATCCATGTTTTCGCGCCTTTTTTGCGATTTCAAGGTCGAAAAACACATAGGCCCCAAAATGAAAGAAACGGCTGGCGCGCCAAAACTATGGCTTCAAACTTGATGAAAACAGTCTCTCCCATAATAACTCACGGGCTGCTTGTGTTTTTTAGGCCTTTGCAAGCTATCGGAAGTGTGTGCGCGGCAGGAGAGACAAATCCATGTTTTCGCGCCTTTTTTGCGATTTCAAGGTCGAAAAACACATAGGCCCCAAAATGAAAGAAACGGCTGGCGCGCCAAAACTATGGCTTCAAACTTGATGAAAACAGTCTCTCCCATATTAACTCACGGGCTGATTGTGTTTTTTAGGCCTTCGCAAGCTATCGGAAGTGTGTGCGCAGCAGGAGAGACAAATCTATGTTTTCGCGCCTTTTTTTCATTTCCAGGTCGAAAAACACACAGAACCCAAAAATAAAGAAACGGCTGTCCAGCCAAAACTGAGGCTTCAAACTTGATGAAAACAGTCTCTCCCACAATAACTCAAGGGCCGCTTGTGTTTTTTAGGCCTTCGCAAGCTATCAGAAGTGTGTGCGCGGCAGGAGAGACAAATCCATGTTTTTGCGCATTTTTTGCGATTTCAAGGTCGAAAAAAACATAGGCCCCAAAATGAAAGAAACGGCTGGCGCGCCAAAACTATGGCTTCAAACTTGATGAAAACAGTCTCTCCAATAATAACTCACGGGCTGCTTGTGTTTTTTAGGCCTTTGCAAGCTATCGGAAGTGTGTGCGCGGCAGGAGAGACAAATCCATGTTTTCGCGCCTTTTTTGCGATTTCAAGGTCGAAAAACACATAGGCCCCAAAATGAAAGAAACGGCTGGCGCGCCAAAACTATGGCTTCAAACTTGATGAAAACAGTCTCTCCCATAATAACTCACGGGCTGCTTGTGTTTTTTAGGCCTTTGCAAGCTATCGGAAGTGTGTGCGCGGCAGGAGAGACAAATCCATGTTTTCGCGCCTTTTTTGCGATTTCAAGGTCGAAAAACACATAGGCCCCAAAATGAAAGAAACGGATGGCGCGCCAAAACTATGGCTTCAAACTTGATGAAAACAGTCTCTCCCATAATAACTCACGGGCTGCTTGTGTTTTTTAGGCCTTTGCAAGCTATCGGAAGTGTGTGCGCGGCAGGAGAGACAAATCCATGTTTTCACGCCTTTTTTGCGATTTCAAGGTCGAAAAACACATAGGCCCCAAAATGAAAGAAACGGCTGGCGCGCCAAAACTATGGCTTCAAACTTGATGAAAACAGTCTCTCCCATATTAACTCACGGGCTGATTGTGTTTTTTAGGCCTTTGCAAGCTATCGGAAGTGTGTGCGCGGCAGGAGAGACAAATCCATGTTTTCGCGCCTTTTTTGCGATTTCCAGGTCGAAAAACACACAGACCCCAAAAATAAAGAAACGGCTGTCCAGCCAAAACTGAGGCTTCAAACTTGATGAAAACAGTCTCTCCCACAATAACTCAATGGCCGCTTGTGTTTTTTAGGCCTTCGCAAGCTATCGGAAGTGTGTGCACGGCAGGAGAGACAAATCCATGTTTTTGCGCATTTTTTGCGATTTCAAGGTCGAAAAACACATAGGCCCCAAAATGAAAGAAACGGCTGCCGCGCCAAAACTATGGCTTCAAACTTGATGAAAACAGTCTCTCCCATATTAACTCACGGGCTGATTGTGTTTTTTAGGCCTTCGCAAGCTATCGGAAGTGTGTGCGCGGCAGGAGAGACAAATCTATGTTTTCGCGCCTTTTTTGCGATTTCAAGGTCGAAAAACACATAGGCCCCAAAATGAAAGAAACTGCTGGCGCGCCAAAACTATGGCTTCAAACTTGATGAAAACAGTCTCTCCCATAATAACTCACGGGCTGCTTGTGTTTTTTAGGCTTTTGCAAGCTATCGGAAATGTGTGCGCGGCAGGAGAGACAAATCCATGTTTTCGCGCCTTTTTTGCGATTTCAAGGTCGAAAAACACATAGGCCCCAAAATGAAAGAAACGGGTGGCGCACCAAAACTATGGCTTCAAACTTGATGAAAACAGTCTCTCCCATAATAACACACGGCCTGCTTGTGTTTTTTAGGCCTTTGCAAGCTATCGGAAGTGTGTGCGCAGCAGGAGAGACAAATCTATGTTTTCGCGCCTTTTTTTCATTTCCAGGTCGAAAAACACACAGAACCCCAAAAATAACGAAACGGCTGTCCAGCCAAAACTGAGGCTTCAAACTTGATGAAAACAGTCTCTCCCACAATAACTCAATGGCCGCTTGTGTTTTTTAGGCCTTCGCAAGCTATCGGAAGTGTGTGCACGGCAGGAGAGACAAATCCATGTTTTTGCGCATTTTTTGCGATTTCAAGGTCGAAAAACACATAGGCCCCAAAATGAAAGAAACGGCTGCCGCGCCAAAACTATGGCTTCAAACTTGATGAAAACAGTCTCTCCCACAATAACTCAATGGCCGCTTGTGTTTTTTAGGCCTTCGCAAGCTATCGGAAGTGTGTGCACGGCAGGAGAGACAAATCCATGTTTTTGCGCATTTTTTGCGATTTCAAGGTCGAAAAACACATAGGCCCCAAAATGAAAGAAACGGCTGCCGCGCCAAAACTATGGCTTCAAACTTGATGAAAACAGTCTCTCCCATATTAACTCACGGGCTGATTGTGTTTTTTAGGCCTTCGCAAGCTATCGGAAGTGTGTGCGCAGCAGGAGAGACAAATCTATGTTTTCGCGCCTGTTTTGCCATTTCCAGGTCGAAAAACACACAGACCCCAAAAATAAAGAAACGGCTGTCCAGCCAAAACTGAGGCTTCAAACTTGATGAAAACAGTCTCTCCCACAATAACTCAAGGGCCGCTTGTGTTTTTTAGACTTTTGCAAGCTATCGGAAGTGTGTGCGCGGCAGGAGAGACAAATCAATGTTTTCGCGCCTTTTTTGCGATTTCAAGGTCGAAAAACACATAGGCCCCAAAATGAAAGAAACTGCTGGCGCGCCAAAACTATGGCTTCAAACTTGATGAAAACAGTCTCTCCCATAATAACTCACGGGCTGCTTGTGTTTTTTAGGCTTTTGCAAGCTATCGGAAATGTGTGCGCGGCAGGAGAGACAAATCCATGTTTTCGCGCCTTTTTTGCGATTTCAAGGTCGAAAAACACATAGGCCCCAAAATGAAAGAAACGGGTGGCGCACCAAAACTATGGCTTCAAACTTGATGAAAACAGTCTCTCCCATAATAACACACGGCCTGCTTGTGTTTTTTAGGCCTTTGCAAGCTATCGGAAGTGTGTGCGCAGCAGGAGAGACAAATCTATGTTTTCGCGCCTTTTTTTCATTTCCAGGTCGAAAAACACACAGAACCCCAAAAATAACGAAACGGCTGTCCAGCCAAAACTGAGGCTTCAAACTTGATGAAAACAGTCTCTCCCACAATAACTCAATGGCCGCTTGTGTTTTTTAGGCCTTCGCAAGCTATCGGAAGTGTGTGCACGGCAGGAGAGACAAATCCATGTTTTTGCGCATTTTTTGCGATTTCAAGGTCGAAAAACACATAGGCCCCAAAATGAAAGAAACGGCTGCCGCGCCAAAACTATGGCTTCAAACTTGATGAAAACAGTCTCTCCCATATTAACTCACGGGCTGATTGTGTTTTTTAGGCCTTCGCAAGCTATCGGAAGTGTGTGCGCAGCAGGAGAGACAAATCTATGTTTTCGCGCCTGTTTTGCCATTTCCAGGTCGAAAAACACACAGACCCCAAAAATAAAGAAACGGCTGTCCAGCCAAAACTGAGGCTTCAAACTTGATGAAAACAGTCTCTCCCACAATAACTCAAGGGCCGCTTGTGTTTTTTAGACCTTTGCAAGCTATCGGAAGTGTGTGCGCGGCAGGAGAGACAAATCAATGTTTTCGCGCCTTTTTTGCGATTTCAAGGTCGAAAAACACATAGGCCCCAAAATGAAAGAAACGGCTGCCGCGCCAAAACTATGGCTTCAATCTTGATGAAAACAGTCTCTCCCATAATAACTCACGGGCTGCTTGTGTTTTTTAGGCCTTTGCAAGCTATTGGAAGTGTGTGCGCGGCAGGAGAGACAAATCCATGTTTTCGCGCCTTTTTTGCGATTTCAAGGTCGAAAAACACATAGGCCCCAAAATGAAAGAAACGGCTGGCGCGCCAAAACTATGGCTTCAAACTTGATGAAAACAGTCTCTCCCATATTAACTCACGGGCTGATTGTGTTTTTTAGGCCTTCGCAAGCTATCGGAAGTGTGTGCGCAGCAGGAGAGACAAATCTATGTTTTCGCGCCTTTTTTGCCATTTCCAGGTCGAAAAACACACAGAACCCAAAAATAAAGAAACGGCTGTCCAGCCAAAACTGAGGCTTCAAACTTGATGACAACAGTCTCTCCCACAATAACTCAAGGGCCGCTTGTGTTTTTTAGGCCTTTGCAAGCTATCGGAAGTGTGTGCGCGGCAGGAGAGACAAATCCATGTTTTCGCGCCTTTTTTGCGATTTCAAGATCGAAAAACACATAGGCCCCAAAATGAAAGAAACGGCTGCCGCGCCAAAACTATGGCTTCAAACTTGATGAAAACAGTCTCTCCCATAATAACTCACGGGCTGCTTGTGTTTTTTAGGCCTTTGCAAGCTATCGGAAGTGTGTGCGCGGCAGGAGAGACAAATCCATGTTTTCGTGCCTTTTTTGCGATTTCAAGGTCGAAAAACACATAGGCCCCAAAATGAAAGAAACGGCTGGGGCGCCAAAACTATGGCTTGAAACTTGATGAAAACAGTCTCTCCCATAATAACTCAAGGGCTGCTTGTGTTTTTTAGGCCTTTGCAAGCTATCGGAAGTTGTGCGCGGCAGGAGAGACAAATCCATGTTTTCGCGCCTTTTTTGCGATTTCAAGGTCGAAAAACACATAGGCCCCAAAATGAAAGAAACGGCTGGCGCGCCAAAACTATGGCTTCAAACTTGATGAAAACGGTCTTTCCCATAATAACTCACGGGCTGCTTGTGTTTTTTAGGCCTTTGCAAGCTATCGGAAGTGTGTGCGCGGCAGGAGAGACAAATCCATGTTTTCGCGCCTTTTTTGCGATTTCAAGGTCGAAAAACACATAGGCCCCAAAATGAAAGAAACGGCTGCCGCGCCAAAACTATGGCTTCAAACTTGATGAAAACAGTCTCTCCCATAATAACTCACGGGCTGCTTGTGTTTTTTAGGCCTTTGCAAGCTATCGGAAGTGTGTGCGCGGCAGGAGAGACAAATCCATGTTTTCGCGCATTTTTTGCGATTTCAAGGTCGAAAAACACATAGGCCCCAAAATGAAAGAAACGGCTGGCGCGCCAAAACTATGGCTTCAAACTTGATGAAAACAGTCTCTCCCATAATAACTCACGGGCTGCTTGTGTTTTTTAGGCCTTTGCAAGCTATCGGAAGTGTGTGCGCGGCAGGAGAGACAAATCCATGTTTTCGCGCCTTTTTTGCGATTTCAAGGTCGAAAAACACATAGGCCCCAAAATGAAAGAAACGGCTGCCGCGCCAAAACTATGGCTTCAAACTTGATGAAAACAGTCTCTCCCATATTAACTCACGGGCTGATTGTGTTTTTTAGGCCTTCGCAAGCTATCGGAAGTGTGTGCACAGCAGGAGAGACAAATCTATGTTTTCGCGCCTGTTTTGCCATTTCCAGGTCGAAAAACACACAGACCCCAAAAATAAAGAAACGGCTGTCCAGCCAAAACTGAGGCTTCAAACTTGATGAAAACAGTCTCTCCCACAATAACTCAAGGGCCGCTTGTGTTTTTTAGACCTTTGCAAGCTATCGGAAGTTGTGTGCGGCAGGAGAGACAAATCCATGTTTTCGCGCCTTTTTTGCGATTTCAAGGTCGAAAAACACATAGGCCCCAAAATGAAAGAAACGGCTGGCGCGCCAAAACTATGGCTTCAAACTTGATGAAAACAGTCTTTCCCATAATAACTCACGGGCTGCTTGTGTTTTTTAGGCCTTTGCAAGCTATCGGAAGTGTGTGCGCGGCAGGAGAGACAAATCCATGTTTTCGCGCCTTTTTTGCGATTTCAAGGTCGAAAAACACATAGGCCCCAAAATGAAAGAAACGGCTGCCGCGCCAAAACTATGGCTTCAAACTTGATGAAAACAGTCTCTCCCATAATAACTCACGGGCTGCTTGTGTTTTTTAGGCCTTTGCAAGCTATCGGAAGTGTGTGCGCGGCAGGAGAGACAAATCCATGTTTTCGCGCATTTTTTGCGATTTCAAGGTCGAAAAACACATAGGCCCCAAAATGAAAGAAACGGCTGCCGCGCCAAAACTATGGCTTCTAACTTGATGAAAACAGTCTCTCCCATAATAACTCACGGGCTGCTTGTGTTTTTTAGGCCTTTGCAAGCTATCGGAAGTGTGTGCGCGGCAGGAGAGACAAATCCATGTTTTCGCGCCTTTTTTGCGATTTCCAGGTCGAAAAACACACAGACCCCAAAAATAAAGAAACGGCTGTCCAGCCAAAACTATGGCTTCAAACTTGATGAAAACAGTCTCTCCCATAATAACTCACAGGCAGCTTGTGTTTTTTAGGCCTTTGCAAGCTATCGGAAGTGTGTGCGCGGCAGGAGAGACAAATCCATGTTTTCACGCCTTTTTTGCGATTTCAAGGTCGAAAAACACATAGGCCCCAAAATGAAAGAAACGGCTGGCGCGCCAAAACTATGGCTTCAAACTTGATGAAAACAGTCTCTCCCATATTAACTCACGGGCTGATTGTGTTTTTTAGGCCTTCGCAAGCTATCGGAAGTGTGTGCGCAGCAGGAGAGACAAATCTATGTTTTCGCGCCTTTTTTGCCATTTCCAGGTCGAAAAACACACAGAACCCAAAAATAAAGAAACGGCTTTCCAGCCAAAACTGAGGCTTCAAACTTGATGACAACAGTCTCTCCCACAATAACTCAAGGGCCGCTTGTGTTTTTTAGGCCTTTGCAAGCTATCGGAAGTGTGTGCGCGGCAGGAGAGACAAATCCATGTTTTCGCGCCTTTTTTGCGATTTCAAGGTCGAAAAACACATAGGCCCCAAAATGAAAGAAACGGCTGGGGCGCCAAAACTATGGCTTGAAACTTGATGAAAACAGTCTCTCCCATAATAACTCAAGGGCTGCTTGTGTTTTTTAGGCCTTTGCAAGCTATCGGAAGTTGTGCGCGGCAGGAGAGACAAATCCATGTTTTCGCGCCTTTTTTGCCATTTCAAGGTCGAAAAACACATAGGCCCCAAAATGAAAGAAACGGCTGGCGCGCCAAAACTATGGCTTCAAACTTGATGAAAACAGTCTTTCCCATAATAACTCACGGGCTGCTTGTGTTTTTTAGGCCTTTTCAAGCTATCGGAAGTGTGTGCGCGGCAGGAGAGACAAATCCATGTTTTCGCGCCTTTTTTGCGATTTCAAGGTCGAAAAACACATAGGCCCCAAAATGAAAGAAACGGCTGCCGCGCCAAAACTATGGCTTCAAACTTGATGAAAACAGTCTCTCCCATAATAACTCACGGGCTGCTTGTGTTTTTTAGGCCTTTGCAAGCTATCGGAAGTGTGTGCGCGGCAGGAGAGACAAATCCATGTTTTCGCGAATTTTTTGCGATTTCAAGGTCGAAAAACACATAGGCCCCAAAATGAAAGAAACGGCTGCCGCGCCAAAACTATGGCTTCAAACTTGATGAAAACAGTCTCTCCCATAATAACTCACGGGCTGCTTGTGTTTTTTAGGCCTTTGCAAGCTATTGGAAGTGTGTGCGCGGCAGGAGAGACAAATCCATGTTTTCGCGCCTTTTTTGCGATTTCAAGGTCGAAAAACACATAGGCCCCAAAATGAAAGAAACGGCTGCCGCGCCAAAACTATGGCTTCAATCTTGATGAAAACAGTCTCTCCCATAATAACTCACGGGCTGCTTGTGTTTTTTAGGCCTTTGCAAGCTATTGGAAGTGTGTGCGCGGCAGGAGAGACAAATCCATGTTTTCGCGCCTTTTTTGCGATTTCAAGGTCGAAAAACACATAGGCCCCAAAATGAAAGAAACGGCTGGCGCGCCAAAACTATGGCTTCAAACTTGATGAAAACAGTCTCTCCCATAATAACTCACGGGCTGCTTGTGTTTTTTAGGCCTTTGCAAGCTATCGGAAGTGTGTGCGCGGCAGGAGAGACAAATCCATGTTTTCACGCCTTTTTTGCGATTTCAAGGTCGAAAAACACATAGGCCCCAAAATGAAAGAACGGCTGGCGCGCCAAAACTATGGCTTCAAACTTGATGAAAACAGTCTCTCCCATATTAACTCACGGGCTGATTGTGTTTTTTAGGCCTTCGCAAGCTATCGGAAGTGTGTGCGCAGCAGGAGAGACAAATCTATGTTTTCGCGCCTTTTTTGCCATTTCCAGGTCGAAAAACACACAGAACCCAAAAATAAAGAAACGGCTGTCCAGCCAAAACTGAGGCTTCAAACTTGATGACAACAGTCTCTCCCACAATAACTCAAGGGCCGCTTGTGTTTTTTAGGCCTTTGCAAGCTATCGGAAGTGTGTGCGCGGCAGGAGAGACAAATCCATGTTTTCGCGCCTTTTTTGCGATTTCAAGGTCGAAAAACACATAGGCCCCAAAATGAAAGAAACGGCTGCCGCGCCAAAACTATGGCTTCAAACTTGATGAAAACAGTCTCTCCCATAATAACTCACGGGCTGCTTGTGTTTTTTAGGCCTTTGCAAGCTATCGGAAGTGTGTGCGCGGCAGGAGAGACAAATCCATGTTTTCGTGCCTTTTTTGCGATTTCAAGGTCGAAAAACACATAGGCCCCAAAATGAAAGAAACGGCTGGGGCGCCAAAACTATGGCTTCAAACTTGATGAAAACAGTCTTTCCCATAATAACTCACGGGCTGCTTGTGTTTTTTAGGCCTTTTCAAGCTATCGGAAGTGTGTGCGCGGCAGGAGAGACAAATCCATGTTTTCGCGCCTTTTTTGCGATTTCAAGGTCGAAAAACACATAGGCCCCAAAATGAAAGAAACGGCTGCCGCGCCAAAACTATGGCTTCAAACTTGATGAAAACAGTCTCTCCCATAATAACTCACGGGCTGCTTGTGTTTTTTAGGCCTTTGCAAGCTATCGGAAGTGTGTGCGCGGCAGGAGAGACAAATCCATGTTTTCGCGAATTTTTTGCGATTTCAAGGTCGAAAAACACATAGGCCCCAAAATGAAAGAAACGGCTGCCGCGCCAAAACTATGGCTTCAAACTTGATGAAAACAGTCTCTCCCATAATAACTCACGGGCTGCTTGTGTTTTTTAGGCCTTTGCAAGCTATTGGAAGTGTGTGCGCGGCAGGAGAGACAAATCCATGTTTTCGCGCCTTTTTTGCGATTTCAAGGTCGAAAAACACATAGGCCCCAAAATGAAAGAAACGGCTGCCGCGCCAAAACTATGGCTTCAATCTTGATGAAAACAGTCTCTCCCATAATAACTCACGGGCTGCTTGTGTTTTTTAGGCCTTTGCAAGCTATTGGAAGTGTGTGCGCGGCAGGAGAGACAAATCCATGTTTTCGCGCCTTTTTTGCGATTTCAAGGTCGAAAAACACATAGGCCCCAAAATGAAAGAAACGGCTGGCGCGCCAAAACTATGGCTTCAAACTTGATGAAAACAGTCTCTCCCATAATAACTCACGGGCTGCTTGTGTTTTTTAGGCCTTTGCAAGCTATCGGAAGTGTGTGCGCGGCAGGAGAGACAAATCCATGTTTTCACGCCTTTTTTGCGATTTCAAGGTCGAAAAACACATAGGCCCCAAAATGAAAGAACGGCTGGCGCGCCAAAACTATGGCTTCAAACTTGATGAAAACAGTCTCTCCCATATTAACTCACGGGCTGATTGTGTTTTTTAGGCCTTCGCAAGCTATCGGAAGTGTGTGCGCAGCAGGAGAGACAAATCTATGTTTTCGCGCCTGTTTTGCCATTTCCAGGTCGAAAAACACACAGACCCCAAAAATAAAGAAACGGCTGTCCAGCCAAAACTGAGGCTTCAAACTTGATGAAAACAGTCTCTCCCACAATAATTCAAGGGCCGCTTGTGTTTTTTAGGCCTTCGCAAGCTATCGGAAGTGTGTGCGCGGCAGGAGAGACAAATCCATGTTTTCGCGCATTTTTTGCGATTTCAAGGTCGAAAAACACATAGGCCCCAAAATGAAAGAAACGGCTGCCGCGCCAAAACTATGGCTTCAAACTTGATGAAAACAGTCTCTCCCATAATAACTCACGGGCTGCTTGTGTTTTTTAGGCCTTTGCAAGCTATCGGAAGTGTGTGCGCGGCAGGAGAGACAAATCCATGTTTTCGCGCCTTTTTTGCGATTTCAAGGTCGAAAAACACATAGGCCCCAAAATGAAAGAAACGGCTGGCGCGCCAAAACTATGGCTTCAAACTTGATGAAAACAGTCTCTCCCATATTAACTCACGGGCTGATTGTGTTTTTTAGGCCTTCGCAAGCTATCGGAAGTGTGTGCGCAGCAGGAGAGACAAATCTATGTTTTCGCGCCTTTTTTGCCATTTCCAGGTCGAAAAACACACAGAACCCAAAAATAAAGAAACGGCTGTCCAGCCAAAACTGAGGCTTCAAACTTGATGACAACAGTCTCTCCCACAATAACTCAAGGGCCGCTTGTGTTTTTTAGGCCTTTGCAAGCTATCGGAAGTGTGTGCGCGGCAGGAGAGACAAATCCATGTTTTCGCGCCTTTTTTGCGATTTCAAGGTCGAAAAACACATAGGCCCCAAAATGAAAGAAACGGCTGCCGCGCCAAAACTATGGCTTCAAACTTGATGAAAACAGTCTCTCCCATAATAACTCACGGGCTGCTTGTGTTTTTTAGGCCTTTGCAAGCTATCGGAAGTGTGTGCGCGGCAGGAGAGACAAATCCATGTTTTCGTGCCTTTTTTGCGATTTCAAGGTCGAAAAACACATAGGCCCCAAAATGAAAGAAACGGCTGGGGCGCCAAAACTATGGCTTGAAACTTGATGAAAACAGTCTCTCCCATAATAACTCAAGGGCTGCTTGTGTTTTTTAGGCCTTTGGAAGCTATCGGAAGTTGTGCGCGGCAGGAGAGACAAATCCATGTTTTCGCGCCTTTTTTGCGATTTCAAGGTCGAAAAACACATAGGCCCCAAAATGAAAGAAACGGCTGGCGCGCCAAAACTATGGCTTCAAACTTGATGAAAACGGTCTTTCCCATAATAACTCACGGGCTGCTTGTGTTTTTTAGGCCTTTGCAAGCTATCGGAAGTGTGTGCGCGGCAGGAGAGACAAATCCATGTTTTCGCGCCTTTTTTGCGATTTCAAGGTCGAAAAACACATAGGCCCCAAAATGAAAGAAACGGCTGCCGCGCCAAAACTATGGCTTCAAACTTGATGAAAACAGTCTCTCCCATAATAACTCACGGGCTGCTTGTGTTTTTTAGGCCTTTGCAAGCTATCGGAAGTGTGTGCGCGGCAGGAGAGACAAATCCATGTTTTCGCGCATTTTTTGCGATTTCAAGGTCGAAAAACACATAGGCCCCAAAATGAAAGAAACGGCTGGCGCGCCAAAACTATGGCTTCAAACTTGATGAAAACAGTCTCTCCCATAATAACTCACGGGCTGCTTGTGTTTTTTAGGCCTTTGCAAGCTATCGGAAGTGTGTGCGCGGCAGGAGAGACAAATCCATGTTTTCGCGCCTTTTTTGCGATTTCAAGGTCGAAAAACACATAGGCCCCAAAATGAAAGAAACGGCTGCCGCGCCAAAACTATGGCTTCAAACTTGATGAAAACAGTCTCTCCCATATTAACTCACGGGCTGATTGTGTTTTTTAGGCCTTCGCAAGCTATCGGAAGTGTGTGCACAGCAGGAGAGACAAATCTATGTTTTCGCGCCTGTTTTGCCATTTCCAGGTCGAAAAACACACAGACCCCAAAAATAAAGAAACGGCTGTCCAGCCAAAACTGAGGCTTCAAACTTGATGAAAACAGTCTCTCCCACAATAACTCAAGGGCCGCTTGTGTTTTTTAGACCTTTGCAAGCTATCGGAAGTTGTGTGCGGCAGGAGAGACAAATCCATGTTTTCGCGCCTTTTTTGCGATTTCAAGGTCGAAAAACACATAGGCCCCAAAATGAAAGAAACGGCTGGCGCGCCAAAACGATGGCTTCAAACTTGATGAAAACAGTCTCTCCCATATTAACTCACGGGCTGATTGTGTTTTTTAGGCCTTCGCAAGCTATCGGAAGTGTGTGCGCAGCAGGAGAGACAAATCTATGTTTTCGCGCCTTTTTTGCCATTTCCAGGTCGAAAAACACATAGAACCCAAAAATAAAGAAACGGCTGTCCAGCCAAAACTGAGGCTTCAAACTTGATGAAAACAGTGTCTCCCACAATAACTCAAGGGCCGCTTGTGTTTTTTAGGCCTTCGCAAGCTATCGGAAGTGTGTGCGCGGCAGGAGAGACAAATCCATGTTTTCGTGCATTTTTTGCGATTTCAAGGTCGAAAAACACATAGGCCCCAAAATGAAAGAAACGGCTGCCGCGCCAAAACTATGGCTTCAATCTTGATGAAAACAGTCTCTCCCATAATAACTCACGGGCTGCTTGTGTTTTTTAGGCCTTTGCAAGCTATCGGAAGTGTGTGCGCGGCAGGAGAGACAAATCCATGTTTTCGCGCCTTTTTTGCGATTTCAAGGTCGAAAAACACATAGGCCCCAAAATGAAAGAAACGGCTGGGGCGCCAAAACTATGGCTTGAAACTTGATGAAAACAGTCTCTCCCATAATAACTCAAGGGCTGCTTGTGTTTTTTAGGCCTTTGCAAGCTATCGGAAGTTGTGCGCGGCAGGAGAGACAAATCCATGTTTTCGCGCCTTTTTCGCGATTTCAAGGTCGAAAAACACATAGGCCCCAAAATGAAAGAAACGGCTGCCGCGCCAAAACTATGGCTTCAATCTTGATGAAAACAGTCTCTCACATAATAACTCACGGGCTGCTTGTGTTTTTTAGGCCTTTGCAAGCTATCGGAAGTGTGTACGCGGCAGGAGAGACAAATCCATGTTTTCGCGCATTTTTTGCGATTTCAAGGTCGAAAAACACATAGGCCCCAAAATGAAAGAAACGGCTGCCGCGCCAAAACTATGGCTTCAAACTTGATGAAAACAGTCTCTCCCATAATAACTCACGGGCTGCTTGTGTTTTTTAGGCCTTTGCAAGCTATTGGAAGTGTGTGCGCGGCAGGAGAGACAAATCCATGTTTTCGCGCCTTTTTTGCGATTTCAAGGTCGAAAAACACATAGGCCCCAAAATGAAAGAAACGGCTGCCGCGCCAAAAGTATGGCTTCAATCTTGATGAAAACAGTCTCTCCCATAATAACCCAAAAATAAAGAAACGGCTGTCTCCTGCCGCGCACACACTTCCGATAGCTTGCAAAGGAAAACAGTCTCTCCCATAATAACTCAAGGGCTGCTTGTGTTTTTTAGGCCTTTGCAAGCTATCGGAAGTGTGTGCGCGGCAGGAGAGACAAATCCATGTTTTCGCGCCTTTTTTGCGATTTCAAGGTCGAAAAACACATAGGCCCCAAAATGAAAGAAACGGCTGCCGCGCCAAAACTATGGCTTCAAACTTGATGAAAACAGTCTCTCCCATAATAACTCACGGGCTGCTTGTGTTTTTTAGGCCTTTGCAAGCTATCGGAAGTGTGTGCGCGGCAGGAGAGACAAATCCATGTTTTCGCGCATTTTTTGCGATTTCAAGGTCGAAAAACACATAGGCCCCAAAATGAAAGAAACGGCTGCCGCGCCAAAACTATGGCTTCAAACTTGATGAAAACAGTCTCTCCCATAATAACTCACGGGCTGCTTGTGTTTTTTAGGCCTTTGCAAGCTATTGGAAGTGTGTGCGCGGCAGGAGAGACAAATCCATGTTTTCGCGCCTTTTTTGCGATTTCAAGGTCGAAAAACACATAGGCCCCAAAATGAAAGAAACGGCTGCCGCGCCAAAACTATGGCTTCAATCTTGATGAAAACAGTCTCTCCCATAATAACTCATGGGCTGCTTGTGTTTTTTAGGCCTTTGCAAGCTATCGGAAGTGTGTGCGCGGCAGGAGAGACAAATCCATGTTTTCGCGCCTTTTTTGCGATTTCAAGGTCGAAAAACACATAGGCCCCAAAATGAAAGAAACGGCTGGGGCGCCAAAACTATGGCTTGAAACTTGATGAAAACAGTCTCTCCCATAATAACTCAAGGGCTGCTTGTGTTTTTTAGGCCTTTGCAAGCTATCGGAAGTTGTGCGCGGCAGGAGAGACAAATCCATGTTTTCGCGCCTTTTTTGCGATTTCAAGGTCGAAAAACACATAGGCCCCAAAATGAAAGAAACGGCTGCCGCGCCAAAACTATGGCTTCAAACTTGATGAAAACAGTCTCTCCCATAATAACTCACGGGCTGCTTGTGTTTTTTAGGCCTTTGCAAGCTATCGGAAGTGTGTGCGCGGCAGGAGAGACAAATCCATGTTTTCGCGCCTTTTTTGCGATTTCAAGGTCGAAAAACACATAGGCCCCAAAATGAAAGAAACGGCTGGGGCGCCAAAACTATGGCTTGAAACTTGATGAAAACAGTCTCTCCCATAATAACTCAACGGCTGCTTGTGTTTTTTAGGCCTTTGCAAGCTATCGGAAGTTGTGCGCGGCAGGAGAGACAAATCCATGTTTTCGCGCCTTTTTTGCGATTTCAAGGTCGAAAAACACATAGGCCCCAAAATGAAAGAAACGGCTGGGGCGCCAAAACTATGGCTTGAAACTTGATGAAAACAGTCTCTCCCATATTAACTCACGGGCTGATTGTGTTTTTTAGGCCTTCGCAAGCTATCGGAAGTGTGTGCGCAGCAGGAGAGACAAATCTATGTTTTCGCGCCTTTTTTGCCATTTCCAGGTCGAAAAACACATAGAACCCAAAAATAAAGAAACGGCTGTCCAGCCAAAACTGAGGCTTCAAACTTGATGAAAACAGTCTCTCCCATAATAACTCACGGGCTGCTTGTGTTTTTTAGGCCTTTGCAAGCTATCGGAAGTGTGTGCGCGGCAGGAGAGACAAATCCATGTTTTCGCGCCTTTTTTGCAATTTCAAGGTCGAAAAACACATAGGCCCCAAAATGAAAGAAACGGCTGCCGCGCCAAAACTATGGCTTGAAACTTGATGAAAACAGTCTCTCCCATATTAACTCACGGGCTGATTGTGTTTTTTAGGCCTTCGCAAGCTATCGGAAGTGTGTGCGCAGCAGGAGAGACAAATCTATGTTTTCGCGCCTTTTTTGCCATTTCCAGGTCGAAAAACACATAGAACCCAAAAATAAAGAAACGGCTGTCCAGCCAAAACTGAGGCTTCAAACTTGATGAAAACAGTCTCTCCCATAATAACTCACGGGCTGCTTGTGTTTTTTAGGCCTTTGCAAGCTATCGGAAGTGTGTGCGCGGCAGGAGAGACAAATCCATGTTTTCGCGCCTTTTTTGCGATTTCAAGGTCGAAAAACACATAGGCCCCAAAATGAAAGAAACGGCTGCCGCGCCAAAACTATGGCTTCAATCTTGATGAAAACAGTCTCTCCCATAATAACTCACGGGCTGCTTGTGTTTTTTAGGCCTTTGCAAGCTATCGGAAGTGTGTGCGCGGCAGGAGAGACAAATCCATGTTTTCGCGCCTTTTTTGCGATTTCAAGGTCGAAAAACACATAGGCCCCAAAATGAAAGAAACGGCTGGGGCGCCAAAACTATGGCTTGAAACTTGATGAAAACAGTCTCTCCCATAATAACTCAAGGGCTGCTTGTGTTTTTTAGGCCTTTGCAAGCTATCGGAAGTTGTGCGCGGCAGGAGAGACAAATCCATGTTTTCGCGCCTTTTTTGCGATTTCAAGGTCGAAAAACACATAGGCCCCAAAATGAAAGAAACGGCTGGCGCGCCAAAACTATAGCTTCAAACTTGATGAAAACAGTCTTTCCCATAATAACTCACGGTCTGCTTGTGTTTTTTAGGCCTTTGCAAGCTATCGGAAGTGTGTGCGCGGCAGGAGAGACAAATCCATGTTTTCGCGCCTTTTTTGCGATTTCAAGGTCGAAAAACACATAGGCCCCAAAATGAAAGAAACGGCTGGGGCGCCAAAACTATGGCTTGAAACTTGATGAAAACAGTCTCTCCCATAATAACTCAAGGGCTGCTTGTGTTTTTTAGGCCTTTGCAAGCTATCGGAAGTTGTGCGCGGCAGGAGAGACAAATCCATGTTTTCGCGCCTTTTTTGCGATTTCAAGGTCGAAAAACACATAGGCCCCAAAATGAAAGAAACGGCTGGCGCGCCAAAACTATGGCTTCAAACTTGATGAAAACAGTCTTTCCCATAATAACTCACGGGCTGCTTGTGTTTTTTAGGCCTTTGCAAGCTATCGGAAGTGTGTGCGCGGCAGGAGAGACAAATCCATGTTTTCGCGACTTTTTTGCGATTTCAAGGTCGAAAAACACATAGGCCCCAAAATGAAAGAAACGGCTGCCGCGCCAAAACTATGGCTTCAAACTTGATGAAAACAGTCTCTCCCATAATAACTCACGGGCTGCTTGTGTTTTTTAGGCCTTTGCAAGCTATCGGAAGTGTGTGCGCGGCAGGAGAGACAAATCCATGTTTTCGCGCCTTTTTTGCGATTTCAAGGTCGAAAAACACATAGGCCCCAAAATGAAAGAAACTGCTGGCGTGCCAAAACTATGGCTTCAAACTTGATGAAAACAGTCTCTCCCATAATAACTCACGGGCTGCTTGTGTTTTTTAGGCCTTTGCAAGCTATCGGAAGTGTGTGCGCGGCAGGAGAGACAAATCCATGTTTTCGCGCCTTTTTTGCGATTTCAAGGTCGAAAAACACATAGGCCCCAAAATGAAAGAAACGGCTGCCGCGCCAAAACTATGGCTTCAAACTTGATGAAAACAGTCTCTCCCATAATAACTCACGGGCTGCTTGTGTTTTTTAGGCCTTTGCAAGCTATTGGAAGTGTGTGCGCGGCAGGAGAGACAAATCCATGTTTTCGCGCCTTTTTTGCGATTTCAAGGTCGAAAAACACATAGGCCCCAAAATGAAAGAAACGGCTGCCGCGCCAAAACTATGGCTTCAATCTTGATGAAAACAGTCTCTCCCATAATAACTCATGGGCTGCTTGTGTTTTTTAGGCCTTTGCAAGCTATCGGAAGTGTGTGCGCGGCAGGAGAGACAAATCCATGTTTTCGCGCCTTTTTTGCGATTTCAAGGTCGAAAAACACATAGGCCCCAAAATGAAAGAAACGGCTGGGGCGCCAAAACTATGGCTTGAAACTTGATGAAAACAGTCTCTCCCATAATAACTCAAGGGCTGCTTGTGTTTTTTAGGCCTTTGCAAGCTATCGGAAGTTGTGCGCGGCAGGAGAGACAAATCCATGTTTTCGCGCCTTTTTTGCGATTTCAAGGTCGAAAAACACATAGGCCCCAAAATGAAAGAAACGGCTGGCGCGCCAAAACTATGGCTTCAAACTTGATGAAAACAGTCTCTCCCATAATAACTCACGGGCTGCTTGTGTTTTTTAGGCCTTTGCAAGCTATCGGAAGTGTGTGCGCGGCAGGAGAGACAAATCCATGTTTTCGCGACTTTTTTGCGATTTCAAGGTCGAAAAACACATAGGCCCCAAAATGAAAGAAACGGCTGCCGCGCCAAAACTATGGCTTCAAACTTGATGAAAACAGTCTCTCCCATAATAACTCACGGGCTGCTTGTGTTTTTTAGGCCTTTGCAAGCTATCGGAAGTGTGTGCGCGGCAGGAGAGACAAATCCATGTTTTCGCGCCTTTTTTGCGATTTCAAGGTCGAAAAACACATAGGCCCCAAAATGAAAGAAACTGCTGGCGTGCCAAAACTATGGCTTCAAACTTGATGAAAACAGTCTCTCCCATAATAACTCACGGGCTGCTTGTGTTTTTTAGGCCTTTGCAAGCTATCGGAAGTGTGTGCGCGGCAGGAGAGACAAATCCATGTTTTCGCGCCTTTTTTGCGATTTCAAGGTCGAAAAACACATAGGCCCCAAAATGAAAGAAACGGCTGCCGCGCCAAAACTATGGCTTCAAACTTGATGAAAACAGTCTCTCCCATAATAACTCACGGGCTGCTTGTGTTTTTTAGGCCTTTGCAAGCTATTGGAAGTGTGTGCGCGGCAGGAGAGACAAATCCATGTTTTCGCGCCTTTTTTGCGATTTCAAGGTCGAAAAACACATAGGCCCCAAAATGAAAGAAACGGCTGCCGCGCCAAAACTATGGCTTCAAACTTGATGAAAACAGTCTCTCCCATAATAACTCACGGGCTGCTTGTGTTTTTTAGGCCTTTGCAAGCTATCGGAAGTGTGTGCGCGGCAGGAGAGACAAATCCATGTTTTCGCGCCTTTTTTGCGATTTCAAGGTCGAAAAACACATAGGCCCCAAAATGAAAGAAACGGCTGCCGCGCCAAAACTATGGCTTCAAACTTGATGAAAACAGTCTCTCCCATAATAACTCACGGGCTGCTTGTGTTTTTTAGGCCTTTGCAAGCTATTGGAAGTGTGTGCGCGGCAGGAGAGACAAATCCATGTTTTCGCGCCTTTTTTGCGATTTCAAGGTCGAAAAACACATAGGCCCCAAAATGAAAGAAACGGCTGCCGCGCCAAAACTATGGCTTCAATCTTGATGAAAACAGTCTCTCCCATAATAACTCATGGGCTGCTTGTGTTTTTTAGGCCTTTGCAAGCTATCGGAAGTGTGTGCGCGGCAGGAGAGACAAATCCATGTTTTCGCGCCTTTTTTGCGATTTCAAGGTCGAAAAACACATAGGCCCCAAAATGAAAGAAACGGCTGGGGCGCCAAAACTATGGCTTGAAACTTGATGAAAACAGTCTCTCCCATAATAACTCAAGGGCTGCTTGTGTTTTTTAGGCCTTTGCAAGCTATCGGAAGTTGTGCGCGGCAGGAGAGACAAATCCATGTTTTCGCGCCTTTTTTGCGATTTCAAGGTCGAAAAACACATAGGCCCCAAAATGAAAGAAACGGCTGGCGCGCCAAAACTATGGCTTCAAACTTGATGAAAACAGTCTCTCCCATAATAACTCACGGGCTGCTTGTGTTTTTTAGGCCTTTGCAAGCTATCGGAAGTGTGTGCGCGGCAGGAGAGACAAATCCATGTTTTCGCGCCTTTTTTGCGATTTCAAGGTCGAAAAACACATAGGCCCCAAAATGAAAGAAACTGCTGGCGCGCCAAAACTATGGCTTCAAACTTGATGAAAACAGTCTCTCCCATAATAACTCACGGGCTGCTTGTGTTTTTTACGCCTTTGCAAGCTATCGGAAGTGTGTGCGCGGCAGGAGAGACAAATCCATGTTTTCGCGCCTTTTTTGCGATTTCAAGGTCGAAAAACACATAGGCCCCAAAATGAAAGAAACGGCTGCCGCGCCAAAACTATGGCTTCAATCTTGATGAAAACAGTCTCTCCCATAATAACTCACGGTCTGCTTGTGTTTTTTAGGCCTTTGCAAGCTATCGGAAGTGTGTGCGCGGCAGGAGAGACAAATCCATGTTTTCGCGCCTTTTTTGCGATTTCAAGGTCGAAAAACACATAGGCCCCAAAATGAAAGAAACGGCTGCCGCGCCAAAACTATGGCTTCAAACTTGATGAAAACAGTCTCTCCCATAATAACTCACGGGCTGCTTGTGTTTTTTAGGCCTTTGCAAGCTATCGGAAGTGTGTGCGCGGCAGGAGAGACAAATCCATGTTTTCGCGCATTTTTTGCGATTTCAAGGTCGAAAAACACATAGGCCCCAAAATGAAAGAAACGGCTGCCGCGCCAAAACTATGGCTTCAAACTTGATGAAAACAGTCTCTCCCATAATAACTCACGGGCTGCTTGTGTTTTTTAGGCCTTTGCAAGCTATTGGAAGTGTGTGCGCTGCAGGAGAGACAAATCCATGTTTTCGCGCCTTTTTTGCGATTTCAAGGTCGAAAAACACATAGGCCCCAAAATGAAAGAAACGGCTGCCGCGCCAAAACTATGGCTTCAATCTTGATGAAAACAGTCTCTCCCATAATAACTCATGGGCTGCTTGTGTTTTTTAGGCCTTTGCAAGCTATCGGAAGTGTGTGCGCGGCAGGAGAGACAAATCCATGTTTTCGCGCCTTTTTTGCGATTTCAAGGTCGAAAAACACATAGGCCCCAAAATGAAAGAAACGGCTGGGGCGCCAAAACTATGGCTTGAAACTTGATGAAAACAGTCTCTCCCATAATAACTCAAGGGCTGCTTGTGTTTTTTAGGCCTTTGCAAGCTATCGGAAGTTGTGCGCGGCAGGAGAGACAAATCCATGTTTTCGTGCCTTTTTTGCGATTTCAAGGTCGAAAAACACATAGGCCCCAAAATGAAAGAAACGGCTGGGGCGCCAAAACTATGGCTTGAAACTTGATGAAAACAGTCTCTCCCATATTAACTCACGGGCTGATTGTGTTTTTTAGGCCTTCGCAAGCTATCGGAAGTGTGTGCGCAGCAGAAGAGACAAATCTATGTTTTCGCGCCTTTTTTGCCATTTCCAGGTCGAAAAACACATAGAACCCAAAAATAAAGAAACGGCTGTCCAGCCAAAACTGAGGCTTCAAACTTGATGAAAACAGTCTCTCCCATAATAACTCACGGGCTGCTTGTGTTTTTTAGGCCTTTGCAAGCTATCGGAAGTGTGTGCGCGGCAGGAGAGACAAATCCATGTTTTCGCGCCTTTTTTGCGATTTCAAGGTCGAAAAACACATAGGCCCCAAAATGAAAGAAACGGCTGGGGCGCCAAAACTATGGCTTGAAACTTGATGAAAACAGTCTCTCCCATATTAACTCACGGGCTGATTGTGTTTTTTAGGCCTTCGCAAGCTATCGGAAGTGTGTGCGCAGCAGGAGAGACAAATCTATGTTTTCGCGCCTTTTTTGCCATTTCCAGGTCGAAAAACACATAGAACCCAAAAATAAAGAAACGGCTGCCGCGCCAAAACTATGGCTTCAATCTTGATGAAAACAGTCTCTCCCATAATAACTCACGGGCTGCTTGTGTTTTTTAGGCCTTTGCAAGCTATCGGAAGTGTGTGCGCGGCAGGAGAGACAAATCCATGTTTTCGCGCCTTTTTTGCGATTTCAAGGTCGAAAAACACATAGGCCCCAAAATGAAAGAAACGGCTGGGGCGCCAAAACTATGGCTTGAAACTTGATGAAAACAGTCTCTCCCATAATAACTCAAGGGCTGCTTGTGTTTTTTAGGCCTTTGCAAGCAATCGGAAGTTGTGCGCGGCAGGAGAGACAAATCCATGTTTTCGCGCCTTTTTTGCGATTTCAAGGTCGAAAAACACATAGGCCCCAAAATGAAAGAAACTGCTGGCGCGCCAAAACTATGGCTTCAAACTTGATGAAAACAGTCTCTCCCATAATAACTCACGGGCTGCTTGTGTTTTTTAGGCCTTCGCAAGCTATCGGAAGTGTGTGCGCGGCAGGAGAGACAAATCCATGTTTTCGCTCCTTTTTTGCGATTTCAAGGTCGAAAAACACATAGGCCCCAAAATGAAAGAAACGGCTGCCGCGCCAAAACTATGGCTTCAAACTTGATGAAAACAGTCTCTCCCATAATAACTCACGGGCTGCTTGTGTTTTTTAGGCCTTTGCAAGCTATCGGAAGTGTGTGCGCGGCAGGAGAGACAAATCCATGTTTTCGCGCCTTTTTTGCGATTTCAAGGTCGAAAAACACATAGGCCCCAAAATGAAAGAAACGGCTGCCGCGCCAAAACTATGGCTTGAAACTTGATGAAAACAGTCTCTCCCATAATAACTCACGGGCTGCTTGTGTTTTTTAGGCCTTCGCAAGCTATCGGAAGTGTGTGCGCGGCAGGAGAGACAAATCCATGTTTTCGCGCCTTTTTTGCGATTTCAAGGTCGAAAAACACATAGGCCCCAAAATGAAAGAAACGGCTGGCGCGCCAAAACTATGGCTTCAAACTTGATGAAAACAGTCTCTCCCATATTAACTCACGGGCTGATTGTGTTTTTTAGGCCTTCGCAAGCTATCGGAAGTGTGTGCTCAGCAGGAGAGACAAATCTATGTTTTCGCGCCTGTTTTGCCATTTCCAGGTCGAAAAACACACAGAACCCAAAAATAAAGAAACGGCTGTCCAGCCAAAACTGAGGCTTCAAACTTGATGAAAACAGTCTCTCCCACAATAACTCAAGGGCCGCTTGTGTTTTTTAGGCCTTCGCAAGCTATCGGAAGTGTGTGCGCGGCAGGAGAGACAAATCCATGTTTTCGCGCATTTTTTGCGATTTCAAGGTCGAAAAACACATAGGCCCCAAAATGAAAGAAACGGCTGGCGCGCCAAAACTATGGCTTCAAACTTGATGAAAACAGTCTCTCCCATAATAACTCACGGGCTGCTTGTGTTTTTTAGGCCTTTGCAAGCTATCGGAAGTGTGTGCGCGGCAGGAGAGACATATCCATGTTTTCGCGCCTTTTTTGCGATTTCAAGGTCGAAAAACACATAGGCCCCAAAATGAAAGAAACTGCTGGCGCGCCAAAACTATGGCTTCAAACTTGATGAAAACAGTCTCTCTCATAATAACTCACGGGCTGCTTGTGTTTTTTAGGCCTTCGCAAGCTATCGGAAGTGTGTGCGCGGCAGGAGAGACAAATCCATGTTTTCGCGCATTTTTTGCGATTTCAAGGTCGAAAAACACATAGGCCCCAAAATGAAAGAAACGGCTGCCGCGCCAAAACTATGGCTTCAAACTTGATGAAAACAGTCTCTCCCATAATAACTCACGGGCTGCTTGTGTTTTTTAGGCCTTTGCAAGCTATCGGAATTGTGTGCGCGGCAGGAGAGACAAATCCATGTTTTCGCGCCTTTTTTGCGATTTCAAGGTCGAAAAACACATAGGCCCCAAAATGAAAGAAACGGCTGGCGCGCCAAAACTATGGCTTCAAACTTGATGAAAACAGTCTCTCCCATATTAACTCACGGGCTGATTGTGTTTTTTAGGCCTTCGCAAGCTATCGGAAGTGTGTGCTCAGCAGGAGAGACAAATCTATGTTTTCGCGCCTGTTTTGCCATTTCCAGGTCGAAAAACACACAGAACCCAAAAATAAAGAAACGGCTGTCCAGCCAAAACTGAGGCTTCAAACTTGATGAAAACAGTCTCTCCCACAATAACTCAAGGGCCGCTTGTGTTTTTTAGGCCTTCGCAAGCTATCGGAAGTGTGTGCGCGGCAGGAGAGACAAATCCATGTTTTCGCGCATTTTTTGCGATTTCAAGGTCGAAAAACACATAGGCCCCAAAATGAAAGAAACGGCTGGCGCGCCAAAACTATGGCTTCAAACTTGATGAAAACAGTCTTTCCCATAATAACTCACGGACTGCTTGTGTTTTTTAGGCCTTTGCAAGCTATCGGAAGCGTGTGCGCGGCAGGAGAGAAAAATCCATGTTTTCGCGCCTTTTTTGCGATTTCAAGGTCGAAAAACACATAGGCCCCAAAATGAAAGAAACGGCTGCTGCGCCAAAACTATGGCTTCAAACTTGATGAAAACAGTCTCTCCCATAATAACTCACGGGCTGCTTGTGTTTTTTAGGCCTTTGCAAGCTATCGGAAGTGTGTGCGCGGCAGGAGAGACAAATCCATGTTTTCGCGCCTTTTTTGCGATTTCAAGGTCGAAAAACACATAGGCCCCAAAATGAAAGAAACGGCTGCCGCGCCAAAACTATGGCTTCAATCTTGATGAAAACAGTCTCTCCCATAATAACTCACGGGCTGCTTGTGTTTTTTAGGCCTTTGCAAGCTATCGGAAGTGTGTGCGCGGCAGGACAGACAAATCCATGTTTTCGCGCCTTTTTTGCGATTTCAAGGTCGAAAAACACATAGGCCCCAAAATGAAAGAAACGGCTGGCGCGCCAAAACTATGGCTTCAAACTTGATGAAAACAGTCTCTCCCATATTAACTCACGGGCTGATTGTGTTTTTTAGGCCTTCGCAAGCTATCGGAAGTGTGTGCTCAGCAGGAGAGACAAATCTATGTTTTCGCGCCTGTTTTGCCATTTCCAGGTCGAAAAACACACAGAACCCAAAAATAAAGAAACGGCTGTCCAGCCAAAACTGAGGCTTCAAACTTGATGAAAACAGTCTCTCCCACAATAACTCAAGGGCCGCTTGTGTTTTTTAGGCCTTCGCAAGCTATCGGAAGTGTGTGCGCGGCAGGAGAGACAAATCCATGTTTTCGCGCATTTTTTGCGATTTCAAGGTCGAAAAACACATAGGCCCCAAAATGAAAGAAACGGCTGGGGCGCCAAAACTATGGCTTGAAACTTGATGAAAACAGTCTCTCCCATAATAACTCAAGGGCTGCTTGTGTTTTTTAGGCCTTTGCAAGCTATCGGAAGTTGTGCGCGGCAGGAGAGACAAATCCATGTTTTCGCGCCTTTTTTGCGATTTCAAGGTCGAAAAACACATAGGCCCCAAAATGAAAGAAACGGCTGCCGCGCCAAAACTATGTCTTCAAACTTGATGAAAACAGTCTCTCCCATAATAACTCACGGGCTGCTTGTGTTTTTTAGGCCTTTGCAAGCTATCGGAAGTGTGTGCGCGGCAGGAGAGACAAATCCATGTTTTCACGCCTTTTTTGCGATATCAAGGTCGAAAAACACATAGGCCCCAAAATGAAAGAAACGGCTGCCGCGCCAAAACTATGGCTTCAATCTTGATGAAAACAGTCTCTCCCATAATAACTCACGGGCTGCTTGTGTTTTTTAGGCCTTTGCAAGCTATCGGAAGTGTGTGCGCGGCAGGAGAGACAAATCCATGTTTTCGCGCCTTTTTTGCGATTTCAAGGTCGAAAAACACATAGGCCCCAAAATGAAAGAAACGGCTGGGGCGCCAAAACTATGGCTTCAAACTTGATGAAAACAGTCTCTCCCATATTAACTCACGGGCTGATTGTGTTTTTTAGGCCTTCGCAAGCTATCGGAAGTGTGTGCGCAGCAGGAGAGACAAATCTATGTTTTCGCGCCTGTTTTGCCATTTCCAGGTCGAAAAACACACAGAACCCAAAAATAAAGAAACGGCTGTCCAGCCAAAACTGAGGCTTCAAACTTGATGAAAACAGTCTCTCCCACAATAACTCAAGGGCCGCTTGTGTTTTTTAGGCCTTCGCAAGCTATCGGAAGTGTGTGCGCGGCAGGAGAGACAAATCCATGTTTTCGCGCATTTTTTGCGATTTCAAGGTCGAAAAACACATAGGCCCCAAAATGAAAGAAACGGCTGGCGCGCCAAAACTATGGCTTCAAACTTGATGAAAACAGTCTTTCCCATAATAACTCACGGGCTGCTTGTGTTTTTTAGGCCTTTGCAAGCTATCGGAAGCGTGTGCGCGGCAGGAGAGACAAATCCATGTTTTCGCGCCTTTTTTGCGATTTCAAGGTCGAAAAACACATAGGCCCCAAAATGAAAGAAACGGCTGCTGCGCCAAAACTATGGCTTCAAACTTGATGAAAACAGTCTCTCCCATAATAACTCACGGGCTGCTTGTGTTTTTTAGGCCTTTGCAAGCTATCGGAAGTGTGTGCGCGGCAGGAGAGACAAATCCATGTTTTCGCGCCTTTTTTGCGATTTCAAGGTCGAAAAACACATAGGCCCCAAAATGAAAGAAACGGCTGCCGCGCCAAAACTATGGCTTCAATCTTGATGAAAACAGTCTCTCCCATAATAACTCACGGGCTGCTTGTGTTTTTTAGGCCTTTGCAAGCTATCGGAAGTGTGTGCGCGGCAGGACAGACAAATCCATGTTTTCGCGCCTTTTTTGCGATTTCAAGGTCGAAAAACACATAGGCCCCAAAATGAAAGAAACGGCTGGGGCGCCAAAACTATGGCTTGAAACTTGATGAAAACAGTCTTTCCCATAATAACTCACGGGCTGCTTGTGTTTTTTAGGCCTTTGCAAGCTATCGGAAGTGTGTGCGCGGCAGGAGAGACAAATCCATGTTTTCGCGCCTTTTTTGCGATTTCAAGGTCGAAAAACACATAGGCCCCAAAAAGAAAGAAACGGCTGCCGCGCCAAAACTATGTCTTCAAACTTGATGAAAACAGTCTCTCCCATAATAACTCACGGGCTGCTTGTGTTTTTTAGGCCTTTGCAAGCTATCGGAAGTGTGTGCGCGGCAGGAGAGACAAATCCATGTTTTCACGCCTTTTTTGCGATTTCAAGGTCGAAAAACACATAGGCCCCAAAATGAAAGAAACGGCTGCCGCGCCAAAACTATGGCTTCAATCTTGATGAAAACAGTCTCTCCCATAATAACTCACGGGCTGCTTGTGTTTTTTAGGCCTTCGCAAGCTATCGGAAGTGTGTGCGCGGCAGGAAAGACAAATCCATGTTTTCGCGCCTTTTTTGCGATTTCAAGGTCGAAAAACACATAGGCCCCAAAATGAAAGAAACGGCTGGCGCGCCAAAACTATGGCTTCAAACTTGATGAAAACAGTCTCTCCCATAATAACTCACGGGCTGCTTGTGTTTTTTAGGCCTTTGCAAGCTATCGGAAGTGTGTGCGCGGCAGGAGAGACAAATCCATGTTTTCGCGCCTTTTTTGCGATTTCCAGGTCGAAAAACACACAGACCCCAGAAATAAAGAAACGGCTGTCCAGCCAAAACTGAGGCTTCAAACTTGATGAAAACAGTCTCTCCCACAATAACTCAAGGGCCGCTTGTGTTTTTTAGGCCTTCGCAAGCTATCGGAAGTGTGTGCGCGGCAGGAGAGACAAATCCATGTTTTTGCGCATTTTTTGCGATTTCAAGGTCGAAAAACACATAGGCCCCAAAATGAAAGAAACGGCTGCCGCGCCAAAACTATGGCTTCAAACTTGATGAAAACAGTCTCTCCCATAATAACTCACGGGCTGCTTGTGTTTTTTAGGCCTTTGCAAGCTATCGGAAGTGTGTGCGCGGCAGGAGAGACAAATCCATGTTTTCGCGCCTTTTTTGCGATTTCAAGGTCGAAAAACACATAGGCCCCAAAATGAAAGAAACGGCTGGCGCGCCAAAACTATGGCTTCAAACTTGATGAAAACAGTCTCTCCCATAATAACTCACGGGCTGCTTGTGTTTTTTAGGCCTTTGCAAGCTATCGGAAGTGTGTGCGCGGCAGGAGAGACAAATCCATGTTTTCGCGCCTTTTTTGCGATTTCAAGGTCGAAAAACACATAGGCCCCAAAATGAAAGAAACGGCTGCCGCGCCAAAACTATGGCTTCAAACTTGATGAAAACAGTCTCTCCCATAATAACTCACGAGCTGCTTGTGTTTTTTAGGCCTTTGCAAGCTATCGGAAGTGTGTGCGCGGCAGGAGAGACAAATCCATGTTTTTGCGCATTTTTTGCGATTTCAAGTTCGAAAAACACATAGGCCCCAAAATGAAAGAAACGGCTGCCGCGCCAAAACTATGGCTTCAAACTTGATGAAAACAGTCTCTCCCATATTAACTCACGGGCTGATTGTGTTTTTTAGGCCTTCGCAAGCTATCGGAAGTGTGTGCGCAGCAGGAGAGACAAATCTATGTTTTCGCGCCTTTTTTTCCATTTCCAGGTCGAAAAACACAAAGGCCCCAAAAATAAAGAAACGGCTGTCCAGCCAAAACTGAGGCTTCAAACTTGATGAAAACAGTCTCTCCCATAATAACTCACGGTCTGCTTGTGTTTTTTAGGCCTTCGCAAGCTATCGGAAGTGTGTGAGCGGCAGGAGAGACAAATCCATGTTTTCGCGCCTTTTTTGCGATTTCAAGGTCGAAAAGCACATAGGCCCCAAAATGAAAGAAACGGCTGCCGCGCCAAAACTGAGGCTTCAAACTTGATGAAAACAGTGTCTCCCATAATGGTGTAGGGGCTGCTTGTGGTTATTAGGCATTTGGAAGCTCTCCGAAGTGTGTGCGCAGCAGGAGAGACAAATCCATGTTTTTATGCCTTCTTTGGCATTTTCAGGTGGAGAAAAACACAATCCCGAAAGAGAAAGAAAAGGCTGCTGCGCCAACACTGAGGCTTCAAACTTGATGAAAACAGTGTCTCCCATAATGGTGTAGGGGCTGCTTGTGGTTATTAGGCATTTGCAAGCTCTCCGAAGTGTGTGCGCAGCAGGAAAAACAAATCCATGTTTTTATGCCTTCTTTGGCATTTTCAGGTGGAGAAAAACACAATCCCGAAAGAGAAAGAAAAGGCTGCCGCGCCAACACTGAGGCTTCAAACTTGATGAAAACAGTGTCTCCCATAATGGTGTAAGGGCTGCTTGTGGTTATTAGGCATTTGCAAGCTCTCCGAAGTGTGTGCGCAGCAGGAAAGACAAATCCATGTTTTTATGCCTTCGTTGGAATTTTCAGGTGGAGAAAAACACAATCCCGAAAGAGAAAGAAAAGGCTGCCGCGCCAACACTGAGGCTTCAAACTTGATGAAAACAGTGTCTCCCATAATGGTGTAGGGGCTGCTTGTGTTTTTTAGGCCTTCGCAAGCTATCGGAAGTGTGTGCGCGGCAGGAGAGACAAATCCATGTTTTCGCGCCTTTTTTGCGATTTCAAGGTCGAAAAACACATAGGCCCCAAAATGAAAGAAACGGCTGGCGCGCCAAAACTATGGCTTCAAACTTGATGAAAACAGTCTCTCCCATATTAACTCACGGGCTGATTGTGTTTTTTAGGCCTTCGCAAGCTATCGGAAGTGTGTGCTCAGCAGGAGAGACAAATCTATGTTTTCGCGCCTGTTTTGCCATTTCCAGGTCGAAAAACACACAGAACCCAAAAATAAAGAAACGGCTGTCCAGCCAAAACTGAGGCTTCAAACTTGATGAAAACAGTCTCTCCCACAATAACTCAAGGGCCGCTTGTGTTTTTTAGGCCTTCGCAAGCTATCGGAAGTGTGTGCGCGGCAGGAGAGACAAATCCATGTTTTCGCGCATTTTTTGCGATTTCAAGGTCGAAAAACACATAGGCCCCAAAATGAAAGAAACGGCTGGCGCGCCAAAACTATGGCTTCAAACTTGATGAAAACAGTCTTTCCCATAATAACTCACGGGCTGCTTGTGTTTTTTAGGCCTTTGCAAGCTATCGGAAGTGTGTGCGCGGCAGGAGAGACAAATCCATGTTTTCGCGCCTTTTTAGCGATTTCAAGGTCGAAAAACACATAGGCCCCAAAATGAAAGAAACGGCTGCCGCGCCAAAACTATGGCTTCAAACTTGATGAAAACAGTCTCTCCCATAATAACTCACGGGCTGCTTGTGTTTTTTAGGCCTTTGCAAGCTATCGGAAGTGTGTGCGCGGCAGGAGAGACAAATCCATGTTTTCGCGCCTTTTTAGCGATTTCAAGGTCGAAAAACACATAGGCCCCAAAATGAAAGAAACGGCTGCCGCGCCAAAACTATGGCTTCAAACTTGATGAAAACAGTCTCTCCCATAATAACTCACGGGCTGCTTGTGTTTTTTAGGCCTTTGCAAGCTATCGGAAGTGTGTGCGCGGCAGGAGAGACAAATCCATGTTTTCGCGCCTTTTTTGCGATTTCAAGGTCGAAAAACACATAGGCCCCAAAATGAAAGAAACTGCTGGCGCGCCAAAACTATGGCTTCAAACTTGATGAAAACAGTCTCTCCCATAATAACTCACGGGCTGCTTGTGTTTTTTAGGCCTTCGCAAGCTATCGGAAGTGTGTGCGCGGCAGGAGAGACAAATCCATGTTTTCGCGCATTTTTTGCGATTTCAAGGTCGAAAAACACATAGGCCCCAAAATGAAAGAAACGGCTGCCGCGCCAAAACTATGGCTTCAAACTTGATGAAAACAGTCTCTCCCATAATAACTCACGGGCTGCTTGTGTTTTTTAGGCCTTTGCAAGCTATCGGAAGTGTGTGCGCGGCAGGAGAGACAAATCCATGTTTTCGCGCCTTTTTTGCGATTTCAAGGTCGAAAAACACATAGGCCCCAAAATGAAAGAAACGGCTGGCGCGCCAAAACTATGGCTTCAAACTTGATGAAAACAGTCTCTCCCATATTAACTCACGGGCTGATTGTGTTTTTTAGGCCTTCGCAAGCTATCGGAAGTGTGTGCTCAGCAGGAGAGACAAATCTATGTTTTCGCGCCTGTTTTGCCATTTCCAGGTCGAAAAACACACAGAACCCAAAAATAAAGAAACGGCTGTCCAGCCAAAACTGAGGCTTCAAACTTGATGAAAACAGTCTCTCCCACAATAACTCAAGGGCCGCTTGTGTTTTTTAGGCCTTTGCAAGCTATCGGAAGTGTGTGCGCGGCAGGAGAGACAAATCCATGTTTTCGCGCCTTTTTTGCGATTTCAAGGTCGAAAAACACATAGGCCCCAAAATGAAAGAAACGGCTGCCGCGCCAAAACTATGGCTTCAAACTTGATGAAAACAGTCTCTCCCATAATAACTCACGGGCTGCTTGTGTTTTTTAGGCCTTTGCAAGCTATCGGAAGTGTGTGCGCGGCAGGAGAGACAAATCCATGTTTTCGCGCCTTTTTTGCGATTTCAAGGTCGAAAAACACATAGGCCCCAAAATGAAAGAAACTGCTGGCGCGCCAAAACTATGGCTTCAAACTTGATGAAAACAGTCTCTCCCATAATAACTCACGGGCTGCTTGTGTTTTTTAGGCCTTCGCAAGCTATCGGAAGTGTGTGCGCGGCAGGAGAGACAAATCCATGTTTTCGCGCATTTTTTGCGATTTCAAGGTCGAAAAACACATAGGCCCCAAAATGAAAGAAACGGCTGCCGCGCCAAAACTATGGCTTCAAACTTGATGAAAACAGTCTCTCCCATATTAACTCACGGGCTGCTTGTGTTTTTTAGGCCTTTGCAAGCTATCGGAAGTGTGTGCGCGGCAGGAGAGACAAATCTATGTTTTCGCGCCTGTTTTGCCATTTCCAGGTCGAAAAACACACAGAACCCAAAAATAAAGAAACGGCTGTCCAGCCAAAACTGAGGCTTCAAACTTGATGAAAACAGTCTCTCCCACAATAACTCAAGGGCCGCTTGTGTTTTTTAGGCCTTCGCAAGCTATCGGAAGTGTGTGCGCGGCAGGAGAGACAAATCCATGTTTTCGCGCATTTTTTGCGATTTCAAGGTCGAAAAACACATAGGCCCCAAAATGAAAGAAACGGCTGGCGCGCCAAAACTATGGCTTCAAACTTGATGAAAACAGTCTTTCCCATAACAACTCACGGGCTGCTTGTGTTTTTTAGGCCTTTGCAAGCTATCGGAAGTGTGTGCGCGGCAGGAGAGACAAATCCATGTTTTCGCGCCTTTTTTGCGATTTCAAGGTCGAAAAACACATAGGCCCCAAAATGAAAGAAACGGCTGCCGCGCCAAAACTATGGCTTCAAACTTGATGAAAACAGTCTCTCCCATAATAACTCACGGGCTGCTTGTGTTTTTTAGGCCTTTGCAAGCTATCGGAAGTGTGTGCGCGGCAGGAGAGACAAATCCATGTTTTCGCGCCTTTTTTTGCGATTTCAAGGTCGAAAAACACATAGGCCCCAAAATGAAAGAAACTGCTGGCGCGCCAAAACTATGGCTTCAAACTTGATGAAAACAGTCTCTCCCATAATAACTCACGGGCTGCTTGTGTTTTTTAGGCCTTCGCAAGCTATCGGAAGTGTGTGCGCGGCAGGAGAGACAAATCCATGTTTTCGCGCATTTTTTGCGATTTCAAGGTCGAAAAACACATAGGCCCCAAAATGAAAGAAACGGCTGCCGCGCCAAAACTATGGCTTCAAACTTGATGAAAACAGTCTCTCCCATAATAACTCACGGGCTGCTTGTGTTTTTTAGGCCTTTGCAAGCTATCGGAAGTGTGTGCGCGGCAGGAGAGACAAATCCATGTTTTCGCGCCTTTTTTGCGATTTCAAGGTCGAAAAACACATAGGCCCCAAAATGAAAGAAACGGCTGGCGCGCCAAAACTATGGCTTCAAACTTGATGAAAACAGTCTCTCCCATATTAACTCACGGGCTGATTGTGTTTTTTAGGCCTTCGCAAGCTATCGGAAGTGTGTGCTCAGCAGGAGAGACAAATCTATGTTTTCGCGCCTGTTTTGCCATTTCCAGGTCGAAAAACACACAGAACCCAAAAATAAAGAAACGGCTGTCCAGCCAAAACTGAGGCTTCAAACTTGATGAAAACAGTCTCTCCCACAATAACTCAAGGGCCGCTTGTGTTTTTTAGGCCTTCGCAAGCTATCGGAAGTGTGTGCGCGGCAGGAGAGACAAATCCATGTTTTTGCGCATTTTTTGCGATTTCAAGGTCGAAAAACACATAGGCCCCAAAATGAAAGAAACGGCTGCCGCGCCAAAACTATGGCTTCAAACTTGATGAAAACAGTCTCTCCCATATTAACTCACGGGCTGATTGTGTTTTTTAGGCCTTCGCAAGCTATCGGAAGTGTGTGCGCAGCAGGAGAGACAAATCCATGTTTTCGCGCCTTTTTTGCCATTTCCAGGTCGAAAAACACACAGAACCCAAAAATAAAGAAACGGCTGTCCAGCCAAAACTGAGGCTTCAAACTTGATGAAAACAGTCTCTCCCACAATAACTCAAGGGCCTCTTGTGTTTTTTAGGCCTTCGCAAGCTATCGGAAGTGTGTGCGCGGCAGGAGAGACAAATCCATGTTTTCGCGCATTTTTTGCGATTTCAAGGTCGAAAAACACATAGGCCCCAAAATGAAAGAAACGGCTGCCGCGCCAAAACTATGGCTTCAAACTTGATGAAAACAGTCTCTCCAATAATAACTCACGGGCTGCTTGTGTTTTTTAGGCCTTTGCAAGCTATCGGAAGTGTGTGCGCGGCAGGAGAGACAAATCCATGTTTTCGCGCCTTTTTTGCGATTTCAAGGTCGAAAAACACATAGGCCCCAAAATGAAAGAAACGGCTGGCGCGCCAAAACTATGGCTTCAAACTTGATGAAAACAGTCTCTCCCATAATAACTCACGGGCTGCTTGTGTTTTTTAGGCCTTTGCAAGCTATCGGAAGTGTGTGCGCGGCAGGAGAGACAAATCCATGTTTTCGCGCCTTTTTTGCGATTTCAAGGTCGAAAAAAACATAGGCCCCAAAATGAAAGAAACGGCTGCCGCGCCAAAACTATGGCTTCAAACTTGATGAAAACAGTCTCTCCCATAATAACTCACGGGCTGCTTGTGTTTTTTAGGCCTTTGCAAGCTATCGGAAGTGTGTGCGCGGCAGGAGAGACAAATCCATGTTTTTGCGCATTTTTTGCGATTTCAAGTTCGAAAAACACATTAGGCCCCAAAATGAAAGAAACGGCTGCCGCGCCAAAACTATGGCTTCAAACTTGATGAAAACAGTCTCTCCCATATTAACTCACGGGCTGATTGTGTTTTTTAGGCCTTCGCAAGCTATCGGAAGTGTGTGCGCAGCAGGAGAGACAAATCTATGTTTTCGTGCCTTTTTTTCCATTTCCAGGTCGAAAAACACAAAGGCCCCAAAAATAAAGAAACGGCTGTCCAGCCAAAACTGAGGCTTCAAACTTGATGAAAACAGTCTCTCCCACAATAACTCAAGGGCCGCTTGTGTTTTTTAGGCCTTCGCAAGCTATCGGAAGTGTGTGCGCGGCAGGAGAGACAAATCCATGTTTTTGCGCATTTTTTGCGATTTCAAGGTCGAAAAACACATAGGCCCCAAAATGAAAGAAACGGCTGCCGCGCCAAAACTATGGCTTCAAACTTGATGAAAACAGTCTCTCCCATATTAACTCACGGGCTGATTGTGTTTTTTAGGCCTTCGCAAGCTATCGGAAGTGTGTGCGCAGCAGGAGAGACAAATCTATGTTTTCGCGCCTTTTTTTCCATTTCCAGGTCGAAAAACACAAAAGCCCCAAAAATAAAGAAACGGCTGTCCAGCCAAAACTGAGGCTTCAAACTTGATGAAAACAGTCTCTCCCATAATAACTCACGGTCTGCTTGTGTTTTTTAGGCCTTCGCAAGCTATCGGAAGTGTGTGAGCGGCAGGAGAGACAAATCCATGTTTTCGCGCCTTTTTTGCGATTTCAAGGTCGAAAAGCACATAGGCCCCAAAATGAAAGAAACGGCTGCCGCGCCAAAACTGAGGCTTCAAACTTGATGAAAACAGTGTCTCCCATAATGGTGTAGGGGCTGCTTGTGGTTATTAGGCATTTGGAAGCTCTCCGAAGTGTGTGCGCAGCAGGAGAGACAAATCCATGTTTTTATGCCTTCTTTGGCATTTTCAGGTGGAGAAAAACACAATCCCGAAAGAGAAAGAAAAGGCTGCTGCGCCAACACTGAGGCTTCAAACTTGATGAAAACAGTGTCTCCCATAATGGTGTAGGGGCTGCTTGTGGTTATTAGGCATTTGCAAGCTCTCCGAAGTGTGTGCGCAGCAGGAAAGACAAATCCATGTTTTTATGCCTTCGTTGGAATTTTCAGGTGGAGAAAAACACAATCCCGAAAGAGAAAGAAAAGGCTGCCGCGCCAACACTGAGGCTTCAAACTTGATGAAAACAGTGTCTCCCATAATGGTGTAGGGGCTGCTTGTGGTTATTAGGCATTTGCAAGCTCTCCGAAGTGTGTGCGCAGCAGGAGAGACAAATCCATGTTTTTATGCCTTCTTTGGCATTTTCAGGTGGAGAAAAACACAATCCCGAAAGAGAAAGAAAAGGCTGCCGCGCCAACACTGAGGCTTCAAACTTCATGAAAACAGTGTCTCCCATAATGGTGTAGGGGCTGCTTGTGGTTATTAGGCATTTGCAAGCTCTCCGAAGTGTGTGCGCAGCAGGAGAGACAAATCCATGTTTTTATGCCTTCTTTGGCATTTTCAGGTGGAGAAAAACACAATCCCGAAAGAGAAAGAAAAGGCTGCCGCGCCAACACTGAGGCTTCAAACTTGATGAAAACAGTGTCTCCCATAATGGTGTAGGGTCTGCTTGTGGTTATTAGGCATTTGCAAGCTCTCCGAAGTGTGTGCGCAGCAGGAGAGACAAATCCATGTTTTTATGCCTTCTTTGGCATTTTCAGGTGGAGAAAAACACAATCCCGAAAGAGAAAGAAAAGGCTGCCGCGCCAACACTGAGGCTTCAAACTTGATGAAAACAGTGTCTCCCATAATGGTGTAGGGGCTGCTTGTGGTTATTAGGCATTTGCAAGCTCTCCGAAGTGTGTGGGCGGCAGGAGAGACAAATAAATGTTTTCGCGACTTTTTTGCGATTTCAATGTCGAAAAACACATAGGCCCCAAAATGAAAGAAACGGCTGGCGCGCCAAAACTATGGCTTCAAACTTGATGAAAACAGTCTCTCCCATAATAACTCACGGGCTGCTTGTGTTTTTTAGGCCTTTGCACGCTATCGGAAGTGTGTGCGCGGCAGGAGAGACAAATCCATGTTTTCGCGCCTTTTTTGCGATTTCAAGGTCGAAAAACACATAGGCCCCAAAATGAAAGAAACGGCTGCCGCGCCAAAACTATGGCTTCAAACTTGATGAAAACAGTCTCTCCCATAATAACTCACGGGCTGCTTGTGTTTTTTAGGCCTTTGCACGCTATCGGAAGTGTGTGCGCGGCAGGAGAGACAAATCCATGTTTTCGCGCCTTTTTTGCCATTTCCAGGTCGAAAAACACAAAGGCCCCAAAAATAAAGAAACGGCTGTCCAGCCAAAACTGAGGCTTCAAACTTGATGAAAACAGTCTCTCCCACAATAACTCAAGGGCCGCTTGTGTTTTTTAGGCCTTCGCAAGCTATCAGAAGTGTGTGCGCGGCAGGAGAGACAAATCCATGTTTTTGCGCATTTTTTGCGATTTCAAGGTCGAAAAACACATAGGCCCCAAAATGAAAGAAACGGCTGCCGCGCCAAAACTATGGCTTCAAACTTGATGAAAACAGTCTCTCCCATATTAACTCACGGGCTGATTGTGTTTTTTAGGCCTTCGCAAGCTATCGGAAGTGTGTGCGCAGCAGGAGAGACAAATCTATGTTTTCGCGCCTTTTTTGCCATTTCCAGGTCGAAAAACACACAGAACCCAAAAATAAAGCAACGGCTGTCCAGCCAAAACTGAGGCTTCAAACTTGATGAAAACAGTCTCTCCCACAATAACTCAAGGGCCGCTTGTGTTTTTTAGGCCTTTGCAAGCTATCGGAAGTGTGTGCGCGGCAGGAGAGACAAATCCATGTTTTCGCGCCTTTTTTGCGATTTCAAGGTCGAAAAACACATAGGCCCCAAAATGAAAGAAACGGCTGGCGCGCCAAAACTATGGCTTCAAACTTGATGAAAACAGTCTTTCCCATAATAACTCACGGGCTGCTTGTGTTTTTTAGGCCTTTGCAAGCTATCGGAAGTGTGTGCGCGGCAGGAGAGACAAATCCATGTTTTCGCGCCTTTTTTGCGATTTCAAGGTCGAAAAACACATAGGCCCCAAAATGAAAGAAACGGCTGGCGCGCCAAAACTATGGCTTCAAACTTGATGAAAACAGTCTCTCCCACAATAACTCACGGGCTGATTGTGTTTTTTAGGCCTTCGCAAGCTATCGGAAGTGTGTGCGCAGCAGGAGAGACAAATCAATGTTTTCGCGACTTTTTTGCGATTTCAAGGTCGAAAAACACATAGGCCCCAAAATGAAAGAAACGGCTGGCGCGCCAAAACTATGGCTTCAAACTTGATGAAAACAGTCTCTCCCATAATAACTCACGGGCTGCTTGTGTTTTTTAGGCCTTTGCACGCTATCGGAAGTGTGTGCGCGGCAGGAGAGACAAATCCATGTTTTCGCGCCTTTTTTGCCATTTCCAGGTCGAAAAACACAAAGGCCCCAAAATGAAAGAAACGGCTGCCGCGCCAAAACTATGACTTCAAACTTGATGAAAACAGTCTCTCCCACAATAACTCAAGGGCTGCTTGTGTTTTTTAGGCCTTCGCAAGATATCGGAAGTGTGTGCGCGGCAGGAGAGACAAATCAATGTTTTCGCGACTTTTTTGCGATTTCAAGGTCGAAAAACACATAGGCCCCAAAATGAAAGAAACGGCTGGCGCGCCAAAACTATGGCTTCAAACTTGATGAAAACAGTCTCTCCCATATTAACTCACGGGCTGATTGTGTTTTTTAGGCCTTCGCAAGCTATCGGAAGTGTGTGCGCAGCAGGAGAGACAAATCTATGTTTTCGCGCCTGTTTTGCCATTTCCAGGTCGAAAAACACACAGACCCCAAAAATAAAGAAACGGCTGTCCAGCCAAAACTGAGGCTTCAAACTTGATGAAAACAGTCTCTCCCACAATAACTCAAGGGCCGCTTGTGTTTTTTAGGCCTTCGCAAGCTATCGGAAGTGTGTGCGCGGCAGGAGAGACAAATCCATGTTTTCGCGCATTTTTTGCGATTTCAAGGTCGAAAAACACATAGGCCCCAAAATGAAAGAAACGGCTGCCGAGCCAAAACTATGGCTTCAAACTTGATGAAAACAGTCTCTCCCATAATAACTCACGGGCTGCTTGTGATTTTTAGGCCTTTGCAAGCTATCGGAAGTGTGTGCGCGGCAGGAGATACAAATCCATGTTTTCGCGCCTTTTTTGCGATTTCAAGGTCGAAAAACACATAGGCCCCAAAATGAAAGAAACGGCTGCCGCGCCAAAACTATGGCTTCAAAGTTGATGAAAACAGTCTCTCCCATATTAACTCACGGGCTGATTGTGTTTTTTAGGCCTTCGCAAGCTATCGGAAGTGTGTGCGCAGCAGGAGAGACAAATCTATGTTTTCGCGCCTGTTTTGCCATTTCCAGGTCGAAAAACACACAGAACCCAAAAATAAAGAAACGGCTGTCCAGCCAAAACTGAGGCTTCAAACTTGATGGAAACAGTCTCTCCCACAATAACTCAAGGGCCGCTTGTGTTTTTTAGGCCTTTGCAAGCTATCGGAAGTGTGTGCGCGGCAGGAGAGACAAATCCATGTTTTCGCGCCTTTTTTGCGATTTCCAGGTCGAAAAACACACAGACCCCAAAAATAAAGAAACGGCTGTCCAGCCAAAACTGAGGCTTCAAACTTGATGAAAACAGTCTCTCCCACAATAACTCAATGGCCGCTTGTGTTTTTTAGGCCTTCGCAAGCTATCGGAAGTGTGTGCGCGGCAGGAGAGACAAATCCATGTTTTCGCGAATTTTTTGCGATTTCAAGGTCGAAAAACACATAGGCCCCAAAATGAAAGAAACGGCTGCCGCGCCAAAACTATGGCTTCAAACTTGATGAAAACAGTCTCTCCCATATTAACTCACGGGCTGATTGTGTTTTTTAGGCCTTCGCAAGCTATCGGAAGTGTGTGCGCAGCAGGAGAGACAAATCTATGTTTTCGCGCCTGTTTTGCCATTTCCAGGTCGAAAAACACACAGACCCCAAAAATAAAGAAACGGCTGTCCAGCCAAAACTGAGGCTTCAAACTTGATGAAAACAGTCCCTCCCACAATAACTCAAGGGCCGCTTGTGTTTTTTAGGCCTTTGCAAGCTATCGGAAGTGTGTGCGCGGCAGTAGAGACAAATCCATGTTTTCGCGCATTTTTTGCGATTTCAAGGTCGAAAAACACATAGGCCCCAAAATGAAAGAAACGGCTGCCGCGCCAAAACTATGGCTTCAAACTTGATGAAAACAGTCTCTCCCATAATAACTCACGGGCTGCTTGTGTTTTTTAGGCCTTTGCAAGCTATCGGAAGTGTGTGCGCGGCAGGAGAGACAAATCCATGTTTTCGCGAATTTTTTGCGATTTCAAGGTCGAAAAACACATAGGCCCCAAAATGAAAGAAACGGCTGCCGCGCTAAAACTATGGCTTCAAACTTGATGAAAACAGTCTTTCCAATAATAACTCACGGGCTGCTTGTGTTTTTTTAGGCCTTTGCAAGCTATCGGAAGTGTGTGCGCGGCAGGAGAGACAAATCTATGTTTTCGCGCCTTTTTTGCCATTTCCAGGTCGAAAAACACACAGAACCCAAAAATAAAGAAACGGCTGTCCAGCCAAAACTGAGGCTTCAAACTTGATGAAAACAGTCTCTCCCACAATAACTCAAGGGCCGCTTGTGTTTTTTAGGCCTTCGCAAGCTATCGGAAGTGTGTGCGCGGCAGGAGAGACAAATCCATGTTTTTGCACCTTTTTTGCGATTTCAAGGTCGAAAAACACATAGGCCCCAAAATGAAAGAAACGGCTGCCGCGCCAAAACTATGGCTTCAAACTTGATGAAAACAGTCTCTCCCATAATAACTCACGGGCTGCTTGTGTTTTTTAGGCCTTTGCAAGCTATCGGAAGTGTGTGCGCGGCAGGAGAGACAAATCCATGT
Source organism: Argentina silus (assembly GCF_951799395.1). NCBI lineage: Eukaryota > Metazoa > Chordata > Actinopteri > Argentiniformes > Argentinidae > Argentina > Argentina silus. The sequence continues at coordinate 39,404,421 of NC_139655.1, read as the reverse complement.
TTTCGCGCATTTTTTGCGATTTCAAGGTCGAAAAACACATAGGCCCCAAAATGAAAGAAACGGCTGGCGCGCCAAAACTATGGCTTCAATCTTGATGAAAACAGTCTCTCCCATAATAACTCACGGGCTGCTTGTGTTTTTTAGGCCTTTGCAAGCTATCGGAAGTGTGTGCGCGGCAGGAGAGACAAATCCATGTTTTCGCGCCTTTTTTGCGATTTCAAGGTCGAAAAACACATAGGCCCCAAAATGAAAGAAACGGCTGGCGCGCCAAAACTATGGCTTCAAACTTGATGAAAACAGTCTCTCCCATAATAACTCACGGGCTGCTTGTGTTTTTTAGGCCTTTGCACGCTATCGGAAGTGTGTGCGCGGCAGGAGAGACAAATCCATGTTTTCGCGCCTTTTTTGCCATTTCCAGGTCGAAAAACACAAAGGCCCCAAAATGAAAGAAACGGCTGCCGCGCCAAAACTATGACTTCAAACTTGATGAAAACAGTCTCTCCCACAATAACTCAAGGGCTGCTTGTGTTTTTTAGGCCTTCGCAAGATATCGGAAGTGTGTGCGCGGCAGGAGAGACAAATCAATGTTTTCGCGACTTTTTTGCGATTTCAAGGTCGAAAAACACATAGGCCCCAAAATGAAAGAAACGGCTGGCGCGCCAAAACTATGGCTTCAAACTTGATGAAAACAGTCTCTCCCATATTAACTCACGGGCTGATTGTGTTTTTTAGGCCTTCGCAAGCTATCGGAAGTGTGTGCGCAGCAGGAGAGACAAATCTATGTTTTCGCGCCTGTTTTGCCATTTCCAGGTCGAAAAACACACAGACCCCAAAAATAAAGAAACGGCTGTCCAGCCAAAACTGAGGCTTCAAACTTGATGAAAACAGTCTCTCCCACAATAACTCAATGGCCGCTTGTGTTTTTTAGGCCTTCGCAAGCTATCGGAAGTGTGTGCGCGGCAGGAGAGACAAATCCATGTTTTCGCGAATTTTTTGCGATTTCAAGGTCGAAAAACACATAGGCCCCAAAATGAAAGAAACGGCTGCCGCGCCAAAACTATGGCTTCAAACTTGATGAAAACAGTCTCTCCCATATTAACTCACGGGCTGATTGTGTTTTTTAGGCCTTCGCAAGCTATCGGAAGTGTGTGCGCAGCAGGAGAGACAAATCTATGTTTTCGCGCCTGTTTTGCCATTTCCAGGTCGAAAAACACACAGACCCCAAAAATAAAGAAACGGCTGTCCAGCCAAAACTGAGGCTTCAAACTTGATGAAAACAGTCTCTCCCACAATAACTCAAGGGCCGCTTGTGTTTTTTAGGCCTTCGCAAGCTATCGGAAGTGTGTGCGCGGCAGGAGAGACAAATCCATGTTTTCGCGCCTTTTTTGCGATTTCAAGGTCGAAAAACACATAGGCCCCAAAATGAAAGAAACGGCTGCCGCGCCAAAACTATGGCTTCAAACTTGATGAAAACAGTCTCTCCCATATTAACTCACGGGCTGATTGTGTTTTTTAGGCCTTCGCAAGCTATCGGAAGTGTGTGCACAGCAGGAGAGACAAATCTATGTTTTCGCGCCTGTTTTGCCATTTCCAGGTCGAAAAACACACAGACCCCAAAAATAAAGAAACGGTTGTCCAGCCAAAACTGAGGCTTCAAACTTGATGAAAACAGTCCCTCCCACAATAACTCAAGGGCCGCTTGTGTTTTTTAGGCCTTTGCAAGCTATCGGAAGTGTGTGCGCGGCAGTAGAGACAAATCCATGTTTTCGCGCATTTTTTGCGATTTCAAGGTCGAAAAACACATAGGCCCCAAAATGAAAGAAACGGCTGCCGCGCCAAAACTATGGCTTCAAACTTGATGAAAACAGTCTCTCCCATATTAACTCACGGGCTGATTGTGTTTTTTAGGCCTTTGCAAGCTATCGGAAGTGTGTGCGCGGCAGGAGAGAGAAATCTATGTTTTCGCGCCTTTTTTGCCATTTCCAGGTCGAAAAACACACAGAACCCAAAAATAAAGAAACGGCTGTCCAGCCAAAACTGAGGCTTCAAACTTGATGAAAACAGTCTCTCCCACAATAACTCAAGGGCCGCTTGTGTTTTTTAGGCCTTCGCAAGCTATCGGAAGTGTGTGCGCGGCAGGAGAGACAAATCCATGTTTTTGCACCTTTTTTGCGATTTCAAGGTCGAAAAACACATAGGCCCCAAAATGAAAGAAACGGCTGCCGCGCCAAAACTATGGCTTCAAACTTGATGAAAACAGTCTCTCCCATAATAACTCACGGGCTGCTTGTGTTTTTTAGGCCTTTGCAAGCTATCGGAAGTGTGTGCGCGGCAGGAGAGACAAATCCATGTTTTCGCGCATTTTTTGCGATTTCAAGGTCGAAAAACACATAGGCCCCAAAATGAAAGAAACGGCTGGCGCGCCAAAACTATGGCTTCAATCTTGATGAAAACAGTCTCTCCCATAATAACTCACGGGCTGCTTGTGTTTTTTAGGCCTTTGCAAGCTATCGGAAGTGTGTGCGCGGCAGGAGAGACAAATCCATGTTTTCGCGCCTTTTTTGCGATTTCAAGGTCGAAAAACACATAGGCCCCAAAATGAAAGAAACGGCTGGGGCGCCAAAACTATGGCTTGAAACTTGATGAAAACAGTCTCTCCCATAATAACTCACGGGCTGCTTGTGTTTTTTAGGCCTTTGCACGCTATCGGAAGTGTGTGCGCGGCAGGAGAGACAAATCCATGTTTTCGCGCCTTTTTTGCCATTTCCAGGTCGAAAAACACAAAGGCCCCAAAATGAAAGAAACGGCTGCCGCGCCAAAACTATGACTTCAAACTTGATGAAAACAGTCTCTCCCACAATAACTCAAGGGCTGCTTGTGTTTTTTAGGCCTTCGCAAGATATCGGAAGTGTGTGCGCGGCAGGAGAGACAAATCAATGTTTTCGCGACTTTTTTGCGATTTCAAGGTCGAAAAACACATAGGCCCCAAAATGAAAGAAACGGCTGGCGCGCCAAAACTATGGCTTCAAACTTGATGAAAACAGTCTCTCCCATATTAACTCACGGGCTGATTGTGTTTTTTAGGCCTTCGCAAGCTATCGGAAGTGTGTGCGCAGCAGGAGAGACAAATCTATGTTTTCGCGCCTGTTTTGCCATTTCCAGGTCGAAAAACACACAGACCCCAAAAATAAAGAAACGGCTGTCCAGCCAAAACTGAGGCTTCAAACTTGATGAAAACAGTCTCTCCCACAATAACTCAAGGGCCGCTTGTGTTTTTTAGGCCTTCGCAAGCTATCGGAAGTGTGTGCGCGGCAGGAGAGACAAATCCATGTTTTCGCGCCTTTTTTGCGATTTCCAGGTCGAAAAACACACAGACCCCAAAAATAAAGAAACGGCTGTCCAGCCAAAACTGAGGCTTCAAACTTGATGAAAACAGTCTCTCCCACAATAACTCAAGGGCCGCTTGTGTTTTTTAGGCCTTCGCAAGCTATCGGAAGTGTGTGCGCGGCAGGAGAGACAAATCCATGTTTTCGCGCCTTTTTTGCGATTTCAAGGTCGAAAAACACATAGGCCCCAAAATGAAAGAAACGGCTGCCGCGCCAAAACTATGGCTTCAAACTTGATGAAAACAGTCTCTCCCATATTAACTCACGGGCTGATTGTGTTTTTTAGGCCTTCGCAAGCTATCGGAAGTGTGTGCACAGCAGGAGAGACAAATCTATGTTTTCGCGCCTGTTTTGCCATTTCCAGGTCGAAAAACACACAGACCCCAAAAATAAAGAAACGGTTGTCCAGCCAAAACTGAGGCTTCAAACTTGATGAAAACAGTCCCTCCCACAATAACTCAAGGGCCGCTTGTGTTTTTTAGGCCTTTGCAAGCTATCGGAAGTGTGTGCGCGGCAGTAGAGACAAATCCATGTTTTCGCGCATTTTTTGCGATTTCAAGGTCGAAAAACACATAGGCCCCAAAATGAAAGAAACGGCTGCCGCGCCAAAACTATGGCTTCAAACTTGATGAAAACAGTCTCTCCCATATTAACTCACGGGCTGATTGTGTTTTTTAGGCCTTTGCAAGCTATCGGAAGTGTGTGCGCGGCAGGAGAGAGAAATCCATGTTTTCGCGCCTTTTTTGCGATTTCAAGGTCGAAAAACACATAGGCCCCAAAATGAAAGAAACGGATGGCGCGCCAAAACTATGGCTTCAAACTTGATGAAAACAGTCTCTCCCATAATAACTCACGGGCTGCTTGTGTTTTTTAGGCCTTTGCAAGCTATCGGAAGTGTGTGCGCGGCAGGAGAGACAAATCCATGTTTTCGCGCATTTTTTGCGATTTCAAGGTCGAAAAACACATAGGCCCCAAAATGAAAGAAATGGCTGCCGCGCTAAAACTATGGCTTCAAACTTGATGAAAACAGTCTTTCCCATAATAACTCACGGGCTGCTTGTGTTTTTTTAGGCCTTTGCAAGCTATCGGAAGTGTGTGCGCGGCAGGAGAGACAAATCTATGTTTTCGCGCCTTTTTTGCCATTTCCAGGTCGAAAAACACACAGAACCCAAAAATAAAGAAACGGCTGTCCAGCCAAAACTGAGGCTTCAAACTTGATGAAAACAGTCTCTCCCACAATAACTCAAGGGCCGCTTGTGTTTTTTAGGCCTTCGCAAGCTATCGGAAGTGTGTGCGCGGCAGGAGAGACAAATCCATGTTTTCGCGCATTTTTTGCGATTTCAAGGTCGAAAAACACATAGGCCCCAAAATGAAAGAAACGGCTGCCGCGCCAAAACTATGGCTTCAAACTTGATGAAAACAGTCTCTCCCATAATAACTCACGGGCTGCTTGTGTTTTTTAGGCCTTTGCAAGCTATCGGAAGTGTGTGCGCGGCAGGAGAGACAAATCCATGTTTTCGCGCCTTTTTTGCGATTTCAAGGTCGAAAAACACATAGGCCCCAAAATGAAAGAAACGGCTGGGGCGCCAAAACTATGGCTTGAAACTTGATGAAAACAGTCTCTCCCATAATAACTCACGGGCTGCTTGTGTTTTTTAGGCCTTTGCAAGCTATCGGAAGTTGTGCGCGGCAGGAGAGACAAATCCATGTTTTCGCGCCTTTTTTGCGATTTCAAGGTCGAAAAACACATAGGCCCCAAAATGAAAGAAACGGCTGGCGCGCCAAAACTATGGCTTCAAACTTGATGAAAACAGTCTTTCCCATAATAACTCACGGGCTGCTTGTGTTTTTTAGGCCTTTGCAAGCTATCGGAAGTGTGTGCGCGGCAGGAGAGACAAATCCATGTTTTCGCGCCTTTTTTGCGATTTCAAGGTCGAAAAACACATAGGCCCCAAAATGAAAGAAACGGCTGCCGCGCCAAAACTATGGCTTCAAACTTGATGAAAACAGTCTCTCCCATATTAACTCACGGGCTGATTGTGTTTTTTAGGCCTTCGCAAGCTATCGGAAGTGTGTGCGCAGCAGGAGATACAAATCTATGTTTTCGCGCCTTTTTTGCGATTTCAAGGTCGAAAAACACATAGGCCCCAAAATGAAAGAAACGGCTGCCGCGCCAAAACTATGGCTTCAAACTTGATGAAAACAGTCTCTCCCATATTAACTCACAGGCTGATTGTGTTTTTTAGGCCTTCGCAAGCTATCGGAAGTGTGTGCGCAGCAGGAGAGACAAATCTATGTTTTCGCGCCTTTTTTGCCATTTCCAGGTCGAAAAACACACAGACCCCAAAAATAAAGAAACGGCTGTCCAGCCAAAACTGAGGCTTCAAACTTGATGAAAACAGTCTCTCCCAAAATAACTCAAGGGCCGCTTGTGTTTTTTAGGCCTTCGCAAGCTATCGGAAGTGTGTGCGCGGCAGTAGAGACAAATCCATGTTTTAGCGCATTTTTTGCGATTTCAAGGTCGAAAAACACATAGGCCCCAAAATGAAAGAAACGGCTGCCGCGCCAAAACTATGGCTTCAAACTTGATGAAAACAGTCTCTCCCATAATAACTCACGGGCTGCTTGTGTTTTTTAGGCCTTTGCAAGCTATCGGAAGTGTGTGCGCGGCAGGAGAGACAAATCCATGTTTTCGCGCATTTTTTGCGATTTCAAGGTCGAAAAACACATAGGCCCCAAAATGAAAGAAACGGCTGGCGCGCCAAAACTATGGCTTCAAACTTGATGAAAACAGTCTCTCCCATAATAACTCACGGGCTGCTTGTGTTTTTTAGGCCTTTGCAAGCTATCGGAAGTGTGTGCGCGGCAGGAGAGACAAATCCATGTTTTCGCGCATTTTTTGCGATTTCAAGGTCGAAAAACACATAGGCCCCAAAATGAAAGAAACGGCTGGCGCGCCAAAACTATGGCTTCAAACTTGATGAAAACAGTCTCTCCCATATTAACTCACGGGCTGATTGTGTTTTTTAGGCCTTCGCAAGCTATCGGAAGTGTGTGCGCAGCAGGAGAGACAAATCTATGTTTTCGCGCCTGTTTTGCCATTTCCAGGTCGAAAAACACACAGACCCCAAAAATAAAGAAACGGCTGTCCAGCCAAAACTGAGGCTTCAAACTTGATGAAAACAGTCCCTCCCACAATAACTCAAGGGCCGCTTGTGTTTTTTAGGCCTTTGCAAGCTATCGGAAGTGTGTGCGCGGCAGTAGAGACAAATCCATGTTTTCGCGCATTTTTTGCGATTTCAAGGTCGAAAAACACATAGGCCCCAAAATGAAAGAAACGGCTGCCGCGCCAAAACTATGGCTTCAAACTTGATGAAAACAGTCTCTCCCATAATAACTCACGGGCTGCTTGTGTTTTTTAGGCCTTTGCAAGCTATCGGAAGTGTGTGCGCGGCAGGAGAGACAAATCCATGTTTTCGCGCATTTTTTGCGATTTCAAGGTCGAAAAACACATAGGCCCCAAAATGAAAGAAACGGCTGCCGCGCTAAAACTATGGCTTCAAACTTGATGAAAACAGTCTTTCCCATAATAACTCACGGGCTGCTTGTGTTTTTTTAGGCCTTTGCAAGCTATCGGAAGTGTGTGCGCGGCAGGAGAGACAAATCTATGTTTTCGCGCCTTTTTTGCCATTTCCAGGTCGAAAAACACACAGAACCCAAAAATAAAGAAACGGCTGTCCAGCCAAAACTGAGGCTTCAAACTTGATGAAAACAGTCTCTCCCACAATAACTCAAGGGCCGCTTGTGTTTTTTAGGCCTTCGCAAGCTATCGGAAGTGTGTGCGCGGCAGGAGAGACAAATCCATGTTTTTGCACCTTTTTTGCGATTTCAAGGTCGAAAAACACATAGGCCCCAAAATGAAAGAAACGGCTGCCGCGCCAAAACTATGGCTTCAAACTTGATGAAAACAGTCTCTCCCATAATAACTCACGGGCTGCTTGTGTTTTTTAGGCCTTTGCAAGCTATCGGAAGTGTGTGCGCGGCAGGAGAGACAAATCCATGTTTTCGCGCATTTTTTGCGATTTCAAGGTCGAAAAACACATAGGCCCCAAAATGAAAGAAACGGCTGGCGCGCCAAAACTATGGCTTCAATCTTGATGAAAACAGTCTCTCCCATAATAACTCACGGGCTGCTTGTGTTTTTTAGGCCTTTGCAAGCTATCGGAAGTGTGTGCGCGGCAGGAGAGACAAATCCATGTTTTCGCGCCTTTTTTGCGATTTCAAGGTCGAAAAACACATAGGCCCCAAAATGAAAGAAACGGCTGGCGCGCCAAAACTATGGCTTCAAACTTGATGAAAACAGTCTCTCCCATAATAACTCACGGGCTGCTTGTGTTTTTTAGGCCTTTGCAAGCTATCGGAAGTGTGTGCGCGGCAGGAGAGACAAATCCATGTTTTCGCGCATTTTTTGCGATTTCAAGGTCGAAAAACACATAGGCCCCAAAATGAAAGAAACGGCTGGCGCGCCAAAACTATGGCTTCAAACTTGATGAAAACAGTCTCTCCCATAATAACTCACGGGCTGCTTGTGTTTTTTAGGCCTTTGCAAGCTATCGGAAGTGTGTGCGCGGCAGGAGAGACAAATCCATGTTTTCGCGCCTTTTTTGCGATTTCAAGGTCGAAAAACACATAGGCCCCAAAATGAAAGAAACGGCTGGCGCGCCAAAACTATGGCTTCAAACTTGATGAAAACAGTCTCTCCCATATTAACTCACGGGCTGATTGTGTTTTTTAGGCCTTCGCAAGCTATCGGAAGTGTGTGCGCAGCAGGAGAGACAAATCTATGTTTTCGCGCCTGTTTTGCCATTTCCAGGTCGAAAAACACACAGACCCCAAAAATAAAGAAACGGCTGTCCAGCCAAAACTGAGGCTTCAAACTTGATGAAAACAGTCCCTCCCACAATAACTCAAGGGCCGCTTGTGTTTTTTAGGCCTTTGCAAGCTATCGGAAGTGTGTGCGCGGCAGTAGAGACAAATCCATGTTTTCGCGCATTTTTTGCGATTTCAAGGTCGAAAAACACATAGGCCCCAAAATGAAAGAAACGGCTGCCGCGCCAAAACTATGGCTTCAAACTTGATGAAAACAGTCTCTCCCATAATAACTCACGGGCTGCTTGTGTTTTTTAGGCCTTTGCAAGCTATCGGAAGTGTGTGCGCGGCAGGAGAGACAAATCCATGTTTTCGCGCATTTTTTGCGATTTCAAGGTCGAAAAACACATAGGCCCCAAAATGAAAGAAACGGCTGCCGCGCTAAAACTATGGCTTCAAACTTGATGAAAACAGTCTTTCCCATAATAACTCACGGGCTGCTTGTGTTTTTTTAGGCCTTTGCAAGCTATCGGAAGTGTGTGCGCGGCAGGAGAGACAAATCTATGTTTTCGCGCCTTTTTTGCCATTTCCAGGTCGAAAAACACACAGAACCCAAAAATAAAGAAACGGCTGTCCAGCCAAAACTGAGGCTTCAAACTTGATGAAAACAGTCTCTCCCACAATAACTCAAGGGCCGCTTGTGTTTTTTAGGCCTTCGCAAGCTATCGGAAGTGTGTGCGCGGCAGGAGAGACAAATCCATGTTTTTGCACCTTTTTTGCGATTTCAAGGTCGAAAAACACATAGGCCCCAAAATGAAAGAAACGGCTGCCGCGCCAAAACTATGGCTTCAAACTTGATGAAAACAGTCTCTCCCATAATAACTCACGGGCTGCTTGTGTTTTTTAGGCCTTTGCAAGCTATCGGAAGTGTGTGCGCGGCAGGAGAGACAAATCCATGTTTTCGCGCCTTTTTTGCGATTTCAAGGTCGAAAAACACATAGGCCCCAAAATGAAAGAAACGGCTGGCGCGCCAAAACTATGGCTTCAAACTTGATGAAAACAGTCTCTCCCATAATAACTCACGGGCTGCTTGTGTTTTTTAGGCCTTTGCACGCTATCGGAAGTGTGTGCGCGGCAGGAGAGACAAATCCATGTTTTCGCGCCTTTTTTGCCATTTCCAGGTCGAAAAACACATAGGCCCCAAAATGAAAGAAACGGCTGGCGCGCCAAAACTATGGCTTCAAACTTGATGAAAACAGTCTCTCCCATATTAACTCACGGGCTGATTGTGTTTTTTAGGCCTTCGCAAGCTATCGGAAGTGTGTGCGCAGCAGGAGAGACAAATCTATGTTTTCGCGCCTGTTTTGCCATTTCCAGGTCGAAAAACACACAGACCCCAAAAATAAAGAAACGGCTGTCCAGCCAAAACTGAGGCTTCAAACTTGATGAAAACAGTCTCTCCCACAATAACTCAAGGGCCGCTTGTGTTTTTTAGGCCTTCGCAAGCTATCGGAAGTGTGTGCGCGGCAGGAGAGACAAATCCATGTTTTCGCGCATTTTTTGCGATTTCAAGGTCGAAAAACACATAGGCCCCAAAATGAAAGAAACGGCTGCCGAGCCAAAACTATGGCTTCAAACTTGATGAAAACAGTCTCTCCCATAATAACTCACGGGCTGCTTGTGATTTTTAGGCCTTTGCAAGCTATCGGAAGTGTGTGCGCGGCAGGAGATACAAATCCATGTTTTCGCGCCATTTTTGCGATTTCAAGGTCGAAAAACACATAGGCCCCAAAATGAAAGAAACGGCTGCCGCGCCAAAACTATGGCTTCAAAGTTGATGAAAACAGTCTCTCCCATATTAACTCACGGGCTGATTGTGTTTTTTAGGCCTTCGCAAGCTATCGGAAGTGTGTGCGCAGCAGGAGAGACAAATCTATGTTTTCGCGCCTGTTTTGCCATTTCCAGGTCGAAAAACACACAGAACCCAAAAATAAAGAAACGGCTGTCCAGCCAAAACTGAGGCTTCAAACTTGATGAAAACAGTCTCTCCCACAATAACTCAAGGGCCGCTTGTGTTTTTTAGGCCTTTGCAAGCTATCGGAAGTGTGTGCGCGGCAGGAGAGACAAATCCATGTTTTCGCGCCTTTTTTGCGATTTCCAGGTCGAAAAACACACAGACCCCAAAAATAAAGAAACGGCTGTCCAGCCAAAACTGAGGCTTCAAACTTGATGAAAACAGTCTCTCCCACAATAACTCAATGGCCGCTTGTGTTTTTTAGGCCTTCGCAAGCTATCGGAAGTGTGTGCGCGGCAGGAGAGACAAATCCATGTTTTCGCGACTTTTTTGCGATTTCAAGGTCGAAAAACACATAGGCCCCAAAATGAAAGAAACGGCTGCCGCGCCAAAACTATGGCTTCAAACTTGATGAAAACATTCTCTCCCATATTAACTCACGGGCTGATTGTGTTTTTTAGGCCTTCGCAAGCTATCGGAAGTGTGTGCGCAGCAGGAGAGACAAATCTATGTTTTCGCGCCTTTTTTGCCATTTCCAGGTCGAAAAACACACAGACCCCAAAAATAAAGAAACGGCTGTCCAGCCAAAACTGAGGCTTCAAACTTGATGAAAACAGTCTCTCCCAAAATAACTCAAGGGCCGCTTGTGTTTTTTAGGCCTTCGCAAGCTATCGGAAGTGTGTGCGCGGCAGTAGAGACAAATCCATGTTTTCGCGCATTTTTTGCGATTTCAAGGTCGAAAAACACATAGGCCCCAAAATGAAAGAAACGGCTGCCGCGCCAAAACTATGGCTTCAAACTTGATGAAAACAGTCTCTCCCATAATAACTCACGGGCTGCTTGTGTTTTTTAGGCCTTTGCAAGCTATCGGAAGTGTGTGCGCGGCAGGAGAGACAAATCCATGTTTTCGCGCATTTTTTGCGATTTCAAGGTCGAAAAACACATAGGCCCCAAAATGAAAGAAACGGCTGGCGCGCCAAAACTATGGCTTCAAACTTGATGAAAACAGTCTCTCCCATAATAACTCACGGGCTGCTTGTGTTTTTTAGGCCTTTGCAAGCTATCGGAAGTGTGTGCGCGGCAGGAGAGACAAATCCATGTTTTCGCGCATTTTTTGCGATTTCAAGGTCGAAAAACACATAGGCCCCAAAATGAAAGAAACGGCTGGCGCGCCAAAACTATGGCTTCAAACTTGATGAAAACAGTCTCTCCCATAATAACTCACGGGCTGCTTGTGTTTTTTAGGCCTTTGCAAGCTATCGGAAGTGTGTGCGCGGCAGGAGAGACAAATCCATGTTTTCGCGCCTTTTTTGCGATTTCAAGGTCGAAAAACACATAGGCCCCAAAATGAAAGAAACGGCTGCCGCGCCAAAACTATGGCTTCAAACTTGATGAAAACAGTCTCTCCCATATTAACTCACGGGCTGATTGTGTTTTTTAGGCCTTCGCAAGCTATCGGAAGTGTGTGCGCAGCAGGAGAGACAAATCTATGTTTTCGCGCCTGTTTTGCCATTTCCAGGTCGAAAAACACACAGACCCCAAAAATAAAGAAACGGCTGTCCAGCCAAAACTGAGGCTTCAAACTTGATGAAAACAGTCTCTCCCACAATAACTCAAGGGACGCTTGTGTTTTTTAGGCCTTCGCAAGCTATCGGAAGTGTGTGCGCGGCAGGAGAGACAAATCCATGTTTTCGCGCATTTTTTGCGATTTCAAGGTCGAAAAACACATAGGCCCCAAAATGAAAGAAACGGCTGCCGCGCCAAAACTATGGCTTCAAACTTGATGAAAACAGTCTCTCCCATAATAACTCACGGGCTACTTGTGTTTTTTAGGCCTTGGCAAGCTATCGGAAGTGTGTGCGCGGCAGGAGAGACAAATCCATGTTTTCGCGCCTTTTTTGCGATTTCAAGGTCGAAAAACACATAGGCCCCAAAATGAAAGAAACGGCTGCCGCGCCAAAACTATGGCTTCAAACTTGATGAAAACAGTCTCTCCCATAATAACTCACGGGCTACTTGTGTTTTTTAGGCCTTTGCAAGCTATCGGAAGTGTGTGCGCGGCAGGAGAGACAAATCCATGTTTTCGCGCCTTTTTTGCGATTTCAAGGTCGAAAAACACATAGGCCCCAAAATGAAAGAAACGGCTGGCGCGCCAAAACTATGGCTTGAAACTTGATGAAAACAGTCTCTCCCATAATAACTCACGGGCTGCTTGTGTTTTTTAGGCCTTTGCAAGCTATCGGAAGTGTGTGCGCGGCAGGAGAGACAAATCCATGTTTTCGCGCCTTTTTTGCGATTTCAAGGTCGAAAAACACATAGGCCCCAAAATGAAAGAAACGGCTGGCGCGCCAAAACTATGACTTCAAACTTGATGAAAACAGTCTCTCCCATATTAACTCACGGGCTGATTGTGTTTTTTAGGCCTTCGCAAGCTATCGGAAGTGTGTGCGCAGCAGGAGAGACAAATCTATGTTTTCGCGCCTGTTTTGCCATTTCCAGGTCGAAAAACACACAGACCCCAAAAATAAAGAAACGGCTGTCCAGCCAAAACTGAGGCTTCAAACTTGATGAAAACAGTCTCTCCCACAATAACTCAAGTGACGCTTGTGTTTTTTAGGTCTTCGCAAGCTATCGGAAGTGTGTGCGCGGCAGGAGAGACAAATCCATGTTTTCGCGCCTTTTTTGCGATTTCAAGGTCGAAAAACACATAGGCCCCAAAATGAAAGAAACGGCTGGCGCGCCAAAACTATGACTTCAAACTTGATGAAAACAGTCTCTCCCATATTAACTCACGGGCTGATTGTGTTTTTTAGGCCTTCGCAAGCTATCGGAAGTGTGTGCGCAGCAGGAGAGACAAATCTATGTTTTCGCGCCTGTTTTGCCATTTCCAGGTCGAAAAACACACAGACCCCAAAAATAAAGAAACGGCTGTCCAGCCAAAACTGAGGCTTCAAACTTGATGAAAACAGTCTCTCCCAAAATAACTCAAGGGCCGCTTGTGTTTTTTAGGCCTTCGCAAGCTATCGGAAGTGTGTGCGCAGCAGGAGAGACAAATCTATGTTTTCGCGCCTGTTTTGCCATTTCCAGGTCGAAAAACACATAGACCCCAAAAATAAAGAAACGGCTGTCCAGCCAAAACTGAGGCTTCAAACTTGATGAAAACAGTCTCTCCCACAATAACTCAAGGGACGTTTGTGTTTTTTAGGCCTTCGCAAGCTATCGGAAGTGTGTGCGCGGCAGGAGAGACAAATCCATGTTTTCGCGCATTTTTTGCGATTTCAAGGTCGAAAAACACATAGGCCCCAAAATGAAAGAAACGGCTGGCGCGCCAAAACTATGGCTTCAAACTTGATGAAAACAGTCTCTCCCATATTAACTCACGGGCTGATTGTGTTTTTTAGGCCTTCGCAAGCTATCGGAAGTGTGTGCGCGGCAGGAGAGACAAATCCATGTTTTCGCGCATTTTTTGCGATTTCAAGGTCGAAAAACACATAGGCCCCAAAATGAAAGAAACGGCTGCCGCGCCAAAACTATGGCTTCAAACTTGATGAAAACAGTCTCTCCCATAATAACTCACGGGCTACTTGTGTTTTTTAGGCCTTGGCAAGCTATCGGAAGTGTGTGCGCGGCAGGAGAGACAAATCCATGTTTTCGCGCCTTTTTTGCGATTTCAAGGTCGAAAAACACATAGGCCCCAAAATGAAAGAAACGGCTGGTGCGCCAAAACTATGGCTTCAAACTTGATGAAAACAGTCTCTCCCATAATAACTCACGGGCTGCTTGTGTTTTTTAGGCCTTTGCAAGCTATCGGAAGTGTGTGCGCGGCAGGAGAGACAAATCCATGTTTTCGCGCCTTTTTTGCGATTTCAAGGTCGAAAAACACATAGGCCCCAAAATGAAAGAAACGGCTGCCGCGCCAAAACTATGGCTTCAAACTTGATGAAAACAGTCTCTCCCATATTAACTCACGGGCTGATTGTGTTTTTTAGGCCTTCGCAAGCTATCGGAAGTGTGTGCGCAGCAGGAGAGACAAATCTATGTTTTCGCGCCTGTTTTGCCATTTCCAGGTCGAAAAACACACAGACCCCAAAAATAAAGAAACGGCTGTCCAGCCAAAACTGAGGCTTCAAACTTGATGAAAACAGTCTCTCCCACAATAACTCAAGGGACGCTTGTGTTTTTTAGGCCTTCGCAAGCTATCGGAAGTGTGTGCGCGGCAGGAGAGACAAATCCATGTTTTCGCGCATTTTTTGCGATTTCAAGGTCGAAAAACACATAGGCCCCAAAATGAAAGAAACGGCTGCCGCGCCAAAACTATGGCTTCAAACTTGATGAAAACAGTCTCTCCCATATTAACTCACGGGCTGATTGTGTTTTTTAGGCCTTCGCAAGCTATCGGAAGTGTGTGCGCAGCAGGAGAGACAAATCTATGTTTTCGCGCCTTTTTTGCCATTTCCAGGTCGAAAAACACACAGACCCCAAAAATAAAGAAACGGCTGTCCAGCCAAAACTGAGGCTTCAAACTTGATGAAAACAGTCTCTCCCAAAATAACTCAAGGGCCGCTTGTGTTTTTTAGGCCTTCGCAAGCTATCGGAAGTGTGTGCGCAGCAGGAGAGACAAATCTATGTTTTCGCGCCTGTTTTGCCATTTCCAGGTCGAAAAACACATAGACCCCAAAAATAAAGAAACGGCTGTCCAGCCAAAACTGAGGCTTCAAACTTGATGAAAACAGTCTCTCCCACAATAACTCAAGGGACGCTTGTGTTTTTTAGGCCTTCGCAAGCTATCGGAAGTGTGTGCGCGGCAGGAGAGACAAATCCATGTTTTCGCGCCTTTTTTGCGATTTCAAGGTCGAAAAACACATAGGCCCCAAAATGAAAGAAACGGCTGGCGCGCCAAAACTATGACTTCAAACTTGATGAAAACAGTCTCTCCCATATTAACTCACGGGCTGATTGTGTTTTTTAGGCCTTCGCAAGCTATCGGAAGTGTGTGCGCAGCAGGAGAGACAAATCTATGTTTTCGCGCCTGTTTTGCCATTTCCAGGTCGAAAAACACACAGACCCCAAAAATAAAGAAACGGCTGTCCAGCCAAAACTGAGGCTTCAAACTTGATGAAAACAGTCTCTCCCAAAATAACTCAAGGGCCGCTTGTGTTTTTTAGGCCTTCGCAAGCTATCGGAAGTGTGTGCGCAGCAGGAGAGACAAATCTATGTTTTCGCGCCTGTTTTGCCATTTCCAGGTCGAAAAACACACAGACCCCAAAAATAAAGAAACGGCTGTCCAGCCAAAACTGAGGCTTCAAACTTGATGAAAACAGTCTCTCCCAAAATAACTCAAGGGCCGCTTGTGTTTTTTAGGCCTTCGCAAGCTATCGGAAGTGTGTGCGCAGCAGGAGAGACAAATCTATGTTTTCGCGCCTGTTTTGCCATTTCCAGGTCGAAAAACACATAGACCCCAAAAATAAAGAAACGGCTGTCCAGCCAAAACTGAGGCTTCAAACTTGATGAAAACAGTCTCTCCCACAATAACTTAGGGACGCTTGTGTTTTTTAGGCCTTCGCAAGCTATCGGAAGTGTGTGCGCGGCAGGAGAGACAAATCCATGTTTTCGCGCCTTTTTTGCGATTTCAAGGTCGAAAAACACATAGGCCCCAAAATGAAAGAAACGGCTTGCGCGCCAAAACTATGACTTCAAACTTGATGAAAACAGTCTCTCCCATATTAACTCACGGGCTGATTGTGTTTTTTAGGCCTTCGCAAGCTATCGGAAGTGTGTGCGCAGCAGGAGAGACAAATCTATGTTTTCGCGCCTGTTTTGCCATTTCCAGGTCGAAAAACACACAGACCCCAAAAATAAAGAAACGGCTGTCCAGCCAAAACTGAGGCTTCAAACTTGATGAAAACAGTCTCTCCCAAAATAACTCAAGGGCCGCTTGTGTTTTTTAGGCCTTCGCAAGCTATCGGAAGTGTGTGCGCAGCAGGAGAGACAAATCTATGTTTTCGCGCCTGTTTTGCCATTTCCAGGTCGAAAAACACATAGACCCCAAAAATAAAGAAACGGCTGTCCAGCCAAAACTGAGGCTTCAAACTTGATGAAAACAGTCTCTCCCACAATAACTCAAGGGACGTTTGTGTTTTTTAGGCCTTCGCAAGCTATCGGAAGTGTGTGCGCGGCAGGAGAGACAAATCCATGTTTTCGCGCATTTTTTGCGATTTCAAGGTCGAAAAACACATAGGCCCCAAAATGAAAGAAACGGCTGGCGCGCCAAAACTATGGCTTCAAACTTGATGAAAACAGTCTCTCCCATATTAACTCACGGGCTGATTGTGTTTTTTAGGCCTTCGCAAGCTATCGGAAGTGTGTGCGCAGCAGGAGAGACAAATCTATGTTTTCGCGCCTGTTTTGCCATTTCCAGGTCGAAAAACACACAGACCCCAAAAATAAAGAAACGGCTGTCCAGCCAAAACTGAGGCTTCAAACTTGATGAAAACAGTCTCTCCCACAATAACTCAAGGGCCGCTTGTGTTTTTTAGGCCTTCGCAAGCTATCGGAAGTGTGTGCGCGGCAGGAGAGACAAATCCATGTTTTCGCGCATTTTTTGCGATTTCAAGGTCGAAAAACACATAGGCCCCAAAATGAAAGAAACGGCTGCCGCGCCAAAACTATGGCTTCAAACTTGATGAAAACAGTCTCTCCCATAATAACTCACGGGCTGCTTGTGTTTTTTAGGCCTTTGCAAGCTATCGGAAGTGTGTGCGCGGCAGGAGATACAAATCCATGTTTTCGCGCCTTTTTTGCGATTTCAAGGTCGAAAAACACATAGGCCCCAAAATGAAAGAAACGGCTGCCGCGCCAAAACTATGGCTTCAAAGTTGATGAAAACAGTCTCTCCCATAATAACTCACGGGCCGCTTGTGTTTTTTAGGCCTTTGCAAGCTATCGGAAGTGTGTGCGCGGCAGGAGAGACAAATCAATGTTTTTGCGCCTTTTTTGCGATTTCAAGGTCGAAAAACACATAGGCCCCAAAATGAAAGAAACGGCTGCCGCGCCAAAACTATGGCTTCAAACTTGATGAAAACAGTCTCTCCCATATTAACTCACGGGCTGATTGTGTTTTTTAGGCCTTCGCAAGCTATCGGAAGTGTGTGCGCAGCAGGAGAGACAAATCTATGTTTTCGCGCCTTTTTTGCCATTTCCAGGTCGAAAAACACACAGAACCCAAAAATAAAGAAACGGCTGTCCAGCCAAAACTGAGGCTTCAAACTTGATGAAAACAGTCTCTCCCACAATAACTCAAGGGCCGCTTGTGTTTTTTAGGCCTTCGCAAGCTATCGGAAGTGTGTGCGCGGCAGGAGAGACAAATCCATGTTTTCGTGCATTTTTTGCGATTTCAAGGTCGAAAAACACATTGGCCCCAAAAAGAAAGAAACGGCTGCCGCGCCAAAACTATGGCTTCAATCTTGATGAAAACAGTCTCTCCCATAATAACTCACGGGCTGCTTGTGTTTTTTAGGCCTTTGCAAGCTATCGGAAGTGTGTGCGCGGCAGGAGAGACAAATCCATGTTTTCGCGCCTTTTTTGCGATTTCAAGGTCGAAAAACACATAGGCCCCAAAATGAAAGAAACGGCTGGGGCGCCAAAACTATGGCTTGAAACTTGATGAAAACAGTCTCTCCCATAATAACTCAAGGGCTGCTTGTGTTTTTTAGGCCTTTGCAAGCTATCGGAAGTTGTGCGCGGCAGGAGAGACAAATCCATGTTTTCGCGCCTTTTTTGCTATTTCAAGGTCGAAAAACACATAGGCCCCAAAATGAAAGAAACGGCTGGCGCGCCAAAACTATGGCTTCAAACTTGATGAAAACAGTCTTTCCCATAATAACTCACGGGCTGCTTGTGTTTTTTAGGCCTTTGCAAGCTATCGGAAGTGTGTGCGCGGCAGGAGAGACAAATCCATGTTTTCGCGCCTTTTTTGCGATTTCAAGGTCGAAAAACACATAGGCCCCAAAATGAAAGAAACGGCTGCCGCGCCAAAACTATGGCTTCAAACTTGATGAAAACAGTCTCTCCCATAATAACTCACGGGCTGCTTGTGTTTTTTAGGCCTTTGCAAGCTATCGGAAGTGTGTGCGCGGCAGGAGAGACAAATCCATGTTTTCGCGCATTTTTTGCGATTTCAAGGTCGAAAAACACATAGGCCCCAAAATGAAAGAAACGGCTGCCGCGCCAAAACTATGGCTTCAAACTTGATGAAAACAGTCTTTCCCATAATAACTCACGGGCTGCTTGTGTTTTTTAGGCCTTTGCAAGCTATCGGAAGTGTGTGCGCGGCAGGAGAGACAAATCTATGTTTTCGCGCCTTTTTTGCCATTTCCAGGTCGAAAAACACACAGAACCCAAAAATAAAGAAACGGCTGTCCAGCCAAAACTGAGGCTTCAAACTTGATGAAAACAGTCTCTCCCACAATAACTCAAGGGCCGCTTGTGTTTTTTAGGCCTTCGCAAGCTATCGGAAGTGTGTGCGCGGCAGGAGAGACAAATCCATGTTTTTGCACCTTTTTTGCGATTTCAAGGTCGAAAAACACATAGGCCCCAAAATGAAAGAAACGGCTGCCGCGCCAAAACTATGGCTTCAAACTTGATGAAAACAGTCTCTCCCATAATAACTCACGGGCTGCTTGTGTTTTTTAGGCCTTTGCAAGCTATCGGAAGTGTGTGCGCGGCAGGAGAGACAAATCCATGTTTTCGCGCATTTTTTGCGATTTCAAGGTCGAAAAACACATAGGCCCCAAAATGAAAGAAACGGCTGGCGCGCCAAAACTATGGCTTCAAACTTGATGAAAACAGTCTCTCCCATAATAACTCACGGGCTGCTTGTGTTTTTTAGGCCTTTGCAAGCTATCGGAAGTGTGTGCGCGGCAGGAGAGACAAATCCCTGTTTTCGCGCCTTTTTTGCGATTTCAAGGTCGAAAAACACATATGCCCCAAAATGAAAGAATCGGCTGGCGCGCCAAAACTATGGCTTCAAACTTGATGAAAACAGTCTCTACCATAATAACTCACGGGCTGCTTGTGTTTTTTAGGCCTTTGCAAGCTATCGGAAGTGTGTGCGCGGCAGGAGAGACAAATCCATGTTTTCGCGCCTTTTTTGCGATTTCCAGGTCGAAAAACACACAGACCCCAAAAATAAAGAAACGGCTGTCCAGCCAAAACTGAGGCTTCAAACTTGATGAAAACAGTCTCTCCCATATTAACTCACGGGCTGATTGTGTTTTTTAGGCCTTCGCAAGCTATCGGAAGTGTGTGCGCAGCAGGAGAGACAAATCTATGTTTTCGCGCCTGTTTTGCCATTTCCAGGTCGAAAAACACACAGACCCCAAAAATAAAGAAACGGCTGTCCAGCCAAAACTGAGGCTTCAAACTTGATGAAAACAGTCTCTCCCACAATAACTCAAGGGCCGCTTGTGTTTTTTAGGCCTTCGCAAGCTATCGGAAGTGTGTGCGCGGCAGGAGAGACAAATCCATGTTTTCGCGCCTTTTTTGCGATTTCAAGGTCGAAAAACACATAGGCCCCAAAATGAAAGAAACGGCTGCCGCGCCAAAACTATGGCTTCAAACTTGATGAAAACAGTCTCTCCCATATTAACTCACGGGCTGATTGTGTTTTTTAGGCCTTCGCAAGCTATCGGAAGTGTGTGCGCAGCAGGAGAGACAAATCTATGTTTTCGCGCCTTTTTTGCCATTTCCAGGTCGAAAAACACACAGAACCCAAAAATAAAGAAACGGCTGTCCAGCCAAAACTGAGGCTTCAAACTTGATGAAAACAGTCTCTCCCACAATAACTCAAGGGCCGCTTGTGTTTTTTAGGCCTTCGCAAGCTATCGGAAGTGTGTGCGCGGCAGGAGAGACAAATCCATGTTTTCGTGCATTTTTTGCGATTTCAAGGTCGAAAAACACATAGGCCCCAAAATGAAAGAAACGGCTGCCGCGCCAAAACTATGGCTTCAATCTTGATGAAAACAGTCTCTCCCATAATAACTCACGGGCTGCTTGTGTTTTTTAGGCCTTTGCAAGCTATCGGAAGTGTGTGCGCGGCAGGAGAGACAAATCCATGTTTTCGCGCCTTTTTTGCGATTTCAAGGTCGAAAAACACATAGGCCCCAAAATGAAAGAAACGGCTGGGGCGCCAAAACTATGGCTTGAAACTTGATGAAAACAGTCTCTCCCATAATAACTCAAGGGCTGCTTGTGTTTTTTAGGCCTTTGCAAGCTATCGGAAGTTGTGCGCGGCAGGAGAGACAAATCCATGTTTTCGCGCCTTTTTTGCTATTTCAAGGTCGAAAAACACATAGGCCCCAAAATGAAAGAAACGGCTGGCGCGCCAAAACTATGGCTTCAAACTTGATGAAAACAGTCTTTCCCATAATAACTCACGGGCTGCTTGTGTTTTTTAGGCCTTTGCAAGCTATCGGAAGTGTGTGCGCGGCAGGAGAGACAAATCCATGTTTTCGCGCCTTTTTTGCGATTTCAAGGTCGAAAAACACATAGGCCCCAAAATGAAAGAAACGGCTGGCGCGCCAAAACTATGGCTTCAAACTTGATGAAAACAGTCTCTCCCATAATAACTCACGGGCTGCTTGTGTTTTTTAGGCCTTTGCAAGCTATCGGAAGTGTGTGCGCGGCAGGAGAGACAAATCCATGTTTTCGCGCCTTTTTTGCGATTTCAAGGTCGAAAAACACATAGGCCCCAAAATGAAAGAAACGGCTGGCGCGCCAAAACTATGGCTTCAAACTTGATGAAAACAGTCTCTCCCATATTAACTCACGGGCTGATTGTGTTTTTTAGGCCTTCGCAAGCTATCGGAAGTGTGTGCGCAGCAGGAGAGACAAATCTATGTTTTCGCGCCTGTTTTGCCATTTCCAGGTCGAAAAACACACAGACCCCAAAAATAAAGAAACGGCTGTCCAGCCAAAACTGAGGCTTCAAACTTGATGAAAACAGTCTCTCCCACAATAACTCAAGGGCCGCTTGTGTTTTTTAGGCCTTCGCAAGCTATCGGAAGTGTGTGCGCGGCAGGAGAGACAAATCCATGTTTTCGCGCCTTTTTTGCGATTTCAAGGTCGAAAAACACATAGGCCCCAAAATGAAAGAAACGGCTGCCGCGCCAAAACTATGGCTTCAAACTTGATGAAAACAGTCTCTCCCATATTAACTCACGGGCTGATTGTGTTTTTTAGGCCTTCGCAAGCTATCGGAAGTGTGTGCGCAGCAGGAGAGACAAATCTATGTTTTCGCGCCTTTTTTGCCATTTCCAGGTCGAAAAACACACAGAACCCAAAAATAAAGAAACGGCTGTCCAGCCAAAACTGAGGCTTCAAACTTGATGAAAACAGTCTCTCCCACAATAACTCAAGGGCCGCTTGTGTTTTTTAGGCCTTCGCAAGCTATCGGAAGTGTGTGCGCGGCAGGAGAGACAAATCCATGTTTTCGTGCATTTTTTGCGATTTCAAGGTCGAAAAACACATAGGCCCCAAAATGAAAGAAACGGCTGCCGCGCCAAAACTATGGCTTCAATCTTGATGAAAACAGTCTCTCCCATAATAACTCACGGGCTGCTTGTGTTTTTTAGGCCTTTGCAAGCTATCGGAAGTGTGTGCGCGGCAGGAGAGACAAATCCATGTTTTCGCGCCTTTTTTGCGATTTCAAGGTCGAAAAACACATAGGCCCCAAAATGAAAGAAACGGCTGGGGCGCCAAAACTATGGCTTGAAACTTGATGAAAACAGTCTCTCCCATAATAACTCAAGGGCTGCTTGTGTTTTTTAGGCCTTTGCAAGCTATCGGAAGTTGTGCGCGGCAGGAGAGACAAATCCATGTTTTCGCGCCTTTTTTGCTATTTCAAGGTCGAAAAACACATAGGCCCCAAAATGAAAGAAACGGCTGGCGCGCCAAAACTATGGCTTCAAACTTGATGAAAACAGTCTTTCCCATAATAACTCACGGGCTGCTTGTGTTTTTTAGGCCTTTGCAAGCTATCGGAAGTGTGTGCGCGGCAGGAGAGACAAATCCATGTTTTCGCGCCTTTTTTGCGATTTCAAGGTCGAAAAACACATAGGCCCCAAAATGAAAGAAACGGCTGGCGCGCCAAAACTATGGCTTCAAACTTGATGAAAACAGTCTCTCCCATAATAACTCACGGGCTGCTTGTGTTTTTTAGGCCTTTGCAAGCTATCGGAAGTGTGTGCGCGGCAGGAGAGACAAATCCATGTTTTCGCGCCTTTTTTGCGATTTCAAGGTCGAAAAACACATAGGCCCCAAAATGAAAGAAACGGCTGGCGCGCCAAAACTATGGCTTCAAACTTGATGAAAACAGTCTCTCCCATATTAACTCACGGGCTGATTGTGTTTTTTAGGCCTTCGCAAGCTATCGGAAGTGTGTGCGCAGCAGGAGAGACAAATCTATGTTTTCGCGCCTTTTTTGCCATTTCCAGGTCGAAAAACACACAGAACCCAAAAATAAAGAAACGGCTGTCCAGCCAAAACTGAGGCTTCAAACTTGATGAAAACAGTCTCTCCCACAATAACTCAAGCGCCGCTTGTGTTTTTTAGGCCTTCGCAAGCTATCAGAAGTGTGTGCGCGGCAGGAGAGACAAATCCATGTTTTTGCGCATTTTTTGCGATTTCAAGGTCGAAAAACACATAGGCCCCAAAATGAAAGAAACGGCTGCCGCGCCAAAACTATGGCTTCAAACTTGATGAAAACAGTCTCTCCCATATTAACTCACGGGCTGATTGTGTTTTTTAGGCCTTCGCAAGCTATCGGAAGTGTGTGCGCAGCAGGAGAGACAAATCTATGTTTTCGCGCCTTTTTTGCCATTTCCAGGTCGAAAAACACACAGAACCCAAAAATAAAGCAACGGCTGTCCAGCCAAAACTGAGGCTTCAAACTTGATGAAAACAGTCTCTCCCACAATAACTCAAGGGCCGCTTGTGTTTTTTAGGCCTTCGCAAGCTATCGGAAGTGTGTGCGCGGCAGGAGAGACAAATCCATGTTTTCGCGCCTTTTTTGCGATTTCAAGGTCGAAAAACACATAGGCCCCAAAATGAAAGAAACGGCTGGCGCGCCAAAACTATGGCTTCAAACTTGATGAAAACAGTCTCTCCCATATTAACTCACGGGCTGATTGTGTTTTTTAGGCCTTCGCAAGCTATCGGAAGTGTGTGCGCAGCAGGAGAGACAAATCTATGTTTTCGCGCCTGTTTTGCCATTTCCAGGTCGAAAAACACACAGACCCCAAAAATAAAGAAACGGCTGTCCAGCCAAAACTGAGGCTTCAAACTTGATGAAAACAGTTTCTCAGACAATAACTCAAGGGCCGCTTGTGTTTTTTAGGCCTTCGCAAGCTATCGGAAGTGTGTGCGCGGCAGGAGAGACAAATCCATGTTTTCGCGCCTTTTTTGCGATTTCAAGGTCGAAAAACACATAGGCCCCAAAATGAAAGAAACGGCTGCCGCGCCAAAACTATGGCTTCAAACTTGATGAAAACAGTCTCTCCCATAATAACTCACGGGCTGCTTGTGTTTTTTAGGCCTTTGCACGCTATCGGAAGTGTGTGCGCGGCAGGAGAGACAAATCCATGTTTTCGCGCCTTTTTTGCCATTTCCAGGTCGAAAAACACAAAGGCCCCAAAAATAAAGAAACGGCTGTCCAACCAAAACTGAGGCTTCAAACTTGATGAAAACAGTCTCTCAGACAATAACTCAAGGGCCGCTTGTGTATTTTAGGCCTTCGCAAGCTATCGGAAGTGTGTGCGCGGCAGGAGAGACAAATCCATGTTTTCGATGCTTTTTTGCCATTTCCAGGTCGAAAAACACAAAGGCCCCGAAATGAAAGAAACGGCTGCTGCGCCAAAACTATGACTTCAAACTTGATGAAAACAGTCTCTCCCACAATAACTCAAGGGCTGCTTGTGTTTTTTAGGCCTTCGCAAGATATCGGAAGTGTGTGCGCGGCAGGAGAGACAAATCAATGTTTTCGCGACTTTTTTGCGATTTCAAGGTCGAAAAACACATTGGCCCCAAAATGAAAGAAACGGCTGCCGCGCCAAAACTATGGCTTCAAACTTGATGAAAACAGTCTCTCCCATATTAACTCACGGGCTGATTGTGTTTTTTAGGCCTTCGCAAGCTATCGGAAGTGTGTGCGCAGCAGGAGAGACAAATCTATGTTTTCGCGCCTTTTTTGCCATTTCCAGGTCGAAAAACACACAGACCCCAAAAATAAAGAAACGGCTGTCCAGCCAAAACTGAGGCTTCAAACTTGATGAAAACAGTCTCTCCCAAAATAACTCAAGGGCCGCTTGTGTTTTTTAGGCCTTCGCAAGCTATCGGAAGTGTGTGCGCGGCAGTAGAGACAAATCCATGTTTTCGCGCCTTTTTTGCGATTTCAAGGTCGAAAAAAACACATAGGCCCCAAAATGAAAGAAACGGCTGCCGCGCCAAAACTATGGCTTCAAACTTGATGAAAACAGTCTCTCCCATAATAACTCACGGGCTGCTTGTGTTTTTTAGGCCTTTGCAAGCTATCGGAAGTGTGGGCGCGGCAGGAGAGACAAATCCATGTTTTCTTGCCTTTTTTGCCATTTCCAGGTCGAAAAACACAAAGGCCCCAAAATGAAAGAAACGGCTGCTGCGCCAAAACTATGACTTCAAACTTGATGAAAACAGTCTCTCCCACAATAACTCAAGGGCTGCTTGTGTTTTTTAGGCCTTCGCAAGATATCGGAAGTGTGGTTGTGGTCAGGGTCGGGGTCGGGGTTGGGGTTAGGGAAAGGGATAGGGTTGATGGTTATGGTTAGGGTTGTGGTCAGGGTCGGGGTCGGGGTTGGGGTTAGGGAAAGGGATAGGGTCGGGGTCGGGTTGATGGTTATGGTTAGGGTTGTGGTCAGGGTCGGGGTCGGGGTTGGGGTTAGGGAAAGGGATAGGGTCGGGGTCGGGTTGATGGTTATGGTTAGGGTTGTGGTCAGGGTCGGGGTCGGGGTTGGGGTTAGGGAAAGGGATAGGGTCGGTGTCGGGTTGATGGTTATGGTTAGGGTTGTGGTCAGGGTCGGGGTCGGGGTTGGGGTTAGGGAAAGGGATAGGGTCGGGGTCGGGTTGATGGTTATGGTTAGGGTTGTGGTCAGGGTCGGGGTCGGGGTTGGGGTTAGGGAAAGGGATAGGGTCGGGGTCGGGTTGATGGTTATGGTTAGGGTTGTGGTCAGGGTCGGGGTCGGGGTTGGGGTTAGGGAAAGGGATAGGGTAGGGGTCGGGTTGATGGTTATGGTTAGGGTTGTGGTCAGGGTCGGGGTCGGGGTTGGGGTTAGGGAAAGGGATAGGGTCGGGGTCGGGTTGATGGTTATGGTTAGGGTTGTGGTCAGGGTCGGGTTCGGGGTTGGGGTTAGGGAAAGGGATAGGGTCGGGGTCGGGTTGATGGTTATGGTTAGGGTTGTGGTCAGGGTCGGGGTTGGGGTTAGGGAAAGGGATAGGGTCGGGGTCGGGTTGATGGTTATGGTTAGGGTTGTGGTCAGGGTCGGGGTCGGGGTTGGGGTTAGGGAAAGGGATAGGGTCGGGGTCGGGTTGATGGTTATGGTTAGAGTTGTGGTCAGGGTCGGGGTTGGGGTTAGGGAAAGGGATAGGGTCGGGGTCGGGTTGATGGTTATGGTTAGGGTTGTGGTCAGGGTCGGGGTCGGGGTTGGGGTTAGGGAAAGGGATAGGGTCGGGGTCGGGTCGATGGTTATGGTTAGGGTTGTGGTCAGGGTCGGGGTCGGGGTTGGGGTTAGGGAAAGGGATAGGGTCGGGGTCGGGTCGATGGTTATGGTTAGGGTTGTGGTCAGGGTCGGGGTCGGGGTTGGGGTTAGGGAAAGGGATAGGGTCGGGGTCGGGTTGATGGTTATGGTTAGGGTTGTGGTCAGGGTCGGGGGCGGGGTTGGGGTTAGGGAAAGGGATAGGGTCGGGGTCGGGTTGATGGTTATGGTTAGGGTTGTGGTCAGGGTCGGGGGCGGGGTTGGGGTTAGGAAAAGGGATAGGGTCGGGGTCGGGTTGATGGTTATGGTTAGGGTTGTGGTCAGGGTCGGGGGCGGGGTTGGGGTTAGGGAAAGGGATAGGGTCGGGGTCGGGTTGATGGTTATGGTTAGGGTTGTGGTCAGGGTCGGGGGCGGGGTTGGGGTTAGGGAAAGGGATAGGGTCGGGGTCGGGTTGATGGTTATGGTTAGGGTTGTGGTCAGGGTCGGGGTCGGGGTTGGGGTTAGGGAAAGGGATAGGGTCGGGGTCGGGTTGATGGTTATGGTTAGGGTTGTGGTCAGGGTCGGGGTCGGGGTTGGGGTTAGGGAAAGGGATAGGGTCGGGGTCGGGTTGATGGTTATGGTTAGGGTTGTGGTCAGGGTCGGGGTCGGGGTTGGGGTTAGGGAAAGGGATAGGGTCGGGGTCGGGTTGATGGTTATGGTTAGGGTTGTGGTCAGGGTCGGGGGCGGGGTTGGGGTTAGGGAAAGGGATAGGGTCGGGGTCGGGTTGATGGTTATGGTTAGGGTTGTGGTCAGGGTCGGGGGCGGGGTTGGGGTTAGGGAAAGGGATAGGGTCGGGGTCGGGTTGATGGTTATGGTTAGGGTTGTGGTCAGGGTCGGGGGCGGGGTTGGGGTTAGGGAAAGGGATAGGGTCGGGGTCGGGTTGATGGTTATGGTTAGGGTTGTGGTCAGGGTCGGGGGCGGGGTTGGGGTTAGGGAAAGGGATAGGGTCGGGGTCGGGTTGATGGTTATGGTTAGGGTTGTGGTCAGGGTCGGGGTCGGGGTTGGGGTTAGGGAAAGGGATAGGGTCGGGGTCGGGTTGCTGGTTATGGTTAGGGTTGTGGTCAGGGTCGGGGTCGGGGTTGGGGTTAGGGAAAGGGATAGGGTCGGGGTCGGGTTGATGGTTATGGTTAGGGTTGTGGTCAGGGTCGGGGTTGGGGTTAGGGAAAGGGATAGGGTCGGGGTCGGGTTGATGGTTATGGTTAGGGTTGTGGTCAGGGTCGGGGGCGGGGTTGGGGTTAGGGAAAGGGATAGGGTCGGGGTCGGGTTGATGGTTATGGTTAGGGTTGTGGTCAGGGTCGGGGTCGGGGTTGGGGTTAGGGAAAGGGATAGGGTCGGGGTCGGGTTGATGGTTATGGTTAGGGTTGTGGTCAGGGTCGGGGTTGGGGTTAGGGAAAGGGATAGGGTCGGGGTCGGGTTGATGGTTATGGTTAGGGTTGTGGTCAGGGTCGGGGTCGGGGTTGGGGTTAGGGAAAGGGATAGGGTCGGGGTCGGGTTGCTGGTTATGGTTAGGGTTGTGGTCAGGGTCGGGGTCGGGGTTGGGGTTAGGGAAAGGGATAGGGTCGGGGTCGGGTTGATGGTTATGGTTAGGGTTGTGGTCAGGGTCGGGGTCGGGGTTGGGGTTAGGGAAAGGGATAGGGTCGGGGTCGGGTTGATGGTTATGGTTAGGGTTGTGGTCAGGGTCGGGGGCGGGGTTGGGGTTAGGGAAAGGGATAGGGTCGGGGTCGGGTTGATGGTTATGGTTAGGGTTGTGG
Organism: Argentina silus; assembly: GCF_951799395.1. NCBI lineage: Eukaryota > Metazoa > Chordata > Actinopteri > Argentiniformes > Argentinidae > Argentina > Argentina silus. The sequence goes on along the minus strand of NC_139655.1, from coordinate 39,376,580 downwards.
TCAGGGTCGGGGTCGGGGTTGGGGTTAGGGAAAGGGATAGGGTCGGGGTCGGGTTGATGGTTATGGTTAGGGTTGTGGTCAGGGTCGGGGTTGGGGTTAGGGAAAGGGATAGGGTCGGGGTCGGGTTGATGGTTATGGTTAGGGTTGTGGTCAGGGTCGGGGTCGGGGTTGGGGTTAGGGAAAGGGATAGGGTCGGGGTCGGGTTGATGGTTATGGTTAGGGTTGTGGTCAGGGTCGGGGTCGGGGTTGGGGTTAGGGAAAGGGATAGGGTCGGGGTCGGGTTGATGGTTATGGTTAGGGTTGTGGTCAGGGTCGGGGTCGGGGTTGGGGTTAGGGAAAGGGATAGGGTCGGGGTCGGGTTGATGGTTATGGTTAGGGTTGTGGTCAGGGTCGGGGTCGGGGTTGGGGTTAGGGAAAGGGATAGGGTCGGGGTCGGGTTGATGGTTATGGTTAGGGTTGTGGTCAGGGTCGGGGTCGGGGTTGGGGTTAGGGAAAGGGATAGGGTCGGGGTCGGGTTGATGGTTATGGTTAGGGTTGTGGTCAGGGTCGGGGTCGGGGTTGGGGTTAGGGAAAGGGATAGGGTCGGGGTCGGGTTGATGGTTATGGTTAGGGTTGTGGTCAGGGTCGGGGTCGGGGTTGGGGTTAGGGAAAGGGATAGGGTCGGGGTCGGGTTGATGGTTATGGTTAGGGTTGTGGTCAGGGTCGGGGTCGGGGTTGGGGTTAGGGAAAGGGATAGGGTCGGGGTCGGGTTGATGGTTATGGTTAGGGTTGTGGTCAGGGTCGGGGTTGGGGTTAGGGAAAGGGATAGGGTCGGGGTCGGGTTGATGGTTATGGTTAGGGTTGTGGTCAGGGTCGGGGTTGGGGTTAGGGAAAGGGATAGGGTCGGGGTCGGGTTGATGGTTATGGTTAGGGTTGTGGTCAGGGTCGGGGTTGGGGTTAGGGAAAGGGATAGGGTCGGGGTCGGGTTGATGGTTATGGTTAGGGTTGTGGTCAGGGTCGGGGTTGGGGTTAGGGAAAGGGATAGGGTCGGGGTCGGGTTGATGGTTATGGTTAGGGTTGTGGTCAGGGTCGGGGTCGGGGTTGGGGTTAGGGAAAGGGATAGGGTCGGGGTCGGGTTGATGGTTATGGTTAGGGTTGTGGTCAGGGTCGGGGTCGGGGTTGGGGTTAGGGAAAGGGATAGGGTCGGGGTCGGGTTGATGGTTATGGTTAGGGTTGTGGTCAGGGTCGGGGTCGGGGTTGGGGTTAGGGAAAGGGATAGGGTCGGGGTCGGGTTGATGGTTATGGTTAGGGTTGTGGTCAGGGTCGGGTTCGGGGTTGGGGTTAGGGAAAGGGATAGGGTCGGGGTCGGGTTGATGGTTATGGTTAGGGTTGTGGTCAGGGTCGGGGTTGGGGTTAGGGAAAGGGATAGGGTCGGGGTCGGGTTGATGGTTATGGTTAGGGTTGTGGTCAGGGTCGGGGTCGGGGTTGGGGTTAGGGAAAGGGATAGGGTCGGGGTCGGGTTGATGGTTATGGTTAGGGTTGTGGTCAGGGTCGGGGTCGGGGTTGGGGTTAGGAAAAGGGATAGGGTCGGGGTCGGGTTGATGGTTATGGTTAGGGTTGTGGTCAGGGTCGGGGTCGGGGTTGGGGTTAGGGAAAGGGATAGGGTCGGGGTCGGGTTGATGGTTATGGTTAGGGTTGTGGTCAGGGTCGGGGTCGGGGTTGGAGTTAGGGAAAGGGATAGGGTCGGGGTCGGGTTGATGGTTATGGTTAGGGTTGTGGTCAGGGTCGGGGTCGGGGTTGGGGTTAGGGAAAGGGATAGGGTCGGGGTCGGGTTGATGGTTATGGTTAGGGTTGTGGTCAGGGTCGGGGTCGGGGTTGGGGTTAGGAAAAGGGATAGGGTCGGGGTCGGGTTGATGGTTATGGTTAGGGTTGTGGTCAGGGTCGGGGTCGGGGTTGGGGTTAGGGAAAGGGATAGGGTCGGGGTCGGGTTGATGGTTATGGTTAGGGTTGTGGTCAGGGTCGGGGTCGGGGTTGGGGTTAGGGAAAGGGATAGGGTCGGGGTCGGGTTGATGGTTATGGTTAGGGTTGTGGTCAGGGTCGGGGTCGGGGTTGGGGTTAGGGAAAGGGATAGGGTCGGGGTCGGCTTGATGGTTATGGTTAGGGTTGTGGTCAGGGTCGGGGTCGGGGTTGGGGTTAGGGAAAGGGATAGGGTCGGGGTCGGGTTGATGGTTATGGTTAGGGTTGTGGTCAGGGTCGGGGTCGGGGTTGGGGTTAGGGAAAGGGATAGGGTCGGGGTCGGGTTGATGGTTATGGTTAGGGTTGTGGTCAGGGTCGGGGTCGGGGTTGGGGTTAGGGAAAGGGATAGGGTCGGGGTCGAGTTGATGGTTATGGTTAGGGTTGTGGTCAGGGTCGGGTTCGGGGTTGGGGTTAGGGAAAGGGATAGGGTCGGGGTCGGGTTGATGGTTATGGTTAGGGTTGTGGTCAGGGTCGGGTTCGGGGTTGGGGTTAGGGAAAGGGATAGGGTCGGGGTCGGGTTGATGGTTATGGTTAGGGTTGTGGTCAGGGTCGGGGTTGGGGTTAGGGAAAGGGATAGGGTCGGGGTCGGGTTGATGGTTATGGTTAGGGTTGTGGTCAGGGTCGGGGTCGGGGTTGGGGTTAGGGAAAGGGATAGGGTCGGGGTCGGGTTGATGGTTATGGTTAGGGTTGTGGTCAGGGTCGGGGTCGGGGTTGGGGTTAGGAAAAGGGATAGGGTCGGGGTCGGGTTGATGGTTATGGTTAGGGTTGTGGTCAGGGTCGGGGTCGGGGTTGGGGTTAGGGAAAGGGATAGGGTCGGGGTCGGGTTGATGGTTATGGTTAGGGTTGTGGTCAGGGTCGGGGTCGGGGTTGGGGTTAGGGAAAGGGATAGGGTCGGGGTCGGGTTGATGGTTATGGTTAGGGTTGTGGTCAGGGTCGGGGTCGGGGTTGGGGTTAGGGAAAGGGATAGGGTCGGGGTCGGGTTGATGGTTATGGTTAGGGTTGTGGTCAGGGTCGGGGTCGGGGTTGGGGTTAGGGAAAGGGATAGGGTCGGGGTCGGGTTGATGGTTATGGTTAGGGTTGTGGTCAGGGTCGGGGTCGGGGTTGGGGTTAGGGAAAGGGATAGGGTCGGGGTCGGGTTGATGGTTATGGTTAGGGTTGTGGTCAGGGTCGGGGTCGGGGTTGGGGTTAGGGAAAGGGATAGGGTCGGGGTCGGGTTGATGGTTATGGTTAGGGTTGTGGTCAGGGTCGGGGTCGGGGTTGGGGTTAGGGAAAGGGATAGGGTCGGGGTCGGGTTGATGGTTATGGTTAGGGTTGTGGTCAGGGTCGGGGTCGGGGTTGGGGTTCGGGAAAGGGATAGGGTCGGGGTCGGGTTGATGGTTATGGTTAGGGTTGTGGTCAGGGTCGGGGTCGGGGTTGGGGTTAGGGAAAGGGATAGGGTCGGGTTGATGGTTATGGTTAGGGTTGTGGTCAGGGTCGGGGTCGGGGTTGGGGTTAGGGAAAGGGATAGGGTCGGGGTCGGGTTGATGGTTATGGTTAGGGTTGTGGTCAGGGTCGGGGTCGGGGTTGGGGTTAGGGAAAGGGATAGGGTCGGGGTCGGGTTGATGGTTATGGTTAGGGTTGTGGTCAGGGTCGGGGTCGGGGTTGGGGTTAGGGAAAGGGATAGGGTCGGGGTCGGGTTGATGGTTATGGTTAGGGTTGTGGTCAGGGTCGGGGTCGGGGTCGGGGTTGGGGTTAGGGAAAGGGATAGGGTCGGGGTCGGGTTGATGGTTATGGTTAGGGTTGTGGTCAGGGTCGGGGTTGGGGTTAGGGAAAGGGATAGGGTCGGGGTCGGGTTGATGGTTATGGTTAGGGTTGTGGTCAGGGTCGGGGTCGGGGTTGGGGTTAGGGAAAGGGATAGGGTCGGGGTCGGGTTGATGGTTAGGGTTGTGGTCAGGGTCGGGGTCGGGGTTGGGGTTAGGGAAAGGGATAGGGTCGGGGTCGGGTTGATGGTTATGGTTAGGGTTGTGGTCAGGGTCGGGGTCGGGGTCGGGGTTGGGGTTAGGGAAAGGGATAGGGTCGGGGTCGGGTTGATGGTTATGGTTAGGGTTGTGGTCAGGGTCGGGGTCGGGGTCGGGGTTGGGGTTAGGGAAAGGGATAGGGTCGGGGTCGGGTTGATGGTTATGGTTAGGGTTGTGGTCAGGGTCGGGGTCGGGGTTGGGGTTAGGGAAAGGGATAGGGTCGGGGTCGGGTTGATGGTTATGGTTAGGGTTGTGGTCAGGGTCGGGGTCGGGGTTGGGGTTAGGGAAAGGGATAGGGTCGGGGTCGGGTTGATGGTTATGGTTAGGTAAGGAAAATGAGTTCTGCTACCCAAAGGGGTGAGCAGGAAGCACAGGCACATAAATTCTCCCATACACCTTCTTCCTCAAATAAGTAATTGGAACTTGTGTACTTTAACCAACAATGGCATCAGTGTCACCTTCCACGACATTGGGTCTCTAGGGTGTAGCTAATCTTAGGGAACGGTCTAGAGAAAAGATATCTTTTTCGATTCCGATTCCAAATTCAACGAATTTGTTGGAAGGACCATACGCCCATTATAATTCCATACATGCTAGTCTAAAGTGCTATCAATGGGGAAATACATTTATGCTATATTGACAAACAAGATACCCATATTTACACACATCAATCACAAACACATTCAATAAATAAATTGTTAGTATTAAAGTGCTATCAATGGGGGCATAATTTCATGCAATGTCGACAAACAGAACACCCATATTTACACACACCAATCACATACATACTACCTTGGCGTACGTTCCCAATTTCAGAATCCCTTAAAGATATCTTTTTCTCATGATCTTTATCTCTATTAAAAAGACCAAAACAAAACAAAAACATTTTTAGGTTTCTTTAAAAAAACGTTTTGCTTTTACTCCACTTCATTTAGACCGCTGGGCAAAATAGTTCTTAATTTTTTAATCCAGCGTCTTTCTGCAGACAGTCTCTGAGCCCTTGACCACCCTACCCCAGACTCAAGTCCCGAAATCACTATGCTCTTTGTGCTATGTTCCCGAAAATGTATGTACAGTTCAGTTGTTTTATCTGTTCGATCAATATAATATATGTGTTGTTTCAGACGTTGTAGCAATTTGTTTTTTGTCTGTCCAATATACAGTTTGTTACAAACTGTACATTCAATCACATGAACCAGATTTGACGATTCCAACCGGAAAATTTGCCAAACTGGAGCGCTCAAACCCGTATGTTTGTTAGTAATATATTTTATCGATCTGAACCGTACATCACTTTTTTGTTGTTTTCCACTATTTAATGAGGCATGAACCAACAAATCTTTTAGATTTTTATTCCTTTTAAAGGCTGAAATAATTTTAAAATTTGACAGAGGCTCAATAACGTCCTGTAGTTTTTTAAAACGACTTTTTACCCCCGAGTTCAGTTTTAAAGAGGCCGATGAGAAAATGGTCACAAAAGGGACAATGTTGTCATTTTTATCCGTACTACCAGGCCTTTGTACCTGGTGAAAGCTTTGTTTTACTTCAGCCTTAATAGAACGGAGGAATGTTCGACTATAACCCCTTGGTCTAAGCGCTTTGAAGAGCACTCTTGTTGCCAACTCCATGTCCTCAGGCCTTGTACATATTCTATTGAACCTTATCAGTTGGGACTTAACGATCCCCTTGAAGGTATGTTTAGGATGGTAGCTTATTTTATGTAGCAAAGCGTGGGTATCGGTGGGTTTAAAGTACACCCTAGTCCCCAGGCCACCTCCCCCATCGTCCCCTCTCATAATAAAAACCTCGGTGTCCAAAAATTCGATTTTTTCAGATTGTAAATTATACTTTAGAGTAATCGAATCATGGTGTTCGTTCAGGACGCTAATGAACTGCTTAAAATCCGACTCAGAGTAAGACCAGACCCCAAAGATATCATCCAGGTACCGGATGTATAATAATGGAGTTCTGCAGCATTTGGGCAAGACCGTTTGCTCCCAATCCGCCATGTATATATTGGCGTATGCTGGAGCAAACTTCTTCCCCATAGCAGTCCCATGTACCTGGAGATAATATTTGGAGTCAAACTCAAAGTCGTTTCGCGTCAAACCTAACTCTAAAAGAGAAAGAAGGGCCTCATCCGGTCTAGCTGGGTCAGGATATTTTTTAAAAATCTGTCTTACTGCTTTTAGGCCTAATACGGTATCTATATTAGTATACAGAGAATCTATATCGATGGAGAAAAGCATTGCTCCAGGAGGGACATCTATTGTTTTTATTTTATTAATAAACTCGTAGGTGTCTTTCACATAGCTAGGATGTTTTTGTGACAAGGGATTCAGAAAGTAATCTATGTATTCCGCTACTCTATATGATTCGCTCCCACAATCGGAAACGATCGGTCGACCGGGGGGAACTTCATGCGGAACAGTCCAAGTCCTAGGATCCTTATGGATCTTCGGAAGAAGATAACATTTTCGTGGACGTGGAACATCTGAACCAAACAGGTAATATTTTTGTTTGGAAGAAATATATTTCTTCGCATAGAGCTCCCCCACAATCTCCCTGATCCTACTCTGCGTCTCCGGCTGTAAGGAGCGATCCAGAGGTACATAATGTCTAGTATTATGTAGTTGTCTATTAGCCTCTGTGAGATACTGGGTTTTATCCATAATAACAATTTTAGATCCCTTGTCTGCAGGTTTTATAACTATGTCCTGGTTTCGTTTTAGTTTGTTTAATGCCTGTCGTTGTTCTTCTGACAGATTATTTTCTCCTGTGATTCTGTAGGAAACCTTCTCGAGTCCTCTAATGTCACGCCTGATCACCTGTTTTATTTGTTCAGAAACTGAATCCCACTCAGGTTCCCACTTCGAGGGCTCGACGAACGGTTTCAAAACAGAATCTACATTATAATCAAAATGATCCAATAATTTTAACCGTCTGTGATATAGATCCCTCCTAAGACAGTCCCTGTCCACCCCCAGTGGCGTTGGAATAAAAGAGAGGCCCTTCTCCAGCAACATCTGTTCCGGTTCCGGCAAGCTGTAGGTAAGTGAAAGGTTAAGTATATTAGATTGTGTGGGGGTGAGCAATCTCGGTCCCCCAGCTTCTAGTTTAACTGTTTCATCCACTCATCCAGGATGGCCATTGCTGTTCTATTTGTCCAATGTACAGGATCCCGAGGCTGTACAGTAAAGACGTGTCCTTCCACACCCTTAAGCACCCTATAATGTGCTTCCAAGAAGGCATTCGTCTGTTTTATTAAAGGTTGTACTCCCGGTGGGAGCCGCGTTGAGAACTGGATCAAAGGCACAAAAACTTCTGCCTGGGGAAAGACCCTTCCCACCACTGCCACTAGTTGTTGAAATTGCTTTTTGATGGTATTAATCCGATTTTCTCTCAAACAGTTGTTGAGGCCCACCGAGAGCACAACCTTCTGGGTATTGGGGCAGGTGTCTAACTTCTCCAAAATACCTTTAAGATGGTGTATTTGGGCTCCAGGAAAACTATCCACCTGCACCAGTGGGTAATTGTAGTGAGTGATTCCAGACAAATTAGAGTCCCCAATCACCACCACCACCTCCCTTACCTCTAAGGACCACTGGACCCCTTTTTGAAAGGTGTTAATATGGCGGGTCGGCCTCTGCCAAGGAGGGTGAGCAACAGCAATAGTAACAGTACCCTGGGTGGCCGGGGGGCTAGATGTAATATCGTCCACCGGAGTGGGTTCCTCCACAGCGTCACACCTAAATGACCAAGATGGCGGCGCGCATGCATCGCGACGCTCAGTGTCTCTCCAGAGTTTGCGAACTAGTAGTTATTTGCTTGTTTATCTTAAGTATTCTCGCTAAAAACAGTTTAGCGTACATATCGTACAGCCGACAAGAACTTCTGGACATCGGTTCCGGCACTCCAGTCATCTTTATCGACGATATACCCGATATACCCGAGATTAGCAAAACAGCGGGTCCAGCTAACTCCGCTACACCGACCGGAAGAGGCCCCAGACCGGCTCGGAAAAGAAAACACAGGCGAGGGAGCCGAGGTGGGCTGAGAGCTAGGCTGAAGCTAACCCCACACCGACTCTCACTACCTAGCCTTTTCCTTGCTAATGTTCGTTCCCTGGCAAACAAGATGGATGAACTGCGGCTGCGGATCACCACCCACAAATGGATTATGGACTGTAACATCATGGTTTTCACTGAAACCTGGCTCAACAGCGAGGTTCCCGACAACGCTATCGAGCTAGCAGGGCGCTGCGTTCTCCGAGCAGACAGAACAGCAGGCGACTCCGGTAAGACCAGAGGTGGAGGTTTGTGCATTTATGTTAACAAGACGTGGTGCACGGACACTACCATCACCGAGAGTCACTGCTCAGCTAACCTGGAGTTTCTCATGGTTAAGTGTAGACCTTTCTATCTGCCCAGAGAGTTCACGTCTACTGTTATCGCGGCAGCCTATATCCCCCCGGATGCTAATGCTAAGATTGCTATGAAAGAACTGCATGCTGCCATTAGCAAACAACAGACTCTGCATCCCGAGGCAGCCTTCATTGTCGCGGGTGACTTCAATCACTCCAACCTAAAGACTGTACTGCCCAAATTCCACCGAAATGTCTCATGCCCCACCAGAGGAGACAGGACATTGGACCAAGTATACACCAGCATGGCTGAGGCGTACAAAGCCGTTCCCCTCCCCCACCTAGGTCAATCAGACCACCTCTCATTGTTCCTACTGCCCAAGTACTCAGCACTCATCAAACGAGTGAAACCTACAGTGAGGACAGTCAAGGTCTGGCCAGAGGGAGCTGACTCAGCGCTCCAGCAGCGTTTTGGAAACACTGACTGGGGTGTGTTTGCCACTCAGGCCACCCACGACTCCCACACGGACATTGATTCATATGCCTCATCTGTTTTGGACTACATCAATTCCAACATCAGCAGTGTCACCACACTCAAGCGGATCACCACTTTCCCTAATCAGAAGCCATGGATGAACAGTGAGGTCCGACTCCTGCTGAAGGCACGCGACATTGCCTTCAGATCAGGGGATGCTCGGGCCTATAGCTCATCCAGGGCTAATCTGCAGAGGGGCATCAAAAAGGCCAAGCACAACCACAAGCTGAGGATAGAGGATCACTTCAGAAACAACTCTGACCCCCGACGCATGTGGCAGGGCATCCAGGCCATCACAGACTACAAAACAACTAACACCTCACCCCTCTCCGTTGACGCCTCCCTCCCTGATGAGCTGAACCACTTCTACGGCCGCTTTGACAGGGACAACAAGGAGGTGGCCATCAAGGCTGTGCTCCCTGCGGATCACCAGCCCCTCACTCTATCTCCCACCGACGTGTGTGCGGCACTGAGCAGGACTAACGCACGCAAGGCTGCTGGTCCTGATGGGATTCCCGGACGCGTCCTCAGGGCCTGCGCTGTGCAGCTGACTAAGGTTTGGACTGACATATTCAACCTGTCCCTAGCCCAAGCAGCTGTCCCCGCGTGCTTCAAAACCACCTCCATCGTGCCGGTGCCAAAACACTCCACTGCAACGAGCTTAAATGACTTCCGACCAGTGGCACTCACGCCCATCATCATGAAGTGCTTCGAGAGGCTGGTCCTAGCCCAACTCAAGACCTGCCTACCACCCACACTGGACCCCTTTCAATTCGCCTACCGGCAGAACAGGAGTACAGAGGATGCCATTTCGACGGCACTTCACTCCGCCCTGTCCCACCTCGACAAGACTAACTCTTATGTGAGAATGCTGTTTATTGACTTCAGCTCAGCATTCAACACCATCATCCCCTCCAAACTGATCTCCAAACTCAGGCAACTGGGCATCAACCCCTCCCTCTGCAACTGGATTCTAGACTTCCTGACCAACAGGCCGCAGTCTGTTAGGCTTCACAACCACACCTCCTCAACCCTCATCCTGAACACCGGCGTTCCACAAGGCTGTGTGCTGAGCCCCCTCCTTTACTCCCTCTTCACCTACGACTGCACACCTGTACATGGCTCAAACACCATTGTTAAGTTTGCAGACGACACAACGGTGATCGGTCTCATCAGCAACAACGATGAGTCGGCCTACAGGGAGGAGGTACAGCACCTAACAGTGTGGTGCAACGACAATAACCTGGCTCTCAACACCAAGAAGACCAAAGAACTCATTGTGGACTTCAGGAAGTCTAAAGCTGGAGCACACACCCCCATCCTCATCAACGAGACTGAGGTGGAGCGAGTCACCAGCTTCAAGTTTCTGGGTGTCCACATCTCTGAGGACCTCTCCTGGACCCTCAACACCTCCACCCTGATAAAGAAGGCTCACCAGCGTCTCTTCTTCCTGAGGAGACTAAAGAAGGTCCATCTGTCTCCTCAGATCCTGGTGAATTTCTACCACTGCACCATCGAGAGTATCCTTACCTACTGTGTCACAGTATGGTATGGCAACTGCTCGGCATCGGACCGGAAAGCACTGCAGAGGGTGGTGAAAACTGCCCAACGCATCACCGGTTCCTCACTCCCCTCCATCGAGGCTGTCCAGGGCAAACGATGCTTGCGTAAGGCACGCAGCATCGTCAAGGACATCTCTCACCCCAACCATAGACTTTTCACCCCACTCCCCTCCGGGAGGCGCTACAGGTCTCTCCGCACCCGAACCAGTAGGTTCAGAGGCAGCTTCTTCCCTGCGGCTGTCACCCTACTGAACTCGAACACTGCACCGACCTGACAACCTACTACCCCTGCAACCCCCCCCCCCCCCCCCGGACAATTGCACTATTGCACTATTACTCCCCTCCCCTCCCCTGCTCTTACTCATACCACTGCTCTTCTGTACATACCTGTCCATACTGTTCATACTGCACATAATGCACATATCCTTATATTTTCTTTAATACTACTGCACATACTGTACATACCTGTTTATACTGTTTATACGGCATTCCATATTCATATTTATATTTATTCTGCTATCTACCTCATGCTACTGTTAATACATATATACTGCTAGACTGCATTACCCATACAGCTCATATGCTGCTACACTGTTCATACTGTAACTATTTATTCTGCTATAATGCTACTGTACTCATATACTGCTATACTGCACTGCTATATTATACTGCACTACTACTGATCATATATTGCACTACCTGCAAACACTGTTCATTGCACTTTCTGCTATTTTGCACTTCTGGTTAGACGCTAACTGCATTTCGTTGTCTCTGTACTTGTACTCTGCACAATGACAATAAAGTTGAATCTAATCTAATCTAATCTAATCTCACTCCCTGACCCCTCATGAACAGTGTCTCCCCAGGGGGCCCAGGCCAAGCCATCGTCCCATCCTCTATAAGCGGAGATGCAGAGATGGAATCTGACACCTCCACTACCACATTGGTGAGAGGTGCCTCCCTGACCACAGCCACCCCCATACCAAGGCCAGGAACATTATCAGATGCTAAGCCACTGGTGTCATGAGATGAATCAGATGTAGAGTCCCTCATCGGTCCTAAATCAAAGGTAGGACAAATATCAAATATCGCACAGTCCTCCTCTGGACCAACTTGTGCTCCATCAGTCGGTTCCTGTGAACTCACTGCATGCACCATTATCTGTACTGTTCCTCCAGAGTCCCCCCTCTCTCTTATAGGTGTTCCTGGGGCATAGCCAGAGCCAATCCCACTCAAGATGGGGAAATGGGATTTTGGAATGGGGCTGGGTTTAGAATTAAGATTAGACCTGAGGTTAGGGTTAGGGTTCGGCCTAGGGTTAAGGTTAGGGTTAGGGTTAGGATTAGGATTCGGCCTAGGGTTAGGGTTAGGTCTAGGGCTAGGGTTAGGGTTAGGATTCAGCCTAGGATTAGGGTTAGGATTAGGTCTAGGGTTAGGGTTAGGATTCAGCCTAGGGTTAGGATTCGGCCTAGGGTTAAGGTTAGGGTTAGGATTAAGGTTAGGGTTAGGATTCGGCCTAGGGTTAAGGTTAGGGTTAGGGTTAAGGTTAGGATTCGGCCAAGGGTTAGGGTTAGGGTTAAGGTTAGGGTTAGGGTTAGGGTTAAGGTTAGGATTCGGCCAAAGGTTAAGGTTAGGGTTAGGGTTAAGGTTAGGGTTAGGATTAGGTCTAGGGTTAAGGTTAGGGTTAGGATTCGGCCTAGGGTTAGGGTTAGGATTCGGCCTAAGGTTAAGGTTAAGGTTAGGGTTAGGGTTAGGATTCGGCCTAGGGTTAAGGTTAGGGTTAGGGTTAGGGTTAAGGTTAGGGTTAGGGTTAAGGTTAGGGTTAGGTCTAAAGTTAAGGTCAGGATCAGGCCCAGGGTCAGAACTAAGCCCAAGGTCAGGGCCAGGGCTGTGATTAGGGTCATGATTAGCCTCAGTGGTAGCTCCAGGGTCAGGGCCGTTGTCAAAGCCCCTAGCCGCTGTCAACAGCGCCGGAAACTCTTCCTCATACCTGGTGGGGTCTAGCAAGGATACTTCCCCTGACTCCACTAAGGGAGCCTCTGCTCCACCCTCCACCAGTGTTCGCAAAGTAGCGATGGATGAGGCGGTTAGCCGATGTTTATACCTGGCTTTGCCATAGGCAATCGCTTTGTCCAACGCCAACCGATCAAAGGGAGGAAGGTCCTCGAGGCCAATTGCCAATATCTCATCATAATGCTGTTCAAGAATGGTCATATTGACTCTCATCCATTCCTCCGTGTTCAGTTTGACCTTAGCCGCAGTTTCCGCATTTGGAGATGAAGGCTTAATAAAGGACGTCAGTTTATTGACCTGCCTTAACATCCCTACAGGAAACATCTGTGTCCGTTGTGTCCTGTCTACAACCTCCGCATGATGGACAGCCTGCAATAATTTGAAGTATTTCTTCTCCTGTCCATGTTTTCCATTAACCCTGGTTTTCCCCACCAGAGAGCCGGGTCTCATCCTCAAATAGATAAAACAGTAAAAACCACATAAAGTGACAAAGACAAAGGGGGGGGGGGGGTTTTGCCTAACAGAAATCCACTGATTTAATTTCTGATTAATCCTTCCCTTGCACTATTATTAAAAACAATGTTTTTAAGAAGGAAAAAAAGTTTTTTATCCTTCAAGATCTCTATAAAAACTGCCACACCTCATCATAATTTTCAACCCTGGTGGGCACAAAGGACTTAGTATATCCCCAGTTCACTCCACAAAGCACACTGTGCTCAAGAAAGTCTCAAACCACAAAACACACTGTGCTCAAGGTCTCAAACCACACTTGCAAACTTGTGTCACACCACACCACACACACACACTTAAGGGAGCGCTGGCCAAATTCTCAGGGCCTTAGGTTTAAGGTTAGGTTTTCCAACCAAGGGTTTTGGGGGTGAGGGGTTTCAATGTTCAATTGTGCAAGGATTTTTATATATATAAAAACGAAGAAGGATTAAATAATTTTCTTTAAAAAGAAAATGGACCAAGGTCCGCTTGTTTAAAAAGTCAGTGGGACTGATTATTTAAAAGGCAATAAAAATGAGCTCCTGACGTTTCGCTACCATGTAGCTTCTTCAGAGGAATGGGGGAGACTGACAAACACACACACAACATATAGAAAACCAGAGGGGAGGAGCAAAAACCTAGGATCCTGATTCGCTGAAAGTACTCATCACACCTGCCTATAATTAACATGATGAGAATTTCAAAATTGAGGTTCATAGATTGAATTTCAGAATAAAGGTTCATCAAATCCCCAGAAAAAAACCCGTCTTTTCAGCTATCATTTCGATATCTTTTTTCGAGTTCAATAAAGAAAGGAGATAGGCATACTTATGGCGCAGGCAGGTTAGGTAAGGAAAATGAGTTCTGCTACCCAAAGGGGTGAGCAGGAAGCACAGGCACATAAATTCTCCCATACACCTTCTTCCTCAAATAAGTAATTGGAACTTGTGTACTTTAACCAACAATGGCATCAGTGTCACCTTCCACGACATTGGGTCTCTAGGGTGTAGCTAATCTTAGGGAACGGTCTAGAGAAAAGATATCTTTTTCGATTCCGATTCCAAATTCAACGAATTTGTTGGAAGGACCATACGCCCATTATAATTCCATACATGCTAGTCTAAAGTGCTATCAATGGGGAAATACATTTATGCTATATTGACAAACAAGATACCCATATTTACACACATCAATCACAAACACATTCAATAAATAAATTGTTAGTATTAAAGTGCTATCAATGGGGGCATAATTTCATGCAATGTCGACAAACAGAACACCCATATTTACACACACCAATCACATACATACTACCTTGGCGTACGTTCCCAATTTCAGAATCCCTTAAAGATATCTTTTTCTCATGATCTTTATCTCTATTAAAAAGACCAAAACAAAACAAAAACATTTTTAGGTTTCTTTAAAAAAACGTTTTGCTTTTACTCCACTTCATTTAGACCGCTGGGCAAAATAGTTCTTAATTTTTTAATCCAGCGTCTTTCTGCAGACAGTCTCTGAGCCCTTGACCACCCTACCCCAGACTCAAGTCCCGAAATCACTATGCTCTTTGTGCTATGTTCTCGAAAATGTATGTACAGTTCAGTTGTTTTATCTGTTCGATCAATATAATATATGTGTTGTTTCAGACGTTGTAGCAATTTGTTTTTTGTCTGTCCAATATACAGTTTGTTACAAACTGTACATTCAATCACATAAACCAGATTTGACGATTCCAACCGGAAAATTTGCCAAACTGGAGCGCTCAAACCCGTATGTTTGTTAGTAATATATTTTATCGATCTGAACCGTACATCACTTTTTTGTTGTTTTCCACTATTTAATGAGGCATGAACCAACAAATCTTTTAGATTTTTATTCCTTTTAAAGGCTGAAATAATTTTAAAATTTGACAGAGGCTCAATAACGTCCTGTAGTTTTTTAAAACGACTTTTTACCCCCGAGTTCAGTTTTAAAGAGGCCGATGAGAAAATGGTCACAAAAGGGACAATGTTGTCATTTTTATCCGTACTACCAGGCCTTTGTACCTGGTGAAAGCTTTGTTTTACTTCAGCCTTAATAGAACGGAGGAATGTTCGACTATAACCCCTTGGTCTAAGCGCTTTGAAGAGCACTCTTGTTGCCAACTCGATGTCCTCAGGCCTTGTACATATTCTATTGAACCTTATCAGTTGGGACTTAACGATCCCCTTGAAGGTATGTTTAGGATGGTAGCTTATTTTATGTAGCAAAGCGTGGGTATCGGTGGGTTTAAAGTACACCCTAGTCCCCAGGCCACCTCCCCCATCGTCCCCTCTCATAATAAAAACCTCGGTGTCCAAAAATTCGATTTTTTCAGATTGTAAATTATACTTTAGAGTAATCGAATCATGGTGTTCGTTCAGGACGCTAATGAACTGCTTAAAATCCGACTCAGAGTAAGACCAGACCCCAAAGATATCATCCAGGTACCGGATGTATAATAATGGAGTTCTGCAGCATTTGGGCAAGACCGTTTGCTCCCAATCCGCCATGTATATATTGGCGTATGCTGGAGCAAACTTCTTCCCCATAGCAGTCCCATGTACCTGGAGATAATATTTGGAGTCAAACTCAAAGTCGTTTCGCGTCAAACCTAACTCTAAAAGAGAAAGAAGGGCCTCATCCGGTCTAGCTGGGTCAGGATATTTTTTAAAAATCTGTCTTACTGCTTTTAGGCCTAATACGGTATCTATATTAGTATACAGAGAATCTATATCGATGGAGAAAAGCATTGCTCCAGGAGGGACATCTATTGTTTTTATTTTATTAATAAACTCGTAGGTGTCTTTCACATAGCTAGGATGTTTTTGTGACAAGGGATTCAGAAAGTAATCTATGTATTCCGCTACTCTATATGATTCGCTCCCACAATCGGAAACGATCGGTCGACCGGGGGGAACTTCATGCGGAACAGTCCAAGTCCTAGGATCCTTATGGATCTTCGGAAGAAGATAAAATTTTCGTGGACGTGGAACATCTGAACCAAACAGGTGTAATATTTTTGTTTGGAAGAAATATATTTCTTCGCATAGAGCTCCCCCACAATCTCCCTGATCCTACTCTGCGTCTCCGGCTGTAAGGAGCGATCCAGAGGTACATAATGTCTAGTATTATGTAGTTGTCTATTAGCCTCTGTGAGATACTGGGTTTTATCCATAATAACAATTTTAGATCCCTTGTCTGCAGGTTTTATAACTATGTCCTGGTTTCGTTTTAGTTTGTTTAATGCCGTTGTTCTTCTGACAGATTATTTTCTCCTGTGATTCTGTAGGAAACCTTCTCGAGTCCTCTAATGTCACGCCTGATCACCTGTTTTATTTGTTCAGAAACTGAATCCCACTCAGGTTCCCACTTCGAGGGCTCGACGAACGGTTTCAAAACAGAATCTACATTATAATCAAAATGATCCAATAATTTTAACCGTCTGTGATACCCATATAGATCCCTCCTAAGACAGTCCCTGTCCACCCCCAGTGGCGTTGGAATAAAAGAGAGGCCCTTCTCCAGCAACATCTGTTCCGGTTCCGGCAAGCTGTAGGTAAGTGAAAGGTTAAGTATATTAGATTGTGTGGGGGTGAGCAATCTCGGTCCCCCAGCTTCTAGTTTAACTGTTTCATCCACTCATCCAGGATGGCCATTGCTGTTCTATTTGTCCAATGTACAGGATCCCGAGGCTGTACAGTAAAGACGTGTCCTTCCACACCCTTAAGCACCCTATAATGTGCTTCCAAGAAGGCATTCGTCTGTTTTATTAAAGGTTGTACTCCCGGTGGGAGCCGCGTTGAGAACTGGATCAAAGGCACAAAAACTTCTGCCTGGGGAAAGACCCTTCCCACCACTGCCACTAGTTGTTGAAATTGCTTTTTGATGGTATTAATCCGATTTTCTCTCAAACAGTTGTTGAGGCCCACCGAGAGCACAACCTTCTGGGTATTGGGGCAGGTGTCTAACTTCTCCAAAATACCTTTAAGATGGTGTATTTGGGCTCCAGGAAAACTATCCACCTGCACCAGTGGGTAATTGTAGTGAGTGATTCCAGACAAATTAGAGTCCCCAATCACCACCACCACCTCCCTTACCTCTAAGGACCACTGGACCCCTTTTTGAAAGGTGTTAATATGGCGGGTCGGCCTCTGCCAAGGAGGGTGAGCAACAGCAATAGTAACAGTACCCTGGGTGGCCGGGGGGCTAGATGTAATATCGTCCACCGGAGTGGGTTCCTCCACAGCGTCACTCACTCCCTGACCCCTCATGAACAGTGTCTCCCCAGGGGGCCCAGGCCAAGCCATCGTCCCATCCTCTATAAGCGGAGATGCAGAGATGGAATCTGACACCTCCACTACCACATTGGTGAGAGGTGCCTCCCTGACCACAGCCACCCCCATACCAAGGCCAGGAACATTATCAGATGCTAAGCCACTGGTGTCATGAGATGAATCAGATGTAGAGTCCCTCATCGGTCCTAAATCAAAGGTAGGACAAATATCAAATATCGCACAGTCCTCCTCTGGACCAACTTGTGCTCCATCAGTCGGTTCCTGTGAACTCACTGCATGCACCATTATCTGTACTGTTCCTCCAGAGTCCCCCCTCTCTCTCATAGGTGTTCCTGGGGCATAGCCAGAGCCAATCCCACTCAAGATGGGGAAATGGGATTTTGGAATGGGGCTGGGTTTAGAATTAAGATTAGACCTGAGGTTAGGGTTAGGGTTCGGCCTAGGGTTAAGGTTAGGGTTAGGATTAGGATTCGGCCTAGGGTTAGGGTTAGGTCTAGGGCTAGGGTTAGGGTTAGGATTCAGCCTAGGATTAGGGTTAGGATTAGGTCTAGGGTTAGGGTTAGGATTCAGCCTAGGGTTAGGATTCGGCCTAGGGTTAAGGTTAGGGTTAGGATTAAGGTTAGGGTTAGGATTCGGCCTAGGGTTAAGGTTAGGGTTAGGGTTAAGGTTAGGATTCGGCCAAGGGTTAGGGTTAGGGTTAAGGTTAGGGTTAGGGTTAGGGTTAAGGTTAGGATTCGGCCAAAGGTTAAGGTTAGGGTTAGGGTTAAGGTTAGGGTTAGGATTAGGTCTAGGGTTAAGGTTAGGGTTAGGATTCGGCCTAGGGTTAGGGTTAGGATTCGGCCTAAGGTTAAGGTTAAGGTTAGGGTTAGGGTTAGGATTCGGCCTAGGGTTAAGGTTAGGGTTAGGGTTAGGGTTAAGGTTAGGGTTAGGGTTAAGGTTAGGGTTAGGTCTAAAGTTAAGGTCAGGATCAGGCCCAGGGTCAGAACTAAGCCCAAGGTCAGGGCCAGGGCTGTGATTAGGGTCATGATTAGCCTCAGTGGTAGCTCCAGGGTCAGGGCCGTTGTCAAAGCCCCTAGCCGCTGTCAACAGCGCCGGAAACTCTTCCTCATACCTGGTGGGGTCTAGCAAGGATACTTCCCCTGACTCCACTAAGGGAGCCTCTGCTCCACCCTCCACCAGTGTTCGCAAAGTAGCGATGGATGAGGCGGTTAGCCGATGTTTATACCTGGCTTTGCCATAGGCAATCGCTTTGTCCAACGCCAACCGATCAAAGGGAGGAAGGTCCTCGAGGCCAATTGCCAATATCTCATCATAATGCTGTTCAAGAATGGTCATATTGACTCTCATCCATTCCTCCGTGTTCAGTTTGACCTTAGCCGCAGTTTCCGCATTTGGAGATGAAGGCTTAATAAAGGACGTCAGTTTATTGACCTGCCTTAACATCCCTACAGGAAACATCTGTGTCCGTTGTGTCCTGTCTACAACCTCCGCATGATGGACAGCCTGCAATAATTTGAAGTATTTCTTCTCCTGTCCATGTTTTCCATTAACCCTGGTTTTCCCCACCAGAGAGCCGGGTCTCATCCTCAAATAGATAAAACAGTAAAAACCACATAAAGTGACAAAGACAAAGGGGGGGGGGGGGTTTTGCCTAACAGAAATCCACTGATTTAATTTCTGATTAATCCTTCCCTTGCACTATTATTAAAAACAATGTTTTTAAGAAGGAAAAAAAGTTTTTTATCCTTCAAGATCTCTATAAAAACTGCCACACCTCATCATAATTTTCAACCCTGGTGGGCACAAAGGACTTAGTATATCCCCAGTTCACTCCACAAAGCACACTGTGCTCAAGAAAGTCTCAAACCACAAAACACACTGTGCTCAAGGTCTCAAACCACACTTGCAAACTTGTGTCACATCACACCACACACACACACTTAAGGGAGCGCTGGCCAAATTCTCAGGGCCTTAGGTTTAAGGTTAGGTTTTCCAACCAAGGGTTTTGGGGGTGAGGGGTTTCAATGTTCAATTGTGCAAGGATTTTTATATATATAAAAACGAAGAAGGATTAAATAATTTTCTTTAAAAAGAAAATGGACCAAGGTCCGCTTGTTTAAAAAGTCAGTGGGACTGATTATTTAAAAGGCAATAAAAATGAGCTCCTGACGTTTCGCTACCATGTAGCTTCTTCAGAGGAATGGGGGAGACTGACAAACACACACACAACATATAGAAAACCAGAGGGGAGGTGCAAAAACCTAGGATCCTGATTCGCTGAAAGTACTCATCACACCTGCCTATAATTAACATGATGAGAATTTCAAAATTGAGGTTCATAGATTGAATTTCAGAATAAAGGTTCATCAAATCCCCAGAAAAAAACCCGTCTTTTCAGCTATCATTTCGATATCTTTTTTCGAGTTCAATAAAGAAAGGAGATAGGCATACTTATGGCGCAGGCAGGTTAGGTAAGGAAAATGAGTTCTGCTACCCAAAGGGGTGAGCAGGAAGCACAGGCACATAAATTCTCCCATACACCTTCTTCCTCAAATAAGTAATTGGAACTTGTGTACTTTAACCAACAATGGCATCAGTGTCACCTTCCACAACATTGGGTCTCTAGGGTGTAGCTAATCTTAGGGAACGGTCTAGAGAAAAGATATCTTTTTCGATTCCGATTCCAAATTCAACGAATTTGTTGGAAGGACCATACGCCCATTATAATTCCATACATGCTAGTCTAAAGTGCTATCAATGGGGAAATACATTTATGCTATATTGACAAACAAGATACCCATATTTACACACATCAATCACAAACACATTCAATAAATAAATTGTTAGTATTAAAGTGCTATCAATGGGGGCATAATTTCATGCAATGTCGACAAACAGAACACCCATATTTACACACACCAATCACATACATACTACCTTGGCGTACGTTCCCAATTTCAGAATCCCTTAAAGATATCTTTTTCTCATGATCTTTATCTCTATTAAAAAGACCAAAACAAAACAAAAACATTTTTAGGTTTCTTTAAAAAAACGTTTTGCTTTTACTCCACTTCATTTAGACCGCTGGGCAAAATAGTTCTTAATTTTTTAATCCAGCGTCTTTCTGCAGACAGTCTCTGAGCCCTTGACCACCCTACCCCAGACTCAAGTCCCGAAATCACTATGCTCTTTGTGCTATGTTCCCGAAAATGTATGTACAGTTCAGTTGTTTTATCTGTTCGATCAATATAATATATGTGTTGTTTCAGACGTTGTAGCAATTTGTTTTTTGTCTGTCCAATATACAGTTTGTTACAAACTGTACATTCAATCACATAAACCAGATTTGACGATTCCAACCGGAAAATTTGCCAAACTGGAGCGCTCAAACCCGTATGTTTGTTAGTAATATATTTTATCGATCTGAACCGTACATCACTTTTTTGTTGTTTTCCACTATTTAATGAGGCATGAACCAACAAATCTTTTAGATTTTTATTCCTTTTAAAGGCTGAAATAATTTTAAAATTTGACAGAGGCTCAATAACGTCCTGTAGTTTTTTAAAACGACTTTTTACCCCCGAGTTCAGTTTTAAAGAGGCCGATGAGAAAATGGTCACAAAAGGGACAATGTTGTCATTTTTATCCGTACTACCAGGCCTTTGTACCTGGTGAAAGCTTTGTTTTACTTCAGCCTTAATAGAACGGAGGAATGTTCGACTATAACCCCTTGGTCTAAGCGCTTTGAAGAGCACTCTTGTTGCCAACTCGATGTCCTCAGGCCTTGTACATATTCTATTGAACCTTATCAGTTGGGACTTAACGATCCCCTTGAAGGTATGTTTAGGATGGTAGCTTATTTTATGTAGCAAAGCGTGGGTATCGGTGGGTTTAAAGTACACCCTAGTCCCCAGGCCACCTCCCCCATCGTCCCCTCTCATAATAAAAACCTCGGTGTCCAAAAATTCGATTTTTTCAGATTGTAAATTATACTTTAGAGTAATCGAATCATGGTGTTCGTTCAGGACGCTAATGAACTGCTTAAAATCCGACTCAGAGTAAGACCAGACCCCAAAGATATCATCCAGGTACCGGATGTATAATAATGGAGTTCTGCAGCATTTGGGCAAGACCGTTTGCTCCCAATCCGCCATGTATATATTGGCGTATGCTGGAGCAAACTTCTTCCCCATAGCAGTCCCATGTACCTGGAGATAATATTTGGAGTCAAACTCAAAGTCGTTTCGCGTCAAACCTAACTCTAAAAGAGAAAGAAGGGCCTCATCCGGTCTAGCTGGGTCAGGATATTTTTTAAAAATCTGTCTTACTGCTTTTAGGCCTAATACGGTATCTATATTAGTATACAGAGAATCTATATCGATGGAGAAAAGCATTGCTCCAGGAGGGACATCTATTGTTTTTATTTTATTAATAAACTCGTAGGTGTCTTTCACATAGCTAGGATGTTTTTGTGACAAGGGATTCAGAAAGTAATCTATGTATTCCGCTACTCTATATGATTCGCTCCCACAATCGGAAACGATCGGTCGACCGGGGGGAACTTCATGCGGAACAGTCCAAGTCCTAGGATCCTTATGGATCTTCGGAAGAAGATAAAATTTTCGTGGACGTGGAACATCTGAACCAAACAGGTAATATTTTTGTTTGGAAGAAATATATTTCTTCGCATAGAGCTCCCCCACAATCTCCCTGATCCTACTCTGCGTCTCCGGCTGTAAGGAGCGATCCAGAGGTACATAATGTCTATTATTATGTAGTTGTCTATTAGCCTCTGTGAGATACTGGGTTTTATCCATAATAACAATTTTAGATCCCTTGTCTGCAGGTTTTATAACTATGTCCTGGTTTCGTTTTAGTTTGTTTAATGCCTGTCGTTGTTCTTCTGACAGATTATTTTCTCCTGTGATTCTGTAGGAAACCTTCTCGAGTCCTCTAATGTCACGCCTGATCACCTGTTTTATTTGTTCAGAAACTGAATCCCACTCAGGTTCCCACTTCGAGGGCTCGACGAACGGTTTCAAAACAGAATCTACATTATAATCAAAATGATCCAATAATTTTAACCGTCTGTGATACCCATATAGATCCCTCCTAAGACAGTCCCTGTCCACCCCCAGTGGCGTTGGAATAAAAGAGAGGCCCTTCTCCAGCAACATCTGTTCCGGTTCCGGCAAGCTGTAGGTAAGTGAAAGGTTAAGTATATTAGATTGTGTGGGGGTGAGCAATCTCGGTCCCCCAGCTTCTAGTTTAACTGTTTCATCCACTCATCCAGGATGGCCATTGCTGTTCTATTTGTCCAATGTACAGGATCCCGAGGCTGTACAGTAAAGACGTGTCCTTCCACACCCTTAAGCACCCTATAATGTGCTTCCAAGAAGGCATTCGTCTGTTTTATTAAAGGTTGTACTCCCGGTGGGAGCCGCGTTGAGAACTGGATCAAAGGCACAAAAACTTCTGCCTGGGGAAAGACCCTTCCCACCACTGCCACTAGTTGTTGAAATTGCTTTTTGATGGTATTAATCCGATTTTCTCTCAAACAGTTGTTGAGGCCCACCGAGAGCACAACCTTCTGGGTATTGGGGCAGGTGTCTAACTTCTCCAAAATACCTTTAAGATGGTGTATTTGGGCTCCAGGAAAACTATCCACCTGCACCAGTGGGTAATTGTAGTGAGTGATTCCAGACAAATTAGAGTCCCCAATCACCACCACCACCTCCCTTACCTCTAAGGACCACTGGACCCCTTTTTGAAAGGTGTTAATATGGCGGGTCGGCCTCTGCCAAGGAGGGTGAGCAACAGCAATAGTAACAGTACCCTGGGTGGCCGGGGGGCTAGATGTAATATCGTCCACCGGAGTGGGTTCCTCCACAGCGTCACTCACTCCCTGACCCCTCATGAACAGTGTCTCCCCAGGGGGCCCAGGCCAAGCCATCGTCCCATCCTCTATAAGCGGAGATGCAGAGATGGAATCTGACACCTCCACTACCACATTGGTGAGAGGTGCCTCCCTGACCACAGCCACCCCCATACCAAGGCCAGGAACATTATCAGATGCTAAGCCACTGGTGTCATGAGATGAATCAGATGTAGAGTCCCTCATCGGTCCTAAATCAAAGGTAGGACAAATATCAAATATCGCACAGTCCTCCTCTGGACCAACTTGTGCTCCATCAGTCGGTTCCTGTGAACTCACTGCATGCACCATTATCTGTACTGTTCCTCCAGAGTCCCCCCTCTCTCTCATAGGTGTTCCTGGGGCATAGCCAGAGCCAATCCCACTCAAGATGGGGAAATGGGATTTTGGAATGGGGCTGGGTTTAGAATTAAGATTAGACCTGAGGTTAGGGTTAGGGTTCGGCCTAGGGTTAAGGTTAGGGTTAGGGTTAGGATTAGGATTCGGCCTAGGGTTAGGGTTAGGTCTAGGGCTAGGGTTAGGGTTAGGATTCAGCCTAGGATTAGGGTTAGGATTAGGTCTAGGGTTAGGGTTAGGATTCAGCCTAGGGTTAGGATTCGGCCTAGGGTTAAGGTTAGGGTTAGGATTAAGGTTAGGGTTAGGATTCGGCCTAGGGTTAAGGTTAGGGTTAGGGTTAAGGTTAGGATTCGGCCAAGGGTTAGGGTTAGGGTTAAGGTTAGGGTTAGGGTTAGGGTTAAGGTTAGGATTCGGCCAAAGGTTAAGGTTAGGGTTAGGGTTAAGGTTAGGGTTAGGATTAGGTCTAGGGTTAAGGTTAGGGTTAGGATTCGGCCTAGGGTTAGGGTTAGGATTCGGCCTAAGGTTAAGGTTAAGGTTAGGGTTAGGGTTAGGATTCGGCCTAGGGTTAAGGTTAGGGTTAGGGTTAGGGTTAAGGTTAGGGTTAGGGTTAAGGTTAGGGTTAGGTCTAAAGTTAAGGTCAGGATCAGGCCCAGGGTCAGAACTAAGCCCAAGGTCAGGGCCAGGGCTGTGATTAGGGTCATGATTAGCCTCAGTGGTAGCTCCAGGGTCAGGGCCGTTGTCAAAGCCCCTAGCCGCTGTCAACAGCGCCGGAAACTCTTCCTCATACCTGGTGGGGTCTAGCAAGGATACTTCCCCTGACTCCACTAAGGGAGCCTCTGCTCCACCCTCCACCAGTGTTCGCAAAGTAGCGATGGATGAGGCGGTTAGCCGATGTTTATACCTGGCTTTGCCATAGGCAATCGCTTTGTCCAACGCCAACCGATCAAAGGGAGGAAGGTCCTCGAGGCCAATTGCCAATATCTCATCATAATGCTGTTCAAGAATGGTCATATTGACTCTCATCCATTCCTCCGTGTTCAGTTTGACCTTAGCCGCAGTTTCCGCATTTGGAGATGAAGGCTTAATAAAGGACGTCAGTTTATTGACCTGCCTTAACATCCCTACAGGAAACATCTGTGTCCGTTGTGTCCTGTCTACAACCTCCGCATGATGGACAGCCTGCAATAATTTGAAGTATTTCTTCTCCTGTCCATGTTTTCCATTAACCCTGGTTTTCCCCACCAGAGAGCCGGGTCTCATCCTCAAATAGATAAAACAGTAAAAACCACATAAAGTGACAAAGACAAAGGGGGGGGGGGGGGTTTGCCTAACAGAAATCCACTGATTTAATTTCTGATTAATCCTTCCCTTGCACTATTATTAAAAACAATGTTTTTAAGAAGGAAAAAAAGTTTTTTATCCTTCAAGATCTCTATAAAAACTGCCACACCTCATCATAATTTTCAACCCTGGTGGGCACAAAGGACTTAGTATATCCCCAGTTCACTCCACAAAACACACTGTGCTCAAGAAAGTCTCAAACCACAAAACACACTGTGCTCAAGGTCTCAAACCACACTTGCAAACTTGTGTCACACCACACCACACACACACACTTAAGGGAGCGCTGGCCAAATTCTCAGGGCCTTAGGTTTAAGGTTAGGTTTTCCAACCAAGGGTTTTGGGGGTGAGGGGTTTCAATGTTCAATTGTGCAAGGATTTTTATATATATAAAAACGAAGAAGGATTAAATAATTTTCTTTAAAAAGAAAATGGACCAAGGTCCGCTTGTTTAAAAAGTCAGTGGGACTGATTATTTAAAAGGCAATAAAAATGAGCTCCTGACGTTTCGCTACCATGTAGCTTCTTCAGAGGAATGGGGGAGACTGACAAACACACACACAACATATAGAAAACCAGAGGGGAGGAGCAAAAACCTAGGATCCTGATTCGCTGAAAGTACTCATCACACCTGCCTATAATTAACATGATGAGAATTTCAAAATTGAGGTTCATAGATTGAATTTCAGAATAAAGGTTCATCAAATCCCCAGAAAAAAACCCGTCTTTTCAGCTATCATTTCGATATCTTTTTTCGAGTTCAATAAAGAAAGGAGATAGGCATACTTATGGCGCAGGCAGGTTAGGTAAGGAAAATGAGTTCTGCTACCCAAAGGGGTGAGCAGGAAGCACAGGCACATAAATTCTCCCATACACCTTCTTCCTCAAATAAGTAATTGGAACTTGTGTACTTTAACCAACAATGGCATCAGTGTCACCTTCCACGACATTGGGTCTCTAGGGTGTAGCTAATCTTAGGGAACGGTCTAGAGAAAAGATATCTTTTTCGATTCCGATTCCAAATTCAACGAATTTGTTGGAAGGACCATACGCCCATTATAATTCCATACATGCTAGTCTAAAGTGCTATCAATGGGGAAATACATTTATGCTATATTGACAAACAAGATACCCATATTTACACACATCAATCACAAACACATTCAATAAATAAATTGTTAGTATTAAAGTGCTATCAATGGGGGCATAATTTCATGCAATGTCGACAAACAGAACACCCATATTTACACACACCAATCACATACATACTACCTTGGCGTACGTTCCCAATTTCAGAATCCCTTAAAGATATCTTTTTCTCATGATCTTTATCTCTATTAAAAAGACCAAAACAAAACAAAAACATTTTTAGGTTTCTTTAAAAAAACGTTTTGCTTTTACTCCACTTCATTTAGACCGCTGGGCAAAATAGTTCTTAATTTTTTAATCCAGCGTCTTTCTGCAGACAGTCTCTGAGCCCTTGACCACCCTACCCCAGACTCAAGTCCCGAAATCACTATGCTCTTTGTGCTATGTTCCCGAAAATGTATGTACAGTTCAGTTGTTTTATCTGTTCGATCAATATAATATATGTGTTGTTTCAGACGTTGTAGCAATTTGTTTTTTGTCTGTCCAATATACAGTTTGTTACAAACTGTACATTCAATCACATAAACCAGATTTGACGATTCCAACCGGAAAATTTGCCAAACTGGAGCGCTCAAACCCGTATGTTTGTTAGTAATATATTTTATCGATCTGAACCGTACATCACTTTTTTGTTGTTTTCCACTATTTAATGAGGCATGAACCAACAAATCTTTTAGATTTTTATTCCTTTTAAAGGCTGAAATAATTTTAAAATTTGACAGAGGCTCAATAACGTCCTGTAGTTTTTTAAAACGACTTTTTACCCCCGAGTTCAGTTTTAAAGAGGCCGATGAGAAAATGGTCACAAAAGGGACAATGTTGTCATTTTTATCCGTACTACCAGGCCTTTGTACCTGGTGAAAGCTTTGTTTTACTTCAGCCTTAATAGAACGGAGGAATGTTCGACTATAACCCCTTGGTCTAAGCGCTTTGAAGAGCACTCTTGTTGCCAACTCGATGTCCTCAGGCCTTGTACATATTCTATTGAACCTTATCAGTTGGGACTTAACGATCCCCTTGAAGGTATGTTTAGGATGGTAGCTTATTTTATGTAGCAAAGCGTGGGTATCGGTGGGTTTAAAGTACACCCTAGTCCCCAGGCCACCTCCCCCATCGTCCCCTCTCATAATAAAAACCTCGGTGTCCAAAAATTCGATTTTTTCAGATTGTAAATTATACTTTAGAGTAATCGAATCATGGTGTTCGTTCAGGACGCTAATGAACTGCTTAAAATCCGACTCAGAGTAAGACCAGACCCCAAAGATATCATCCAGGTACCGGATGTATAATAATGGAGTTCTGCAGCATTTGGGCAAGACCGTTTGCTCCCAATCCGCCATGTATATATTGGCGTATGCTGGAGCAAACTTCTTCCCCATAGCAGTCCCATGTACCTGGAGATAATATTTGGAGTCAAACTCAAAGTCGTTTCGCGTCAAACCTAACTCTAAAAGAGAAAGAAGGGCCTCATCCGGTCTAGCTGGGTCAGGATATTTTTTAAAAATCTGTCTTACTGCTTTTAGGCCTAATACGGTATCTATATTAGTATACAGAGAATCTATATCGATGGAGAAAAGCATTGCTCCAGGAGGGACATCTATTGTTTTTATTTTATTAATAAACTCGTAGGTGTCTTTCACATAGCTAGGATGTTTTTGTGACAAGGGATTCAGAAAGTAATCTATGTATTCCGCTACTCTATATGATTCGCTCCCACAATCGGAAACGATCGGTCGACCGGGGGGAACTTCATGCGGAACAGTCCAAGTCCTAGGATCCTTATGGATCTTCGGAAGAAGATAAAATTTTCGTGGACGTGGAACATCTGAACCAAACAGGTAATATTTTTGTTTGGAAGAAATATATTTCTTCGCATAGAGCTCCCCCACAATCTCCCTGATCCTACTCTGCGTCTCCGGCTGTAAGGAGCGATCCAGAGGTACATAATGTCTAGTATTATGTAGTTGTCTATTAGCCTCTGTGAGATACTGGGTTTTATCCATAATAACAATTTTAGATCCCTTGTCTGCAGGTTTTATAACTATGTCCTGGTTTCGTTTTAGTTTGTTTAATGCCTGTCGTTGTTCTTCTGACAGATTATTTTCTCCTGTGATTCTGTAGGAAACCTTCTCGAGTCCTCTAATGTCACGCCTGATCACCTGTTTTATTTGTTCAGAAACTGAATCCCACTCAGGTTCCCACTTCGAGGGCTCGACGAACGGTTTCAAAACAGAATCTACATTATAATCAAAATGATCCAATAATTTTAACCGTCTGTGATACCCATATAGATCCCTCCTAAGACAGTCCCTGTCCACCCCCAGTGGCGTTGGAATAAAAGAGAGGCCCTTCTCCAGCAACATCTGTTCCGGTTCCGGCAAGCTGTAGGTAAGTGAAAGGTTAAGTATATTAGATTGTGTGGGGGTGAGCAATCTCGGTCCCCCAGCTTCTAGTTTAACTGTTTCATCCACTCATCCAGGATGGCCATTGCTGTTCTATTTGTCCAATGTACAGGATCCCGAGGCTGTACAGTAAAGACGTGTCCTTCCACACCCTTAAGCACCCTATAATGTGCTTCCAAGAAGGCATTCGTCTGTTTTATTAAAGGTTGTACTCCCGGTGGGAGCCGCGTTGAGAACTGGATCAAAGGCACAAAAACTTCTGCCTGGGGAAAGACCCTTCCCACCACTGCCACTAGTTGTTGAAATTGCTTTTTGATGGTATTAATCCGATTTTCTCTCAAACAGTTGTTGAGGCCCACCGAGAGCACAACCTTCTGGGTATTGGGGCAGGTGTCTAACTTCTCCAAAATACCTTTAAGATGGTGTATTTGGGCTCCAGGAAAACTATCCACCTGCACCAGTGGGTAATTGTAGTGAGTGATTCCAGACAAATTAGAGTCCCCAATCACCACCACCACCTCCCTTACCTCTAAGGACCACTGGACCCCTTTTTGAAAGGTGTTAATATGGCGGGTCGGCCTCTGCCAAGGAGGGTGAGCAACAGCAATAGTAACAGTACCCTGGGTGGCCGGGGGGCTAGATGTAATATCGTCCACCGGAGTGGGTTCCTCCACAGCGTCACTCACTCCCTGACCCCTCATGAACAGTGTCTCCCCAGGGGGCCCAGGCCAAGCCATCGTCCCATCCTCTATAAGCGGAGATGCAGAGATGGAATCTGACACCTCCACTACCACATTGGTGAGAGGTGCCTCCCTGACCACAGCCACCCCCATACCAAGGCCAGGAACATTATCAGATGCTAAGCCACTGGTGTCATGAGATGAATCAGATGTAGAGTCCCTCATCGGTCCTAAATCAAAGGTAGGACAAATATCAAATATCGCACAGTCCTCCTCTGGACCAACTTGTGCTCCATCAGTCGGTTCCTGTGAACTCACTGCATGCACCATTATCTGTACTGTTCCTCCAGAGTCCCCCCTCTCTCTCATAGGTGTTCCTGGGGCATAGCCAGAGCCAATCCCACTCAAGATGGGGAAATGGGATTTTGGAATGGGGCTGGGTTTAGAATTAAGATTAGACCTGAGGTTAGGGTTAGGGTTCGGCCTAGGGTTAAGGTTAGGGTTAGGGTTAGGATTAGGATTCGGCCTAGGGTTAGGGTTAGGTCTAGGGCTAGGGTTAGGGTTAGGATTCAGCCTAGGATTAGGGTTAGGATTAGGTCTAGGGTTAGGGTTAGGATTCAGCCTAGGGTTAGGATTCGGCCTAGGGTTAAGGTTAGGGTTAGGATTAAGGTTAGGGTTAGGATTCGGCCTAGGGTTAAGGTTAGGGTTAGGGTTAAGGTTAGGATTCGGCCAAGGGTTAGGGTTAGGGTTAAGGTTAGGGTTAGGGTTAGGGTTAAGGTTAGGATTCGGCCAAAGGTTAAGGTTAGGGTTAGGGTTAAGGTTAGGGTTAGGATTAGGTCTAGGGTTAAGGTTAGGGTTAGGATTCGGCCTAGGGTTAGGGTTAGGATTCGGCCTAAGGTTAAGGTTAAGGTTAGGGTTAGGGTTAGGATTCGGCCTAGGGTTAAGGTTAGGGTTAGGGTTAGGGTTAAGGTTAGGGTTAGGGTTAAGGTTAGGGTTAGGTCTAAAGTTAAGGTCAGGATCAGGCCCAGGGTCAGAACTAAGCCCAAGGTCAGGGCCAGGGCTGTGATTAGGGTCATGATTAGCCTCAGTGGTAGCTCCAGGGTCAGGGCCGTTGTCAAAGCCCCTAGCCGCTGTCAACAGCGCCGGAAACTCTTCCTCATACCTGGTGGGGTCTAGCAAGGATACTTCCCCTGACTCCACTAAGGGAGCCTCTGCTCCACCCTCCACCAGTGTTCGCAAAGTAGCGATGGATGAGGCGGTTAGCCGATGTTTATACCTGGCTTTGCCATAGGCAATCGCTTTGTCCAACGCCAACCGATCAAAGGGAGGAAGGTCCTCGAGGCCAATTGCCAATATCTCATCATAATGCTGTTCAAGAATGGTCATATTGACTCTCATCCATTCCTCCGTGTTCAGTTTGACCTTAGCCGCAGTTTCCGCATTTGGAGATGAAGGCTTAATAAAGGACGTCAGTTTATTGACCTGCCTTAACATCCCTACAGGAAACATCTGTGTCCGTTGTGTCCTGTCTACAACCTCCGCATGATGGACAGCCTGCAATAATTTGAAGTATTTCTTCTCCTGTCCATGTTTTCCATTAACCCTGGTTTTCCCCACCAGAGAGCCGGGTCTCATCCTCAAATAGATAAAACAGTAAAAACCACATAAAGTGACAAAGACAAAGGGGGGGGGGGGGTTTTGCCTAACAGAAATCCACTGATTTAATTTCTGATTAATCCTTCCCTTGCACTATTATTAAAAACAATGTTTTTAAGAAGGAAAAAAAGTTTTTTATCCTTCAAGATCTCTATAAAAACTGCCACACCTCATCATAATTTTCAACCCTGGTGGGCACAAAGGACTTAGTATATCCCCAGTTCACTCCACAAAACACACTGTGCTCAAGAAAGTCTCAAACCACAAAACACACTGTGCTCAAGGTCTCAAACCACACTTGCAAACTTGTGTCACACCACACCACACACACACACTTAAGGGAGCGCTGGCCAAATTCTCAGGGCCTTAGGTTTAAGGTTAGGTTTTCCAACCAAGGGTTTTGGGGGTGAGGGGTTTCAATGTTCAATTGTGCAAGGATTTTTATATATATAAAAACGAAGAAGGATTAAATAATTTTCTTTAAAAAGAAAATGGACCAAGGTCCGCTTGTTTAAAAAGTCAGTGGGACTGATTATTTAAAAGGCAATAAAAATGATCTCCTGACGTTTCGCTACCATGTAGCTTCTTCAGAGGAATGGGGGAGACTGACAAACACACACACAACATATAGAAAACCAGAGGGGAGGAGCAAAAACCTAGGATCCTGATTCGCTGAAAGTACTCATCACACCTGCCTATAATTAACATGATGAGAATTTCAAAATTGAGGTTCATAGATTGAATTTCAGAATAAAGGTTCATCAAATCCCCAGAAAAAAACCCGTCTTTTCAGCTATCATTTCGATATCTTTTTTCGAGTTCAATAAAGAAAGGAGATAGGCATACTTATGGCGCAGGCAGGTTAGGTAAGGAAAATGAGTTCTGCTACCCAAAGGGGTGAGCAGGAAGCACAGGCACATAAATTCTCCCATACACCTTCTTCCTCAAATAAGTAATTGGAACTTGTGTACTTTAACCAACAATGGCATCAGTGTCACCTTCCACGACATTGGGTCTCTAGGGTGTAGCTAATCTTAGGGAACGGTCTAGAGAAAAGATATCTTTTTCGATTCCGATTCCAAATTCAACGAATTTGTTGGAAGGACCATACGCCCATTATAATTCCATACATGCTAGTCTAAAGTGCTATCAATGGGGAAATACATTTATGCTATATTGACAAACAAGATACCCATATTTACACACATCAATCACAAACACATTCAATAAATAAATTGTTAGTATTAAAGTGCTATCAATGGGGGCAGGGATAGGGAAAGGGATAGGGTCGGGGTCGGGTTGATGGTTATGGTTAGGGTTGTGGTCAGGGTCGGGGGCGGGGTTGGGGTTAGGGAAAGGGATAGGGTCGGGGTCGGGTTGATGGTTATGGTTAGGGTTGTGGTCAGGGTCGGGGGCGGGGTTGGGGTTAGGGAAAGGGATAGGGTCGGGGTCGGGTTGATGGTTATGGTTAGGGTTGTGGTCAGGGTCGGGGGCGGGGTTGGGGTTAGGGAAAGGGATAGGGTCGGGGTCGGGTTGATGGTTATGGTTAGGGTTGTGGTCAGGGTCGGGGTCGGGGTTGGGGTTAGGGAAAGGGATAGGGTCGGGGTCGGGTTGATGGTTATGGTTAGGGTTGTGGTCAGGGTCGGGGTCGGGGTTGGGGTTAGGGAAAGGGATAGGGTCGGGGTCGGGTTGATGGTTATGGTTAGGGTTGTGGTCAGGGTCGGGGTCGGGGTTGGGGTTAGGGAAAGGGATAGGGTCGGGGTCGGGTTGATGGTTATGGTTAGGGTTGTGGTCAGGGTCGGGGGCGGGGTTGGGGTTAGGGAAAGGGATAGGGTCGGGGTCGGGTTGATGGTTATGGTTAGGGTTGTGGTCAGGGTCGGGGTCGGGGTTGGGGTTAGGGAAAGGGATAGGGTCGGGGTCGGGTTGATGGTTATGGTTAGGGTTGTGGTCAGGGTCGGGGTCGGGGTTGGGGTTAGGGAAAGGGATAGGGTCGGGGTCGGGTTGATGGTTATGGTTAGGGTTGTGGTCAGGGTCGGGGTCGGGGTTGGGGTTAGGGAAAGGGATAGGGTCGGGGTCGGGTTGATGGTTATGGTTAGGGTTGTGGTCAGGGTCGGGGTCGGGGTTGGGGTTAGGGAAAGGGATAGGGTCGGGGTCGGGTTGATGGTTATGGTTAGGGTTGTGGTCAGGGTCGGGGTCGGGGTTGGGGTTAGGGAAAGGGATAGGGTCGGGGTCGGGTTGATGGTTATGGTTAGGGTTGTGGTCAGGGTCGGGGTCGGGGTTGGGGTTAAGGAAAGGGATAGGGTCGGGGTCGGGTTGATGGTTATGGTTAGGGTTGTGGTCAGGGTCGGGGTCGGGGTTGGGGTTAGGGAAAGGGATAGGGTCGGGGTCGGGTTGATGGTTATGGTTAGGGTTGTGGTCAGGGTCGGGGTCGGGGTTGGGGTTAGGGAAAGGGATAGGGTCGGGGTCGGGTTGATGGTTTTGGTTAGGGTTGTGGTCAGGGTCGGGGTCGGGGTTGGGGTTAGGGAAAGGGATAGGGTCGGGGTCGGGTTGATGGTTATGGTTAGGGTTGTGGTCAGGGTCGGGGTCGGGGTTGGGGTTAGGGAAAGGGATAGGGTCGGGGTCGGGTTGATGGTTATGGTTAGGGTTGTGGTCAGGGTCGGGGTCGGGGTTGGGGTTAGGGAAAGGGATAGGGTCGGGGTCGGGTTGATGGTTATGGTTAGGGTTGTGGTCAGGGTCGGGGTCGGGGTTGGGGTTAGGGAAAGGGATAGGGTCGGGGTCGGGTTGATGGTTATGGTTAGGGTTGTGGTCAGGGTCGGGGTCGGGGTTGGGGTTAGGGAAAGGGATAGGGTCGGGGTCGGGTTGATGGTTATGGTTAGGGTTGTGGTCAGGGTCGGGGTCGGGGTTGGGGTTAGGGAAAGGGATAGGGTCGGGGTCGGGTTGATGGTTATGGTTAGGGTTGTGGTCAGGGTCGGGGTCGGGGTTGGGGTTAGGGAAAGGGATAGGGTCGGGGTCGGGTTGATGGTTATGGTTAAGGTTGTGGTCAGGGTCGGGGTCGGGGTTGGGGTTAGGGAAAGGGATAGGGTCGGGGTCGGGTTGATGGTTATGGTTAGGGTTGTGGTCAGGGTCGGGGTCGGGGTTGGGGTTAGGGAAAGGGATAGGGTCGGGGTCGGGTTGATGGTTATGGTTAGGGTTGTGGTCAGGGTCGGGGTCGGGGTTGGGGTTAGGGAAAGGGATAGGGTCGGGGTCGGGTTGATGGTTATGGTTAGGGTTGTGGTCAGGGTCGGGGTCGGGGTTGGGGTTAGGGAAAGGGATAGGGTCGGGGTCGGGTTGATGGTTATGGTTAGGGTTGTGGTCAGGGTCGGGGTCGGGGTTGGGGTTAGGGAAAGGGATAGGGTCGGGGTCGGGTTGATGGTTATGGTTAGGGTTGTGGTCAGGGTCGGGGTCGGGGTTGGGGTTAGGGAAAGGGATAGGGTCGGGGTCGGGTTGATGGTTATGGTTAGGGTTGTGGTCAGGGTCGGGGTCGGGGTTGGGGTTAGGGAAAGGGATAGGGTCGGGGTCGGGTTGATGGTTATGGTTAGGGTTGTGGTCAGGGTCGGGGTCGGGGTTGGGGTTAGGGAAAGGGATAGGGTCGGGGTCGGGTTGATGGTTATGGTTAGGGTTGTGGTCAGGGTCGGGGTCGGGGTTGGGGTTAGGGAAAGGGATAGGGTCGGGGTCGGGTTGATGGTTATGGTTAGGGTTGTGGTCAGGGTCGGGGTCGGGGTTGGGGTTAGGGAAAGGGATAGGGTCGGGGTCGGGTTGATGGTTATAGTTAGGGTTGTGGTCGGGGTCGGGGTTGGGGTTAGGGAAAGGGATAGGGTCGGGGTCGGGTTGATGGTTATGGTTAGGGTTGTGGTCAGGGTCGGGGTCGGGGTTGGGGTTAGGGAAAGGGATAGGGTCGGGGTCGGGTTGATGGTTATGGTTAGGGTTGTGGTCAGGGTCGGGGTCGGGGTTGGGGTTAGGGAAAGGGATAGGGTCGGGGTCGGGTTGATGGTTATGGTTAGGGTTGTGGTCAGTGTCGGGGTCGGGGTCGGGGTTGGGGTTAGGGAAAGGGATAGGGTCGGGGTCGGGTTGATGGTTATGGTTAGGGTTGTGGTCAGGGTCGGGGTCGGGGTTGGGGTTAGGGAAAGGGATAGGGTCGGGGTCGGGTTGATGGTTATGGTTAGGGTTGTGGTCAGGGTCGGGGTCGGGGTTGGGGTTAGGGAAAGGGATAGGGTCGGGGTCGGGTTGATGGTTATGGTTAGGGTTGTGGTCAGGGTCGGGGTCGGGGTTGGGGTTAGGGAAAGGGATAGGGTCGGGGTCGGGTTGATGGTTATGGTTAGGGTTGTGGTCAGGGTCGGGGTCGGGGTCGGGGTTGGGGTTAGGGAAAGGGATAGGGTCGGGGTCGGGTTGATGGTTATGGTTAGGGTTGTGGTCGGGGTCGGGGTTGGGGTTAGGGAAAGGGATAGGGTCGGGGTCGGGTTGATGGTTATGGTTAGGGTTGTGGTCAGGGTCGTGGTCGGGGTTGGGGTTAGGGAAAGGGATAGGGTCGGGGTCGGGTTGATGGTTATGGTTAGGGTTGTGGTCAGGGTCGGGGTCGGGGTTGGGGTTAGGGAAAGGGATAGGGGCGGGGTCGGGTTGATGGTTATGGTTAGGGTTGTGGTCAGGGTCGGGGTCGGGGTTGGGGTTAGGGAAAGGGATAGGGTCGGGGTCGGGTTGATGGTTATGGTTAGGGTTGTGGTCAGGGTCGGGGTCGGGGTTGGGGTTAGGGAAAGGGATAGGGTCGGGGTCGGGTTGATGGTTATGGTTAGGGTTGTGGTCAGGGTCGGGGTCGGGGTTGGGGTTAGGGAAAGGGATAGGGTCGGGGTCGGGTTGATGGTTATGGTTAGGGTTGTGGTCGGGGTTGGGGTTAGGGAAAGGGATAGGGTCGGGGTCGGGTTGATGGTTATGGTTAGGGTTGTGGTCAGGATCGGGGTCGGGGTCGGGGTTGGGGTTAGGGAAAGGGATAGGGTCGGGGTCGGGTTGATGGTTATGGTTAGGGTTGTGGTCAGGGTCGGGGTCGGGGTTGGGGTTAGGGAAAGGGATAGGGTCGGGGTCGGGTTGATGGTTATGGTTAGGGTTGTGGTCAGGGTCGGGGTCGGGGTTGGGGTTAGGGAAAGGGATAGGGTCGGGGTCGGGTTGATGGTTATGGTTAGGGTTGTGGTCAGGGTCGGGGTCGGGGTTGGGGTTAGGGAAAGGGATAGGGTCGGGGTCGGGTTGATGGTTATGGTTAGGGTTGTGGTCAGGGTCGGGGTCGGGGTCGGGGTTGGGGTTAGGGAAAGGGATAGGGTCGGGGTCGGGTTGATGG
The DNA here is from genome assembly GCF_951799395.1 of Argentina silus. Lineage (NCBI taxonomy): Eukaryota > Metazoa > Chordata > Actinopteri > Argentiniformes > Argentinidae > Argentina > Argentina silus. Next base: position 39,340,449 of record NC_139655.1, on the reverse strand, counting down.
TTATGGTTAGGGTTGTGGTCAGGGTCGGGGTCGGGGTCGGGGTTGGGGTTAGGGAAAGGGATAGGGTCGTGGTCGGGTTGATGGTTATGGTTAGGGTTGTGGTCAGGGTCGCGGTCGGGGTTGGGGTTAGGGAAAGGGATAGGGTCGGGGTCGGGTTGATGGTTATGGTTAGGGTTGTGGTCAGGGTCGGGGTCGGGGTTGGGGTTAGGGAAAGGGATAGGGTCGGGGTCGTGTTGATGGTTATGGTTAGGGTTGTGGTCAGGGTCGGGGTCGGGGTTGGGGTTAGGGAAAGGGATAGGGTCGGGGTCGGGTTGATGGTTATGGTTAGGGTTGTGGTCAGGGTCGGGGTCGGGGTTGGGGTTAGGGAAAGGGATAGGGTCGGGGTCGGGTTGATGGTTATGGTTAGGGTTGTGGTCAGGGTCGGGGTCGGGGTTGGGGTTAGGGAAAGGGATAGGGTCGGGGTCGGGTTGATGGTTATGGTTAGGGTTGTGGTCAGGGTCGGGGTCGGGGTTGGGGTTAGGGAAAGGGATAGGGTCGGGGTCGGGTTGATGGTTATGGTTAGGGTTGAAACTTGATGAAAACAGTCTCTCCCACAACAACTCAAGGGCTGCTTGTGTTTTTTAGGCCTTCGCAAGATATCGGAAGTGTGTGCGCGGCAGGAGAGACAAATCAATGTTTTCGCGCCTTTTTTGCGATTTCAAGGTCGAAAAACACATAGGCCCCAAAATGAAAGAAACGGCTGCCGCGCCAAAACTATGGCTTCAAACTTGATGAAAACAGTCTCTCCCATAATAACTCACGGGCTGCTTGTGTTTTTTAGGCCTTTGCACGCTATCGGAAGTGTGTGCGCGGCAGGAGAGACAAATCCATGTTTTCGCGCCTTTTTTCCATTTCCAGGTCGAAGAAAACAAAGGCCCCAAAAATAAAGAAACGGCTGTCCAGCCAAAACTGAGGCTTCAAACTTGATGAAAACAGTCTCTCAGACAATAACTCAAGGGCCGCTTGTGTTTTTTAGGCCTTCGCAAGCTATCGGAAGTGTGTGCGCGGCAGGAGAGACAAATCCATGTTTTCGCGCCTTTTTTGCCATTTCCAGGTCGAAAAACACAAAGGCCCCAAAATGAAAGAAACGGCTGCCGCGCCAAAACTATGACTTCAAACTTGATGAAAACAGTCTCTCCCACAATAACTCAAGGGCTGCTTGTGTTTTTTAGGCCTTCGCAAGATATCGGAAGTGTGTGCGCGGCAGGAGAGACAAATCAATGTTTTCGCAACTTTTTTGCGATTTCAAGGTCGAAAAACACATAGGCCCCAAAATGAAAGAAACGGCTGGCGCGCCAAAACTATGGCTTCAAACTTGATGAAAACAGTCTCTCCCATAATAACTCACGGGCTGCTTGTGTTTTTTAGGCCTTTGCACGCTATCGGAAGTGTGTGCGCGGCAGGAGAGACAAATCCATGTTTTCGCGCCTTTTTTGCCATTTCCAGGTCGAAAAACACAAAGGCCCCAAAATGAAAGAAACGGCTGCCGCGCCAAAACTATGGCTTCAAACTTGATGAAAACAGTCTCTCCCACAACAACTCAAGGGCTGCTTGTGTTTTTTAGGCCTTCGCAAGATATCGGAAGTGTGTGCGCGGCAGGAGAGACAAATCCATGTTTTCGCGCCTTTTTTCCATTTCCAGGTCGAAGAAAACAAAGGCCCCAAAAATAAAGAAACGGCTGTCCAGCCAAAACTGAGGCTTCAAACTTGATGAAAACAGTCTCTCAGACAATAACTCAAGGGCCGCTTGTGTTTTTTAGGCCTTCGCAAGCTATCGGAAGTGTGTGCGCGGCAGGAGAGACAAATCCATGTTTTCGCGCCTTTTTTGCCATTTCCAGGTCGAAAAACACAAAGGCCCCAAAATGAAAGAAACGGCTGCCGCGCCAAAACTATGACTTCAAACTTGATGAAAACAGTCTCTCCCACAATAACTCAAGGGCTGCTTGTGTTTTTTAGGCCTTCGCAAGATATCGGAAGTGTGTGCGCGGCAGGAGAGACAAATCAATGTTTTCGCGACTTTTTTGCGATTTCAAGGTCGAAAAACACATAGGCCCCAAAATGAAAGAAACGGCTGGCGCGCCAAAACTATGGCTCCAAACTTGATGAAAACAGTCTCTCCCATAATAACTCACGGGCTGCTTGTGTCTTTTAGGCCTTTGCACGCTATCGGAAGTGTGTGCGCGGCAGGAGAGACAAATCCATGTTTTCGCGCCTTTTTTGCCATTTCAAGGTCGAAAAACACAAAGGCCCCAAAATGAAAGAAACGGCTGCCGCGCCAAAACTATGACTTCAAACTTGATGAAAACAGTCTCTCCCACAATAACTCAAGGGCTGCTTGTGTTTTTTAGGCCTTCGCAAGATATCGGAAGTGTGTGCGCGGCAGGAGAGACAAATCAATGTTTTCGCGACTTTTTTGCGATTTCAAGGTCGAAAAACACATAGGCCCCAAAATGAAAGAAACGGCTGGCGCGCCAAAACTATGGCTTCAAACTTGATGAAAACAGTCTCTCCCATAATAACTCACGGGCTGCTTGTGTTTTTTAGGCCTTTGCACGCTATCGGAAGTGTGTGCGCGGCAGGAGAGACAAATCCATGTTTTCGCGCCTTTTTTGCCATTTCCAGGTCGAAAAACACAAAGGCCCCAAAATGAAAGAAACGGCTGCCGCGCCAAAACTATGGCTTCAAACTTGATGAAAACAGTCTCTCCCACAACAACTCAAGGGCTGCTTGTGTTTTTTAGGCCTTCGCAAGATAACGGAAGTGTGTGCGCGGCAGGAGAGACAAATCCATGTTTTCGCGCCTTTTTTGCCATTTCCAGGTCGAAAAACACAAAGGCCCCAAAATGAAAGAAACGGCTGCCGCGCCAAAACTATGGCTTCAAACTTGATGAAAACAGTCTCTCCCACAACAACTCAAGGGCTGCTTGTGTTTTTTAGGCCTTCGCAAGATATCGGAAGTGTGTGCGCGGCAGGAGAGACAAATCCATGTTTTCGCGCCTTTTTTCCATTTCCAGGTCGAAGAAAACAAAGGCCCCAAAAATAAAGAAACGGCTGTCCAGCCAAAACTGAGGCTTCAAACTTGATGAAAACAGTCTCTCAGACAATAACTCAAGGGCCGCTTGTGTTTTTTAGGCCTTCGCAAGCTATCGGAAGTGTGTGCGCGGCAGGAGAGACAAATCCATGTTTTCGCGCCTTTTTTGCCATTTCCAGGTCGAAAAACACAAAGGCCCCAAAATGAAAGAAACGGCTGCCGCGCCAAAACTATGACTTCAAACTTGATGAAAACAGTCTCTCCCACAATAACTCAAGGGCTGCTTGTGTTTTTTAGGCCTTCGCAAGATATCGGAAGTGTGTGCGCGGCAGGAGAGACAAATCAATGTTTTCGCGACTTTTTTGCGATTTCAAGGTCGAAAAACACATAGGCCCCAAAATGAAAGAAACGGCTGGCGCGCCAAAACTATGGCTCCAAACTTGATGAAAACAGTCTCTCCCATAATAACTCACGGGCTGCTTGTGTCTTTTAGGCCTTTGCACGCTATCGGAAGTGTGTGCGCGGCAGGAGAGACAAATCCATGTTTTCGCGCCTTTTTTGCCATTTCAAGGTCGAAAAACACAAAGGCCCCAAAATGAAAGAAACGGCTGCCGCGCCAAAACTATGACTTCAAACTTGATGAAAACAGTCTCTCCCACAATAACTCAAGGGCTGCTTGTGTTTTTTAGGCCTTCGCAAGATATCGGAAGTGTGTGCGCGGCAGGAGAGACAAATCAATGTTTTCGCGACTTTTTTGCGATTTCAAGGTCGAAAAACACATAGGCCCCAAAATGAAAGAAACGGCTGGCGCGCCAAAACTATGGCTTCAAACTTGATGAAAACAGTCTCTCCCATAATAACTCACGGGCTGCTTGTGTTTTTTAGGCCTTTGCACGCTATCGGAAGTGTGTGCGCGGCAGGAGAGACAAATCCATGTTTTCGCGCCTTTTTTGCCATTTCCAGGTCGAAAAACACAAAGGCCCCAAAATGAAAGAAACGGCTGCCGCGCCAAAACTATGGCTTCAAACTTGATGAAAACAGTCTCTCCCACAACAACTCAAGGGCTGCTTGTGTTTTTTAGGCCTTCGCAAGATAACGGAAGTGTGTGCGCGGCAGGAGAGACAAATCAATGTTTTCGCGCCTTTTTTGCGATTTCAAGGTCGAAAAACACATAGGCCCCAAAATGAAAGAAACGGCTGCCGCGCCAAAACTATGGCTTCAAACTTGATGAAAACAGTCTCTCCCATAATAACTCACGGGCTGCTTGTGTTTTTTAGGCCTTTGCACGCTATCGGAAGTGTGTGCGCGGCAGGAGAGACAAATCCATGTTTTCGCGCCTTTTTTCCATTTCCAGGTCGAAGAAAACAAAGGCCCCAAAAATAAAGAAACGGCTGTCCAGCCAAAACTGAGGCTTCAAACTTGATGAAAACAGTCTCTCAGACAATAACTCAAGGGCCGCTTGTGTTTTTTAGGCCTTCGCAAGCTATCGGAAGTGTGTGCGCGGCAGGAGAGACAAATCCATGTTTTCGCGCCTTTTTTGCCATTTCCAGGTCGAAAAACACAAAGGCCCCAAAATGAAAGAAACGGCTGCCGCGCCAAAACTATGACTTCAAACTTGATGAAAACAGTCTCTCCCATAATAACTCACGGGCTGCTTGTGTCTTTTAGGCCTTTGCACGCTATCGGAAGTGTGTGCGCGGCAGGAGAGACAAATCCATGTTTTCGTGCCTTTTTTGCCATTTCAAGGTCGAAAAACACAAAGGCCCCAAAATGAAAGAAACGGCTGCCGCGCCAAAACTATGACTTCAAACTTGATGAAAACAGTCTCTCCCACAATAACTCAAGGGCTGCTTGTGTTTTTTAGGCCTTCGCAAGATATCGGAAGTGTGTGCGCGGCAGGAGAGACAAATCAATGTTTTCGCGACTTTTTTGCGATTTCAAGGTCGAAAAACACATAGGCCCCAAAATGAAAGAAACGGCTGGCGCGCCAAAACTATGGCTTCAAACTTGATGAAAACAGTCTCTCCCATAATAACTCACGGGCTGCTTGTGTTTTTTAGGCCTTTGCACGCTATCGGAAGTGTGTGCGCGGCAGGAGAGACAAATCCATGTTTTCGCGCCTTTTTTGCCATTTCCAGGTCGAAAAACACAAAGGCCCCAAAATGAAAGAAACGGCTGCCGCGCCAAAACTATGGCTTCAAACTTGATGAAAACAGTCTCTCCCACAACAACTCAAGGGCTGCTTGTGTTTTTTAGGCCTTCGCAAGATAACGGAAGTGTGTGCGCGGCAGGAGAGACAAATCAATGTTTTCGCGCCTTTTTTGCGATTTCAAGGTCGAAAAACACATAAGCCCCAAAATGAAAGAAACGGCTGCCGCGCCAAAACTATGGCTTCAAACTTGATGAAAACAGTCTCTCCCATAATAACTCACGGGCTGCTTGTGTTTTTTAGGCCTTTGCACGCTATCGGAAGTGTGTGCGCGGCAGGAGAGACAAATCCATGTTTTCGCGCCTTTTTTCCATTTCCAGGTCGAAGAAAACAAAGGCCCCAAAAATAAAGAAACGGCTGTCCAGCCAAAACTGAGGCTTCAAACTTGATGAAAACAGTCTCTCAGACAATAACTCAAGGGCCGCTTGTGTTTTTTAGGCCTTCGCAAGCTATCGGAAGTGTGTGCGCGGCAGGAGAGCCAAATCCATGTTTTCGCGCATTTTTTGCGATTTCAAGGTCGAAAAACACATAGGCCCCAAAATGAAAGAAACGGCTGCCGCGCCAAAACTATGGCTTCAAACTTGATGAAAACAGTCTCTCCCATATTAACTCACGGGCTGATTGTGTTTTTTAGGCCTTCGCAAGCTATCGGAAGTGTGTGCGCAGCAGGAGAGACAAATCTATGTTTTCGCGCCTGTTTTGCCATTTCCAGGTCGAAAAACACACAGACCCCAAAAATAAAGAAACGGCTGTCCAGCCAAAACTGAGGCTTCAAACTTGATGAAAACAGTCTCTCCCACAATAACTCAAGGGCCGCTTGTGTTTTTTAGGCCTTTGCAAGCTATCGGAAGTGTGTGCGCGGCAGGAGAGACAAATCCATGTTTTCGCGCCTTTTTTGCGATTTCAAGGTCGAAAAACACATAGGCCCCAAAATGAAAGAAACGGCTGGCGCGCCAAAACTATGGCTTCAAACTTGATGAAAACAGTCTCTCCCATAATAACTCACGGGCTGCTTGTGTTTTTTAGGCCTTTGCAAGCTATCGGAAGTGTGTGCGCGGCAGGAGAGACAAATCCATGTTTTCGCGCCTTTTTTGCGATTTCAAGGTCGAAAAACACATAGGCCCCAAAATGAAAGAAACGTCTGGCGCGCCAAAACTATGGCTTCAAACTTGATGAAAACAGTCTCTCCCATAATAACTCACGGGCTGCTTGTGTTTTTTAGGCCTTTGCAAGCTATTGGAAGTGTGTGCGCGGTAGGAGAGACAAATCCATGTTTTCGCGCCTTTTTTGCGATTTCAAGGTCGAAAAACACATAGGCCCCAAAATGAAAGAAACGGCTGGCGCGCCAAAACTATGGCTTCAAACTTGATGAAAACAGTCTCTCCCATATTAACTCACGGGCTGATTGTGTTTTTTAGGCCTTCGCAAGCTATCGGAAGTGTGTGCGCAGCAGGAGAGACAAATCTATGTTTTCGCGCCTGTTTTGCCATTTCCAGGTCGAAAAACACACAGACCCCAAAAATAAAGAAACGGCTGTCCAGCCAAAACTGAGGCTTCAAACTTGATGAAAACAGTCTCTCCCACAATAACTCAAGGGCCGCTTGTGTTTTTTAGGCCTTCGCAAGCTATCGGAAGTGTGTGCGCGGCAGGAGAGACAAATCCATGTTTTTGCGCATTTTTTGCGATTTCAAGGTCGAAAAACACATAGGCCCCAAAATGAAAGAAACGGCTGCCGCGCCAATACTATGGCTTCAAACTTGATGAAAACAGTCTCTCCCATAATAACTCACGGGCTGCTTGTGTTTTTTAGGCCTTTGCAAGCTATCGGAAGTGTGTGCGCGGCAGGAGATACAAATCCATGTTTTCGCGCCTTTTTTGCGATTTCAAGGTCGAAAAACACATAGGCCCCAAAATGAAAGAAACGGCTGCCGCGCCAAAACTATGGCTTCAAACTTGATGAAAACAGTCTCTCCCATATTAACTCACGGGCTGATTGTGTTTTTTAGGCCTTCGCAAGCTATCGGAAGTGTGTGCGCAGCAGGAGAGACAAATCTATGTTTTCGCGCCTTTTTTGCCATTTCCAGGTCGAAAAACACACAGACCCCAAAAATAAAGAAACGGCTGTCCAGCCAAAACTGAGGCTTCAAACTTGATGAAAACAGTCTCTCCCATAATAACTCACGGGCTGCTTGTGTTTTTTAGGCCTTTGCAAGCTATCGGAAGTGTGTGCGCGGCATGAGAGACAAATCCATGTTTTCGCGCCTTTTTTGCGATTTCAAGGTCGAAAAACACATAGGCCCCAAAATGAAAGAAACGGCTGGCGCGCCAAAACTATGGCTTCAAACTTGATGAAAACAGTCTCTCCCACAATAACTCAAGGGCCGCTTGTGTTTTTTAGGCCTTCGCAAGCTATCGGAAGTGTGTGCGCGGCAGGAGAGACAAATCCATGTTTTCGCGAATTTTTTGCGATTTCAAGGTCGAAAAACACATAGGCCCCAAAATGAAAGCAACGGCTGTCCAGCCAAAACTGAGGCTTCAAACTTGATGAAAACAGTCTCACCCACAATAACTCAAGGGCCGCTTGTGTTTTTTAGGCCTTTGCAAGCTATCGGAAGTGTGTGCGCGGCAGGAGAGACAAATCCATGTTTTCGCGCCTTTTTTGCGATTTCAAGGTCGAAAAACACATAGGCCCCAAAATGAAAGAAACGGCTGCCGCGCCAAAACTATGGCTTCAAACTTGATGAAAACAGTCTCTCCCATAATAACTCACGGGCTGCTTGTGTTTTTTAGGCCTTTGCAAGCTATTGGAAGTGTGTGCGCGGCAGGAGAGACAAATCCATGTTTTCGCGCCTTTTTTGCGATTTCAAGGTCGAAAAACACATAGGCCCCAAAATGAAAGAAACGGCTGGCGCGCCAAAACTATGGCTTCAAACTTGATGAAAACAGTCTCTCCCATATTAACTCACGGGCTGATTGTGTTTTTTAGGCCTTCGCAAGCTATCGGAAGTGTGTGCGCAGCAGGAGAGACAAATCTATGTTTTCGCGCCTGTTTTGCCATTTCCAGGTCGAAAAACACACAGACCCCAAAAATAAAGAAACGGCTGTCCAGCCAAAACTGAGGCTTCAAACTTGATGAAAACAGTCTCTCCCATAATAACTCACGGGCTGCTTGTGTTTTTTAGGCCTTTGCAAGCTATCGGAAGTGTGTGCGCGGCATGAGAGACAAATCCATGTTTTCGCGCCTTTTTTGCGATTTCAAGGTCGAAAAACACATAGGCCCCAAAATGAAAGAAACGGCTGGCGCGCCAAAACTATGGCTTCAAACTTGATGAAAACAGTCTCTCCCACAATAACTCAAGGGCCGCTTGTGTTTTTTAGGCCTTCGCAAGCTATCGGAAGTGTGTGCGCGGCAGGAGAGACAAATCCATGTTTTCGCGAATTTTTTGCGATTTCAAGGTCGAAAAACACATAGGCCCCAAAATGAAAGCAACGGCTGTCCAGCCAAAACTGAGGCTTCAAACTTGATGAAAACAGTCTCACCCACAATAACTCAAGGGCCGCTTGTGTTTTTTAGGCCTTTGCAAGCTATCGGAAGTGTGTGCGCGGCAGGAGAGACAAATCCATGTTTTCGCGCCTTTTTTGCGATTTCAAGGTCGAAAAACACATAGGCCCCAAAATGAAAGAAACGGCTGGCGCGCCAAAACTATGGCTTCAAACTTGATGAAAACAGTCTTTCCCATAATAACTCACGGGCTGCTTGTGTTTTTTAGGCCTTTGCAAGCTATCGGAAGTGTGTGCGCGGCAGGAGAGACAAATCCATGTTTTCGCGCATTTTTTGCGATTTCAAGGTCGAAAAACACATAGGCCCCAAAATGAAAGAAACGGCTGCCGCGCCAAAACTATGGCTTCAAACTTGATGAAAACAGTCTCTCCCATAATAACTCACGGGCTGCTTGTGTTTTTTAGGCCTTTGCAAGCTATTGGAAGTGTGTGCGCGGCAGGAGAGACAAATCCATGTTTTCGCGCCTTTTTTGCGATTTCAAGGTCGAAAAACACATAGGCCCCAAAATGAAAGAAACTGCTGGCGCGCCAAAACTATGGCTTCAAACTTGATGAAAACAGTCTCTCCCATATTAACTCACGGGCTGATTGTGTTTTTTAGGCCTTCGCAAGCTATCGGAAGTGTGTGCGCAGCAGGAGAGACAAATCTATGTTTTCGCGCCTGTTTTGCCATTTCCAGGTCGAAAAACACACAGACCCCAAAAATAAAGAAACGGCTGTCCAGCCAAAACTGAGGCTTCAAACTTGATGAAAACAGTCTCTCCCACAATAACTCAAGGGCCGCTTGTGTTTTTTAGGCCTTCGCAAGCTATCGGAAGTGTGTGCGCGGCAGGAGAGACAAATCCATGTTTTCGCGCCTTTTTTGCGATTTCAAGGTCGAAAAACACATAGGCCCCAAAATGAAAGAAACGGCTGGCGCGCCAAAACTATGGCTTCAAACTTGATGAAAACAGTCTCTCCCATAATAACTCACGGGCTGCTTGTGTTTTTTAGGCCTTTGCAAGCTATCGGAAGTGTGTGCGCGGCAGGAGAGACAAATCCATGTTTTCGCGCATTTTTTGCGATTTCAAGGTCGAAAAACACATAGGCCCCAAAATGAAAGAAACGGCTGCCGCGCCAATACTATGGCTTCAAACTTGATGAAAACAGTCTCTCCCATAATAACTCACGGGCTGCTTGTGTTTTTTAGGCCTTTGCAAGCTATCGGAAGTGTGTGCGCGGCAGGAGATACAAATCCATGTTTTCGCGCCTTTTTTGCGATTTCAAGGTCGAAAAACACATAGGCCCCAAAATGAAAGAAACGGCTGCCGCGCCAAAACTATGGCTTCAAACTTGATGAAAACAGTCTCTCCCATATTAACTCACGGGCTGATTGTGTTTTTTAGGCCTTCGCAAGCTATCGGAAGTGTGTGCGCAGCAGGAGAGACAAATCTATGTTTTCGCGCCTTTTTTGCCATTTCCAGGTCGAAAAACACACAGACCCCAAAAATAAAGAAACGGCTGTCCAGCCAAAACTGAGGCTTCAAACTTGATGAAAACAGTCTCTCCCATAATAACTCACGGGCTGCTTGTGTTTTTTAGGCCTTTGCAAGCTATCGGAAGTGTGTGCGCGGCAGGAGAGACAAATCCATGTTTTCACGCCTTTTTTGCGATTTCAAGGTCGAAAAACACATAGGCCCCAAAATGAAAGAAACGGCTGGCGCGCCAAAACTATGGCTTCAAACTTGATGAAAACAGTCTCTCCCATATTAACTCACGGGCTGATTGTGTTTTTTAGGCCTTCGCAAGCTATCGGAAGTGTGTGCGCAGCAGGAGAGACAAATCTATGTTTTCGCGCCTGTTTTGCCATTTCCAGGTCGAAAAACACACAGACCCCAAAAATAAAGAAACGGCTGTCCAGCCAAAACTGAGGCTTCAAACTTGATGAAAACAGTCTCTCCCACAATAACTCAAGGGCCGCTTGTGTTTTTTAGGCCTTCGCAAGCTATCGGAAGTGTGTGCGCGGCAGGAGAGACAAATCCATGTTTTCGCGCATTTTTTGCGATTTCAAGGTCGAAAAACACATAGGCCCCAAAATGAAAGAAACGGATGCCGCGCCAATACTATGGCTTCAAACTTGATGAAAACAGTCTCTCCCATATTAACTCACGGGCTGATTGTGTTTTTTAGGCCTTCGCAAGCTATCGGAAGTGTGTGCGCAGCAGGAGAGACAAATCTATGTTTTCGCGCCTTTTTTGCCATTTCCAGGTCGAAAAACACACAGACCCCAAAAATAAAGAAACGGCTGTCCAGCCAAAACTGAGGCTTCAAACTTGATGAAAACAGTCTCTCCCAAAATAACTCAAGGGCCGCTTGTGTTTTTTAGGCCTTCGCAAGCTATCGGAAGTGTGTGCGCGGCAGTAGAGACAAATCCATGTTTTCGCGCATTTTTTGCGATTTCAAGGTCGAAAAACACATAGGCCCCAAAATGAAAGAAACGGCTGGCGCGCCAAAACTATGGCTTCAAACTTGATGAAAACAGTCTCTCCCATAATAACTCACGGGCCGCTTGTGTTTTTTAGGCCTTTGCAAGCTATCGGAAGTGTGTGCGCGGCAGGAGAGACAAATCCATGTTTTCGCGCCTTTTTTGCGATTTCAAGGTCGAAAAACACATAGGCCCCAAAATGAAAGAAACGGCTGGCGCGCCAAAACTATGGCTTCAAACTTGATGAAAACAGTCTCTCCCATAATAACTCACGGACTGCTTGTGTTTTTTAGGCCTTTGCAAGCTATCGGAAGTGTGTGCGCGGCAGGAGAGACAAATCCATGTTTTCGCGCCTTTTTTGCGATTTCCAGGTCGAAAAACACACAGACCCCAAAAATAAAGAAACGGCTGTCCAGCCAAAACTGAGGCTTCAAACTTGATGAAAACAGTCTCTCCCACAATAACTCAAGGGCCGCTTGTGTTTTTTAGGCCTTCGCAAGCTATCGGAAGTGTGTGCGCGGCAGGAGAGACAAATCCATGTTTTCGCGCATTTTTTGCGATTTCAAGGTCGAAAAACACATAGGCCCCAAAATGAAAGAAACGGCTGGCGCGCCAAAACTATGGCTTCAAACTTGATGAAAACAGTCTCTCCAATAATAACTCACGGGCTGCTTGTGTTTTTTAGGCCTTTGCAAGCTATCGGAAGTGTGTGCGCGGCAGGAGAGACAAATCCATGTTTTCGCGCCTTTTTTGCGATTTCAAGGTCGAAAAACACATAGGCCCCAAAATGAAAGAAACGGCTGGCGCGCCAAAACTATGGCTTCAAACTTGAGGAAAACAGTCTCTCCCATAATAACTCACGGGCTGCTTGTGTTTTTTAGGCCTTTGCAAGCTATCGGAAGTGTGTGCGCGGCAGGAGAGACAAATCCATGTTTTCGCGCCTTTTTTGCGATTTCAAGGTCGAAAAACACATAGGCCCCAAAATGAAAGAAACGGATGGCGCGCCAAAACTATGGCTTCAAACTTGATGAAAACAGTCTCTCCCATAATAACTCACGGGCTGCTTGTGTTTTTTAGGCCTTTGCAAGCTATCGGAAGTGTGTGCGCGGCAGGAGAGACAAATCCATGTTTTCGCGCCTTTTTTGCGATTTCCAGGTCGAAAAACACACAGACCCCAAAAATAAAGAAACGGCTGTCCAGCCAAAACTGAGGCTTCAAACTTGATGAAAACAGTCTCTCCCACAATAACTCAAGGGCCGCTTGTGTTTTTTAGGCCTTCGCAAGCTATCGGAAGTGTGTGCGCGGCAGGAGAGACAAATCCATGTTTTCGCGCATTTTTTGCGATTTCAAGGTCGAAAAACACATAGGCCCCAAAATGAAAGAAACGGCTGCCGCGCCAAAACTATGGCTTCAAACTTGATGAAAACAGTCTCTCCCACAATAACTCAAGGGCCGCTTGTGTTTTTTAGGCCTTTGCAAGCTATCGGAAGTGTGTGCGCGGCAGTAGAGACAAATCCATGTTTTCGCGCATTTTTTGCGATTTCAAGGTCGAAAAACACATAGGCCCCAAAATGAAAGAAACGGCTGCCGCGCCAAAACTATGGCTTCAAACTTGATGAAAACAGTCTCTCCCATAATAACTCACGGGCTGCTTGTGTTTTTTAGGCCTTTGCAAGCTATCGGAAGTGTGTGCGCGGCAGGAGAGACAAATCCATGTTTTCTCGCCTTTTTTGCGATTTCAAGGTCGAAAAACACATAGGCCCCAAAATGAAAGAAACGGCTGGCGCGCCAAAACTATGGCTTCAAACTTGATGAAAACAGTCTCTCCCATATTAACTCACGGGCTGATTGTGTTTTTTAGGCCTTCGCAAGCTATCGGAAGTGTGTGCGCAGCAGGAGAGACAAATCTATGTTTTCGCGCCTTTTTTTCATTTCCAGGTCGAAAAACACACAGAACCCAAAAATAAAGAAACGGCTGTCCAGCCAAAACTGAGGCTTCAAACTTGATGAAAACAGTCTCTCCCACAATAACTCACGGGCTGCTTGTGTTTTTTAGGCCTTTGCAAGCTATCGGAAGTGTGTGCGCGGCAGGAGAGACAAATCCATGTTTTCGCGCCTTTTTTGCGATTTCAAGGTCGAAAAACACATAGGCCCCAAAATGAAAGAAACGGCTGGCGCGCCAAAACTATGGCTTCAAACTTGATGAAAACAGTCTCTCCCATAATAACTCACGGGCTGCTTGTGTTTTTTAGGCCTTTGCAAGCTATCGGAAGTGTGTGCGCGGCAGGAGAGACAAATCCATGTTTTTGCGCCTTTTTTGCGATTTCCAGGTCGAAAAACACACAGACCCCAAAAATAAAGAAACGGCTGTCCAGCCAAAACTATGGCTTCAAACTTGATGAAAACAGTCTCTCCCATAATAACTCACAGGCTGCTTGTGTTTTTTAGGCCTTTGCAAGCTATCGGAAGTGTGTGCGCGGCAGGAGAGACAAATCCATGTTTTCACGCCTTTTTTGCGATTTCAAGGTCGAAAAACACATAGGCCCCAAAATGAAAGAAACGGCTGGCGCGCCAAAACTATGGCTTCAAACTTGATGAAAACAGTCTCTCCCATATTAACTCACGGGCTGATTGTGTTTTTTAGGCCTTCGCAAGCTATCGGAAGTGTGTGCGCAGCAGGAGAGACAAATCTATGTTTTCGCGCCTGTTTTGCCATTTCCAGGTCGAAAAACACACAGACCCCAAAAATAAAGAAACGGCTGTCCAGCCAAAACTGAGGCTTCAAACTTGATGAAAACAGTCTCTCCCACAATAACTCAAGGGCCGCTTGTGTTTTTTAGGCCTTCGCAAGCTATCGGAAGTGTGTGCGCGGCAGGAGAGACAAATCCATGTTTTCGCGCATTTTTTGCGATTTCAAGGTCGAAAAACACAAAGGCCCCAAAATGAAAGAAACGGCTGCCGCGCCAAAACTATGGCTTCAAACTTGATGAAAACAGTCTCTCCCATATTAACTCACGGGCTGATTGTGTTTTTTAGGCCTTCGCAAGCTATCGGAAGTGTGTGCGCAGCAGGAGAGACAAATCTATGTTTTCGCGCCTTTTTTGCCATTTCCAGGTCGAAAAACACACAGACCCCAAAAATAAAGAAACGGCTGTCCAGCCAAAACTGAGGCTTCAAACTTGATGAAAACAGTCTCTCCCATAATAACTCACGGGCTGCTTGTGTTTTTTAGGCCTTTGCAAGCTATCGGAAGTGTGTGCGCGGCATGAGAGACAAATCCATGTTTTCGCGCCTTTTTTGCGATTTCAAGGTCGAAAAACACATAGGCCCCAAAATGAAAGAAACGGCTGGCGCGCCAAAACTATGGCTTCAAACTTGATGAAAACAGTCTCTCCCACAATAACTCAAGGGCCGCTTGTGTTTTTTAGGCCTTCGCAAGCTATCGGAAGTGTGTGCGCGGCAGGAGAGACAAATCCATGTTTTCGCGAATTTTTTGCGATTTCAAGGTCGAAAAACACATAGGCCCCAAAATGAAAGCAACGGCTGTCCAGCCAAAACTGAGGCTTCAAACTTGATGAAAACAGTCTCACCCACAATAACTCAAGGGCCGCTTGTGTTTTTTAGGCCTTTGCAAGCTATCGGAAGTGTGTGCGCGGCAGGAGAGACAAATCCATGTTTTCGCGCCTTTTTTGCGATTTCAAGGTCGAAAAACACATAGGCCCCAAAATGAAAGAAACGGCTGGCGCGCCAAAACTATGGCTTCAAACTTGATGAAAACAGTCTTTCCCATAATAACTCACGGGCTGCTTGTGTTTTTTAGGCCTTTGCAAGCTATCGGAAGTGTGTGCGCGGCAGGAGAGACAAATCCATGTTTTCGCGCATTTTTTGCGATTTCAAGGTCGAAAAACACATAGGCCCCAAAATGAAAGAAACGGCTGCCGCGCCAAAACTATGGCTTCAAACTTGATGAAAACAGTCTCTCCCATAATAACTCACGGGCTGCTTGTGTTTTTTAGGCCTTTGCAAGCTATTGGAAGTGTGTGCGCGGCAGGAGAGACAAATCCATGTTTTCGCGCCTTTTTTGCGATTTCAAGGTCGAAAAACACATAGGCCCCAAAATGAAAGAAACTGCTGGCGCGCCAAAACTATGGCTTCAAACTTGATGAAAACAGTCTCTCCCATATTAACTCACGGGCTGATTGTGTTTTTTAGGCCTTCGCAAGCTATCGGAAGTGTGTGCGCAGCAGGAGAGACAAATCTATGTTTTCGCGCCTGTTTTGCCATTTCCAGGTCGAAAAACACACAGACCCCAAAAATAAAGAAACGGCTGTCCAGCCAAAACTGAGGCTTCAAACTTGATGAAAACAGTCTCTCCCACAATAACTCAAGGGCCGCTTGTGTTTTTTAGGCCTTCGCAAGCTATCGGAAGTGTGTGCGCGGCAGGAGAGACAAATCCATGTTTTCGCGCCTTTTTTGCGATTTCAAGGTCGAAAAACACATAGGCCCCAAAATGAAAGAAACGGCTGGCGCGCCAAAACTATGGCTTCAAACTTGATGAAAACAGTCTCTCCCATAATAACTCACGGGCTGCTTGTGTTTTTTAGGCCTTTGCAAGCTATCGGAAGTGTGTGCGCGGCAGGAGAGACAAATCCATGTTTTCGCGCATTTTTTGCGATTTCAAGGTCGAAAAACACATAGGCCCCAAAATGAAAGAAACGGCTGCCGCGCCAATACTATGGCTTCAAACTTGATGAAAACAGTCTCTCCCATAATAACTCACGGGCTGCTTGTGTTTTTTAGGCCTTTGCAAGCTATCGGAAGTGTGTGCGCGGCAGGAGATACAAATCCATGTTTTCGCGCCTTTTTTGCGATTTCAAGGTCGAAAAACACATAGGCCCCAAAATGAAAGAAACGGCTGCCGCGCCAAAACTATGGCTTCAAACTTGATGAAAACAGTCTCTCCCATATTAACTCACGGGCTGATTGTGTTTTTTAGGCCTTCGCAAGCTATCGGAAGTGTGTGCGCAGCAGGAGAGACAAATCTATGTTTTCGCGCCTTTTTTGCCATTTCCAGGTCGAAAAACACACAGACCCCAAAAATAAAGAAACGGCTGTCCAGCCAAAACTGAGGCTTCAAACTTGATGAAAACAGTCTCTCCCATAATAACTCACGGGCTGCTTGTGTTTTTTAGGCCTTTGCAAGCTATCGGAAGTGTGTGCGCGGCAGGAGAGACAAATCCATGTTTTCGCGCCTTTTTTGCGATTTCAAGGTCGAAAAACACATAGGCCCCAAAATGAAAGAAACGGCTGGCGCGCCAAAACTATGGCTTCAAACTTGATGAAAACAGTCTCTCCCATATTAACTCACGGGCTGATTGTGTTTTTTAGGCCTTCGCAAGCTATCGGAAGTGTGTGCGCAGCAGGAGAGACAAATCTATGTTTTCGCGCCTGTTTTGCCATTTCCAGGTCGAAAAACACACAGACCCCAAAAATAAAGAAACGGCTGTCCAGCCAAAACTGAGGCTTCAAACTTGATGAAAACAGTCTCTCCCACAATAACTCAAGGGCCGCTTGTGTTTTTTAGGCCTTCGCAAGCTATCGGAAGTGTGTGCGCGGCAGGAGAGACAAATCCATGTTTTCGCGCATTTTTTGTGATTTCAAGGTCGAAAAACACATAGGCCCCAAAATGAAAGAAACGGATGCCGCGCCAATACTATGGCTTCAAACTTGATGAAAACAGTCTCTCCCATATTAACTCACGGGCTGATTGTGTTTTTTAGGCCTTCGCAAGCTATCGGAAGTGTGTGCGCAGCAGGAGAGACAAATCTATGTTTTCGCGCCTTTTTTGCCATTTCCAGGTCGAAAAACACACAGACCCCAAAAATAAAGAAACGGCTGTCCAGCCAAAACTGAGGCTTCAAACTTGATGAAAACAGTCTCTCCCAAAATAACTCAAGGGCCGCTTGTGTTTTTTAGGCCTTCGCAAGCTATCGGAAGTGTGTGCGCGGCAGTAGAGACAAATCCATGTTTTCGCGCATTTTTTGCGATTTCAAGGTCGAAAAACACATAGGCCCCAAAATGAAAGAAACGGCTGGCGCGCCAAAACTATGGCTTCAAACTTGATGAAAACAGTCTCTCCCATAATAACTCACGGGCTGCTTGTGTTTTTTAGGCCTTTGCAAGCTATCGGAAGTGTGTGCGCGGCAGGAGAGACAAATCCATGTTTTCGCGCCTTTTTTGCGATTTCAAGGTCGAAAAACACATAGGCCCCAAAATGAAAGAAACGGCTGGCGCGCCAAAACTATGGCTTCAAACTTGATGAAAACAGTCTCTCCCATAATAACTCACGGACTGCTTGTGTTTTTTAGGCCTTTGCAAGCTATCGGAAGTGTGTGCGCGGCAGGAGAGACAAATCCATGTTTTCGCGCCTTTTTTGCGATTTCCAGGTCGAAAAACACACAGACCCCAAAAATAAAGAAACGGCTGTCCAGCCAAAACTGAGGCTTCAAACTTGATGAAAACAGTCTCTCCCACAATAACTCAAGGGCCGCTTGTGTTTTTTAGGCCTTCGCAAGCTATCGGAAGTGTGTGCGCGGCAGGAGAGACAAATCCATGTTTTCGCGCATTTTTTGCGATTTCAAGGTCGAAAAACACATAGGCCCCAAAATGAAAGAAACGGCTGCCGCGCCAAAACTATGGCTTCAAACTTGATGAAAACAGTCTCTCCCATAATAACTCACGGGCTGCTTGTGTTTTTTAGGCCTTTGCAAGCTATCGGAAGTGTGTGCGCGGCAGGAGAGACAAATCCATGTTTTCGCGCCTTTTTTGCGATTTCAAGGTCGAAAAACACATAGGCCCCAAAATGAAAGAAACGGCTGGCGCGCCAAAACTATGGCTTCAAACTTGATGAAAACAGTCTCTCCCATATTAACTCACGGGCTGATTGTGTTTTTTAGGCCTTCGCAAGCTATCGGAAGTGTGTGCGCAGCAGGAGAGACAAATCTATGTTTTCGCGCCTTTTTTTCATTTCCAGGTCGAAAAACACACAGAACCCAAAAATAAAGAAACGGCTGTCCAGCCAAAACTGAGGCTTCAAACTTGATGAAAACAGTCTCTCCCACAATAACTCAAGGGCCGCTTGTGTTTTTTAGGCCTTCGCAAGCTATCAGAAGTGTGTGCGCGGCAGGAGAGACAAATCCATGTTTTTGCGCATTTTTTGCGATTTCAAGGTCGAAAAACACATAGGCCCCAAAATGAAAGAAACGGCTGGCGCGCCAAAACTATGGCTTCAAACTTGATGAAAACAGTCTCTCCCATAATAACTCACGGGCTGCTTGTGTTTTTTAGGCCTTTGCAAGCTATCGGAAGTGTGTGCGCGGCAGGAGAGACAAATCCATGTTTTCGCGCCTTTTTTGCGATTTCAAGGTCGAAAAACACATAGGCCCCAAAATGAAAGAAACGGCTGGCGCGCCAAAACTATGGCTTCAAACTTGAGGAAAACAGTCTCTCCCATAATAACTCACGGGCTGCTTGTGTTTTTTAGGCCTTTGCAAGCTATCGGAAGTGTGTGCGCGGCAGGAGAGACAAATCCATGTTTTCGCGCCTTTTTTGCGATTTCCAGGTCGAAAAACACACAGACCCCAAAAATAAAGAAACGGCTGTCCAGCCAAAACTGAGGCTTCAAACTTGATGAAAACAGTCTCTCCCACAATAACTCAAGGGCCGCTTGTGTTTTTTAGGCCTTCGCAAGCTATCGGAAGTGTGTGCGCGGCAGGAGAGACAAATCCATGTTTTCGCGCATTTTTTGCGATTTCAAGGTCGAAAAACACATAGGCCCCAAAATGAAAGAAACGGCTGCCGCGCCAAAACTATGGCTTCAAACTTGATGAAAACAGTCTCTCCCACAATAACTCAAGGGCCGCTTGTGTTTTTTAGGCCTTTGCAAGCTATCGGAAGTGTGTGCGCGGCAGTAGAGACAAATCCATGTTTTCGCGCATTTTTTGCGATTTCAAGGTCGAAAAACACATAGGCCCCAAAATGAAAGAAACGGCTGCCGCGCCAAAACTATGGCTTCAAACTTGATGAAAACAGTCTCTCCCATAATAACTCACGGGCTGCTTGTGTTTTTTAGGCCTTTGCAAGCTATCGGAAGTGTGTGCGCGGCAGGAGAGACAAATCCATGTTTTCGCGCCTTTTTTGCGATTTCAAGGTCGAAAAACACATAGGCCCCAAAATGAAAGAAACGGCTGGCGCGCCAAAACTATGGCTTCAAACTTGATGAAAACAGTCTCTCCCATATTAACTCACGGGCTGATTGTGTTTTTTAGGCCTTCGCAAGCTATCGGAAGTGTGTGCGCAGCAGGAGAGACAAATCTATGTTTTCGCGCCTTTTTTTCATTTCCAGGTCGAAAAACACACAGAACCCAAAAATAAAGAAACGGCTGTCCAGCCAAAACTGAGGCTTCAAACTTGATGAAAACAGTCTCTCCCACAATAACTCAAGGGCCGCTTGTGTTTTTTAGGCCTTCGCAAGCTATCAGAAGTGTGTGCGCGGCAGGAGAGACAAATCCATGTTTTTGAGCATTTTTTGCGATTTCAAGGTCGAAAAACACATAGGCCCCAAAATGAAAGAAACGGCTGGCGCGCCAAAACTATGGCTTCAAACTTGATGAAAACAGTCTCTCCAATAATAACTCACGGGCTGCTTGTGTTTTTTAGGCCTTTGCAAGCTATCGGAAGTGTGTGCGCGGCAGGAGAGACAAATCCATGTTTTCGCGCCTTTTTTGCGATTTCAAGGTCGAAAAACACATAGGCCCCAAAATGAAAGAAACGGCTGGCGCGCCAAAACTATGGCTTCAAACTTGAGGAAAACAGTCTCTCCCATAATAACTCACGGGCTGCTTGTGTTTTTTAGGCCTTTGCAAGCTATCGGAAGTGTGTGCGCGGCAGGAGAGACAAATCCATGTTTTCGCGCCTTTTTTGCGATTTCAAGGTCGAAAAACACATAGGCCCCAAAATGAAAGAAACGGATGGCGCGCCAAAACTATGGCTTCAAACTTGATGAAAACAGTCTCTCCCATAATAACTCACGGGCTGCTTGTGTTTTTTAGGCCTTTGCAAGCTATCGGAAGTGTGTGCGCGGCAGGAGAGACAAATCCATGTTTTCGCGCCTTTTTTGCAATTTCCAGGTCGAAAAACACACAGACCCCAAAAATAAAGAAACGGCTGTCCAGCCAAAACTGAGGCTTCAAACTTGATGAAAACAGTCTCTCCCACAATAACTCAAGGGCCGCTTGTGTTTTTTAGGCCTTCGCAAGCTATCGGAAGTGTGTGCGCGGCAGGAGAGACAAATCCATGTTTTCGCGCATTTTTTGCGATTTCAAGGTCGAAAAACACATAGGCCCCAAAATGAAAGAAACGGCTGCCGCGCCAAAACTATGGCTTCAAACTTGATGAAAACAGTCTCTCCCACAATAACTCAAGGGCCGCTTGTGTTTTTTAGGCCTTTGCAAGCTATCGGAAGTGTGTGCGCGGCAGTAGAGACAAATCCATGTTTTCGCGCATTTTTTGCGATTTCAAGGTCGAAAAACACATAGGCCCCAAAATGAAAGAAACGGCTGCCGCGCCAAAACTATGGCTTCAAACTTGATGAAAACAGTCTCTCCCATAATAACTCACGGGCTGCTTGTGTTTTTTAGGCCTTTGCAAGCTATCGGAAGTGTGTGCGCGGCAGGAGAGACAAATCCATGTTTTCGCGCCTTTTTTGCGATTTCAAGGTCGAAAAACACATAGGCCCCAAAATGAAAGAAACGGCTGGCGCGCCAAAACTATGGCTTCAAACTTGATGAAAACAGTCTCTCCCATAATAACTCACGGGCTGCTTGTGTTTTTTAGGCCTTTGCAAGCTATCGGAAGTGTGTGCGCGGCAGGAGAGACAAATCCATGTTTTCGCGCCTTTTTTGCGATTTCCAGGTCGAAAAACACACAGACCCCAAAAATAAAGAAACGGCTGTCCAGCCAAAACTATGGCTTCAAACTTGATGAAAACAGTCTCTCCCATAATAACTCACAGGCTGCTTGTGTTTTTTAGGCCTTTGCAAGCTATCGGAAGTGTGTGCGCGGCAGGAGAGACAAATCCATGTTTTCACGCCTTTTTTGCGATTTCAAGGTCGAAAAACACATAGGCCCCAAAATGAAAGAAACGGCTGGCGCGCCAAAACTATGGCTTCAAACTTGATGAAAACAGTCTCTCCCACAATAACTCAAGGGCCGCTTGTGTTTTTTAGGCCTTTGCAAGCTATCGGAAGTGTGTGCGCGGCAGTAGAGACAAATCCATGTTTTCGCGCATTTTTTGCGATTTCAAGGTCGAAAAACACATAGGCCCCAAAATGAAAGAAACGGCTGCCGCGCCAAAACTATGGCTTCAAACTTGATGAAAACAGTCTCTCCCATAATAACTCACGGGCTGCTTGTGTTTTTTAGGCCTTTGCAAGCTATCGGAAGTGTGTGCGCGGCAGGAGAGACAAATCCATGTTTTCGCGCCTTTTTTGCGATTTCAAGGTCGAAAAACACATAGGCCCCAAAATGAAAGAAACGGCTGGCGCGCCAAAACTATGGCTTCAAACTTGATGAAAACAGTCTCTCCCATATTAACTCACGGGCTGATTGTGTTTTTTAGGCCTTCGCAAGCTATCGGAAGTGTGTGCGCAGCAGGAGAGACAAATCTATGTTTTCGCGCCTTTTTTTCATTTCCAGGTCGAAAAACACACAGAACCCAAAAATAAAGAAACGGCTGTCCAGCCAAAACTGAGGCTTCAAACTTGATGAAAACAGTCTCTCCCACAATAACTCAAGGGCCGCTTGTGTTTTTTAGGCCTTCGCAAGCTATCAGAAGTGTGTGCGCGGCAGGAGAGACAAATCCATGTTTTTGCGCATTTTTTGCGATTTCAAGGTCGAAAAACACATAGGCCCCAAAATGAAAGAAACGGCTGGCGCGCCAAAACTATGGCTTCAAACTTGATGAAAACAGTCTCTCCAATAATAACTCACGGGCTGCTTGTGTTTTTTAGGCCTTTGCAAGCTATCGGAAGTGTGTGCGCGGCAGGAGAGACAAATCCATGTTTTCGCGCCTTTTTTGCGATTTCAAGGTCGAAAAACACATAGGCCCCAAAATGAAAGAAACGGCTGGCGCGCCAAAACTATGGCTTCAAACTTGAGGAAAACAGTCTCTCCCATAATAACTCACGGGCTGCTTGTGTTTTTTAGGCCTTTGCAAGCTATCGGAAGTGTGTGCGCGGCAGGAGAGACAAATCCATGTTTTCGCGCCTTTTTTGCGATTTCAAGGTCGAAAAACACATAGGCCCCAAAATGAAAGAAACGGATGGCGCGCCAAAACTATGGCTTCAAACTTGATGAAAACAGTCTCTCCCATAATAACTCACGGGCTGCTTGTGTTTTTTAGGCCTTTGCAAGCTATCGGAAGTGTGTGCGCGGCAGGAGAGACAAATCCATGTTTTCGCGCCTTTTTTGCAATTTCCAGGTCGAAAAACACACAGACCCCAAAAATAAAGAAACGGCTGTCCAGCCAAAACTGAGGCTTCAAACTTGATGAAAACAGTCTCTCCCACAATAACTCAAGGGCCGCTTGTGTTTTTTAGGCCTTCGCAAGCTATCGGAAGTGTGTGCGCGGCAGGAGAGACAAATCCATGTTTTCGCGCATTTTTTGCGATTTCAAGGTCGAAAAACACATAGGCCCCAAAATGAAAGAAACGGCTGCCGCGCCAAAACTATGGCTTCAAACTTGATGAAAACAGTCTCTCCCACAATAACTCAAGGGCCGCTTGTGTTTTTTAGGCCTTTGCAAGCTATCGGAAGTGTGTGCGCGGCAGTAGAGACAAATCCATGTTTTCGCGCATTTTTTGCGATTTCAAGGTCGAAAAACACATAGGCCCCAAAATGAAAGAAACGGCTGCCGCGCCAAAACTATGGCTTCAAACTTGATGAAAACAGTCTCTCCCATAATAACTCACGGGCTGCTTGTGTTTTTTAGGCCTTTGCAAGCTATCGGAAGTGTGTGCGCGGCAGGAGAGACAAATCCATGTTTTCGCGCCTTTTTTGCGATTTCAAGGTCGAAAAACACATAGGCCCCAAAATGAAAGAAACGGCTGGCGCGCCAAAACTATGGCTTCAAACTTGATGAAAACAGTCTCTCCCATAATAACTCACGGGCTGCTTGTGTTTTTTAGGCCTTTGCAAGCTATCGGAAGTGTGTGCGCGGCAGGAGAGACAAATCCATGTTTTCGCGCCTTTTTTGCGATTTCCAGGTCGAAAAACACACAGACCCCAAAAATAAAGAAACGGCTGTCCAGCCAAAACTATGGCTTCAAACTTGATGAAAACAGTCTCTCCCATAATAACTCACAGGCTGCTTGTGTTTTTTAGGCCTTTGCAAGCTATCGGAAGTGTGTGCGCGGCAGGAGAGACAAATCCATGTTTTCACGCCTTTTTTGCGATTTCAAGGTCGAAAAACACATAGGCCCCAAAATGAAAGAAACGGCTGGCGCGCCAAAACTATGGCTTCAAACTTGATGAAAACAGTCTCTCCCATATTAA
Source organism: Argentina silus (assembly GCF_951799395.1). Taxonomy (NCBI): domain Eukaryota; kingdom Metazoa; phylum Chordata; class Actinopteri; order Argentiniformes; family Argentinidae; genus Argentina; species Argentina silus. The sequence continues at coordinate 39,316,535 of NC_139655.1, read as the reverse complement.
CTCACGGGCTGATTGTGTTTTTTAGGCCTTCGCAAGCTATCGGAAGTGTGTGCGCAGCAGGAGAGACAAATCTATGTTTTCGCGCCTGTTTTGCCATTTCCAGGTCGAAAAACACACAGACCCCAAAAATAAAGAAACGGCTGTCCATCCAAAACTGAGGCTTCAAACTTGATGAAAACAGTCTCTCCCACAATAACTCAAGGGCCGCTTGTGTTTTTTAGGCCTTCGCAAGCTATCGGAAGTGTGTGCGCGGCAGGAGAGACAAATCCATGTTTTCGCGCATTTTTTGCGATTTCAAGGTCGAAAAACACATAGGCCCCAAAATGAAAGAAACGGCTGCCGCGCCAAAACTATGGCTTCAAACTTGATGAAAACAGTCTCTCCCATAATAACTCACGGGCTGCTTGTGTTTTTTAGGCCTTTGCAAGCTATCGGAAGTGTGTGCGCGGCAGGAGAGACAAATCCATGTTTTCGCGCCTTTTTTGCGATTTCAAGGTCGAAAAACACATAGGCCCCAAAATGAAAGAAACGGCTGGCGCGCCAAAACTATGGCTTCAAACTTGATGAAAACAGTCTCTCCCATATTAACTCACGGGCTGATTGTGTTTTTTAGGCCTTCGCAAACTATCGGAAGTGTGTGCGCAGCAGGAGAGACAAATCTATGTTTTCGCGCCTTTTTTGCCATTTCCAGGTCGAAAAACACACAGAACCCAAAAATAAAGAAACGGCTGTCCAGCCAAAACTGAGGCTTCAAACTTGATGAAAACAGTCTCTCCCACAATAACTCAAGGGCCGCTTGTGTTTTTTAGGCCTTCGCAAGCTATCAGAAGTGTGTGCGCGGCAGGAGAGACAAATCCATGTTTTTGCGCATTTTTTGCGATTTCAAGGTCGAAAAACACATAGGCCCCAAAATGAAAGAAACGGCTGCCGCGCCAAAACTATGGCTTCAAACTTGATGAAAACAGTCTCTCCCATATTAACTCACGGGCTGATTGTGTTTTTTAGGCCTTCGCAAGCTATCGGAAGTGTGTGCGCAGCAGGAGAGACAAATCCATGTTTTCGCGCCATTTTTGCGATTTCAAGGTCGAAAAACACATAGGCCCCAAAATGAAAGAAACGGCTGGGGCGCCAAAACTATGGCTTGAAACTTGATGAAAACAGTCTCTCCCATAATAACTCAAGGGCTGCTTGTGTTTTTTAGGCCTTTGCAAGCTATCGGAAGTTTTGCGCGGCAGGAGAGACAAATCCATGTTTTCGCGCCTTTTTTGCGATTTCAAGGTCGAAAAACACATAGGCCCCAAAATGAAAGAAACGGCTGGCGCGCCAAAACTATGGCTTCAAACTTGATGAAAACGGTCTTTCCCATAATAACTCACGGGCTGCTTGTGTTTTTTAGGCCTTTGCAAGCTATCGGAAGTGTGTGCGCGGCAGGAGAGACAAATCCATGTTTTCGCGCCTTTTTTGCGATTTCAAGGTCGAAAAACACATAGGCCCCAAAATGAAAGAAACGGCTGCCGCGCCAAAACTATGGCTTCAAACTTGATGAAAACAGTCTCTCCCATAATAACTCACGGGCTGCTTGTGTTTTTTAGGCCTTTGCAAGCTATCGGAAGTGTGTGCGCGGCAGGAGAGACAAATCCATGTTTTCGCGCATTTTTTGCGATTTCAAGGTCGAAAAACACATAGGCCCCAAAATGAAAGAAACGGCTGGCGCGCCAAAACTATGGCTTCAAACTTGATGAAAACAGTCTCTCCCATAATAACTCACGGGCTGCTTGTGTTTTTTAGGCCTTTGCAAGCTATCGGAAGTGTGTGCGCGGCAGGAGAGACAAATCCATGTTTTCGCGCCTTTTTTGCGATTTCAAGGTCGAAAAACACATAGGCCCCAAAATGAAAGAAACGGCTGCCGCGCCAAAACTATGGCTTCAAACTTGATGAAAACAGTCTCTCCCATAATAACTCACGGGCTGCTTGTGTTTTTTAGGCCTTTGCAAGCTATCGGAAGTGTGTGCGCGGCAGGAGAGACAAATCCATGTTTTCGCGCATTTTTTGCGATTTCAAGGTCGAAAAACACATAGGCCCCAAAATGAAAGAAACGGCTGCCGCGCCGAAACTATGGCTTCAAACTTGATGAAAACAGTCTCTCCCATAATAACTCACGGGCTGCTTGTGTTTTTTAGGCCTTTGCAAGCTATCGGAAGTGTGTGCGCGGCAGGAGAGACAAATCCATGTTTTCGCGCATTTTTTGCGATTTCAAGGTCGAAAAACACATAGGCCCCAAAATGAAAGAAACGGCTGCCGCGCCAAAACTATGGCTTCAAACTTGATGAAAACAGTCTCTCCCATAATAACTCACGGGCTGCTTGTGTTTTTTAGGCCTTTGCAAGCTATTGGAAGTGTGTGCGCGGCAGGAGAGACAAATCCATGTTTTCGCGACTTTTTTGCGATTTCAAGGTCGAAAAACACATAGGCCCCAAAATGAAAGAAACGGCTGCCGCGCCAAAACTATGGCTTCAAACTTGATGAAAACAGTCTCTCCCATAATAACTCACGGGCTGCTTGTGTTTTTTAGGCCTTTGCAAGCTATCGGAAGTGTGTGCGCAGCAGGAGAGACAAATCTATGTTTTCGCGCCTTTTTTGCCATTTCCAGGTCGAAAAACACATAGAACCCAAAAATAAAGAAACGGCTGTCCAGCCAAAACTGAGGCTTCAAACTTGATGAAAACAGTCTCTCCCACAATAACTCAAGGGCCGCTTGTGTTTTTTAGGCCTTCGCAAGCTATCGGAAGTGTGTGCGCGGCAGGAGAGACAAATCCATGTTTTCGTGCATTTTTTGCGATTTCAAGGTCGAAAAACACATAGGCCCCAAAATGAAAGAAACGGCTGCCGCGCCAAAACTATGGCTTCAATCTTGATGAAAACAGTCTCTCCCATAATAACTCACGGGCTGCTTGTGTTTTTTAGGCCTTTGCAAGCTATCGGAAGTGTGTGCGCGGCAGGAGAGACAAATCCATGTTTTCGCGCCTTTTTTGCGATTTCAAGGTCAAAAAACACATAGGCCCCAAAATGAAAGAAACGGCTGGGGCGCCAAAACTATGGCTTGAAACTTGATGAAAACAGTCTCTCCCATAATAACTCAAGGGCTGCTTGTGTTTTTTAGGCCTTTGCAAGCTATCGGAAGTTGTGCGCGGCAGGAGAGACAAATCTATGTTTTCGCGCCTTTTTTGCGATTTCAAGGTCGAAAAACACATAGGCCCCAAAATGAAAGAAACGGCTGCCGCGCCAAAACTATGGCTTCAAACTTGATGAAAACAGTCTCTCCCATAATAACTCACGGGCTGCTTGTGTTTTTTAGGCCTTTGCAAGCTATCGGAAGTGTGTGCGCGGCAGGAGAGACAAATCCATGTTTTCGCGCCTTTTTTGCGATTTCAAGGTCGAAAAACACATAAGCCCCAAAATGAAAGAAACGGCTGGCGCGCCAAAACTATGGCTTCAAACTTGATGAAAACAGTCTCTCCCATAATAACTCACGGGCTGCTTGTGTTTTTTAGGCCTTCGCAAGCTATCGGAAGTGTGTGCGCGGCAGGAGAGACAAATCCATGTTTTCGCGCCTTTTTTGCGATTTCAAGGTCGAAAAACACATAAGCCCCAAAATGAAAGAAACGGCTGGCGCGCCAAAACTATGGCTTCAAACTTGATGAAAACAGTCTCTCCCATAATAACTCACGGGCTGCTTGTGTTTTTTAGGCCTTCGCAAGCTATCGGAAGTGTGTGCGCGGCAGGAGAGACAAATCCATGTTTTCGCGCATTTTTTGCGATTTCAAGGTCGAAAAACACATAGGCCCCAAAATGAAAGAAACGGCTGCCGCGCCAAAACTATGGCTTCAAACTTGATGAAAACAGTCTCTCCCATAATAACTCACGGGCTGCTTGTGTTTTTTAGGCCTTTGCAAGCTATCGGAAGTGTGTGCGCGGCAGGAGAGACAAATCCATGTTTTCGTGCATTTTTTGCGATTTCAAGGTCGAAAAACACATAGGCCCCAAAATGAAAGAAACGGCTGCCGCGCCAAAACTATGGCTTCAAACTTGATGAAAACAGTCTCTCCCATATTAACTCACGGGCTGATTGTGTTTTTTAGGCCTTCGCAAGCTATCGGAAGTGTGTGCGCGGCAGGAGAGACAAATCCATGTTTTCGCGCCTTTTTTGCGATTTCAAGGTCGAAAAACACATAGGCCCCAAAATGAAAGAAACGGCTGCCGCGCCAAAACTATGGCTTCAAACTTGATGAAAACAGTCTCTCCCATAATAACTCACGGGCTGCTTGTGTTTTTTAGGCCTTTGCAAGCTATCGGAAGTGTGTGCGCGGCAGGAGAGACAAATCCATGTTTTCGCGCATTTTTTGCGATTTCAAGGTCGAAAAACACATAGGCCCCAAAATGAAAGAAACGGCTGCCGCGCCGAAACTATGGCTTCAAACTTGATGAAAACAGTCTCTCCCATAATAACTCACGGGCTGCTTGTGTTTTTTAGGCCTTTGCAAGCTATCGGAAGTGTGTGCGCGGCAGGAGAGACAAATCCATGTTTTCGCGCATTTTTTGCGATTTCAAGGTCGAAAAACACATAGGCCCCAAAATGAAAGAAACGGCTGCCGCGCCAAAACTATGGCTTCAAACTTGATGAAAACAGTCTCTCCCATAATAACTCACGGGCTGCTTGTGTTTTTTAGGCCTTTGCAAGCTATTGGAAGTGTGTGCGCGGCAGGAGAGACAAATCCATGTTTTCGCGACTTTTTTGCGATTTCAAGGTCGAAAAACACATAGGCCCCAAAATGAAAGAAACGGCTGCCGCGCCAAAACTATGGCTTCAAACTTGATGAAAACAGTCTCTCCCATAATAACTCACGGGCTGCTTGTGTTTTTTAGGCCTTTGCAAGCTATCGGAAGTGTGTGCGCAGCAGGAGAGACAAATCTATGTTTTCGCGCCTTTTTTGCCATTTCCAGGTCGAAAAACACATAGAACCCAAAAATAAAGAAACGGCTGTCCAGCCAAAACTGAGGCTTCAAACTTGATGAAAACAGTCTCTCCCACAATAACTCAAGGGCCGCTTGTGTTTTTTAGGCCTTCGCAAGCTATCGGAAGTGTGTGCGCGGCAGGAGAGACAAATCCATGTTTTCGTGCATTTTTTGCGATTTCAAGGTCGAAAAACACATAGGCCCCAAAATGAAAGAAACGGCTGCCGCGCCAAAACTATGGCTTCAATCTTGATGAAAACAGTCTCTCCCATAATAACTCACGGGCTGCTTGTGTTTTTTAGGCCTTTGCAAGCTATCGGAAGTGTGTGCGCGGCAGGAGAGACAAATCCATGTTTTCGCGCCTTTTTTGCGATTTCAAGGTCAAAAAACACATAGGCCCCAAAATGAAAGAAACGGCTGGGGCGCCAAAACTATGGCTTGAAACTTGATGAAAACAGTCTCTCCCATAATAACTCAAGGGCTGCTTGTGTTTTTTAGGCCTTTGCAAGCTATCGGAAGTTGTGCGCGGCAGGAGAGACAAATCTATGTTTTCGCGCCTTTTTTGCGATTTCAAGGTCGAAAAACACATAGGCCCCAAAATGAAAGAAACGGCTGCCGCGCCAAAACTATGGCTTCAAACTTGATGAAAACAGTCTCTCCCATAATAACTCACGGGCTGCTTGTGTTTTTTAGGCCTTTGCAAGCTATCGGAAGTGTGTGCGCGGCAGGAGAGACAAATCCATGTTTTCGCGCCTTTTTTGCGATTTCAAGGTCGAAAAACACATAAGCCCCAAAATGAAAGAAACGGCTGGCGCGCCAAAACTATGGCTTCAAACTTGATGAAAACAGTCTCTCCCATAATAACTCACGGGCTGCTTGTGTTTTTTAGGCCTTCGCAAGCTATCGGAAGTGTGTGCGCGGCAGGAGAGACAAATCCATGTTTTCGCGCCTTTTTTGCGATTTCAAGGTCGAAAAACACATAAGCCCCAAAATGAAAGAAACGGCTGGCGCGCCAAAACTATGGCTTCAAACTTGATGAAAACAGTCTCTCCCATAATAACTCACGGGCTGCTTGTGTTTTTTAGGCCTTCGCAAGCTATCGGAAGTGTGTGCGCGGCAGGAGAGACAAATCCATGTTTTCGCGCATTTTTTGCGATTTCAAGGTCGAAAAACACATAGGCCCCAAAATGAAAGAAACGGCTGCCGCGCCAAAACTATGGCTTCAAACTTGATGAAAACAGTCTCTCCCATAATAACTCACGGGCTGCTTGTGTTTTTTAGGCCTTTGCAAGCTATCGGAAGTGTGTGCGCGGCAGGAGAGACAAATCCATGTTTTCGTGCATTTTTTGCGATTTCAAGGTCGAAAAACACATAGGCCCCAAAATGAAAGAAACGGCTGCCGCGCCAAAACTATGGCTTCAAACTTGATGAAAACAGTCTCTCCCATATTAACTCACGGGCTGATTGTGTTTTTTAGGCCTTCGCAAGCTATCGGAAGTGTGTGCGCGGCAGGAGAGACAAATCCATGTTTTCGCGCATTTTTTGCGATTTCAAGGTCGAAAAACACATAGGCCCCAAAATGAAAGAAACGGCTGCCGCGCCAAAACTATGGCTTCAAACTTGATGAAAACAGTCTCTCCCATAATAACTCACGGGCTGCTTGTGTTTTTTAGGCCTTTGCAAGCTATTGGAAGTGTGTGCGCGGCAGGAGAGACAAATCCATGTTTTCGCGCCTTTTTTGCGATTTCAAGGTCGAAAAACACATAGGCCCCAAAATGAAAGAAACGGCTGCCGCGCCAAAACTATGGCTTCAATCTTGATGAAAACAGTCTCTCCAATAATAACTCACGGGCTGCTTGTGTTTTTTAGGCCTTTGCAAGCTATCGGAAGTGTGTGCGCGGCAGGAGAGACAAATCCATGTTTTCGCGACTTTTTTGCGATTTCAAGGTCGAAAAACACATAGGCCCCAAAATGAAAGAAACGGCTGCCGCGCCAAAACTATGGCTTCAAACTTGATGAAAACAGTCTCTCCCATAATAACTCACGGGCTGCTTGTGTTTTTTAGGCCTTTGCAAGCTATCGGAAGTGTGTGCGCAGCAGGAGAGACAAATCTATGTTTTCGCGCCTTTTTTGCCATTTCCAGGTCGAAAAACACATAGAACCCAAAAATAAAGAAACGGCTGTCCAGCCAAAACTGAGGCTTCAAACTTGATGAAAACAGTCTCTCCCACAATAACTCAAGGGCCGCTTGTGTTTTTTAGGCCTTCGCAAGCTATCGGAAGTGTGTGCGCGGCAGGAGAGACAAATCCATGTTTTCGTGCATTTTTTGCGATTTCAAGGTCGAAAAACACATAGGCCCCAAAATGAAAGAAACGGCTGCCGCGCCAAAACTATGGCTTCAATCTTGATGAAAACAGTCTCTCCCATAATAACTCACGGGCTGCTTGTGTTTTTTAGGCCTTTGCAAGCTATCGGAAGTGTGTGCGCGGCAGGAGAGACAAATCCATGTTTTCGCGCCTTTTTTGCGATTTCAAGGTCAAAAAACACATAGGCCCCAAAATGAAAGAAACGGCTGGGGCGCCAAAACTATGGCTTGAAACTTGATGAAAACAGTCTCTCCCATAATAACTCACGGGCTGCTTGTGTTTTTTAGGCCTTCGCAAGCTATCGGAAGTGTGTGCGCGGCAGGAGAGACAAATCCATGTTTTCGCGCCTTTTTTGCGATTTCAAGGTCGAAAAACACATAAGCCCCAAAATGAAAGAAACGGCTGGCGCGCCAAAACTATGGCTTCAAACTTGATGAAAACAGTCTCTCCCATAATAACTCACGGGCTGCTTGTGTTTTTTAGGCCTTCGCAAGCTATCGGAAGTGTGTGCGCGGCAGGAGAGACAAATCCATGTTTTCGCGCATTTTTTGCGATTTCAAGGTCGAAAAACACATAGGCCCCAAAATGAAAGAAACGGCTGCCGCGCCAAAACTATGGCTTCAAACTTGATGAAAACAGTCTCTCCCATAATAACTCACGGGCTGCTTGTGTTTTTTAGGCCTTTGCAAGCTATCGGAAGTGTGTGCGCGGCAGGAGAGACAAATCCATGTTTTCGTGCATTTTTTGCGATTTCAAGGTCGAAAAACACATAGGCCCCAAAATGAAAGAAACGGCTGCCGCGCCAAAACTATGGCTTCAAACTTGATGAAAACAGTCTCTCCCATATTAACTCACGGGCTGATTGTGTTTTTTAGGCCTTCGCAAGCTATCGGAAGTGTGTGCGCGGCAGGAGAGACAAATCCATGTTTTCGCGCATTTTTTGCGATTTCAAGGTCGAAAAACACATAGGCCCCAAAATGAAAGAAACGGCTGCCGCGCCAAAACTATGGCTTCAAACTTGATGAAAACAGTCTCTCCCATAATAACTCACGGGCTGCTTGTGTTTTTTAGGCCTTTGCAAGCTATTGGAAGTGTGTGCGCGGCAGGAGAGACAAATCCATGTTTTCGCGCCTTTTTTGCGATTTCAAGGTCGAAAAACACATAGGCCCCAAAATGAAAGAAACGGCTGCCGCGCCAAAACTATGGCTTCAATCTTGATGAAAACAGTCTCTCCCATAATAACTCACGGGCTGCTTGTGTTTTTTAGGCCTTTGCAAGCTATCGGAAGTGTGTGCGCGGCAGGAGAGACAAATCCATGTTTTCGCGACTTTTTTGCGATTTCAAGGTCGAAAAACACATAGGCCCCAAAATGAAAGAAACGGCTGCCGCGCCAAAACTATGGCTTCAAACTTGATGAAAACAGTCTCTCCCATAATAACTCACGGGCTGCTTGTGTTTTTTAGGCCTTTGCAAGCTATCGGAAGTGTGTGCGCAGCAGGAGAGACAAATCTATGTTTTCGCGCCTTTTTTGCCATTTCCAGGTCGAAAAACACATAGAACCCAAAAATAAAGAAACGGCTGTCCAGCCAAAACTGAGGCTTCAAACTTGATGAAAACAGTCTCTCCCACAATAACTCAAGGGCCGCTTGTGTTTTTTAGGCCTTCGCAAGCTATCGGAAGTGTGTGCGCGGCAGGAGAGACAAATCCATGTTTTCGTGCATTTTTTGCGATTTCAAGGTCGAAAAACACATAGGCCCCAAAATGAAAGAAACGGCTGCCGCGCCAAAACTATGGCTTCAATCTTGATGAAAACAGTCTCTCCCATAATAACTCACGGGCTGCTTGTGTTTTTTAGGCCTTTGCAAGCTATCGGAAGTGTGTGCGCGGCAGGAGAGACAAATCCATGTTTTCGCGCCTTTTTTGCGATTTCAAGGTCAAAAAACACATAGGCCCCAAAATGAAAGAAACGGCTGGGGCGCCAAAACTATGGCTTGAAACTTGATGAAAACAGTCTCTCCCATAATAACTCACGGGCTGCTTGTGTTTTTTAGGCCTTTGCAAGCTATCGGAAGTGTGTGCGCGGCAGGAGAGACAAATCCATGTTTTCGCGCCTTTTTTGCGATTTCAAGGTCGAAAAACACATAGGCCCCAAAATGAAAGAAACGGCTGGCGCGCCAAAACTATGGCTTCAAACTTGATGAAAACAGTCTCTCCCATATTAACTCACGGGCTGATTGTGTTTTTTAGGCCTTCGCAAGCTATCGGAAGTGTGTGCTCAGCAGGAGAGACAAATCTATGTTTTCGCGCCTGTTTTGCCATTTCCAGGTCGAAAAACACACAGAACCCAAAAATAAAGACACGGCTGTCCAGCCAAAACTGAGGCTTCAAACTTGATGAAAACAGTCTCTCCCACAATAACTCAAGGGCCGCTTGTGTTTTTTAGGCCTTCGCAAGCTATCGGAAGTGTGTGCGCGGCAGGAGAGACAAATCCATGTTTTCGTGCATTTTTTTGCGATTTCAAGGTCGAAAAACACATAGGCCCCAAAATGAAAGAAACGGCTGCCGCGCCAAAACTATGGCTTCAATCTTGATGAAAACAGTCTCTCCCATAATAACTCACGGGCTGCTTGTGTTTTTTAGGCCTTTGCAAGCTATCGGAAGTGTGTGCGCGGCAGGAGAGACAAATCCATGTTTTCGCGCCTTTTTTGCGATTTCAAGGTCAAAAAACACATAGGCCCCAAAATGAAAGAAACGGCTGGGGCGCCAAAACTATGGCTTGAAACTTGATGAAAACAGTCTCTCCCATAATAACTCAAGGGCTGCTTGTGTTTTTTAGGCCTTTGCAAGCTATCGGAAGTTGTGCGTGGCAGGAGAGACAAATCCATGTTTTCGCGCCTTTTTTGCGATTTCAAGGTCGAAAAACACATAGGCCCCAAAATGAAAGAAACGGCTGCCGCGCCAAAACTATGGCTTCAAACTTGATGAAAACAGTCTCTCCCATAATAACTCACGGGCTGCTTGTGTTTTTTTAGGCCTTTGCAAGCTATTGGAAGTGTCTGCGCGGCAGGAGAGACAAATCCATGTTTTCGCGCCTTTTTTGCGATTTCAAGGTCGAAAAACACATAGGCCCCAAAATGAAAGAAACGGCTGGGGCGCCAAAACTATGGCTTGAAACTTGATGAAAACAGTCTCTCCCATAATAACTCAAGGGCTGCTTGTGTTTTTTAGGCCTTTGCAAGCTATCGGAAGTTGTGCGCGGCAGGAGAGACAAATCCATGTTTTCGCGACTTTTTTGCGATTTCAAGGTCGAAAAACACATAGGCCCCAAAATGAAAGAAACGGCTGCCGCGCCAAAACTATGGCTTCAAACTTGATGAAAACAGTCTCTCCCATAATAACTCACGGGCTGCTTGTGTTTTTTAGGCCTTTGCAAGCTATCGGAAGTGTGTGCGCGGCAGGAGAGACAAATCCATGTTTTCGCGCCTTTTTTGCGATTTCAAGGTCGAAAAACACATAAGCCCCAAAATGAAAGAAACGGCTGGCGCGCCAAAACTATGGCTTCAAACTTGATGAAAACAGTCTCTCCCATATTAACTCACGGGCTGATTGTGTTTTTTAGGCCTTCGCAAGCTATCGGAAGTGTGTGCGCAGCAGGAGAGACAAATCTATGTTTTCGCGCCTTTTTTGCCATTTCCAGGTCGAAAAACACATAGAACCCAAAAATAAAGAAACGGCTGTCCAGCCAAAACTGAGGCTTCAAACTTGATGAAAACAGTCTCTCCCACAATAACTCAAGGGCCGCTTGTGTTTTTTAGGCCTTCGCAAGCTATCGGAAGTGTGTGCGCGGCAGGAGAGACAAATCCATGTTTTCGTGCATTTTTTGCGATTTCAAGGTCGAAAAACACATAGGCCCCAAAATGAAAGAAACGGCTGCCGCGCCAAAACTATGGCTTCAAACTTGATGAAAACAGTCTCTCCCATAATAACTCACGGGCTGCTTGTGTTTTTTAGGCCTTTGCAAGCTATCGGAAGTGTGTGCGCGGCAGGAGAGACAAATCCATGTTTTCGCGCCTTTTTTGCGATTTCAAGGTCGAAAAACACATAAGCCCCAAAATGAAAGAAACGGCTGGCGCGCCAAAACTATGGCTTCAAACTTGATGAAAACAGTCTCTCCCATAATAACTCACGGGCTGCTTGTGTTTTTTAGGCCTTTGCAAGCTATCGGAAGTGTGTGCGCGGCAGGAGAGACAAATCCATGTTTTCGCGCCTTTTTTGCGATTTCAAGGTCGAAAAACACATAGGCCCCAAAATGAAAGAAACGGCTGGCGCGCCAAAACTATGGCTTCAAACTTGATGAAAACAGTCTCTCCCATATTAACTCACGGGCTGATTGTGTTTTTTAGGCCTTCGCAAGCTATCGGAAGTGTGTGCTCAGCAGGAGAGACAAATCTATGTTTTCGCGCCTGTTTTGCCATTTCCAGGTCGAAAAACACACAGAACCCAAAAATAAAGACACGGCTGTCCAGCCAAAACTGAGGCTTCAAACTTGATGAAAACAGTCTCTCCCACAATAACTCAAGGGCCGCTTGTGTTTTTTAGGCCTTTGCAAGCTATCGGAAGTTGTGCGCGGCAGGAGAGCCAAATCCATGTTTTCGCGCCTTTTTTGCGATTTCAAGGTCGAAAAACACATAGGCCCCAAAATGAAAGAAACGGCTGCCGCGCCAAAACTATGGCTTCAAACTTGATGAAAACAGTCTCTCCCATAATAACTCACGGGCTGCTTGTGTTTTTTTAGGCCTTTGCAAGCTATTGGAAGTGTCTGCGCGGCAGGAGAGACAAATCCATGTTTTCGCGCCTTTTTTGCGATTTCAAGGTCGAAAAACACATAGGCCCCAAAATGAAAGAAACGGCTGGCGCGCCAAAACTATAGCTTCAAACTTGATGAAAACAGTCTTTCCCATAATAACTCACGGTCTGCTTGTGTTTTTTAGGCCTTTGCAAGCTATCGGAAGTGTGTGCGCGGCAGGAGAGACAAATCCATGTTTTCGCGCCTTTTTTGCGATTTCAAGGTCGAAAAACACATAGGCCCCAAAATGAAAGAAACGGCTGGGGCGCCAAAACTATGGCTTGAAACTTGATGAAAACAGTCTCTCCCATAATAACTCAAGGGCTGCTTGTGTTTTTTAGGCCTTTGCAAGCTATCGGAAGTTGTGCGCGGCAGGAGAGACAAATCCATGTTTTCGCGCCTTTTTTGCGATTTCAAGGTCGAAAAACACATAGGCCCCAAAATGAAAGAAACGGCTGGGGCGCCAAAACTATGGCTTGAAACTTGATGAAAACAGTCTCTCCCATATTAACTCACGGGCTGATTGTGTTTTTTAGGCCTTCGCAAGCTATCGGAAGTGTGTGCGCAGCAGGAGAGACAAATCTATGTTTTCGCGCCTTTTTTGCCATTTCCAGGTCGAAAAACACATAGGCCCCAAAATGAAAGAAACTGCTGGCGCGCCAAAACTATGGCTTCAAACTTGATGAAAACAGTCTCTCCCATAATAACTCACGGGCTGCTTGTGTTTTTTAGGCCTTTGCAAGCTATCGGAAGTGTGTGCGCGGCAGGAGAGACAAATCCATGTTTTCGCGCATTTTTTGCGATTTCAAGGTCGAAAAACACATAGGCCCCAAAATGAAAGAAACGGCTGCCGCGCCAAAACTATGGCTTCAAACTTGATGAAAACAGTCTCTCCCATAATAACTCACGGGCTGCTTGTGTTTTTTAGGCCTTTGCAAGCTATTGGAAGTGTGTGCGCGGCAGGAGAGACAAATCCATGTTTTCGCGCCTTTTTGCGATTTCAAGGTCGAAAAACACATAGGCCCCAAAATGAAAGAAACGGCTGCCGCGCCAAAACTATGGCTTCAATCTTGATGAAAACAGTCTCTCCCATAATAACTCATGGGCTGCTTGTGTTTTTTAGGCCTTTGCAAGCTATCGGAAGTGTGTGCGCGGCAGGAGAGACAAATCCATGTTTTCGCGCCTTTTTTGCGATTTCAAGGTCGAAAAACACATAGGCCCCAAAATGAAAGAAACGGTTGGGGCGCCAAAACTATGGCTTGAAACTTGATGAAAACAGTCTCTCCCATAATAACTCACGGGCTGCTTGTGTTTTTTAGGCCTTCGCAAGCTATCGGAAGTGTGTGCGCGGCAGGAGAGACAAATCCATGTTTTCGCGCATTTTTTGCGATTTCAAGGTCGAAAAACACATAGGCCCCAAAATGAAAGAAACGGCTGCCGCGCCAAAACTATGGCTTCAAACTTGATGAAAACAGTCTCTCCCATAATAACTCACGGGCTGCTTGTGTTTTTTAGGCCTTTGCAAGCTATCGGAAGTGTGTGCGCGGCAGGAGAGACAAATCCATGTTTTCGCGCCTTTTTTGCGATTTCAAGGTCGAAAAACACATAGGCCCCAAAATGAAAGAAACGGCTGGCGCGCCAAAACTATGGCTTCAAACTTGATGAAAACAGTCTCTCCCATATTAACTCACGGGCTGATTGTGTTTTTTAGGCCTTCGCAAGCTATCGGAAGTGTGTGCTCAGCAGGAGAGACAAATCTATGTTTTCGCGCCTGTTTTGCCATTTCCAGGTCGAAAAACACACAGAACCCAAAAATAAAGAAACGGCTGTCCAGCCAAAACTGAGGCTTCAAACTTGATGAAAACAGTCTCTCCAACAATAACTCAAGGGCCGCTTGTGTTTTTTAGGCCTTCGCAAGCTATCGGAAGTGTGTGCGCGGCAGGAGAGACAAATCCATGTTTTCGCGCATTTTTTGCGATTTCAAGGTCGAAAAACACATAGGCCCCAAAATGAAAGAAACGGCTGCCGCGCCAAAACTATGGCTTCAAACTTGATGAAAACAGTCTCTCCCATAATAACTCACGGGCTGCTTGTGTTTTTTAGGCCTTTGCAAGCTATCGGAAGTGTGTGCGCGGCAGGAGAGACAAATCCATGTTTTCGCGCCTTTTTTGCGATTTCAAGGTCGAAAAACACATAGGCCCCAAAATGAAAGAAACGGCTGGCGCGCCAAAACTATGGCTTCAAACTTGATGAAAACAGTCTCTCCCATATTAACTCACGGGCTGATTGTGTTTTTTAGGCCTTCGCAAGCTATCGGAAGTGTGTGCTCAGCAGGAGAGACAAATCTATGTTTTCGCGCCTGTTTTGCCATTTCCAGGTCGAAAAACACACAGAACCCAAAAATAAAGAAACGGCTGTCCAGCCAAAACTGAGGCTTCAAACTTGATGAAAACAGTCTCTCCAACAATAACTCAAGGGCCGCTTGTGTTTTTTAGGCCTTCGCAAGCTATCGGAAGTGTGTGCGCGGCAGGAGAGACAAATCCATGTTTTCGCGCATTTTTTGCGATTTCAAGGTCGAAAAACACATAGGCCCCAAAATGAAAGAAACGGCTGCCGCGCCAAAACTATGGCTTCAAACTTGATGAAAACAGTCTCTCCCATAATAACTCACGGGCTGCTTGTGTTTTTTAGGCCTTTGCAAGCTATCGGAAGTGTGTGCGCGGCAGGAGAGACAAATCCATGTTTTCGCGCCTTTTTTGCGATTTCAAGGTCGAAAAACACATAGGCCCCAAAATGAAAGAAACGGCTGGCGCGCCAAAACTATGGCTTCAAACTTGATGAAAACAGTCTCTCCCATATTAACTCACGGGCTGATTGTGTTTTTTAGGCCTTCGCAAGCTATCGGAAGTGTGTGCTCAGCAGGAGAGACAAATCTATGTTTTCGCGCCTGTTTTGCCATTTCCAGGTCGAAAAACACACAGAACCCAAAAATAAAGAAACGGCTGTCCAGCCAAAACTGAGGCTTCAAACTTGATGAAAACAGTCTCTCCAACAATAACTCAAGGGCCGCTTGTGTTTTTTAGGCCTTCGCAAGCTATCGGAAGTGTGTGCGCGGCAGGAGAGACAAATCCATGTTTTCGCGCATTTTTTGCGATTTCAAGGTCGAAAAACACATAGGCCCCAAAATGAAAGAAACGGCTGCCGCGCCAAAACTATGGCTTCAAACTTGATGAAAACAGTCTCTCCCATAATAACTCACGGGCTGCTTGTGTTTTTTAGGCCTTTGCAAGCTATCGGAAGTGTGTGCGCGGCAGGAGAGACAAATCCATGTTTTCGCGCCTTTTTTGCGATTTCAAGGTCGAAAAACACATAGGCCCCAAAATGAAAGAAACGGCTGGCGCGCCAAAACTATGGCTTCAAACTTGATGAAAACAGTCTCTCCCATATTAACTCACGGGCTGATTGTGTTTTTTAGGCCTTCGCAAGCTATCGGAAGTGTGTGCTCAGCAGGAGAGACAAATCTATGTTTTCGCGCCTGTTTTGCCATTTCCAGGTCGAAAAACACACAGAACCCAAAAATAAAGAAACGGCTGTCCAGCCAAAACTGAGGCTTCAAACTTGATGAAAACAGTCTCTCCAACAATAACTCAAGGGCCGCTTGTGTTTTTTAGGCCTTCGCAAGCTATCGGAAGTGTGTGCGCGGCAGGAGAGACAAATCCATGTTTTCGCGCATTTTTTGCGATTTCAAGGTCGAAAAACACATAGGCCCCAAAATGAAAGAAACGGCTGGCGCGCCAAAACTATGGCTTCAAACTTGATGAAAACAGTCTTTCCCATAATAACTCACGGGCTGCTTGTGTTTTTTAGGCCTTTGCAAGCTATCGGAAGTGTGTGCGCGGCAGGAGAGACAAATCCATGTTTTCGCGCATTTTTTGCGATTTCAAGGTCGAAAAACACATAGGCCCCAAAATGAAAGAAACGGCTGCCGCGCCAAAACTATGGCTTCAAACTTGATGAAAACAGTCTCTCCCATAATAACTCACGGGCTGCTTGTGTTTTTTAGGCCTTTGCAAGCTATCGGAAGTGTGTGCGCGGCAGGAGAGACAAATCCATGTTTTCGCGCCTTTTTTGCGATTTCAAGGTCGAAAAACACATAGGCCCCAAAATGAAAGAAACTGCTGGCGCGCCAAAACTATGGCTTCAATCTTGATGAAAACAGTCTCTCCCATAATAACTCACGGGCTGCTTGTGTTTTTTAGGCCTTTGCAAGCTATCGGAAGTGTGTGCGCGGCAGGAGAGACAAATCCATGTTTTCGCGCCTTTTTTGCGATTTCAAGGTCGAAAAACACATAGGCCCCAAAATGAAAGAAACGGCTGGGGCGCCAAAACTATGGCTTGAAACTTGATGAAAACAGTCTCTCCCATAATAACTCAAGGGCTGCTTGTGTTTTTTAGGCCTTTGCAAGCTATCGGAAGTGTGTGCGCGGCAGGAGAGACAAATCCATGTTTTAGCGCCTTTTTTGCGATTTCAAGGTCGAAAAACACATAGGCCCCAAAATGAAAGAAACGGCTGGGGCGCCAAAACTATGGCTTGAAACTTGATGAAAACAGTCTCTCCCATAATAACTCAAGGGCTGCTTGTGTTTTTTAGGCCTTTGCAAGCTATCGGAAGTTGTGCGCGGCAGGAGAGACAAATCCATGTTTTCCCGCCTTTTTTGCGATTTCAAGGTCGAAAAACACATAGGCCCCAAAATGAAAGAAACGGCTGGCGCGCCAAAACTATGGCTTCAAACTTGATGAAAACAGTCTTTCCCATAATAACTCACGGGCTGCTTGTGTTTTTTAGGCCTTTGCAAGCTATCGGAAGTGTGTGCGCGGCAGGAGAGACAAATCCATGTTTTCGCGCCTTTTTTGCGATTTCAAGGTCGAAAAACACATAGGCCCCAAAATGAAAGAAACGGCTGGCGCGCCAAAACTATGGCTTCAAACTTGATGAAAACAGTCTCTCCCATATTAACTCACGGGCTGATTGTGTTTTTTAGGCCTTCGCAAGCTATCGGAAGTGTGTGCTCAGCAGGAGAGACAAATCTATGTTTTCGCGCCTGTTTTGCCATTTCCAGGTCGAAAAACACACAGAACCCAAAAATAAAGAAACGGCTGTCCAGCCAAAACTGAGGCTTCAAACTTGATGAAAACAGTCTCTCCAACAATAACTCAAGGGCCGCTTGTGTTTTTTAGGCCTTCGCAAGCTATCGGAAGTGTGTGCGCGGCAGGAGAGACAAATCCATGTTTTCGCGCATTTTTTGCGATTTCAAGGTCGAAAAACACATAGGCCCCAAAATGAAAGAAACGGCTGGCGCGCCAAAACTATGGCTTCAAACTTGATGAAAACAGTCTTTCCCATAATAACTCACGGGCTGCTTGTGTTTTTTAGGCCTTTGCAAGCTATCGGAAGTGTGTGCGCGGCAGGAGAGACAAATCCATGTTTTCGCGCATTTTTTGCGATTTCAAGGTCGAAAAACACATAGGCCCCAAAATGAAAGAAACGGCTGCCGCGCCAAAACTATGGCTTCAAACTTGATGAAAACAGTCTCTCCCATAATAACTCACGGGCTGCTTGTGTTTTTTAGGCCTTTGCAAGCTATCGGAAGTGTGTGCGCGGCAGGAGAGACAAATCCATGTTTTCGCGCCTTTTTTGCGATTTCAAGGTCGAAAAACACATAGGCCCCAAAATGAAAGAAACTGCTGGCGCGCCAAAACTATGGCTTCAAACTTGATGAAAACAGTCTCTCCCATAATAACTCACGGGCTGCTTGTGTTTTTTAGGCCTTCGCAAGCTATCGGAAGTGTGTGCGCGGCAGGAGAGACAAATCCATGTTTTCGCGCATTTTTTGCGATTTCAAGGTCGAAAAACACATAGGCCCCAAAATGAAAGAAACGGCTGCCGCGCCAAAACTATGGCTTCAAACTTGATGAAAACAGTCTCTCCCATAATAACTCACGGGCTGCTTGTGTTTTTTAGGCCTTTGCAAGCTATCGGAAGTGTGTGCGCGGCAGGAGAGACAAATCCATGTTTTCGCGCCTTTTTTGCGATTTCAAGGTCGAAAAACACATAGGCCCCAAAATGAAAGAAACGGCTGGCGCGCCAAAACTATGGCTTCAAACTTGATGAAAACAGTCTCTCCCATATTAACTCACGGGCTGATTGTGTTTTTTAGGCCTTCGCAAGCTATCGGAAGTGTGTGCTCAGCAGGAGAGACAAATCTATGTTTTCGCGCCTGTTTTGCCATTTCCAGGTCGAAAAACACACAGAACCCAAAAATAAAGAAACGGCTGTCCAGCCAAAACTGAGGCTTCAAACTTGATGAAAACAGTCTCTCCCACAATAACTCAAGGGCCGCTTTTGTTTTTTAGGCCTTCCCAAGCTATCGGAAGTGTGTGCGCGGCAGGAGAGACAAATCCATGTTTTCGCGCATTTTTTGCGATTTCAAGGTCGAAAAACACATAGGCCCCAAAATGAAAGAAACGGCTGGCGCGCCAAAACTATGGCTTCAAACTTGATGAAAACAGTCTTTCCCATAATAACTCACGGGCTGCTTGTGTTTTTTAGGCCTTTGCAAGCTATCGGAAGTGTATGCGCGGCAGGAGAGACAAATCCATGTTTTCGCGCCTTTTTTGCGATTTCAAGGTCGAAAAACACATAGGCCCCAAAATGAAAGAAACGGCTGCCGCGCCAAAACGATGGCTTCAAACTTGATGAAAACAGTCTCTCCCATAATAACTCACGGGCTGCTTGTGTTTTTTAGGCCTTTGCAAGCTATCGGAAGTGTGTGCGCGGCAGGAGAGACAAATCCATGTTTTCGCGCCTTTTTTGCGATTTCAAGGTCGAAAAACACATAGGCCCCAAAATGAAAGAAACGGCTGCCGCGCCAAAACTATGGCTTCAATCTTGATGAAAACAGTCTCTCCCATAATAACTCACGGGCTGCTTGTGTTTTTTAGGCCTTTGCAAGCTATCGGAAGTGTGTGCGCGGCAGGACAGACAAATCCATGTTTTCGCGCCTTTTTTGCGATTTCAAGGTCGAAAAACACATAGGCCCCAAAATGAAAGAAACGGCTGGCGCGCCAAAACTATGGCTTCAAACTTGATGAAAACAGTCTCTCCCATATTAACTCACGGGCTGATTGTGTTTTTTAGGCCTTCGCAAGCTATCGGAAGTGTGTGCTCAGCAGGAGAGACAAATCTATGTTTTCGCGCCTGTTTTGCCATTTCCAGGTCGAAAAACACATAGAACCCAAAAATAAAGAAACGGCTGTCCAGCCAAAACTGAGGCTTCAAACTTGATGAAAACAGTCTCTCCCACAATAACTCAAGGGCCGCTTGTGTTTTTTAGGCCTTCGCAAGCTATCGGAAGTGTGTGCGCGGCAGGAGAGACAAATACATGTTTTCGCGCATTTTTTGCGATTTCAAGGTCGAAAAACACAAAGGCCCCAAAATGAAAGAAACGGCTGGGGCGCCAAAACTATGGCTTGAAACTTGATGAAAACAGTCTCTCCCATAATAACTCAAGGGCTGCTTGTGTTTTTTAGGCCTTTGCAAGCTATCGGAAGTTGTGCGCGGCAGGAGAGACAAATCCATGTTTTCGCGCCTTTTTTGCGATTTCAAGGTCGAAAAACACATAGGCCCCAAAATGAAAGAAACGGCTGGCGCGCCAAAACTATGGCTTCAAACTTGATGAAAACAGTCTTTCCCATAATAACTCACGGGCTGCTTGTGTTTTTTAGGCCTTTGCAAGCTATCGGAAGTGTGTGCGCGGCAGGAGAGACAAATCCATGTTTTCGCGACTTTTTTGCGATTTCAAGGTCGAAAAACACATAGGCCCCAAAATGAAAGAAACGGCTGGCGCGCCAAAACTATGGCTTCAAACTTGATGAAAACAGTCTCTCCCATATTAACTCACGGGCTGATTGTGTTTTTTAGGCCTTCGCAAGCTATCGGAAGTGTGTGCTCAGCAGGAGAGACAAATCTATGTTTTCGCGCCTGTTTTGCCATTTCCAGGTCGAAAAACACACAGAACCCAAAAATAAAGAAACGGCTGTCCAGCCAAAACTGAGGCTTCAAACTTGATGAAAACAGTCTCTCCCACAATAACTCAAGGGCCGCTTTTGTTTTTTAGGCCTTCCCAAGCTATCGGAAGTGTGTGCGCGGCAGGAGAGACAAATCCATGTTTTCGCGCATTTTTTGCGATTTCAAGGTCGAAAAACACATAGGCCCCAAAATGAAAGAAACGGCTGGCGCGCCAAAGCTATGGCTTCAAACTTGATGAAAACAGTCTTTCCCATAATAACTCACGGGCTGCTTGTGTTTTTTAGGCCTTTGCAAGCTATCGGAAGTGTGTGCGCGGCAGGACAGACAAATCCATGTTTTCGCGCCTTTTTTGCGATTTCAAGGTCGAAAAACACATAGGCCCCAAAATGAAAGAAACGGCTGCCGCGCCAAAACGATGGCTTCAAACTTGATGAAAACAGTCTCTCCCATAATAACTCACGGGCTGCTTGTGTTTTTTAGGCCTTTGCAAGCTATCGGAAGTGTGTGCGCGGCAGGAGAGACAAATCCATGTTTTCGCGCCTTTTTTGCGATTTCAAGGTCGAAAAACACATAGGCCCCAAAATGAAAGAAACGGCTGCCGCGCCAAAACTATGGCTTCAATCTTGATGAAAACAGTCTCTCCCATAATAACTCACGGGCTGCTTGTGTTTTTTAGGACTTTGCAAGCTATCGGAAGTGTGTGCGCGGCAGGAGAGACAAATCCATGTTTTCGCGCCTTTTTTGCGATTTCAAGGTCGAAAAACACATAGGCCCCAAAATGAAAGAAACGGCTGGCGCGCCAAAACTATGGCTTCAAACTTGATGAAAACAGTCTCTCCCATATTAACTCACGGGCTGATTGTGTTTTTTAGGCCTTCGCAAGCTATCGGAAGTGTGTGCTCAGCAGGAGAGACAAATCTATGTTTTCGCGCCTGTTTTGCCATTTCCAGGTCGAAAAACACACAGAACCCAAAAATAAAGAAACGGCTGTCCAGCCAAAACTGAGGCTTCAAACTTGATGAAAACAGTCTCTCCCACAATAACTCAAGGGCCGCTTTTGTTTTTTAGGCCTTCCCAAGCTATCGGAAGTGTGTGCGCGGCAGGAGAGACAAATCCATGTTTTCGCGCCTTTTTTGCGATTTCAAGGTCGAAAAACACATAGGCCCCAAAATGAAAGAAACGGCTGCCGCGCCAAAACGATGGCTTCAAACTTGATGAAAACAGTCTCTCCCATAATAACTCACGGGCTGCTTGTGTTTTTTAGGCCTTTGCAAGCTATCGGAAGTGTGTGCGCGGCAGGAGAGACAAATCCATGTTTTCGCGCCTTTTTTGCGATTTCAAGGTCGAAAAACACATAGGCCCCAAAATGAAAGAAACGGCTGCCGCGCCAAAACTATGGCTTCAATCTTGATGAAAACAGTCTCTCCCATAATAACTCACGGGCTGCTTGTGTTTTTTAGGCCTTTGCAAGCTATCGGAAGTGTGTGCGCGGCAGGACAGACAAATCCATGTTTTCGCGCCTTTTTTGCGATTTCAAGGTCGAAAAACACATAGGCCCCAAAATGAAAGAAACGGCTGGCGCGCCAAAACTATGGCTTCAAACTTGATGAAAACAGTCTCTCCCATATTAACTCACGGGCTGATTGTGTTTTTTAGGCCTTCGCAAGCTATCGGAAGTGTGTGCTCAGCAGGAGAGACAAATCTATGTTTTCGCGCCTGTTTTGCCATTTCCAGGTCGAAAAACACATAGAACCCAAAAATAAAGAAACGGCTGTCCAGCCAAAACTGAGGCTTCAAACTTGATGAAAACAGTCTCTCCCACAATAACTCAAGGGCCGCTTGTGTTTTTTAGGCCTTCGCAAGCTATCGGAAGTGTGTGCGCGGCAGGAGAGACAAATACATGTTTTCGCGCATTTTTTGCGATTTCAAGGTCGAAAAACACAAAGGCCCCAAAATGAAAGAAACGGCTGGGGCGCCAAAACTATGGCTTGAAACTTGATGAAAACAGTCTCTCCCATAATAACTCAAGGGCTGCTTGTGTTTTTTAGGCCTTTGCAAGCTATCGGAAGTTGTGCGCGGCAGGAGAGACAAATCCATGTTTTCGCGCCTTTTTTGCGATTTCAAGGTCGAAAAACACATAGGCCCCAAAATGAAAGAAACGGCTGGCGCGCCAAAACTATGGCTTCAAACTTGATGAAAACAGTCTTTCCCATAATAACTCACGGGCTGCTTGTGTTTTTTAGGCCTTTGCAAGCTATCGGAAGTGTGTGCGCGGCAGGAGAGACAAATCCATGTTTTCGCGACTTTTTTGCGATTTCAAGGTCGAAAAACACATAGGCCCCAAAATGAAAGAAACGGCTGGCGCGCCAAAACTATGGCTTCAAACTTGATGAAAACAGTCTCTCCCATATTAACTCACGGGCTGATTGTGTTTTTTAGGCCTTCGCAAGCTATCGGAAGTGTGTGCTCAGCAGGAGAGACAAATCTATGTTTTCGCGCCTGTTTTGCCATTTCCAGGTCGAAAAACACACAGAACCCAAAAATAAAGAAACGGCTGTCCAGCCAAAACTGAGGCTTCAAACTTGATGAAAACAGTCTCTCCCACAATAACTCAAGGGCCGCTTTTGTTTTTTAGGCCTTCCCAAGCTATCGGAAGTGTGTGCGCGGCAGGAGAGACAAATCCATGTTTTCGCGCATTTTTTGCGATTTCAAGGTCGAAAAACACATAGGCCCCAAAATGAAAGAAACGGCTGGCGCGCCAAAGCTATGGCTTCAAACTTGATGAAAACAGTCTTTCCCATAATAACTCACGGGCTGCTTGTGTTTTTTAGGCCTTTGCAAGCTATCGGAAGTGTGTGCGCGGCAGGACAGACAAATCCATGTTTTCGCGCCTTTTTTGCGATTTCAAGGTCGAAAAACACATAGGCCCCAAAATGAAAGAAACGGCTGCCGCGCCAAAACTATGGCTTCAATCTTGATGAAAACAGTCTCTCCCATAATAACTCACGGGCTGCTTGTGTTTTTTAGGCCTTTGCAAGCTATCGGAAGTGTGTGCGCGGCAGGACAGACAAATCCATGTTTTCGCGCCTTTTTTGCGATTTCAAGGTCGAAAAACACATAGGCCCCAAAATGAAAGAAACGGCTGGCGCGCCAAAACTATGGCTTCAAACTTGATGAAAACAGTCTCTCCCATATTAACTCACGGGCTGATTGTGTTTTTTAGGCCTTCGCAAGCTATCGGAAGTGTGTGCTCAGCAGGAGAGACAAATCTATGTTTTCGCGCCTGTTTTGCCATTTCCAGGTCGAAAAACACATAGAACCCAAAAATAAAGAAACGGCTGTCCAGCCAAAACTGAGGCTTCAAACTTGATGAAAACAGTCTCTCCCACAATAACTCAAGGGCCGCTTGTGTTTTTTAGGCCTTCGCAAGCTATCGGAAGTGTGTGCGCGGCAGGAGAGACAAATACATGTTTTCGCGCATTTTTTGCGATTTCAAGGTCGAAAAACACATAGGCCCCAAAATGAAAGAAACGGCTGGGGCGCCAAAACTATGGCTTGAAACTTGATGAAAACAGTCTCTCCCATAATAACTCAAGGGCTGCTTGTGTTTTTTAGGCCTTTGCAAGCTATCGGAAGTTGTGCGCGGCAGGAGAGACAAATCCATGTTTTCGCGCCTTTTTTGCGATTTCAAGGTCGAAAAACACATAGGCCCCAAAATGAAAGAAACGGCTGGCGCGCCAAAACTATGGCTTCAAACTTGATGAAAACAGTCTTTCCCATAATAACTCACGGGCTGCTTGTGTTTTTTAGGCCTTTGCAAGCTATCGGAAGTGTGTGCGCGGCAGGAGAGACAAATCCATGTTTTCGCGCCTTTTTTGCGATTTCAAGGTCGAAAAACACATAGGCCCCAAAATGAAAGAAACGGCTGGGGCGCCAAAACTATGGCTTGAAACTTGATGAAAACAGTCTCTCCCATAATAACTCAAGGGCTGCTTGTGTTTTTTAGGCCTTTGCAAGCTATCGGAAGTTGTGCGCGGCAGGAGAGACAAATCCATGTTTTCGCGCCTTTTTTGCGATTTCAAGGTCGAAAAACACATAGGCCCCAAAATGAAAGAAACGGCTGGCGCGCCAAAACTATGGCTTCAAACTTGATGAAAACAGTCTCTCCCATATTAACTCACGGGCTGATTGTGTTTTTTAGGCCTTCGCAAGCTATCGGAAGTGTGTGCTCAGCAGGAGAGACAAATCTATGTTTTCGCGCCTGTTTTGCCATTTCCAGGTCGAAAAACACACAGAACCCAAAAATAAAGAAACGGCTGTCCAGCCAAAACTGAGGCTTCAAACTTGATGAAAACAGTCTCTCCCACAATAACTCAAGGGCCGCTTTTGTTTTTTAGGCCTTCCCAAGCTATCGGAAGTGTGTGCGCGGCAGGAGAGACAAATCCATGTTTTCGCGCATTTTTTGCGATTTCAAGGTCGAAAAACACATAGGCCCCAAAATGAAAGAAACGGCTGGCGCGCCAAAACTATGGCTTCAAACTTGATGAAAACAGTCTTTCCCATAATAACTCACGGGCTGCTTGTGTTTTTTAGGCCTTTGCAAGCTATCGGAAATGTGTGCGCGGCAGGAGAGACAAATCCATGTTTTCGCGCCTTTTTTGCGATTTCAAGGTCGAAAAACACATAGGCCCCAAAATGAAAGAAACGGCTGCCGCGCCAAAACGATGGCTTCAAACTTGATGAAAACAGTCTCTCCCATAATAACTCACGGGCTGCTTGTGTTTTTTAGGCCTTTGCAAGCTATCGGAAGTGTGTGCGCGGCAGGAGAGACAAATCCATGTTTTCGCGCCTTTTTTGCGATTTCAAGGTCGAAAAACACATAGGCCCCAAAATGAAAGAAACGGCTGCCGCGCCAAAACTATGGCTTCAATCTTGATGAAAACAGTCTCTCCCATAATAACTCACGGGCTGCTTGTGTTTTTTAGGCCTTTGCAAGCTATCGGAAGTGTGTGCGCGGCAGGACAGACAAATCCATGTTTTCGCGCCTTTTTTGCGATTTCAAGGTCGAAAAACACATAGGCCCCAAAATGAAAGAAACGGCTGGCGCGCCAAAACTATGGCTTCAAACTTGATGAAAACAGTCTCTCCCATATTAACTCACGGGCTGATTGTGTTTTTTAGGCCTTCGCAAGCTATCGGAAGTGTGTGCTCAGCAGGAGAGACAAATCTATGTTTTCGCGCCTGTTTTGCCATTTCCAGGTCGAAAAACACATAGAACCCAAAAATAAAGAAACGGCTGTCCAGCCAAAACTGAGGCTTCAAACTTGATGAAAACAGTCTCTCCCACAATAACTCAAGGGCCGCTTGTGTTTTTTAGGCCTTCGCAAGCTATCGGAAGTGTGTGCGCGGCAGGAGAGACAAATACATGTTTTCGCGCATTTTTTGCGATTTCAAGGTCGAAAAACACATAGGCCCCAAAATGAAAGAAACGGCTGGGGCGCCAAAACTATGG
This sequence comes from Argentina silus, assembly GCF_951799395.1. NCBI lineage: Eukaryota > Metazoa > Chordata > Actinopteri > Argentiniformes > Argentinidae > Argentina > Argentina silus. The sequence goes on along the minus strand of NC_139655.1, from coordinate 39,290,709 downwards.
CTTGAAACTTGATGAAAACAGTCTCTCCCATAATAACTCAAGGGCTGCTTGTGTTTTTTAGGCCTTTGCAAGCTATCGGAAGTTGTGCGCGGCAGGAGAGACAAATCCATGTTTTCGCGCCTTTTTTGCGATTTCAAGGTCGAAAAACACATAGGCCCCAAAATGAAAGAAACGGCTGCCGCGCCAAAACGATGGCTTCAAACTTGATGAAAACAGTCTCTCCCATAATAACTCACGGGCTGCTTGTGTTTTTTAGGCCTTTGCAAGCTATCGGAAGTGTGTGCGCGGCAGGAGAGACAAATCCATGTTTTCGCGCCTTTTTTGCGATTTCAAGGTCGAAAAACACATAGGCCCCAAAATGAAAGAAACGGCTGCCGCGCCAAAACTATGGCTTCAATCTTGATGAAAACAGTCTCTCCCATAATAACTCACGGGCTGCTTGTGTTTTTTAGGCCTTTGCAAGCTATCGGAAGTGTGTGCGCGGCAGGAGAGACAAATCCATGTTTTCGCGCCTTTTTTGCGATTTCAAGGTCGAAAAACACATAGGCCCCAAAATGAAAGAAACGGCTGGGGCGCCAAAACTATGGCTTGAAACTTGATGAAAACAGTCTCTCCCATAATAACTCAAGGGCTGCTTGTGTTTTTTAGGCCTTTGCAAGCTATCGGAAGTTGTGCGCGGCAGGAGAGACAAATCCATGTTTTCGCGCCTTTTTTGCGATTTCAAGGTCGAAAAACACATAGGCCCCAAAATGAAAGAAACGGCTGGCGCGCCAAAACTATGGCTTCAAACTTGATGAAAACAGTCTTTCCCATAATAACTCACGGGCTGCTTGTGTTTTTTAGGCCTTTGCAAGCTATCGGAAGTGTGTGCGCGGCAGGAGAGACAAATCCATGTTTTCGCGACTTTTTTGCGATTTCAAGGTCGAAAAAACACATATGCCCCAAAATGAAAGAAACGGCTGCCGCGCCAAAACTATGGCTTCAAACTTGATGAAAACAGTCTCTCCCATAATAACTCACGGGCTGCTTGTGTTTTTTAGGCCTTTGCAAGCTATCGGAAGTGTGTGCGCGGCAGGAGAGACAAATCCATGTTTTCGCGCCTTTTTTGCGATTTCAAGGTCGAAAAACACATAGGCCCCAAAATGAAAGAAACGGCTGGCGCGCCAAAACTATGGCTTCAAACTTGATGAAAACAGTCTCTCCCATAATAACTCACGGGCTGCTTGTGTTTTTTAGGCCTTCGCAAGCTATCGGAAGTGTGTGCGCGGCAGTAGAGACAAATCCATGTTTTCGCGCCTTTTTTGCGATTTCAAGGTCGAAAAACACATAGGCCCCAAAATGAAAGAAACGGCTGGGGCGCCAAAACTATGGCTTGAAACTTGATGAAAACAGTCTCTCCCATAATAACTCACGGGCTGCTTGTGTTTTTTAGGCCTTTGCAAGCTATCGGAAGTGTGTGCGCGGCAGGAGAGACAAATCCATGTTTTCGCGCCTTTTTTGCGATTTCAAGGTCGAAAAACACATAGGCCCCAAAATGAAAGAAACGGCTGGCGCGCCAAAACTATGACTTCAAACTTGATGAAAACAGTCTCTCCCATATTAACTCATGGGCTGATTGTGTTTTTTAGGCCTTCGCAAGCTATCGGAAGTGTGTGCGCAGCAGGAGAGACAAATCTATGTTTTCGCGCCTGTTTTGCCATTTCCAGGTCGAAAAACACACAGACCCCAAAAATAAAGAAACGGCTGTCCAGCCAAAACTGAGGCTTCAAACTTGATGAAAACAGTCTCTCCCACAAAAACTCAAGTGACGCTTGTGTTTTTTAGGCCTTCGCAAGCTATCGGAAGTGTGTGCGCGGCAGGAGAGACAAATCCATGTTTTCGCGCATTTTTTGCGATTTCAAGGTCGAAAAACACATAGGCCCCAAAATGAAAGAAACGGCTGCCGCGCCAAAACTATGGCTTCAAACTTGATGAAAACAGTCTCTCCCATATTAACTCACGGGCTGATTGTGTTTTTTAGGCCTTCGCAAGCTGTCGGAAGTGTGTGCGCAGCAGGAGAGACAAATCTATGTTTTCGCGCCTTTTTTGCCATTTCCAGGTCGAAAAACACACAGACCCCAAAAATAAAGAAACGGCTGTCCAGCCAAAACTGAGGCTTCAAACTTGATGAAAACAGTCTCTCCCAAAATAACTCAAGGGCCGCTTGTGTTTTTTAGGCCTTCGCAAGCTATCGGAAGTGTGTGCGCGGCAGTAGAGACAAATCCATGTTTTCGCGCATTTTTTGCGATTTCAAGGTCGAAAAACACATAGGCCCCAAAATGAAAGAAACGGCTGCCGCGCCAAAACTATGGCTTCAAACTTGATGAAAACAGTCTCTCCCATAATAACTCACGGGCTACATGTGTTTTTTAGGCCTTTGCAAGCTATCGGAAGTGTGTGCGCGGCAGGAGAGACAAATCCATGTTTTCGCGCCTTTTTTGCGATTTCAAGGTCGAAAAACACATAGGCCCCAAAATGAAAGAAACGGCTGGCGCGCCAAAACTATGGCTTGAAACTTGATGAAAACAGTCTCTCCCATAATAACTCACGGGCTGCTTGTGTTTTTTAGGCCTTTGCAAGCTATCGGAAGTGTGTGCGCGGCAGGAGAGACAAATCCATGTTTTCGCGCCTTTTTTGCGATTTCAAGGTCGAAAAACACATAAGCCCCAAAATGAAAGAAACGGCTGGCGCGCCAAAACTATGGCTTCAAACTTGATGAAAACAGTCTCTCCCATAATAACTCACGGGCTGCTTGTGTTTTTTAGGCCTTCGCAAGCTATCGGAAGTGTGTGCGCGGCAGGAGAGACAAATCCATGTTTTCGCGCATTTTTTGCGATTTCAAGGTCGAAAAACACATAGGCCCCAAAATGAAAGAAACGGCTGCCGCGCCAAAACTATGGCTTCAAACTTGATGAAAACAGTCTCTCCCATAATAACTCACGGGCTGCTTGTGTTTTTTAGGCCTTTGCAAGCTATCGGAAGTGTGTGCGCGGCAGGAGAGACAAATCCATGTTTTCGCGCCTTTTTTGCGATTTCAAGGTCGAAAAACACATAGGCCCCAAAATGAAAGAAACGGCTGGCGCGCCAAAACTATGGCTTCAAACTTGATGAAAACAGTCTCTCCCATATTAACTCACGGGCTGATTGTGTTTTTTAGGCCTTCGCAAGCTATCGGAAGTGTGTGCTCAGCAGGAGAGACAAATCTATGTTTTCGCGCCTGTTTTGCCATTTCCAGGTCGAAAAACACACAGAACCCAAAAATAAAGACACGGCTGTCCAGCCAAAACTGAGGCTTCAAACTTGATGAAAACAGTCTCTCCCACAATAACTCAAGGGCCGCTTGTGTTTTTTAGGCCTTCGCAAGCTATCGGAAGTGTGTGCGCGGCAGGAGAGACAAATCCATGTTTTCGTGCATTTTTTGCGATTTCAAGGTCGAAAAACACATAGGCCCCAAAATGAAAGAAACGGCTGCCGCGCCAAAACTATGGCTTCAATCTTGATGAAAACAGTCTCTCCCATAATAACTCACGGGCTGCTTGTGTTTTTTAGGCCTTTGCAAGCTATCGGAAGTGTGTGCGCGGCAGGAGAGACAAATCCATGTTTTCGCGCATTTTTTGCGATTTCAAGGTCGAAAAACACATAGGCCCCAAAATGAAAGAAACGGCTGCCGCGCCAAAACTATGGCTTCAAACTTGATGAAAACAGTCTCTCCCATAATAACTCACGGGCTGCTTGTGTTTTTTAGGCCTTTGCAAGCTATTGGAAGTGTGTGCGCGGCAGGAGAGACAAATCCATGTTTTCGCGCCTTTTTTGCGATTTCAAGGTCGAAAAACACATAGGCCCCAAAATGAAAGAAACGGCTGCCGCGCCAAAACTATGGCTTCAATCTTGATGAAAACAGTCTCTCCCATAATAACTCACGGGCTGCTTGTGTTTTTTAGGCCTTTGCAAGCTATCGGAAGTGTGTGCGCGGCAGGAGAGACAAATCCATGTTTTCGCGACTTTTTTGCGATTTCAAGGTCGAAAAACACATAGGCCCCAAAATGAAAGAAACGGCTGCCGCGCCAAAACTATGGCTTCAAACTTGATGAAAACAGTCTCTCCCATAATAACTCACGGGCTGCTTGTGTTTTTTAGGCCTTTGCAAGCTATCGGAAGTGTGTGCTCAGCAGGAGAGACAAATCTATGTTTTCGCGCCTTTTTTGCCATTTCCAGGTCGAAAAACACATAGAACCCAAAAATAAAGAAACGGCTGTCCAGCCAAAACTGAGGCTTCAAACTTGATGAAAACAGTCTCTCCCACAATAACTCAAGGGCCGCTTGTGTTTTTTAGGCCTTCGCAAGCTATCGGAAGTGTGTGCGCGGCAGGAGAGACAAATCCATGTTTTCGTGCATTTTTTGCGATTTCAAGGTCGAAAAACACATAGGCCCCAAAATGAAAGAAACGGCTGCCGCGCCAAAACTATGGCTTCAATCTTGATGAAAACAGTCTCTCCCATAATAACTCACGGGCTGCTTGTGTTTTTTAGGCCTTTGCAAGCTATCGGAAGTGTGTGCGCGGCAGGAGAGACAAATCCATGTTTTCGCGCCTTTTTTGCGATTTCAAGGTCAAAAAACACATAGGCCCCAAAATGAAAGAAACGGCTGGCGCGCCAAAACTATGGCTTCAAACTTGATGAAAACAGTCTCTCCCATATTAACTCACGGGCTGATTGTGTTTTTTAGGCCTTCGCAAGCTATCGGAAGTGTGTGCTCAGCAGGAGAGACAAATCTATGTTTTCGCGCCTGTTTTGCCATTTCCAGGTCGAAAAACACACAGAACCCAAAAATAAAGACACGGCTGTCCAGCCAAAACTGAGGCTTCAAACTTGATGAAAACAGTCTCTCCCACAATAACTCAAGGGCCGCTTGTGTTTTTTAGGCCTTCGCAAGCTATCGGAAGTGTGTGCGCGGCAGGAGAGACAAATCCATGTTTTCGTGCATTTTTTGCGATTTCAAGGTCGAAAAACACATAGGCCCCAAAATGAAAGAAACGGCTGCCGCGCCAAAACTATGGCTTCAATCTTGATGAAAACAGTCTCTCCCATAATAACTCACGGGCTGCTTGTGTTTTTTAGGCCTTTGCAAGCTATCGGAAGTGTGTGCGCGGCAGGAGAGACAAATCCATGTTTTCGCGCATTTTTTGCGATTTCAAGGTCGAAAAACACATAGGCCCCAAAATGAAAGAAACGGCTGCCGCGCCAAAACTATGGCTTCAAACTTGATGAAAACAGTCTCTCCCATAATAACTCACGGGCTGCTTGTGTTTTTTAGGCCTTTGCAAGCTATTGGAAGTGTGTGCGCGGCAGGAGAGACAAATCCATGTTTTCGCGCCTTTTTTGCGATTTCAAGGTCGAAAAACACATAGGCCCCAAAATGAAAGAAACGGCTGCCGCGCCAAAACTATGGCTTCAATCTTGATGAAAACAGTCTCTCCCATAATAACTCACGGGCTGCTTGTGTTTTTTAGGCCTTTGCAAGCTATCGGAAGTGTGTGCGCGGCAGGAGAGACAAATCCATGTTTTCGCGACTTTTTTGCGATTTCAAGGTCGAAAAACACATAGGCCCCAAAATGAAAGAAACGGCTGCCGCGCCAAAACTATGGCTTCAAACTTGATGAAAACAGTCTCTCCCATAATAACTCACGGGCTGCTTGTGTTTTTTAGGCCTTTGCAAGCTATCGGAAGTGTGTGCTCAGCAGGAGAGACAAATCTATGTTTTCGCGCCTTTTTTGCCATTTCCAGGTCGAAAAACACATAGAACCCAAAAATAAAGAAACGGCTGTCCAGCCAAAACTGAGGCTTCAAACTTGATGAAAACAGTCTCTCCCACAATAACTCAAGGGCCGCTTGTGTTTTTTAGGCCTTCGCAAGCTATCGGAAGTGTGTGCGCGGCAGGAGAGACAAATCCATGTTTTCGTGCATTTTTTGCGATTTCAAGGTCGAAAAACACATAGGCCCCAAAATGAAAGAAACGGCTGCCGCGCCAAAACTATGGCTTCAATCTTGATGAAAACAGTCTCTCCCATAATAACTCACGGGCTGCTTGTGTTTTTTAGGCCTTTGCAAGCTATCGGAAGTGTGTGCGCGGCAGGAGAGACAAATCCATGTTTTCGCGCCTTTTTTGCGATTTCAAGGTCAAAAAACACATAGGCCCCAAAATGAAAGAAACGGCTGGGGCGCCAAAACTATGGCTTGAAACTTGATGAAAACAGTCTCTCCCATAATAACTCAAGGGCTGCTTGTGTTTTTTAGGCCTTTGCAAGCTATCGGAAGTTGTGCGCGGCAGGAGAGACAAATCTATGTTTTCGCGCCTTTTTTGCGATTTCAAGGTCGAAAAACACATAGGCCCCAAAATGAAAGAAACGGCTGCCGCGCCAAAACTATGGCTTCAAACTTGATGAAAACAGTCTCTCCCATAATAACTCACGGGCTGCTTGTGTTTTTTAGGCCTTCGCAAGCTATCGGAAGTGTGTGCGCGGCAGGAGAGACAAATCCATGTTTTCGCGCCTTTTTTGCGATTTCAAGGTCGAAAAACACATAAGCCCCAAAATGAAAGAAACGGCTGGCGCGCCAAAACTATGGCTTCAAACTTGATGAAAACAGTCTCTCCCATAATAACTCACGGGCTGCTTGTGTTTTTTAGGCCTTCGCAAGCTATCGGAAGTGTGTGCGCGGCAGGAGAGACAAATCCATGTTTTCGCGCATTTTTTGCGATTTCAAGGTCGAAAAACACATAGGCCCCAAAATGAAAGAAACGGCTGCCGCGCCAAAACTATGGCTTCAAACTTGATGAAAACAGTCTCTCCCATAATAACTCACGGGCTGCTTGTGTTTTTTAGGCCTTTGCAAGCTATCGGAAGTGTGTGCGCGGCAGGAGAGACAAATCCATGTTTTCGCGCCTTTTTTGCGATTTCAAGGTCGAAAAACACATAGGCCCCAAAATGAAAGAAACGGCTGGCGCGCCAAAACTATGGCTTCAAACTTGATGAAAACAGTCTCTCCCATATTAACTCACGGGCTGATTGTGTTTTTTAGGCCTTCGCAAGCTATCGGAAGTGTGTGCTCAGCAGGAGAGACAAATCTATGTTTTCGCGCCTGTTTTGCCATTTCCAGGTCGAAAAACACACAGAACCCAAAAATAAAGACACGGCTGTCCAGCCAAAACTGAGGCTTCAAACTTGATGAAAACAGTCTCTCCCACAATAACTCAAGGGCCGCTTGTGTTTTTTAGGCCTTCGCAAGCTATCGGAAGTGTGTGCGCGGCAGGAGAGACAAATCCATGTTTTCGTGCATTTTTTGCGATTTCAAGGTCGAAAAACACATAGGCCCCAAAATGAAAGAAACGGCTGCCGCGCCAAAACTATGGCTTCAATCTTGATGAAAACAGTCTCTCCCATAATAACTCACGGGCTGCTTGTGTTTTTTAGGCCTTTGCAAGCTATCGGAAGTGTGTGCGCGGCAGGAGAGACAAATCCATGTTTTCGCGCCTTTTTTGCGATTTCAAGGTCAAAAAACACATAGGCCCCAAAATGAAAGAAACGGCTGGGGCGCCAAAACTATGGCTTGAAACTTGATGAAAACAGTCTCTCCCATAATAACTCAAGGGTTGCTTGTGTTTTTTAGGCCTTTGCAAGCTATCGGAAGTTGTGCGTGGCAGGAGAGACAAATCCATGTTTTCGCGCCTTTTTTGCGATTTCAAGGTCGAAAAACACATAGGCCCCAAAATGAAAGAAACGGCTGCCGCGCCAAAACTATGGCTTCAAACTTGATGAAAACAGTCTCTCCCATAATAACTCACGGGCTGCTTGTGTTTTTTTAGGCCTTTGCAAGCTATTGGAAGTGTCTGCGCGGCAGGAGAGACAAATCCATGTTTTCGCGCCTTTTTTGCGATTTCAAGGTCGAAAAACACATAGGCCCCAAAATGAAAGAAACGGCTGGGGCGCCAAAACTATGGCTTGAAACTTGATGAAAACAGTCTCTCCCATAATAACTCAAGGGCTGCTTGTGTTTTTTAGGCCTTTGCAAGCTATCGGAAGTTGTGCGCGGCAGGAGAGACAAATCCATGTTTTCGCGACTTTTTTGCGATTTCAAGGTCGAAAAACACATAGGCCCCAAAATGAAAGAAACGGCTGCCGCGCCAAAACTATGGCTTCAAACTTGATGAAAACAGTCTCTCCCATAATAACTCACGGGCTGCTTGTGTTTTTTAGGCCTTTGCAAGCTATCGGAAGTGTGTGCACGGCAGGAGAGACAAATCCATGTTTTCGCGCCTTTTTTGCGATTTCAAGGTCGAAAAACACATAAGCCCCAAAATGAAAGAAACGGCTGGCGCGCCAAAACTATGGCTTCAAACTTGATGAAAACAGTCTCTCCCATATTAACTCACGGGCTGATTGTGTTTTTTAGGCCTTCGCAAGCTATCGGAAGTGTGTGCGCAGCAGGAGAGACAAATCTATGTTTTCGCGCCTTTTTTGCCATTTCCAGGTCGAAAAACACATAGAACCCAAAAATAAAGAAACGGCTGTCCAGCCAAAACTGAGGCTTCAAACTTGATGAAAACAGTCTCTCCCACAATAACTCAAGGGCCGCTTGTGTTTTTTAGGCCTTCGCAAGCTATCGGAAGTGTGTGCGCGGCAGGAGAGACAAATCCATGTTTTCGTGCATTTTTTGCGATTTCAAGGTCGAAAAACACATAGGCCCCAAAATGAAAGAAACGGCTGCCGCGCCAAAACTATGGCTTCAAACTTGATGAAAACAGTCTCTCCCATAATAACTCACGGGCTGCTTGTGTTTTTTAGGCCTTTGCAAGCTATCGGAAGTGTGTGCGCGGCAGGAGAGACAAATCCATGTTTTCGCGCCTTTTTTGCGATTTCAAGGTCGAAAAACACATAAGCCCCAAAATGAAAGAAACGGCTGGCGCGCCAAAACTATGGCTTCAAACTTGATGAAAACAGTCTCTCCCATAATAACTCACGGGCTGCTTGTGTTTTTTAGGCCTTCGCAAGCTATCGGAAGTGTGTGCGCGGCAGGAGAGACAAATCCATGTTTTCGCGCCTTTTTTGCGATTTCAAGGTCGAAAAACACATAAGCCCCAAAATGAAAGAAACGGCTGGCGCGCCAAAACTATGGCTTCAAACTTGATGAAAACAGTCTCTCCCATAATAACTCACGGGCTGCTTGTGTTTTTTAGGCCTTCGCAAGCTATCGGAAGTGTGTGCGCGGCAGGAGAGACAAATCCATGTTTTCGCGCATTTTTTGCGATTTCAAGGTCGAAAAACACATAGGCCCCAAAATGAAAGAAACGGCTGCCGCGCCAAAACTATGGCTTCAAACTTGATGAAAACAGTCTCTCCCATAATAACTCACGGGCTGCTTGTGTTTTTTAGGCCTTTGCAAGCTATCGGAAGTGTGTGCGCGGCAGGAGAGACAAATCCATGTTTTCGCGCCTTTTTTGCGATTTCAAGGTCGAAAAACACATAGGCCCCAAAATGAAAGAAACGGCTGGCGCGCCAAAACTATGGCTTCAAACTTGATGAAAACAGTCTCTCCCATATTAACTCACGGGCTGATTGTGTTTTTTAGGCCTTCGCAAGCTATCGGAAGTGTGTGCTCAGCAGGAGAGACAAATCTATGTTTTCGCGCCTGTTTTGCCATTTCCAGGTCGAAAAACACACAGAACCCAAAAATAAAGACACGGCTGTCCAGCCAAAACTGAGGCTTCAAACTTGATGAAAACAGTCTCTCCCACAATAACTCAAGGGCCGCTTGTGTTTTTTAGGCCTTTGCAAGCTATCGGAAGTTGTGCGCGGCAGGAGAGACAAATCCATGTTTTCGCGCCTTTTTTGCGATTTCAAGGTCGAAAAACACATAGGCCCCAAAATGAAAGAAACGGCTGCCGCGCCAAAACTATGGCTTCAAACTTGATGAAAACAGTCTCTCCCATAATAACTCACGGGCTGCTTGTGTTTTTTTAGGCCTTTGCAAGCTATTGGAAGTGTCTGCGCGGCAGGAGAGACAAATCCATGTTTTCGCGCCTTTTTTGCGATTTCAAGGTCGAAAAACACATAGGCCCCAAAATGAAAGAAACGGCTGGCGCGCCAAAACTATAGCTTCAAACTTGATGAAAACAGTCTTTCCCATAATAACTCACGGTCTGCTTGTGTTTTTTAGGCCTTTGCAAGCTATCGGAAGTGTGTGCGCGGCAGGAGAGACAAATCCATGTTTTCGCGCCTTTTTTGCGATTTCAAGGTCGAAAAACACATAGGCCCCAAAATGAAAGAAACGGCTGGGGCGCCAAAACTATGGCTTGAAACTTGATGAAAACAGTCTCTCCCATAATAACTCAAGGGCTGCTTGTGTTTTTTAGGCCTTTGCAAGCTATCGGAAGTTGTGCGCGGCAGGAGAGACAAATCCATGTTTTCGCGACTTTTTTGCGATTTCAAGGTCGAAAAACACATAGGCCCCAAAATGAAAGAAACGGCTGCCGCGCCAAAACTATGGCTTCAAACTTGATGAAAACAGTCTCTCCCATAATAACTCACGGGCTGCTTGTGTTTTTTAGGCCTTTGCAAGCTATCGGAAGTGTGTGCGCGGCAGGAGAGACAAATCCATGTTTTCGCGCCTTTTTTGCGATTTCAAGGTCGAAAAACACATAGGCCCCAAAATGAAAGAAACGGCTGGGGCGCCAAAACTATGGCTTGAAACTTGATGAAAACAGTCTCTCCCATAATAACTCAAGGGCTGCTTGTGTTTTTTAGGCCTTTGCAAGCTATCGGAAGTTGTGCGCGGCAGGAGAGACAAATCCATGTTTTCGCGCCTTTTTTGCGATTTCAAGGTCGAAAAACACATAGGCCCCAAAATGAAAGAAACGGCTGGGGCGCCAAAACTATGGCTTGAAACTTGATGAAAACAGTCTCTCCCATATTAACTCACGGGCTGATTGTGTTTTTTAGGCCTTCGCAAGCTATCGGAAGTGTGTGCGCAGCAGGAGAGACAAATCTATGTTTTCGCGCCTTTTTTGCCATTTCCAGGTCGAAAAACACATAGAACCCAAAAATAAAGAAACGGCTGTCCAGCCAAAACTGAGGCTTCAAACTTGATGAAAACAGTCTCTCCCACAATAACTCAAGGGCCGCTTGTGTTTTTTAGGCCTTCGCAAGCTATCGGAAGTGTGTGCGCGGCAGGAGAGACAAATCCATGTTTTCGTGCATTTTTTGCGATTTCAAGGTCGAAAAACACATAGGCCCCAAAATGAAAGAAACGGCTGCCGCGCCAAAACTATGGCTTCAATCTTGATGAAAACAGTCTCTCCCATAATAACTCACGGGCTGCTTGTGTTTTATAGGCCTTTGCAAGCTATCGGAAGTGTGTGCGCGGCAGGAGAGACAAATCCATGTTTTCGCGCCTTTTTTGCGATTTCAAGGTCGAAAAACACATAGGCCCCAAAATGAAAGAAACGGCTGGGGCGCCAAAACTATGGCTTGAAACTTGATGAAAACAGTCTCTCCCATAATAACTCAAGGGCTGCTTGTGTTTTTTAGGCCTTTGCAAGCTATCGGAAGTTGTGCGCGGCATGAGAGACAAATCCATGTTTTCGCGCCTTTTTTGCGATTTCAAGGTCGAAAAACACATAGGCCCCAAAATGAAAGAAACGGCTGCCGCGCCAAAACTATGGCTTCAAACTTGATGAAAACAGTCTCTCCCATAATAACTCACGGGCTGCTTGTGTTTTTTAGGCCTTTGCAAGCTATCGGAAGTGTGTGCGCGGCAGGAGAGACAAATCCATGTTTTCGCGCCTTTTTTGCGATTTCAAGGTCGAAAAACACATAGGCCCCAAAATGAAAGAAACTGCTGGCGCGCCAAAACTATGGCTTCAAACTTGATGAAAACAGTCTCTCCCATAATAACTCACGGGCTGCTTGTGTTTTTTAGGCCTTTGCAAGCTATCGGAAGTGTGTGCGCGGCAGGAGAGACAAATCCATGTTTTCGCGCATTTTTTGCGATTTCAAGGTCGAAAAACACATAGGCCCCAAAATGAAAGAAACGGCTGCCGCGCCAAAACTATGGCTTCAAACTTGATGAAAACAGTCTCTCCCATAATAACTCACGGGCTGCTTGTGTTTTTTAGGCCTTTGCAAGCTATTGGAAGTGTGTGCGCGGCAGGAGAGACAAATCCATGTTTTCGAGCCTTTTTGCGATTTCAAGGTCGAAAAACACATAGGCCCCAAAATGAAAGAAACGGCTGCCGCGCCAAAACTATGGCTTCAATCTTGATGAAAACAGTCTCTCCCATAATAACTCATGGGCTGCTTGTGTTTTTTAGGCCTTTGCAAGCTATCGGAAGTGTGTGCGCGGCAGGAGAGACAAATCCATGTTTTCGCGCCTTTTTTGCGATTTCAAGGTCGAAAAACACATAGGCCCCAAAATGAAAGAAACGGCTGGGGCGCCAAAACTATGGCTTGAAACTTGATGAAAACAGTCTCTCCCATAATAACTCACGGGCTGCTTGTGTTTTTTAGGCCTTCGCAAGCTATCGGAAGTGTGTGCGCGGCAGGAGAGACAAATCCATGTTTTCGCGCATTTTTTGCGATTTCAAGGTCGAAAAACACATAGGCCCCAAAATGAAAGAAACGGCTGCCGCGCCAAAACTATGGCTTCAAACTTGATGAAAACAGTCTCTCCCATAATAACTCACGGGCTGCTTGTGTTTTTTAGGCCTTTGCAAGCTATCGGAAGTGTGTGCGCGGCAGGAGAGACAAATCCATGTTTTCGCGCATTTTTTGCGATTTCAAGGTCGAAAAACACATAGGCCCCAAAATGAAAGAAACGGCTGGCGCGCCAAAACTATGGCTTCAAACTTGATGAAAACAGTCTCTCCCATATTAACTCACGGGCTGATTGTGTTTTTTAGGCCTTCGCAAGCTATCGGAAGTGTGTGCTCAGCAGGAGAGACAAATCTATGTTTTCGCGCCTGTTTTGCCATTTCCAGGTCGAAAAACACACAGAACCCAAAAATAAAGAAACGGCTGTCCAGCCAAAACTGAGGCTTCAAACTTGATGAAAACAGTCTCTCCAACAATAACTCAAGGGCCGCTTGTGTTTTTTAGGCCTTCGCAAGCTATCGGAAGTGTGTGCGCGGCAGGAGAGACAAATCCATGTTTTCGCGCATTTTTTGCGATTTCAAGGTCGAAAAACACATAGGCCCCAAAATGAAAGAAACGGCTGCCGCGCCAAAACTATGGCTTCAAACTTGATGAAAACAGTCTCTCCCATAATAACTCACGGGCTGCTTGTGTTTTTTAGGCCTTTGCAAGCTATCGGAAGTGTGTGCGCGGCAGGAGAGACAAATCCATGTTTTCGCGCCTTTTTTGCGATTTCAAGGTCGAAAAACACATAGGCCCCAAAATGAAAGAAACGGCTGGCGCGCCAAAACTATGGCTTCAAACTTGATGAAAACAGTCTCTCCCATATTAACTCACGGGCTGATTGTGTTTTTTAGGCCTTCGCAAGCTATCGGAAGTGTGTGCTCAGCAGGAGAGACAAATCTATGTTTTCGCGCCTGTTTTGCCATTTCCAGGTCGAAAAACACACAGAACCCAAAAATAAAGAAACGGCTGTCCAGCCAAAACTGAGGCTTCAAACTTGATGAAAACAGTCTCTCCAACAATAACTCAAGGGCCGCTTGTGTTTTTTAGGCCTTCGCAAGCTATCGGAAGTGTGTGCGCGGCAGGAGAGACAAATCCATGTTTTCGCGCATTTTTTGCGATTTCAAGGTCGAAAAACACATAGGCCCCAAAATGAAAGAAACGGCTGGCGCGCCAAAACTATGGCTTCAAACTTGATGAAAACAGTCTTTCCCATAATAACTCACGGGCTGCTTGTGTTTTTTAGGCCTTTGCAAGCTATCGGAAGTGTGTGCGCGGCAGGAGAGACAAATCCATGTTTTCGCGCATTTTTTGCGATTTCAAGGTCGAAAAACACATAGGCCCCAAAATGAAAGAAACGGCTGCCGCGCCAAAACTATGGCTTCAAACTTGATGAAAACAGTCTCTCCCATAATAACTCACGGGCTGCTTGTGTTTTTTAGGCCTTTGCAAGCTATCGGAAGTGTGTGCGCGGCAGGAGAGACAAATCCATGTTTTCGCGCCTTTTTTGCGATTTCAAGGTCGAAAAACACATAGGCCCCAAAATGAAAGAAACTGCTGGCGCGCCAAAACTATGGCTTCAATCTTGATGAAAACAGTCTCTCCCATAATAACTCACGGGCTGCTTGTGTTTTTTAGGCCTTTGCAAGCTATCGGAAGTGTGTGCGCGGCAGGAGAGACAAATCCATGTTTTCGCGCCTTTTTTGCGATTTCAAGGTCGAAAAACACATAGGCCCCAAAATGAAAGAAACGGCTGGGGCGCCAAAACTATGGCTTGAAACTTGATGAAAACAGTCTCTCCCATAATAACTCAAGGGCTGCTTGTGTTTTTTAGGCCTTTGCAAGCTATCGGAAGTGTGTGCGCGGCAGGAGAGACAAATCCATGTTTTAGCGCCTTTTTTGCGATTTCAAGGTCGAAAAACACATAGGCCCCAAAATGAAAGAAACGGCTGGGGCGCCAAAACTATGGCTTGAAACTTGATGAAAACAGTCTCTCCCATAATAACTCAAGGGCTGCTTGTGTTTTTTAGGCCTTTGCAAGCTATCGGAAGTTGTGCGCGGCAGGAGAGACAAATCCATGTTTTCCCGCCTTTTTTGCGATTTCAAGGTCGAAAAACACATAGGCCCCAAAATGAAAGAAACGGCTGGCGCGCCAAAACTATGGCTTCAAACTTGATGAAAACAGTCTTTCCCATAATAACTCACGGGCTGCTTGTGTTTTTTAGGCCTTTGCAAGCTATCGGAAGTGTGTGCGCGGCAGGAGAGACAAATCCATGTTTTCGCGACTTTTTTGCGATTTCAAGGTCGAAAAACACATAGGCCCCAAAATGAAAGAAACGGCTGCCGCGCCAAAACTATGGCTTCAAACTTGATGAAAACAGTCTCTCCCATAATAACTCACGGGCTGCTTGTGTTTTTTAGGCCTTTGCAAGCTATCGGAAGTGTGTGCGCGGCAGGAGAGACAAATCCATGTTTTCGCGCCTTTTTTGCGATTTCAAGGTCGAAAAACACATAGGCCCCAAAATGAAAGAAACTGCTGGCGCGCCAAAACTATGGCTTCAAACTTGATGAAAACAGTCTCTCCCATAATAACTCACGGGCTGCTTGTGTTTTTTAGGCCTTCGCAAGCTATCGGAAGTGTGTGCGCGGCAGGAGAGACAAATCCATGTTTTCGCGCATTTTTTGCGATTTCAAGGTCGAAAAACACATAGGCCCCAAAATGAAAGAAACGGCTGCCGCGCCAAAACTATGGCTTCAAACTTGATGAAAACAGTCTCTCCCATAATAACTCACGGGCTGCTTGTGTTTTTTAGGCCTTTGCAAGCTATCGGAAGTGTGTGCGCGGCAGGAGAGACAAATCCATGTTTTCGCGCCTTTTTTGCGATTTCAAGGTCGAAAAACACATAGGCCCCAAAATGAAAGAAACGGCTGGCGCGCCAAAACTATGGCTTCAAACTTGATGAAAACAGTCTCTCCCATATTAACTCACGGGCTGATTGTGTTTTTTAGGCCTTCGCAAGCTATCGGAAGTGTGTGCTCAGCAGGAGAGACAAATCTATGTTTTCGCGCCTGTTTTGCCATTTCCAGGTCGAAAAACACACAGAACCCAAAAATAAAGAAACGGCTGTCCAGCCAAAACTGAGGCTTCAAACTTGATGAAAACAGTCTCTCCAACAATAACTCAAGGGCCGCTTGTGTTTTTTAGGCCTTCGCAAGCTATCGGAAGTGTGTGCGCGGCAGGAGAGACAAATCCATGTTTTCGCGCATTTTTTGCGATTTCAAGGTCGAAAAACACATAGGCCCCAAAATGAAAGAAACGGCTGGCGCGCCAAAACTATGGCTTCAAACTTGATGAAAACAGTCTTTCCCATAATAACTCACGGGCTGCTTGTGTTTTTTAGGCCTTTGCAAGCTATCGGAAGTGTGTGCGCGGCAGGAGAGACAAATCCATGTTTTCGCGCATTTTTTGCGATTTCAAGGTCGAAAAACACATAGGCCCCAAAATGAAAGAAACGGCTGCCGCGCCAAAACTATGGCTTCAAACTTGATGAAAACAGTCTCTCCCATAATAACTCACGGGCTGCTTGTGTTTTTTAGGCCTTTGCAAGCTATCGGAAGTGTGTGCGCGGCAGGAGAGACAAATCCATGTTTTCGCGCCTTTTTTGCGATTTCAAGGTCGAAAAACACATAGGCCCCAAAATGAAAGAAACTGCTGGCGCGCCAAAACTATGGCTTCAAACTTGATGAAAACAGTCTCTCCCATAATAACTCACGGGCTGCTTGTGTTTTTTAGGCCTTCGCAAGCTATCGGAAGTGTGTGCGCGGCAGGAGAGACAAATCCATGTTTTCGCGCATTTTTTGCGATTTCAAGGTCGAAAAACACATAGGCCCCAAAATGAAAGAAACGGCTGCCGCGCCAAAACTATGGCTTCAAACTTGATGAAAACAGTCTCTCCCATAATAACTCACGGGCTGCTTGTGTTTTTTAGGCCTTTGCAAGCTATCGGAAGTGTGTGCGCGGCAGGAGAGACAAATCCATGTTTTCGCGCCTTTTTTGCGATTTCAAGGTCGAAAAACACATAGGCCCCAAAATGAAAGAAACGGCTGGCGCGCCAAAACTATGGCTTCAAACTTTATGAAAACAGTCTCTCCCATATTAACTCACGGGCTGATTGTGTTTTTTAGGCCTTCGCAAGCTATCGGAAGTGTGTGCTCAGCAGGAGAGACAAATCTATGTTTTCGCGCCTGTTTTGCCATTTCCAGGTCGAAAAACACACAGAACCCAAAAATAAAGAAACGGCTGTCCAGCCAAAACTGAGGCTTCAAACTTGATGAAAACAGTCTCTCCCACAATAACTCAAGGGCCGCTTTTGTTTTTTAGGCCTTCCCAAGCTATCGGAAGTGTGTGCGCGGCAGGAGAGACAAATCCATGTTTTCGCGCATTTTTTGCGATTTCAAGGTCGAAAAACACATAGGCCCCAAAATGAAAGAAACGGCTGGCGCGCCAAAACTATGGCTTCAAACTTGATGAAAACAGTCTTTCCCATAATAACTCACGGGCTGCTTGTGTTTTTTAGGCCTTTGCAAGCTATCGGAAGTGTATGCGCGGCAGGAGAGACAAATCCATGTTTTCGCGCCTTTTTTGCGATTTCAAGGTCGAAAAACACATAGGCCCCAAAATGAAAGAAACGGCTGCCGCGCCAAAACGATGGCTTCAAACTTGATGAAAACAGTCTCTCCCATAATAACTCACGGGCTGCTTGTGTTTTTTAGGCCTTTGCAAGCTATCGGAAGTGTGTGCGCGGCAGGAGAGACAAATCCATGTTTTCGCGCCTTTTTTGCGATTTCAAGGTCGAAAAACACATAGGCCCCAAAATGAAAGAAACGGCTGCCGCGCCAAAACTATGGCTTCAATCTTGATGAAAACAGTCTCTCCCATAATAACTCACGGGCTGCTTGTGTTTTTTAGGCCTTTGCAAGCTATCGGAAGTGTGTGCGCGGCAGGACAGACAAATCCATGTTTTCGCGCCTTTTTTGCGATTTCAAGGTCGAAAAACACATAGGCCCCAAAATGAAAGAAACGGCTGGCGCGCCAAAACTATGGCTTCAAACTTGATGAAAACAGTCTCTCCCATATTAACTCACGGGCTGATTGTGTTTTTTAGGCCTTCGCAAGCTATCGGAAGTGTGTGCTCAGCAGGAGAGACAAATCTATGTTTTCGCGCCTGTTTTGCCATTTCCAGGTCGAAAAACACATAGAACCCAAAAATAAAGAAACGGCTGTCCAGCCAAAACTGAGGCTTCAAACTTGATGAAAACAGTCTCTCCCACAATAACTCAAGGGCCGCTTGTGTTTTTTAGGCCTTCGCAAGCTATCGGAAGTGTGTGCGCGGCAGGAGAGACAAATACATGTTTTCGCGCATTTTTTGCGATTTCAAGGTCGAAAAACACAAAGGCCCCAAAATGAAAGAAACGGCTGGGGCGCCAAAACTATGGCTTGAAACTTGATGAAAACAGTCTCTCCCATAATAACTCAAGGGCCGCTTGTGTTTTTTAGGCCTTCGCAAGCTATCGGAAGTGTGTGCTCAGCAGGAGAGACAAATCTATGTTTTCGCGCCTGTTTTGCCATTTCCAGGTCGAAAAACACACAGAACCCAAAAATAAAGAAACGGCTGTCCAGCCAAAACTGAGGCTTCAAACTTGATGAAAACAGTCTCTCCCACAATAACTCAAGGGCCGCTTTTGTTTTTTAGGCCTTCCCAAGCTATCGGAAGTGTGTGCGCGGCAGGAGAGACAAATCCATGTTTTCGCGCATTTTTTGCGATTTCAAGGTCGAAAAACACATAGGCCCCAAAATGAAAGAAACGGCTGGCGCGCCAAAACTATGGCTTCAAACTTGATGAAAACAGTCTCTCCCATAATAACTCAAGGGCTGCTTGTGTTTTTTAGGCCTTTGCAAGCTATCGGAAGTTGTGCGCGGCAGGAGAGACAAATCCATGTTTTCGCGCCTTTTTTGCGATTTCAAGGTCGAAAAACACATAGGCCCCAAAATGAAAGAAACGGCTGGCGCGCCAAAACTATGGCTTCAAACTTGATGAAAACAGTCTTTCCCATAATAACTCACGGGCTGCTTGTGTTTTTTAGGCCTTTGCAAGCTATCGGAAGTGTGTGCGCGGCAGGAGAGACAAATCCATGTTTTCGCGACTTTTTTGCGATTTCAAGGTCGAAAAACACATAGGCCCCAAAATGAAAGAAACGGCTGGCGCGCCAAAACTATGGCTTCAAACTTGATGAAAACAGTCTCTCCCATATTAACTCACGGGCTGATTGTGTTTTTTAGGCCTTCGCAAGCTATCGGAAGTGTGTGCTCAGCAGGAGAGACAAATCTATGTTATCGCGCCTGTTTTGCCATTTCCAGGTCGAAAAACACACAGAACCCAAAAATAAAGAAACGGCTGTCCAGCCAAAACTGAGGCTTCAAACTTGATGAAAACAGTCTCTCCCACAATAACTCAAGGGCCGCTTTTGTTTTTTAGGCCTTCCCAAGCTATCGGAAGTGTGTGCGCGGCAGGAGAGACAAATCCATGTTTTCGCGCATTTTTTGCGATTTCAAGGTCGAAAAACACATAGGCCCCAAAATGAAAGAAACGGCTGGCGCGCCAAAGCTATGGCTTCAAACTTGATGAAAACAGTCTTTCCCATAATAACTCACGGGCTGCTTGTGTTTTTTAGGCCTTTGCAAGCTATCGGAAGTGTGTGCGCGGCAGGACAGACAAATCCATGTTTTCGCGCCTTTTTTGCGATTTCAAGGTCGAAAAACACATAG
This sequence comes from Argentina silus, assembly GCF_951799395.1. Lineage (NCBI taxonomy): Eukaryota > Metazoa > Chordata > Actinopteri > Argentiniformes > Argentinidae > Argentina > Argentina silus. The sequence continues at coordinate 39,271,159 of NC_139655.1, read as the reverse complement.
GCCCCAAAATGAAAGAAACGGCTGCCGCGCCAAAACGATGGCTTCAAACTTGATGAAAACAGTCTCTCCCATAATAACTCACGGGCTGCTTGTGTTTTTTAGGCCTTTGCAAGCTATCGGAAGTGTGTGCGCGGCAGGAGAGACAAATCCATGTTTTCGCGCCTTTTTTGCGATTTCAAGGTCGAAAAACACATAGGCCCCAAAATGAAAGAAACGGCTGCCGCGCCAAAACTATGGCTTCAATCTTGATGAAAACAGTCTCTCCCATAATAACTCACGGGCTGCTTGTGTTTTTTAGGCCTTTGCAAGCTATCGGAAGTGTGTGCGCGGCAGGACAGACAAATCCATGTTTTCGCGCCTTTTTTGCGATTTCAAGGTCGAAAAACACATAGGCCCCAAAATGAAAGAAACGGCTGGCGCGCCAAAACTATGGCTTCAAACTTGATGAAAACAGTCTCTCCCATATTAACTCACGGGCTGATTGTGTTTTTTAGGCCTTCGCAAGCTATCGGAAGTGTGTGCTCAGCAGGAGAGACAAATCTATGTTTTCGCGCCTGTTTTGCCATTTCCAGGTCGAAAAACACACAGAACCCAAAAATAAAGAAACGGCTGTCCAGCCAAAACTGAGGCTTCAAACTTGATGAAAACAGTCTCTCCCACAATAACTCAAGGGCCGCTTTTGTTTTTTAGGCCTTCCCAAGCTATCGGAAGTGTGTGCGCGGCAGGAGAGACAAATCCATGTTTTCGCGCATTTTTTGCGATTTCAAGGTCGAAAAACACATAGGCCCCAAAATGAAAGAAACGGCTGGCGCGCCAAAACTATGGCTTCAAACTTGATGAAAACAGTCTTTCCCATAATAACTCACGGGCTGCTTGTGTTTTTTAGGCCTTTGCAAGCTATCGGAAGTGTATGCGCGGCAGGAGAGACAAATCCATGTTTTCGCGCCTTTTTTGCGATTTCAAGGTCGAAAAACACATAGGCCCCAAAATGAAAGAAACGGCTGCCGCGCCAAAACGATGGCTTCAAACTTGATGAAAACAGTCTCTCCCATAATAACTCACGGGCTGCTTGTGTTTTTTAGGCCTTTGCAAGCTATCGGAAGTGTGTGCGCGGCAGGACAGACAAATCCATGTTTTCGCGCCTTTTTTGCGATTTCAAGGTCGAAAAACACATAGGCCCCAAAATGAAAGAAACGGCTGGCGCGCCAAAACTATGGCTTCAAACTTGATGAAAACAGTCTCTCCCATATTAACTCACGGGCTGATTGTGTTTTTTAGGCCTTCGCAAGCTATCGGAAGTGTGTGCTCAGCAGGAGAGACAAATCTATGTTTTCGCGCCTGTTTTGCCATTTCCAGGTCGAAAAACACACAGACCCCAAAAATAAAGAAACGGCTGTCCAGCCAAAACTGAGGCTTCAAACTTGATGAAAACAGTCTCTCCCACAATAACTCAAGGGCCGCTTGTGTTTTTTAGGCCTTCGCAAGCTATCGGAAGTGTGTGCGCGGCAGGAGAGACAAATACATGTTTTCGCGCATTTTTTGCGATTTCAAGGTCGAAAAACACAAAGGCCCCAAAATGAAAGAAACGGCTGGGGCGCCAAAACTATGGCTTGAAACTTGATGAAAACAGTCTCTCCCATAATAACTCAAGGGCTGCTTGTGTTTTTTAGGCCTTTGCAAGCTATCGGAAGTTGTGCGCGGCAGGAGAGACAAATCCATGTTTTCGCGCCTTTTTTGCGATTTCAAGGTCGAAAAACACATAGGCCCCAAAATGAAAGAAACGGCTGGCGCGCCAAAACTATGGCTTCAAACTTGATGAAAACAGTCTTTCCCATAATAACTCACGGGCTGCTTGTGTTTTTTAGGCCTTTGCAAGCTATCGGAAGTGTGTGCGCGGCAGGAGAGACAAATCCATGTTTTCGCGACTTTTTTGCGATTTCAAGGTCGAAAAACACATAGGCCCCAAAATGAAAGAAACGGCTGGCGCGCCAAAACTATGGCTTCAAACTTGATGAAAACAGTCTCTCCCATATTAACTCACGGGCTGATTGTGTTTTTTAGGCCTTCGCAAGCTATCGGAAGTGTGTGCTCAGCAGGAGAGACAAATCTATATTTTCGCGCCTGTTTTGCCATTTCCAGGTCGAAAAACACACAGAACCCAAAAATAAAGAAACGGCTGTCCAGCCAAAACTGAGGCTTCAAACTTGATGAAAACAGTCTCTCCCACAATAACTCAAGGGCCGCTTTTGTTTTTTAGGCCTTCCCAAGCTATCGGAAGTGTGTGCGCGGCAGGAGAGACAAATCCATGTTTTCGCGCATTTTTTGCGATTTCAAGGTCGAAAAACACATAGGCCCCAAAATGAAAGAAACGGCTGGCGCGCCAAAGCTATGGCTTCAAACTTGATGAAAACAGTCTTTCCCATAATAACTCACGGGCTGCTTGTGTTTTTTAGGCCTTTGCAAGCTATCGGAAGTGTGTGCGCGGCAGGACAGACAAATCCATGTTTTCGCGCCTTTTTTGCGATTTCAAGGTCGAAAAACACATAGGCCCCAAAATGAAAGAAACGGCTGCCGCGCCAAAACGATGGCTTCAAACTTGATGAAAACAGTCTCTCCCATAATAACTCACGGGCTGCTTGTGTTTTTTAGGCCTTTGCAAGCTATCGGAAGTGTGTGCGCGGCAGGAGAGACAAATCCATGTTTTCGCGCCTTTTTTGCGATTTCAAGGTCGAAAAACACATAGGCCCCAAAATGAAAGAAACGGCTGCCGCGCCAAAACTATGGCTTCAATCTTGATGAAAACAGTCTCTCCCATAATAACTCACGGGCTGCTTGTGTTTTTTAGGCCTTTGCAAGCTATCGGAAGTGTGTGCGCGGCAGGACAGACAAATCCATGTTTTCGCGCCTTTTTTGCGATTTCAAGGTCGAAAAACACATAGGCCCCAAAATGAAAGAAACGGCTGGCGCGCCAAAACTATGGCTTCAAACTTGATGAAAACAGTCTCTCCCATATTAACTCACGGGCTGATTGTGTTTTTTAGGCCTTCGCAAGCTATCGGAAGTGTGTGCTCAGCAGGAGAGACAAATCTATGTTTTCGCGCCTGTTTTGCCATTTCCAGGTCGAAAAACACACAGAACCCAAAAATAAAGAAACGGCTGTCCAGCCAAAACTGAGGCTTCAAACTTGATGAAAACAGTCTCTCCCACAATAACTCAAGGGCCGCTTTTGTTTTTTAGGCCTTCCCAAGCTATCGGAAGTGTGTGCGCGGCAGGAGAGACAAATCCATGTTTTCGCGCATTTTTTGCGATTTCAAGGTCGAAAAACACATAGGCCCCAAAATGAAAGAAACGGCTGGCGCGCCAAAACTATGGCTTCAAACTTGATGAAAACAGTCTTTCCCATAATAACTCACGGGCTGCTTGTGTTTTTTAGGCCTTTGCAAGCTATCGGAAGTGTGTGCGCGGCAGGAGAGACAAATCCATGTTTTCGCGCCTTTTTTGCGATTTCAAGGTCGAAAAACACATAGGCCCCAAAATGAAAGAAACGGCTGCCGCGCCAAAACGATGGCTTCAAACTTGATGAAAACAGTCTCTCCCATAATAACTCACGGGCTGCTTGTGTTTTTTAGGCCTTTGCAAGCTATCGGAAGTGTGTGCGCGGCAGGAGAGACAAATCCATGTTTTCGCGCCTTTTTTGCGATTTCAAGGTCGAAAAACACATAGGCCCCAAAATGAAAGAAACGGCTGCCGCGCCAAAACTATGGCTTCAATCTTGATGAAAACAGTCTCTCCCATAATAACTCACGGGCTGCTTGTGTTTTTTAGGCCTTTGCAAGCTATCGGAAGTGTGTGCGCGGCAGGACAGACAAATCCATGTTTTCGCGCCTTTTTTGCGATTTCAAGGTCGAAAAACACATAGGCCCCAAAATGAAAGAAACGGCTGGCGCGCCAAAACTATGGCTTCAAACTTGATGAAAACAGTCTCTCCCATATTAACTCACGGGCTGATTGTGTTTTTTAGGCCTTCGCAAGCTATCGGAAGTGTGTGCTCAGCAGGAGAGACAAATCTATGTTTTCGCGCCTGTTTTGCCATTTCCAGGTCGAAAAACACATAGAACCCAAAAATAAAGAAACGGCTGTCCAGCCAAAACTGAGGCTTCAAACTTGATGAAAACAGTCTCTCCCACAATAACTCAAGGGCCGCTTGTGTTTTTTAGGCCTTCCCAAGCTATCGGAAGTGTGTGCGCGGCAGGAGAGACAAATACATGTTTTCGCGCATTTTTTGCGATTTCAAGGTCGAAAAACACATAGGCCCCAAAATGAAAGAAACGGCTGGGGCGCCAAAACTATGGCTTGAAACTTGATGAAAACAGTCTCTCCCATAATAACTCAAGGGCTGCTTGTGTTTTTTAGGCCTTTGCAAGCTATCGGAAGTTGTGCGCGGCAGGAGAGACAAATCCATGTTTTCGCGCCTTTTTTGCGATTTCAAGGTCGAAAAACACATAGGCCCCAAAATGAAAGAAACGGCTGCCGCGCCAAAACGATGGCTTCAAACTTGATGAAAACAGTCTCTCCCATAATAACTCACGGGCTGCTTGTGTTTTTTAGGCCTTTGCAAGCTATCGGAAGTGTGTGCGCGGCAGGAGAGACAAATACATGTTTTCGCGCATTTTTTGCGATTTCAAGGTCGAAAAACACATAGGCCCCAAAATGAAAGAAACGGCTGGGGCGCCAAAACTATGGCTTGAAACTTGATGAAAACAGTCTCTCCCATAATAACTCAAGGGCTGCTTGTGTTTTTTAGGCCTTTGCAAGCTATCGGAAGTTGTGCGCGGCAGGAGAGACAAATCCATGTTTTCGCGCCTTTTTTGCGATTTCAAGGTCGAAAAACACATAGGCCCCAAAATGAAAGAAACGGCTGGCGCGCCAAAACTATGGCTTCAAACTTGATGAAAACAGTCTCTCCCATAATAACTCACGGGCTGCTTGTGTTTTTTAGGCCTTTGCAAGCTATCGGAAGTGTGTGCGCGGCAGGAGAGACAAATCCATGTTTTCGCGCCTTTTTTGCGATTTCAAGGTCGAAAAACACATAGGCCCCAAAATGAAAGAAACGGCTGGGGCGCCAAAACTATGGCTTGAAACTTGATGAAAACAGTCTTTCCCATAATAACTCAAGGGCTGCTTGTGTTTTTTAGGCCTTTGCAAGCTATCGGAAGTTGTGCGCGGCAGGAGAGACAAATCCATGTTTTCGCGCCTTTTTTGCGATTTCAAGGTCGAAAAACACATAGGCCCCAAAATGAAAGAAACGGCTGGCGCGCCAAAACTATGGCTTCAAACTTGATGAAAACAGTCTTTCCCATAATAACTCACGGGCTGCTTGTGTTTTTTAGGCCTTTGCAAGCTATCGGAAGTGTGTGCGCGGCAGGAGAGACAAATCCATGTTTTCGCGACTTTTTTGCGATTTCAAGGTCGAAAAACACATATGCCCCAAAATGAAAGAAACGGCTGCCGCGCCAAAACTATGGCTTCAAACTTGATGAAAACAGTCTCTCCCATAATAACTCACGGGCTGCTTGTGTTTTTTAGGCCTTTGCAAGCTATCGGAAGTGTGTGCGCGGCAGGAGAGACAAATCCATGTTTTCGCGCCTTTTTTGCGATTTCAAGGTCGAAAAACACATAGGCCCCAAAATGAAAGAAACGGCTGGCGCGCCAAAACTATGGCTTCAAACTTGATGAAAACAGTCTCTCCCATAATAACTCACGGGCTGCTTGTGTTTTTTAGGCCTTCGCAAGCTATCGGAAGTGTGTGCGCGGCAGTAGAGACAAATCCATGTTTTCGCGCCTTTTTTGCGATTTCAAGGTCGAAAAACACATAGGCCCCAAAATGAAAGAAACGGCTGGGGCGCCAAAACTATGGCTTGAAACTTGATGAAAACAGTCTCTCCCATAATAACTCACGGGCTGCTTGTGTTTTTTAGGCCTTTGCAAGCTATCGGAAGTTGTGCGCGGCAGGAGAGACAAATCCATGTTTTCGCGCCTTTTTTGCGATTTCAAGGTCGAAAAACACATAGGCCCCAAAATGAAAGAAACGGCTGGCGCGCCAAAACTATGGCTTCAAACTTGATGAAAACAGTCTCTCCCATATTAACTCACGGGCTGATTGTGTTTTTTAGGCCTTCGCAAGCTATCGGAAGTGTGTGCGCAGCAGGAGAGACAAATCTATGTTTTCGCGCCTGTTTTGCCATTTCCAGGTCGAAAAACACACAGACCCCAAAAATAAAGAAACGGCTGTCCAGCCAAAACTGAGGCTTCAAACTTGATGAAAACAGTCTCTCCCACAATAACTCAAGGGACGCTTGTGTTTTTTAGGCCTTCGCAAGCTATCGGAAGTGTGTGCGCGGCAGGAGAGACAAATCCATGTTTTCGCGCCTTTTTTGCGATTTCAAGGTCGAAAAACACATAGGCCCCAAAATGAAAGAAACGGCTGCCGCGCCAAAACTATGGCTTCAAACTTGATGAAAACAGTCTCTCCCATATTAACTCACGGGCTGATTGTGTTTTTTAGGCCTTCGCAAGCTGTCGGAAGTGTGTGCGCAGCAGGAGAGACAAATCTATGTTTTCGCGCCTTTTTTGCCATTTCCAGGTCGAAAAACACACAGACCCCAAAAATAAAGAAACGGCTGTCCAGCCAAAACTGAGGCTTCAAACTTGATGAAAACAGTCTCTCCCAAAATAACTCAAGGGCCGCTTGTGTTTTTTAGGCCTTCGCAAGCTATCGGAAGTGTGTGCGCGGCAGTAGAGACAAATCCATGTTTTCGCGCATTTTTTGCGATTTCAAGGTCGAAAAACACATAGGCCCCAAAATGAAAGAAACGGCTGCCGCGCCAAAACTATGGCTTCAAACTTGATGAAAACAGTCTCTCCCATAATAACTCACGGGCTACATGTGTTTTTTAGGCCTTTGCAAGCTATCGGAAGTGTGTGCGCGGCAGGAGAGACAAATCCATGTTTTCGCGCCTTTTTTGCGATTTCAAGGTCGAAAAACCCATAGGCCCCAAAATGAAAGAAACGGCTGGCGCGCCAAAACTATGACTTCAAACTTGATGAAAACAGTCTCTCCCATATTAACTCACGGGCTGATTGTGTTTTTTAGGCCTTCGCAAGCTATCGGAAGTGTGTGCGCAGCAGGAGAGACAAATCTATGTTTTCGCGCCTGTTTTGCCATTTCCAGGTCGAAAAACACACAGACCCCAAAAATAAAGAAACGGCTGTCCAGCCAAAACTGAGGCTTCAAACTTGATGAAAACAGTCTCTCCCACAAAAACTCAAGTGACGCTTGTGTTTTTTAGGCCTTCGCAAGCTATCGGAAGTGTGTGCGCGGCAGGAGAGACAAATCCATGTTTTCGCGCATTTTTTGCGATTTCAAGGTCGAAAAACACATAGGCCCCAAAATGAAAGAAACGGCTGCCGCGCCAAAACTATGGCTTCAAACTTGATGAAAACAGTCTCTCCCATATTAACTCACGGGCTGATTGTGTTTTTTAGGCCTTCGCAAGCTATCGGAAGTGTGTGCGCAGCAGGAGAGACAAATCTATGTTTTCGCGCCTTTTTTGCCATTTCCAGGTCGAAAAACACACAGACCCCAAAAATAAAGAAACGGCTGTCCAGCCAAAACTGAGGCTTCAAACTTGATGAAAACAGTCTCTCCCAAAATAACTCAAGGGCCGCTTTTGTTTTTTAGGCCTTCGCAAGCTATCGGAAGTGTGTGCGCGGCAGGAGATACAAATCCATGTTTTCGCGCCTTTTTTGCGATTTCAAGGTCGAAAAACACATAGGCCCCAAAATGAAAGAAACGGCTGCCGCGCCAAAACTATGGCTTCAAACTTGATGAAAACAGTCTCTCCCATATTAACTCACGGGCTGATTGTGTTTTTTAGGCCTTCGCAAGCTGTCGGAAGTGTGTGCGCAGCAGGAGAGACAAATCTATGTTTTCGCGCCTTTTTTGCCATTTCCAGGTCGAAAAACACACAGACCCCAAAAATAAAGAAACGGCTGTCCAGCCAAAACTGAGGCTTCAAACTTGATGAAAACAGTCTCTCCCAAAATAACTCAAGGGCCGCTTGTGTTTTTTAGGCCTTCGCAAGCTATCGGAAGTGTGTGCGCGGCAGTAGAGACAAATCCATGTTTTCGCGCATTTTTTGCGATTTCAAGGTCGAAAAACACATAGGCCCCAAAATGAAAGAAACGGCTGCCGCGCCAAAACTATGGCTTCAAACTTGATGAAAACAGTCTCTCCCATAATAACTCACGGGCTACATGTGTTTTTTAGGCCTTTGCAAGCTATCGGAAGTGTGTGCGCGGCAGGAGAGACAAATCCATGTTTTCGCGCCTTTTTTGCGATTTCAAGGTCGAAAAACACATAGGCCCCAAAATGAAAGAAACGGCTGGCGCGCCAAAACTATGGCTTGAAACTTGATGAAAACAGTCTCTCCCATAATAACTCACGGGCTGCTTGTGTTTTTTAGGCCTTTGCAAGCTATCGGAAGTGTGTGCGCGGCAGGAGAGACAAATCCATGTTTTCGCGCCTTTTTTGCGATTTCAAGGTCGAAAAACACATAGGCCCCAAAATGAAAGAAACGGCTGGCGCGCCAAAACTATGACTTCAAACTTGATGAAAACAGTCTCTCCCATATTAACTCACGGGCTGATTGTGTTTTTTAGGCCTTCGCAAGCTATCGGAAGTGTGTGCGCAGCAGGAGAGACAAATCTATGTTTTCGCGCCTGTTTTGCCATTTCCAGGTCGAAAAACACACAGACCCCAAAAATAAAGAAACGGCTGTCCAGCCAAAACTGAGGCTTCAAACTTGATGAAAACAGTCTCTCCCACAAAAACTCAAGTGACGCTTGTGTTTTTTAGGCCTTCGCAAGCTATCGGAAGTGTGTGCGCGGCAGGAGAGACAAATCCATGTTTTCGCGCATTTTTTGCGATTTCAAGGTCGAAAAACACATAGGCCCCAAAATGAAAGAAACGGCTGCCGCGCCAAAACTATGGCTTCAAACTTGATGAAAACAGTCTCTCCCATATTAACTCACGGGCTGATTGTGTTTTTTAGGCCTTCGCAAGCTATCGGAAGTGTGTGCGCAGCAGGAGAGACAAATCTATGTTTTCGCGCCTTTTTTGCCATTTCCAGGTCGAAAAACACACAGACCCCAAAAATAAAGAAACGGCTGTCCAGCCAAAACTGAGGCTTCAAACTTGATGAAAACAGTCTCTCCCAAAATAACTCAAGGGCCGCTTTTGTTTTTTAGGCCTTCGCAAGCTATCGGAAGTGTGTGCGCGGCAGGAGATACAAATCCATGTTTTCGCGCCTTTTTTGCGATTTCAAGGTCGAAAAACACATAGGCCCCAAAATGAAAGAAACGGCTGCCGCGCCAAAACTATGGCTTCAAACTTGATGAAAACAGTCTCTCCCATATTAACTCACGGGCTGATTGTGTTTTTTAGGCCTTCGCAAGCTATCGGAAGTGTGTGCGCAGCAGGAGAGACAAATCTATGTTTTCGCGCCTTTTTTGCCATTTCCAGGTCGAAAAACACACAGACCTCAAAAATAAAGAAACGGCTGTCCAGCCAAAACTGAGGCTTCAAACTTGATGAAAACAGTCTCTCCCAAAATAACTCAAGGGCCGCTTGTGTTTTTTAGGCCTTCGCAAGCTATCGGAAGTGTGTGCGCGGCAGTAGAGACAAATCCATGTTTTCGCGCCTTTTTTGCGATTTCAAGGTCGAAAAACACATAGTCCCCAAAATGAAAGAAACGGCTGGCGCGCCAAAACTATGACTTCAAACTTGATGAAAACAGTCTCTCCCATATTAACTCACGGGCTGATTGTGTTTTTTAGGCCTTCGCAAGCTATCGGAAGTGTGTGCGCAGCAGGAGAGACAAATCTATGTTTTCGCGCCTGTTTTGCCATTTCCAGGTCGAAAAACACACAGACCCCAAAAATAAAGAAACGGCTGTCCAGCCAAAACTGAGGCTTCAAACTTGATGAAAACAGTCTCTCCCACAATAACTCAAGTGACGCTTGTGTTTTTTAGGCCTTCGCAAGCTATCGGAAGTGTGTGCGCGGCAGGAGAGACAAATCCATGTTTTCGCGCATTTTTTGCGATTTCAAGGTCGAAAAACACATAGGCCCCAAAATGAAAGAAACGGCTGCCGCGCCAAAACTATGGCTTCAAACTTGATGAAAACAGTCTCTCCCATATTAACTCACGGGCTGATTGTGTTTTTTAGGCCTTCGCAAGCTATCGGAAGTGTGTGCGCAGCAGGAGAGACAAATCTATGTTTTCGCGCCTTTTTTGCCATTTCCAGGTCGAAAAACACACAGACCCCAAAAATAAAGAAACGGCTGTCCAGCCAAAACTGAGGCTTCAAACTTGATGAAAACAGTCTCTCCCACAATAACTCAAGGGCCGCTTGTGTTTTTTAGGCCTTCGCAAGCTATCGGAAGTGTGTGCGCGGCAGGAGAGACAAATCCATGTTTTCGCGCATTTTTTGCGATTTCAAGGTCGAAAAACACATAGGCCCCAAAATGAAAGAAACGGCTGCCGCGCCAAAACTATGGCTTCAAACTTGATGAAAACAGTCTCTCCCATATTAACTCACGGGCTGATTGTGTTTTTTAGGCCTTCGCAAGCAATCGGAAGTGTGTGCGCGGCAGGAGATACAAATCCATGTTTTCGCGCCTTTTTTGCGATTTCAAGGTCGAAAAACACATAGGCCCCAAAATGAAAGAAACGGCTGCCGCGCCAAAACTATGGCTTCAAACTTGATGAAAACAGTCTCTCCCATAATAACTCACGGGCTGCTTGTGTTTTTTAGGCCTTTGCAAGCTATCGGAAGTGTGTGCGCGGCAGGAGATACAAATCCATGTTTTCGCGCCTTTTTTGCGATTTCAAGGTCGAAAAACACATAGGCCCCAAAATGAAAGAAACGGCTGGCGCGCCAAAACTATGACTTCAAACTTGATGAAAACAGTCTCTCCCATATTAACTCACGGGCTGATTGTGTTTTTTAGGCCTTCGCAAGCTATCGGAAGTGTGTGCGCAGCAGGAGAGACAAATCTATGTTTTCGCGCCTGCTTTGCCATTTCCAGGTCGAAAAACACACAGACCCCAAAAATAAAGAAACGGCTGTCCAGCCAAAACTGAGGCTTCAAACTTGATGAAAACAGTCTCTCCCACAATAACTCAAGTGACGCTTGTGTTTTTTAGGCCTTCGCAAGCTATCGGAAGTGTGTGCGCGGCAGGAGAGACAAATCCATGTTTTCGCGCATTTTTTGCGATTTCAAGGTCGAAAAACACATAGGCCCCAAAATGAAAGAAACGGCTGCCGCGCCAAAACTATGGCTTCAAACTTGATGAAAACAGTCTCTCCCATATTAACTCACGGGCTGATTGTGTTTTTTAGGCCTTCGCAAGCTATCGGAAGTGTGTGCGCAGCAGGAGAGACAAATCTATGTTTTCGCGCCTGCTTTGCCATTTCCAGGTCGAAAAACACACAGACCCCAAAAATAAAGAAACGGCTGTCCAGCCAAAACTGAGGCTTCAAACTTGATGAAAACAGTCTCTCCCACAATAATTCAAGTGACGCTTGTGTTTTTTAGGCCTTCGCAAGCTATCGGAAGTGTGTGCGCGGCAGGAGAGACAAATCCATGTTTTCGCGCATTTTTTGCGATTTCAAGGTCGAAAAACACATAGGCCCCAAAATGAAAGAAACGGCTGGCGCGCCAAAACTATGGCTTCAAACTTGATGAAAACAGTCTCTCCCATATTAACTCACGGGCTGATTGTGTTTTTTAGGCCTTTGCAAGCTATCGGAAGTGTGTGCGCGGCAGGAGATACAAATCCATGTTTTCGCGCCTTTTTTGCGATTTCAAGGTCGAAAAACACATAGGCCCCAAAATGAAAGAAACGGCTGGCGCGCCAAAACTATGACTTCAAACTTGATGAAAACAGTCTCTCCCATATTAACTCACGGGCTGATTGTGTTTTTTAGGCCTTCGCAAGCTATCGGAAGTGTGTGCGCAGCAGGAGAGACAAATCTATGTTTTCGCGCCTGCTTTGCCATTTCCAGGTCGAAAAACACACAGACCCCAAAAATAAAGAAACGGCTGTCCAGCCAAAACTGAGGCTTCAAACTTGATGAAAACAGTCTCTCCCACAATAACTCAAGTGACGCTTGTGTTTTTTAGGCCTTCGCAAGCTATCGGAAGTGTGTGCGCGGTAGGAGAGACAAATCCATGTTTTCGCGCATTTTTTGCGATTTCAAGGTCGAAAAACACATAGGCCCCAAAATGAAAGAAACGGCTGCCGCGCCAAAACTATGGCTTCAAACTTGATGAAAACAGTCTCTCCCATATTAACTCACGGGCTGATTGTGTTTTTTAGGCCTTCGCAAGCTATCGGAAGTGTGTGCGCAGCAGGAGAGACAAATCTATGTTTTCGCGCCTTTTTTGCCATTTCCAGGTCGAAAAACACACAGACCCCAAAAATAAAGAAACGGCTGTCCAGCCAAAACTGAGGCTTCAAACTTGATGAAAACAGTCTCTCCCAAAATAACTCAAGGGCCGCTTGTGTTTTTTAGGCCTTCGCAAGCTATCGGAAGTGTGTGCGCGGCAGGAGATACAAATCCATGTTTTCGCGCCTTTTTTGCGATTTCAAGGTCGAAAAACACATAGGCCCCAAAATGAAAGAAACGGCTGGCGCGCCAGAACTATGGCTTCAAACTTGATGAAAACAGTCTCTCCCATATTAACTCACGGGCTGATTGTGTTTTTTAGGCCTTCGCAAGCTATCGGAAGTGTGTGCGCAGCAGGAGAGACAAATCTATGTTTTCGCGCCTGTTTTGCCATTTCCAGGTCGAAAAACACACAGACCCCAAAAATAAAGAAACGGCTGTCCAGCCAAAACTGAGGCTTCAAACTTGATGAAAACAGTCTCTCCCACAATAACTCAAGGGCCGCTTGTGTTTTTTAGGCCTTCGCAAGCTATCGGAAGTGTGTGCGCGGCAGGAGAGACAAATCCATGTTTTCGCGCATTTTTTGCGATTTCAAGGTCGAAAAACACATAGGCCCCAAAATGAAAGAAACGGCTGCCGCGCCAAAACTATGGCTTCAAACTTGATGAAAACAGTCTCTCCCATAATAACTCACGGGCTGCTTGTGTTTTTTAGGCCTTTGCAAGCTATCGGAAGTGTGTGCGCGGCAGGAGATACAAATCCATGTTTTCGCGCCTTTTTTGCGATTTCAAGGTCGAAAAACACATAGGCCCCAAAATGAAAGAAACGGCTGCCGCGCCAAAACTATGGCTTCAAACTTGATGAAAACAGTCTCTCCCATATTAACTCACGGGCTGATTGTGTTTTTTAGGCCTTCGCAAGCAATCGGAAGTGTGTGCGCGGCAGGAGAGACAAATCCATGTTTTCGCGCCTTTTTTGCGATTTCAAGGTCGAAAAACACATAGGCCCCAAAATGAAAGAAACGGCTGGCGCGCCAAAACTATGGCTTCAAACTTGATGAAAACAGTCTCTCCCATAATAACTCACGGACTGCTTGTGTTTTTTAGGCCTTTGCAAGCTATCGGAAGTGTGTGCGCGGCAGGAGAGACAAATCCATGTTTTCGCGCCTTTTTTGCGATTTCCAGGTCGAAAAACACACAGACCCCAAAAATAAGGAAACGGCTGTCCAGCCAAAACTGAGGCTTCAAACTTGATGAAAACAGTCTCTCCCACAATAACTCAAGGGCCGCTTGTGTTTTTTAGGCCTTCGCAAGCTATCGGAAGTGTGTGCGCGGCAGGAGAGACAAATCCATGTTTTCGCGCATTTTTTGCGATTTCAAGGTCGAAAAACACATAGGCCCCAAAATGAAAGAAACGGCTGCCGCGCCAAAACTATGGCTTCAAACTTGATGAAAACAGTCTCTCCCATAATAACTCACAGGCTGCTTGTGTTTTTTAGGCCTTTGCAAGCTATCGGAAGTGTGTGCGCAGCAGGAGAGACAAATCTATGTTTTCGCGCCTGTTTTGCCATTTCCAGGTCGAAAAACACACAGACCCCAAAAATAAAGAAACGGCTGTCCAGCCAAAACTGAGGCTTCAAACTTGATGAAAACAGTCTCTCCCACAATAACTCAAGGGCCGCTTGTGTTTTTTAGGCCTTTGCAAGCTATCGGAAGTGTGTGCGCGGCAGGAGAGACAAATCCATGTTTTCGCGCCTTTTTTGCGATTTCAAGGTCGAAAAACACATAGGCCCCAAAATGAAAGAAACGGCTGGCGCGACAAAACTATGGCTTCAAACTTGATGAAAATAGTCTCTCCCATAATAACTCACGGGCTGCTTGTGTTTTTTAGGCCTTTGCAAGCTATCGGAAGTGTGTGCGCGGCAGGAGAGACAAATCCATGTTTTCGCGCCTTTTTTGCGATTTCCAGGTCGAAAAACACACAGACCCCAAAAATAAAGAAACGGCTGTCCAGCCAAAACTGAGGCTTCAAACTTGATGAAAACAGTCTCTCCCACAATAACTCAAGGGCCGCTTGTGTTTTTTAGGCCTTCGCAAGCTATCGGAAGTGTGTGCGCGGCAGGAGAGACAAATCCATGTTTTCGCGCATTTTTTGCGATTTCAAGGTCGAAAAACACATAGGCCCCAAAATGAAAGAAACGGCTGCCGCGCCAAAACTATGGCTTCAAACTTGATGAAAACAGTCTCTCCCATATTAACTCACGGGCTGATTGTGTTTTTTAGGCCTTCGCAAGCTATCGGAAGTGTGTGCGCAGAAGGAGAGACAAATCTATGTTTTCGCGCCTGTTTTGCCATTTCCAGGTCGAAATACACACAGACCCCAAAAATAAAGAAACGGCTGTCCAGCCAAAACTGAGGCTTCAAACTTGATGAAAACAGTCTCTCCCACAATAACTCAAGGGCCGCTTGTGTTTTTTAGGCCTTCGCAAGTTATCGGAAGTGTGTGCGCGGCAGGAGAGACAAATCCATGTTTTCGCGCATTTTTTGAGATTTCAAGGTCGAAAAACACATAGGCCCCAAAATGAAAGAAACGGCTGCCGCGCCAAAACTATGGCTTCAAACTTGATGAAAACAGTCTCTCCCATAATAACTCACGGGCTGCTTGTGTTTTTTAGGCCTTTGCAAGCTATCGGAAGTGTGTGCGCGGCAGGAGAGACAAATCCATGTTTTCGCGCCTTTTTTGCGATTTCAAGGTCGAAAAACACATAGGCCCCAAAATGAAAGAAACGGCTAGCGCGCCAAAACTATGGCTTCAAACTTGATGAAAACAGTCTCTCCCATATTAACTCACGGGCTGATTGTGTTTTTTAGGCCTTCGCAAGCTATCGGAAGTGTGTGCGCAGCAGGAGAGACAAATCTATGTTTTCGCGCCTTTTTTGCCATTTCCAGGTCGAAAAACACACAGACCCCAAAAATAAAGAAACGGCTGTCCAGCCAAAACTGAGGCTTCAAACTTGATGAAAACAGTCTCTCAGACAATAACTCAAGGGCCGCTTGTGTTTTTTAGGCCTTCGCAAGCTATCGGAAGTGTGTGCGCGGCAGGAGAGACAAATCCATGTTTTCGCGCCTTTTTTGCGATTTCAAGGTCGAAAAACACATAGGCCCCAAAATGAAAGAAACGGCTGCCGCGCCAAAACTATGGCTTCAAACTTGATGAAAACAGTCTCTCCCCTAATAACTCACGGGCTGCTTGTGTTTTTTAGGCCTTTGCACGCTATCGGAAGTGTGTGCGCGGCAGGAGAGACAAATCCATGTTTTCGTGCCTTTTTTGCCATTTCCAGGTCGAAAAACACAAAGGCCCCAAAAATAAAGAAACGGCTGTCCAACCAAAACTGAGGCTTCAAACTTGATGAAAACAGTCTCTCAGACAATAACTCAAGGGCCGCTTGTGTTTTTTAGGCCTTCGCAAGCTATCGGAAGTGTGTGCGCGGCAGGAGAGACAAATCCATGTTTTCGCGCCTTTTTTGCCATTTCCAGGTCGAAAAACACAAAGGCCCCGAAATGAAAGAAACGGCTGCTGCGCCAAAACTATGACTTCAAACTTGATGAAAACAGTCTCTCCCACAATAACTCAAGGGCTGCTTGTGTTTTTTAGGCCTTCGCAAGATATCGGAAGTGTGTGCGCGGCAGGAGAGACAAATCAATGTTTTCGCACCTTTTTTGCGATTTCAAGGTCGAAAAACACATTGGCCCCAAAATGAAAGAAACGGCTGGCGCGCCAAAACTATGGCTTCAAACTTGATGAAAACAGTCTCTCCCATAATAACTCACGGGCTGCTTGTGTTTTTTAGGCCTTTGCAAGCTATCGGAAGTGTGTGCGCGGCAGGAGAGACAAATCCATGTTTTCGCGCCTTTTTTGCGATTTCAAGGTCGAAAAACACATAGGCCCCAAAATGAAAGAAACGGCTAGCGCGCCAAAACTATGGCTTCAAACTTGATGAAAACAGTCTCTCCCATATTAACTCACGGGCTGATTGTGTTTTTTAGGCCTTCGCAAGCTATCGGAAGTGTGTGCGCAGCAGGAGAGACAAATCTATGTTTTCGCGCCTTTTTTGCCATTTCCAGGTCGAAAAACACACAGACCCCAAAAATAAAGAAACGGCTGTCCAGCCAAAACTGAGGCTTCAAACTTGATGAAAACAGTCTCTCAGACAATAACTCAAGGGCCGCTTGTGTTTTTTAGGCCTTCGCAAGCTATCGGAAGTGTGTGCGCGGCAGGAGAGACAAATCCATGTTTTCGCGCCTTTTTTGCGATTTCAAGGTCGAAAAACACATAGGCCCCAAAATGAAAGAAACGGCTGCCGCGCCAAAACTATGGCTTCAAACTTGATGAAAACAGTCTCTCCCCTAATAACTCACGGGCTGCTTGTGTTTTTTAGACCTTTGCACGCTTTCGGAAGTGTGTGCGCGGCAGGAGAGACAAATCCATGTTTTCGCACCTTTTTTGCGATTTCAAGGTCGAAAAACACATAGGCCCCAAAATGAAAGAAACGGCTGCCGCGCCAAAACTATGGCTTCAAACTTGATGAAAACAGTCTCTCCCATAATAACTCACGGGCTGCTTGTGTTTTTTAGGCCTTTGCAAGCTATCGGAAGTGTGTGCGCTGCAGGAGAGACAAATCCATGTTTTCGCACCTTTTTTGCGATTTCAAGGTCGAAAAACACATAGGCCCCAAAATGAAAGAAACGGCTGCCGCGCCAAAACTATGGCTTCAAACTTGATGAAAACAGTCTCTCCCATATTAACTCACGGGCTGATTGTGTTTTTTAGGCCTTCGCAAGCTATCGGAAGTGTGTGCGCAGCAGGAGAGACAAATCTATGTTTTCGCGCCTGTTTTGCCATTTCCGGTTAGGGTTAGGGTTGTGGTCAGGGTCGGGGTTGGGGTTAGGGAAAGGGATAGGGTCGGGGTCGGGTTGATGGTTATGGTTAGGGTTGTGGTCAGGGTCGGGGTTGGGGTTAGGGAAAGGGATAGGGTCGGGGTCGGGTTGATGGTTATGGTTAGGGTTGTGGTCAGGGTCGGGGTCGGGGTTGGGGTTAGGGAAAGGGATAGGGTCGGGGTCGGGTTGATGGTTATGGTTAGGGTTGTGGTCAGGGTCGGGGTCGGGGTTGGGGTTAGGGAAAGGGATAGGGTCGGGGTCGGGTTGATGGTTATGGTTAGGGTTGTGGTCAGGGTCGGGGTCGGGGTTGGGGTTAGGGAAAGGGATAGGGTCGGGGTCGGTTTGATGGTTATGGTTAGGGTTGTGGTCAGGGTCGGGGTCGGGGTTGGGGTTAGGGAAAGGGATAGGGTCGGGGTCGGGTTGATGGTTATGGTTAGGGTTGTGGTCAGGGTCGGGGTCGGGGTTGGGGTTAGGGAAAGGGATAGGGTCGGGGTCGGGTTGATGGTTATGGTTAGGGTTGTGGTCAGGGTCGGGGTCGGGGTTGGGGTTAGGGAAAGGGATAGGGTCGGGGTCGGGTTGATGGTTATGGTTAGGGTTGTGGTCAGGGTCGGGTCGGGGTTGGGGTTAGGGAAAGGGATAGGGTCAGGGTCGGGTTGATGGTTATGGTTAGGGTTGTGGTCAGGGTCGGGGTCGGGGTTGGGGTTAGGGAAAGGGATAGGGTCGGGGTCGGGTTGATGGTTATGGTTAGGGTTGTGGTCAGGGTCGGGGTCGGGGTTGGGGTTAGGGAAAGGGATAGGGTCGGGGTCGGGTTGATGGTTATGGTTAGGGTTGTGGTCAGGGTCGGGGTCGGGGTTGGGGTTAGGGAAAGGGATAGGGTCGGGGTCGGGTTGATGGTTTTGGTTAGGGTTGTGGTCAGGGTCGGGGTCGGGGTTGGGGTTAGGGAAAGGGATAGGGTCGGGGTCGGGTTGATGGTTATGGTTAGGGTTGTGGTCAGGGTCGGGGTCGGGGTTGGGGTTAGGGAAAGGGATAGGGTCGGGGTCGGGTTGATGGTTATGGTTAGGGTTGTGGTCAGGGTCGGGGTTGGGGTTAGGGTTAGGGAAAGGGATAGGGTCGGGGTCGGGTTGATGGTTATGGTTAGGGTTGTGGTCAGGGTCGGGGTTGGGGTTAGGGAAAGGGATAGGGTCGGGGTCGGGTTGATGGTTATGGTTAGGGTTGTGGTCAGGGTCGGGGTCGGGGTTGGGGTTAGGGAAAGGGATAGGGTCGGGGTCGGGTTGATGGTTATGGTTAGGGTTGTGGTCAGGGTCGGGGTCGGGGTTGGGGTTAGGGAAAGGGATAGGGTCGGGGTCGGGTTGATGGTTATGGTTAGGGTTGTGGTCAGGGTCGGGGTCGGGGTTGGGGTTAGGGAAAGGGATAGGGTCGGGGTCGGGTTGATGGTTATGGTTAGGGTCGGGGTCGGGGTTGGGGTTAGGGAAAGGGATAGGGTCGGGGTCGGGTTGATGGTTATGGTTAGGGTTGTGGTCAGGGTCGGGGTCGGGGTTGGGGTTAGGGAAAGGGATAGGGTCGGGGTCGGGTTGATGGTTATGGTTAGGGTTGTGGTCAGGGTCGGGGTTGGGGTTAGGGAAAGGGATAGGGTCGGGGTCGGGTGTATGGTTATGGTTAGGGTTGTGGTCAGGGTCGGGGTCGGGGTTGGGGTTAGGGAAAGGGATAGGGTCGGGGTCGGGTTGATGGTTATGGTTAGGGTTGTGGTCAGGGTCGGGGTCGGGGTTGGGGTTAGGGAAAGGGATAGGGTCGGGGTCGGGTTGATGGTTATGGTTAGGGAAAGGGATAGGGTCGGGGTCGGGTTGATGGTTATGGTTAGGGTTGTGGTCAGGGTCGGGGTCGGGGTTGGGGTTAGGGAAAGGGATAGGGTCGGGGTCGGGTTGATGGTTATGGTTAGGGTTGTGGTCAGGGTCGGGGTCGGGGTTGGGGTTAGGGAAAGGGATAGGGTCGGGGTCGGGTTGATGGTTATGGTTAGGGTTGTGGTCAGGGTCGGGGTCGGGGTAGGGGTTAGGGAAAGGGATAGGGTCGGGGTCGGGTTGATGGTTATGGTTAGGGTTGTGGTCAGGGTCGGGGTCGGGGTTGGGGTTAGGGAAAGGGATAGGGTCGGGGTCGGGTTGATGGTTATGGTTAGGGTTGTGGTCAGGGTCGGGGTCGGGGTTGGGGTTAGGGAAAGGGATAGGGTCGGGGTCGGGTTGATGGTTATGGTTAGGGTTGTGGTCAGGGTCGGGGTCGGGGTTGGGGTTAGGGAAAGGGATAGGGTCGGGGTCGGGTTGATGGTTATGGTTAGGGTTGTGGTCAGGGTCGGGGTCGGGGTTGGGGTTAGGGAAAGGGATAGGGTCGGGGTCGGGTGATGGTTATGGTTAGGGTTGTGGTCAGGGTCGGGGTTGGGGTTAGGGAAAGGGATAGGGTCGGGGTCGGGTTGATGGTTATGGTTAGGGTTGTGGTCAGGGTCGGGGTCGGGGTTGGGGTTAGGGAAAGGGATAGGGTCGGGGTCGGGTTGATGGTTATGGTTAGGGTTGTGGTCAGGGTCGGGGTTGGGGTTAGTGAAAGGGATAGGGTCGGGGTCGGGTTTATGGTTATGGTTAGGGTTGTGGTCAGGGTCGGGGTCGGGGTTGGGGTTAGGGAAAGGGATAGGGTCGGGGTCGGGTTGATGGTTATGGTTAGGGTTGTGGTCAGGGTCGGGGTCGGGGTTGGGGTTAGGGAAAGGCATAGGGTCGGGGTCGGGTTGATGGTTATGGTTAGGGTTGTGGTCAGGGTCGTGGTCGGGGTTGGGGTTAGGGAAAGGGATAGGGTCGGGGTCGGGTTGATGGTTATGGTTAGGGTTGTGGTCAGGGTCGGGGTCGGGGTTGGGGTTAGGGAAAGGGATAGGGTCGGGGTCGGGTTGATGGTTATGGTTAGGGTTGTGGTCAGGGTCGGGGTCGGGGTTGGGGTTAGGGAAAGGGATAGGGTCGGGGTCGGGTTGATGGTTATGGTTAGGGTTGTGGTCAGGGTCGGGATCGGGGTTGGGGTTAGGGAAAGGGATAGGGTCGGGGTCGGGTTGATGGTTATGGTTAGGGTTGTGGTCAGGGTCGGGGTCGGGGTTGGGGTTAGGGAAAGTGATAGGGTCGGGGTCGGGTTGATGGTTATGGTTAGGGTTGTGGTCAGGGTCGGGGTCGGGGTTGGGGTTAGGGAAAGGGATAGGGTCGGGGTCGGGTTGATGGTTATGGTTAGGGTTGTGGTCAGGGTCGGGGTTGGGGTTAGTGAAAGGGATAGGGTCGGGGTCGGGTTTATGGTTATGGTTAGGGTTGTGGTCAGGGTCGGGGTCGGGGTTGGGGTTAGGGAAAGGGATAGGGTCGGGGTCGGGTTGATGGTTATGGTTAGGGTTGTGGTCAGGGTCGGGGTCGGGGTTGGGGTTAGGGAAAGGCATAGGGTCGGGGTCGGGTTGATGGTTATGGTTAGGGTTGTGGTCAGGGTCGGGGTCGGGGTTGGGGTTAGGGAAAGGGATAGGGTCGGGGTCGGGTTGATGGTTATGGTTAGGGTTGTGGTCAGGGTCGGGGTCGGGGTTGGGGTTAGGGAAAGGGATAGGGTCGGGGTCGGGTTGATGGTTATGGTTAGGGTTGTGGTCAGGGTCGGGGTCGGGGTTGGGGTTAGGGAAAGGGATAGGGTCGGGGTCGGGTTGATGGTTATGGTTAAGGTCGGGGTCGGGTTGATGGTTATGGTTAGGGTTGTGGTCAGGGTCGGGGTCGGGGTTGGGGTTAGGGAAAGGGATAGGGTCGGGGTCGGGTTGATGGTTATGGTTAGGGTTGTGGTCAGGGTCGGGGTTGGGGTTAGGGAAAGGGATAGGGTCGGGGTCGGGTTGATGGTTATGGTTAGGGTTGTGGTCAGGGTCGGGGTCGGGGTTGGGGTTAGGGAAAGGGATAGGGTCGGGGTCGGGTTGATGGTTATGGTTAGGGTTGTGGTCAGGGTCGGGGTCGGGGTTGGGGTTAGGGAAAGGGATAGGGTCGGGGTCGGGTTGATGGTTATGGTTAGGGTTGTGGTCAGGGTCGGGGTCGGGGTTGGGGTTAGGGAAAGGGATAGGGTCGGGGTCGGGTTGATGGTTATGGTTAGGGTTGTGGTCAGGGTCGGGGTCGGGGTTGGGGTTAGGGAAAGGGATAGGGTCGGGGTCGGGTTGATGGTTATGGTTAGGGTTGTGGTCAGGGTCGGGGTCGGGGTTGGGGTTAGGGAAAGGGATAGGGTCGGGGTCGGGTTGATGGTTATGGTTAGGGTTGTGGTCAGGGTCGGGGTCGGGGTTGGGGTTAGGGAAAGGGATAGGGTCGGGGTCGGGTTGATGGTTATGGTTAGGGTTGTGGTCAGGGTCGGGGTCGGGGTTGGGGTTAGGGAAAGGGATAGGGTCGGGGTCGGGTTGATGGTTATGGTTAGGGTTGTGGTCAGGGTCGGGGTCGGGGTTGGGGTTAGGGAAAGGGATAGGGTCGGGGTCGGGTTGATGGTTATGGTTAGGGTTGTGGTCAGGGTCGGGGTTGGGGTTAGGGAAAGGGATAGGGTCGGGGTCGGGTTGATGGTTATGGTTAGGGTTGTGGTCAGGGTCGGGGTCGGGGTTGGGGTTAGGGAAAGGGATAGGGTCGGGGTCGGGTTGATGGTTATGGTTAGGGTTGTGGTCAGGGTCGGGGTCGGGGTTGGGGTTAGGGAAAGGGATAGGGTCGGGGTCGGGTTGATGGTTATGGTTAGGGTTGTGGTCAGGGTCGGGGTCGGGGTTGGGGTTAGGGAAAGGGATAGGGTCGGGGTCGGGTTGATGGTTATGGTTAGGGTTGTGGTCAGGGTCGGGGTCGGGGTTGGGGTTAGGGAAAGGGATAGGGTCGGGGTCGGGTTGATGGTTATGGTTAGGGTTGTGGTCAGGGTCGGGGTCGGGGTTGGGGTTAGGGAAAGGGATAGGGTCGGGGTCGGGTTGATGGTTATGGTTAGGGTTGTGGTCAGGGTCGGGGTCGGGGTTGGGGTTAGGGAAAGGGATAGGGTCGGGGTCGGGTTGATGGTTATGGTTAGGGTTGTGGTCAGGGTCGGGGTTGGGGTTAGGGAAAGGGATAGGGTCGGGGTCGGGTTGATGGTTATGGTTAGGGTTGTGGTCAGGGTCGGGGTCGGGGTTGGGGTTAGGGAAAGGGATAGGGTCGGGGTCGGGTTGATGGTTGTGGTCAGGGTCGGGGTCGGGGTTGGGGTTAGGGAAAGGGATAGGGTCGGGGTCGGGTGGATGGTTGTGGTCAAGGTCGGGGTCGGGGTTGGGGTTAGGGAAATGGATAGGGTCGGGGTCGGGTTGATGGTTATGGTTAGGGTTGTGGTCAGGGTCGGGGTCGGGGTTGGGGTTAGGGAAAGGGATAGGGTCGGGGTCGGGTTGATGGTTATGGTTAGGGTTGTGGTCAGGGTCGGGGTCGGGGTAGGGGTTAGGGAAAGGGATAGGGTCGGGGTCGGGTTGATGGTTATGGTTAGGGTTGTGGTCAGGGTCGGGGTCGGGGTTGGGGTTAGGGAAAGGGATAGGGTCGGGGTCGGGTTGATGGTTATGGTTAGGGTTGTGGTCAGGGTCGGGGTCGGGGTTGGGGTTAGGGAAAGCGATAGGGTCGGGGTCGGGTTGATGGTTATGGTTAGGGTTGTGGTCAGGGTCGGGGTCGGGGTTGGGGTTAGGGAAAGGGATAGGGTCGGGGTCGGGTTGATGGTTATGGTTAGGGTTGTGGTCAGGGTCGGGGTCGGGGTTGGGGTTAGGGAAAGGGATAGGGTCGGGGTCGGGTTGATGGTTATGGTTAGGGTTGTGGTCAGGGTCGGGGTCGGGGTTGGGGTTAGGGAAAGGGATAGGGTCGGGGTCGGGTTGATGGTTATGGTTAGGGTTGTGGTCAGGGTCGGGGTCGGGGTTGGGGTTAGGGAAAGGGATAGGGTCGGGGTCGGGTTGATGGTTATGGTTAGGGTTGTGGTCAGGGTCGGGGTCGGGGTTGGGGTTAGGGAAAGGGAAAGGGATAGGGTCGGGGTCGGGTTGATGGTTATGGTTAGGGTTGTGGTCAGGGTCGGGGTCGGGGTTGGGGTTAGGGAAAGGGATAGGGTCGGGGTCGGGTTGATGGTTATGGTTAGGGTTGTGGTCAGGGTCGGGGTCGGGGTTGGGGTTAGGGAAAGGGATATGGTCGGGGTCGGGTTGATGGTTATGGTTAGGGTTGTGGTCAGGGTCGGGGTCGGGGTTGGGGTTAGGGAAAGGGATAGGGTCGGGGTCGGGTTGATGGTTATGGTTAGGGTTGTGGTCAGGGTCGGGGTTGGGGTTAGGGAAAGGGATAGGGTCGGGGTCGGGTTGATGGTTATGGTTAGGGTTGTGGTCAGGGTCGGGGTTGGGGTTAGGGAAAGGGATAGGGTCGGGGTCGGGTTGATGGTTATGGTTAGGGTTGTGGTCAGGGTCGGGGTCGGGGTTGGGGTTAGGGAAAGGGATAGGGTCGGGGTCGGGTTGATGGTTATGGTTAGGGTTGTGGTCAGGGTCGGGGTCGGGGTTGGGGTTAGGGAAAGGGATAGGGTCGGGGTCGGGTTGATGGTTATGGTTAGGGTTGTGGTCAGGGTCGGGGTCGGGGTTGGGGTTAGGGAAAGGGATAGGGTCGGGGTCGGGTTGATGGTTATGGTTAGGGTTGTGGTCAGGGTCGGGGTCGGGGTTGGGGTTAGGGAAAGGGATAGGGTCGGGGTCGGGTTGATGGTTATGGTTAGGGTTGTGGTCAGGGTCGGGTCGGGGTTGGGGTTAGGGAAAGGGATAGGGTCGGGGTCGGGTTGATGGTTATGGTTAGGGTTGTGGTCAGGGTCGGGGTCGGGGTTGGGGTTAGGGAAAGGGATAGGGTCGGGGTCGGGTTGATGGTTATGGTTAGGGTTGTGGTCAGGGTCGGGGTCGGGGTTGGGGTTAGGGAAAGGGATAGGGTCGGGGTCGGGTTGATGGTTATGGTTAGGGTTGTGGTCAGGGTCGGGGTCGGGGTTGGGGTTAGGGAAAGGGATATGGTCGGGGTCGGGTTGATGGTTATGGTTAGGGTTGTGGTCAGGGTCGGGGTCGGGGTTGGGGTTAGGGAAAGGGATAGGGTCGGGGTCGGGTTGATGGTTATGGTTAGGGTTGTGGTCAGGGTCGGGGTCGGGGTTGGGGTTAGGGAAAGGGATAGGGTCGGGGTCGGGTTGATGGTTATGGTTAGGGTTGTGGTCAGGGTCGGGGTCGGGGTTGGGGTTAGGGAAAGGGATATGGTCGGGGTCGGGTTGATGGTTATGGTTAGGGTTGTGGTCAGGGTCGGGGTCGGGGTTGGGGTTAGGGAAAGGGATAGGGTCGGGGTCGGGTTGATGGTTATGGTTAGGGTTGTGGTCAGGGTCGGGTTGGGGTTAGGGAAAGGGATAGGGTCGGGGTCGGGTTGATGGTTATGGTTAGGGTTGTGGTCAGGGTCGGGGTCGGGGTTGGGGTTAGGGAAAGGGATAGGGTCGGGGTCGGGTTGATGGTTATGGTTAGGGTTGTGGTCAGGGTCGGGGTCGGGGTCGGGGTTGGGGTTAGGGAAAGGGATATGGTCGGGGTCAGGTTGATGGTTATGGTTAGGGTTGTGGTCAGGGTCGGGGTCGGGGTTGGGGTTAGGGAAAGGGATAGGGTCGGGGTCGGGTTGATGGTTATGGTTAGGGTTGTGGTCAGGGTCGGGGTTGGGGTTAGGGAAAGGGATAGGGTCGGGGTCGGGTTGATGGTTATGGTTAGGGTTGTGGTCAGGGTCGGGGTTGGGGTTAGGGAAAGGGATAGGGTCGGGGTCGGGTTGATGGTTATGGTTAGGGTTGTGGTCAGGGTCGGGGTCGGGGTTGGGGTTAGGGAAAGGGATAGGGTCGGGGTCGGGTTGATGGTTATGGTTAGGGTTGTGGTCAGGGTCGGGGTCGGGGTTGGGGTTAGGGAAAGGGATAGGGTCGGGGTCGGGTTGATGGTTATGGTTAGGGTTGTGGTCAGGGTCGGGGTCGGGGTTGGGGTTAGGGAAAGGGATAGGGTCGGGGTCGGGTTGATGGTTATGGTTAGGGTTGTGGTCAGGGTCGGGGTCGGGGTTGGGGTTAGGGAAAGGGATAGGGTCGGGGTCGGGTTGATGGTTATGGTTAGGGTTGTGGTCAGGGTCGGGGTCGGGGTTGGGGTTAGGGAAAGGGATAGGGTCGGGGTCGGGTTGATGGTTATGGTTAGGGTTGTGGTCAGGGGTCGGGGTTGGGGTTAGGGAAAGGGATAGGGTCGGGGTCGGGTTGATGGTTATGGTTAGGGTTGTGGTCAGGGTCGGGGTCGGGGTTGGGGTTAGGGAAAGGGATAGGGTCGGGGTCGGGTTGATGGTTATGGTTAGGGTTGTGGTCAGGGTCGGGGTCGGGGTTGGGGTTAGGGAAAGGTATAGGGTCGGGGTCGGGTTGATGGTTATGGTTAGGGTTGTGGTCAGGGTCGGGGTTGGGGTTAGGGAAAGGGATAGGGTCGGTGTCGGGTTGATGGTTATGGTTAGGGTTGTGGTCAGGGTCGGGGTCGGGGTTGGGGTTAGGGAAAGGGATAGGGTCGGGGTCGGGTTGATGGTTATGGTTAGGGTTGTGGTCAGGGTCGGGGTCGGGGTTGGGGTTAGGGAAAGGGATAGGGTCGGGGTCGGGTTGATGGTTATGGTTAGGGTTGTGGTCAGGGTCGGGGTCGGGGTTGGGGTTAGGGAAAGGGATAGGGTCGGGGTCGGGTTGATGGTTATGGTTAGGGTTGTGGTCAGAATCGGGGTCGGGGTCGGGGTTGGGGTTAGGGAAAGGGATAGGGTCGGGGTCGGGTTGATGGTTATGGTTAGGGTTGTGGTCAGGGTCGGGGTCGGGGTTGGGGTTAGGGAAAGGGATAGGGTCGGGGTCGGGTTGATGGTTATGGTTAGGGTTGTGGTCAGGGTCGGGGTCGGGGTTGGGGTTAGGGAAAGGGATAGGGTCGGGGTCGGGTTGATGGTTATGGTTAGGGTTGTGGTCAGGGTCGGGGTCGGGGTTGGGGTTAGGGAAAGGGATAGGGTCGGGGTCGGGTTGATGGTTATGGTTAGGGTTGTGGTCAGGGTCGGGGTCGGGGTTGGGGTTAGGGAAAGGGATAGGGTCGGGGTCGGGTTGATGGTTATGGTTAGGGTTGTGGTCAGGGTCGGGGTCGGGGTTGGGGTTAGGGAAAGGGATAGGGTCGGGGTCGGGTTGATGGTTATGGTTAGGGTTGTGGTCAGGGTCGGGGTCGGGGTTGGGGTTAGGGAAAGGGATAGGGTCGGGGTCGGGTTGATGGTTATGGTTAGGGTTGTGGTCAGGGTCGGGGTTGGGGTTAGTGAAAGGGATAGGGTCGGGGTCGGGTTTATGGTTATGGTTAGGGTTGTGGTCAGGGTCGGGGTCGGGGTTGGGGTTAGGGAAAGGGATAGGGTCGGGGTCGGGTTGATGGTTATGGTTAGGGTTGTGGTCAGGGTCGGGGTCGGGGTTGGGGTTAGGGAAAGGGATAGGGTCGGGGTCGGGTTGATGGTTATGGTTAGGGTTGTGGTCAGGGTCGGGGTCGGGGTTGGGGTTAGGGAAAGGGATAGGGTCGGGGTCGGGTTGATGGTTATGGTTAGGGTTGTGGTCAGGGTCGGGGTCGGGGTTGGGGTTAGGGAAAGGGATAGGGTCGGGGTCGGGTTGATGGTTATGGTTAGGGTTGTGGTCAGGGTCGGGGTTGGGGTTGGGGTTAGGGAAAGGGATAGGGTCGGGGTCGGGTTGATGGTTATGGTTAGGGTTGTGGTCAGGGTCGGGGTCGGGGTTGGGGTTAGGGAAAGGGATAGGGTCGGGGTCGGGTTGATGGTTATGGTTAGGGTTGTGGTCAGGGTCGGGGTTGGGGTTAGGGAAAGGGATAGGGTCGGGGTCGGGTTGATGGTTATGGTTAGGGTTGTGGTCAGGGTCGGGGTCGGGGTTGGGGTTAGGGAAAGGGATAGGGTCGGGGTCGGGTTGATGGTTATGGTTAGGGTTGTGGTCAGGGTCGGGGTCGGGGTTGGGGTTAGGGAAAGGGATAGGGTCGGGGTCGGGTTGATGGTTATGGTTAGGGTTGTGGTCAGGGTCGGGGTCGGGGTTGGGGTTAGGGAAAGGGATAGGGTCGGGGTCGGGTTGATGGTTATGGTTAGGGTTGTGGTCAGGGTCGGGGTCGGGGTTGGGGTTAGGGAAAGGGATAGGGTCGGGGTCGGGTTGATGGTTATGGTTAGGGTTGTGGTCAGGGTCGGGGTCGGGGTTGGGGTTAGGGAAAGGGATAGGGTCGGGGTCGGGTTGATGGTTATGGTTAGGGTTGTGGTCAGGGTCGGGGTCGGGGTTGGGGTTAGGGAAAGGGATAGGGTCGGGGTCGGGTTGATGGTTATGGTTAGGGTTGTGGTCAGGGTCGGGGTCGGGGTTGGGGTTAGGGAAAGGGATAGGGTCGGGGTCGGGTTGATGGTTATGGTTAGGGTTGTGGTCAGGGTCGGGGTCGGGGTTGGGGTTAGGGAAAGGGATAGGGTCGGGGTCGGGTTGATGGTTATGGTTAGGGTTGTGGTCAGGGTCGGGGTCGGGGTTGGGGTTAGGGAAAGGGATAGGGTCGGGGTCGGGTTGATGGTTATGGTTAGGGTTGTGGTCAGGGTCGGGGTCGGGGTTGGGGTTAGGGAAAGGGATAGGGTCGGGGTCGGGTTGATGGTTATGGTTAGGGTTGTGGTCAGGGTCGGGGTCGGGGTTGGGGTTAGGGAAAGGGATAGGGTCGGGGTCGGGTTGATGGTTATGGTTAGGGTTGTGGTCAGGGTCGGGGTAGGGGTTGGGGTTAGGGAAAGGGATAGGGTCGGGGTCGGGTTGATGGTTATGGTTAGGGTTGTGGTCAGGGTCGGGGTCGGGGTTGGGGTTAGGGAAAGGGATAGGGTCGGGGTCGGGTTGATGGTTATGGTTAGGGTTGTGGTCAGGGTCGGGGGTTGGGGTTAGGGAAAGGGATAGGGTCGGGGTCGGGTTGATGGTTATGGTTAGGGTTGTGGTCAGGGTCGGGGTCGGGGTTGGGGTTAGGGAAAGGGATAGGGTCGGGGTCGGGTTGATGGTTATGGTTAGGGTTGTGGTCAGGGTCGGGGTCGGGGTTGGGGTTAGGGAAAGGGATAGGGTCGGGGTCGGGTTGATGGTTATGGTTAGGGTTGTGGTCAGGGTCGGGGTTGGGGTTGGGGTTAGGGAAAGGGATAGGGTCGGGGTCGGGTTGATGGTTATGGTTAGGGTTGTGGTCAGGGTCGGGGTCGGGGTTGGGGTTAGGGAAAGGGATAGGGTCGGGGTCGGGTTGATGGTTATGGTTAGGGTTGTGGTCAGGGTCGGGGTTGGGGTTAGGGAAAGGGATAGGGTCGGGGTCGGGTTGATGGTTATGGTTAGGGTTGTGGTCAGGGTCGGGGTCGGGGTTGGGGTTAGGGAAAGGGATAGGGTCGGGGTCGGGTTGATGGTTATGGTTAGGGTTGTGGTCAGGGTCGGGGTCGGGGTTGGGGTTAGGGAAAGGGATAGGGTCGGGGTCGGGTTGATGGTTATGGTTAGGGTTGTGATCAGGGTCGGGGTCGGGGTTGGGGTTAGGGAAAGGGATAGGGTCGGGGTCGGGTTGATGGTTATGGTTAGGGTTGTGGTCAGGGTCGGGGTCGGGGTTGGGGTTAGGGAAAGGGATAGGGTCGGGGTCGGGTTGATGGTTATGGTTAGGGTTGTGGTCAGGGTCGGGGTCGGGGTTGGGGTTAGGGAAAGGGATAGGGTCGGGGTCGGGTTGATGGTTATGGTTAGGGTTGTGGTCAGGGTCGGGGTCGGGGTTGGGGTTAGGGAAAGGGATAGGGTCGGGGTCGGGTTGATGGTTATGGTTAGGGTTGTGGTCAGGGTCGGGGTTGGGGTTAGGGAAAGGGATAGGGTCGGGGTCGGGTTGATGGTTATGGTTAGGGTTGTGGTCAGGGTCGGGGTCGGGGTTGGGGTTAGGGAAAGGGATAGGTTCGGGGTCGGGTTGATGGTTGTGGTCAGGGTCGGGGTCGGGGTTGGGGTTAGGGAAAGGGATAGGGTCGGGGTCGGGTGGATGGTTGTGGTCAAGGTCGGGGTCGGGGTTGGGGTTAGGGAAAGGGATAGGGTCGGGGTCGGGTTGATGGTTATGGTTAGGGTTGTGGTCAGGGTCGGGGTCGGGGTTGGGGTTAGGGAAAGGGATAGGGTCGGGGTCGGGTTGATGGTTATGGTTAGGTTGTGGTCAGGGTCGGGGTCGGGGTAGGGGTAGGGGTTAGGGAAAGGGATAGGGTCGGGGTCGGGTTGATGGTTATGGTTAGGGTTGTGGTCAGGGTCGGGGTCGGGGTTGGGGTTAGGGAAAGGGATAGGGTCGGGTCGGGTTGATGGTTATGGTTAGGGTTGTGGTCAGGGTCGGGGTCGGGGTTGGGGTTAGGGAAAGGGATAGGGTCGGGGTCGGGTTGATGGTTATGGTTAGGGTTGTGGTCAGGGTCGGGGTCGGGGTTGGGGTTAGGGAAAGGGATAGGGTCGGGGTCGGGTTGATGGTTATGGTTAGGGTTGTGGTCAGGGTCGGGGTCGGGGTTGGGGTTAGGGAAAGGGATAGGGTCGGGGTCGGGTTGATGGTTATGGTTAGGGTTGTGGTCAGGGTCGGGGGGGTTGGGGTTAGGGAAAGGGATAGGGTCGGGGTCGGGTTGATGGTTATGGTTAGGGTTGTGGTCAGGGTCGGGGTCGGGGTTGGGGTTAGGGAAAGGGATAGGGTCGGGGTCGGGTTGATGGTTATGGTTAGGGTTGTGGTCAGGGTCGGGGTCGGGGTTGGGGTTAGGGAAAGGTATAGGGTCGGGGTCGGGTTGATGGTTATGGTTAGGGTTGTGGTCAGGGGTCGGGGTTGGGGTTAGGGAAAGGGATAGGGTCGGTGTCGGGTTGATGGTTATGGTTAGGGTTGTGGTCAGGGTCGGGGTCGGGGTTGGGGTTAGGGAAAGGGATAGGTCGGGGTCGGGTTGATGGTTATGGTTAGGGTTGTGGTCAGGGTCGGGGTCGGGGTTGGGGTTAGGGAAAGGGATAGGGTCGGGGTCGGGTTGATGGTTATGGTTAGGGTTGTGGTCAGGGTCGGGGTCGGGGTTGGGGTTAGGGAAAGGGATAGGGTCGGGGTCGGGTTGATGGTTATGGTTAGGGTTGTGGTCAGAATCGGGGTCGGGGTCGGGTTGGGGTTAGGGAAAGGGATAGGGTCGGGGTCGGGTTGATGGTTATGGTTAGGGTTGTGGTCAGGGTCGGGGTCGGGGTTGGGGTTAGGGAAAGGGATAGGGTCGGGGTCGGGTTGATGGTTATGGTTAGGGTTGTGGTCAGGGTCGGGGTCGGGGTTGGGGTTAGGAAAGGGATAGGGTCGGGGTCGGGTTGATGGTTATGGTTAGGGTTGTGGTCAGGGTCGGGGTCGGGGTTGGGGTTAGGGAAAGGGATAGGGTCGGGGTCGGGTTGATGGTTATGGTTAGGGTTGTGGTCAGGGTCGGGGTCGGGGTTGGGGTTAGGGAAAGGGATAGGGTCGGGGTCGGGTTGATGGTTATGGTTAGGGTTGTGGTCAGGGTCGGGGTCGGGGTTGGGGTTAGGGAAAGGGATAGGGTCGGGGTCGGGTTGATGGTTATGGTTAGGGTTGTGGTCAGGGTCGGGGTCGGGGTTGGGGTTAGGGAAAGGGATAGGGTCGGGGTCGGGTTGATGGTTATGGTTAGGGTTGTGGTCAGGGTCGGGGGTTGGGGTTAGTGAAAGGGATAGGGTCGGGGTCGGGTTTATGGTTATGGTTAGGGTTGTGGTCAGGGTCGGGGTCGGGGTTGGGGTTAGGGAAAGGGATAGGGTCGGGGTCGGGTTGATGGTTATGGTTAGGGTTGTGGTCAGGGTCGGGGTCGGGGTTGGGGTTAGGGAAAGGGATAGGGTCGGGGTCGGGTTGATGGTTATGGTTAGGGTTGTGGTCAGGGTCGGGGTCGGGGTTGGGGTTAGGGAAAGGGATAGGGTCGGGGTCGGGTTGATGGTTATGGTTAGGGTTGTGGTCAGGGTCGGGTCGGGGTTGGGGTTAGGGAAAGGGATAGGGTCGGGGTCGGGTTGATGGTTATGGTTAGGGTTGTGGTCAGGGTCGGGGTTGGGGTTGGGGTTAGGGAAAGGGATAGGGTCGGGGTCGGGTTGATGGTTATGGTTAGGGTTGTGGTCAGGGTCGGGGTCGGGGTTGGGGTTAGGGAAAGGGATAGGGTCGGGGGTCGGGTTGATGGTTATGGTTAGGGTTGTGGTCAGGGTCGGGGGGTTGGGGTTAGGGAAAGGGATAGGGTCGGGGTCGGGTTGATGGTTATGGTTAGGGTTGTGGTCAGGGTCGGGGTCGGGGTTGGGGTTAGGGAAAGGGATAGGGTCGGGGTCGGGTTGATGGTTATGGTTAGGGTTGTGGTCAGGGTCGGGGTCGGGGTTGGGGTTAGGGAAAGGGATAGGGTCGGGGTCGGGTTGATGGTTATGGTTAGGGTTGTGGTCAGGGTCGGGGTCGGGGTTGGGGTTAGGGAAAGGGATAGGGTCGGGGTCGGGTTGATGGTTATGGTTAGGGTTGTGGTCAGGGTCGGGGTCGGGGTTGGGGTTAGGGAAAGGATAGGGTCGGGGTCGGGTTGATGGTTATGGTTAGGGTTGTGGTCAGGGTCGGGGTCGGGGTTGGGGTTAGGGAAAGGGATAGGGTCGGGGTCGGGTTGATGGTTATGGTTAGGGTTGTGGTCAGGGTCGGGGTCGGGGTTGGGGTTAGGGAAAGGGATAGGGTCGGGGTCGGGTTGATGGTTATGGTTAGGGTTGTGGTCAGGGTCGGGGTCGGGGTTGGGGTTAGGGAAAGGGATAGGGTCGGGGTCGGGTTGATGGTTATGGTTAGGGTTGTGGTCAGGGTCGGGGTCGGGGTTGGGGTTAGGGAAAGGGATAGGGTCGGGGTCGGGTTGATGGTTATGGTTAGGGTTGTGGTCAGGGTCGGGGTCGGGGTTGGGGTTAGGGAAAGGGATAGGGTCGGGGTCGGGTTGATGGTTATGGTTAGGGTTGTGGTCAGGGTCGGGGTCGGGGTTGGGGTTAGGGAAAGGGATAGGGTCGGGGTCGGGTTGATGGTTATGGTTAGGGTTGTGGTCAGGGTCGGGTCGGGGTTGGGGTTAGGGAAAGGGATAGGGTCGGGGTCGGGTTGATGGTTATGGTTAGGGTTGTGGTCAGGGTCGGGGTAGGGGTTGGGGTTAGGGAAAGGGATAGGGTCGGGGTCGGGTTGATGGTTATGGTTAGGGTTGTGGTCAGGGTCGGGTCGGGGTTGGGGTTAGGGAAAGGGATAGGGTCGGGGTCGGGTTGATGGTTATGGTTAGGGTTGTGGTCAGGGTCGGGGTTGGGGTTAGGGAAAGGGATAGGGTCGGGGTCGGGTTGATGGTTATGGTTAGGGTTGTGGTCAGGGTCGGGGTCGGGGTTGGGGTTAGGGAAAGGGATAGGGTCGGGGTCGGGTTGATGGTTATGGTTAGGGTTGTGGTCAGGGTCGGGGTCGGGGTTGGGGTTAGGGAAAGGGATAGGGTCGGGGTCGGGTTGATGGTTATGGTTAGGGTTGTGGTCAGGGTCGGGGTTGGGTTGGGGTTAGGGAAAGGGATAGGGTCGGGGTCGGGTTGATGGTTATGGTTAGGGTTGTGGTCAGGGTCGGGGTCGGGGTTGGGGTTAGGGAAAGGGATAGGGTCGGGGTCGGGTTGATGGTTATGGTTAGGGTTGTGGTCAGGGTCGGGGTTGGGGTTAGGGAAAGGGATAGGGTCGGGGTCGGGTTGATGGTTATGGTTAGGGTTGTGGTCAGGGTCGGGGTCGGGGTTGGGGTTAGGGAAAGGGATAGGGTCGGGGTCGGGTTGATGGTTATGGTTAGGGTTGTGGTCAGGGTCGGGGTCGGGGTTGGGGTTAGGGAAAGGGATAGGGTCGGGGTCGGGTTGATGGTTATGGTTAGGGTTGTGATCAGGGTCGGGGTCGGGGTTGGGGTTAGGGAAAGGGATAGGGTCGGGGTCGGGTTGATGGTTATGGTTAGGGTTGTGGTCAGGGTCGGGGTCGGGGTTGGGGTTAGGGAAAGGGATAGGGTCGGGGTCGGGTTGATGGTTATGGTTAGGGTTGTGGTCAGGGTCGGGGTCGGGGTTGGGGTTAGGGAAAGGGATAGGGTCGGGGTCGGGTTGATGGTTATGGTTAGGGTTGTGGTCAGGGTCGGGGTCGGGGTTGGGGTTAGGGAAAGGGATAGGGTCGGGGTCGGGTTGATGGTTATGGTTAGGGTTGTGGTCAGGGTCGGGGTTGGGGTTAGGGAAAGGGATAGGGTCGGGGTCGGGTTGATGGTTATGGTTAGGGTTGTGGTCAGGGTCGGGGTCGGGGTTGGGGTTAGGGAAAGGGATAGGTTCGGGGTCGGGTTGATGGTTGTGGTCAGGGTCGGGGTCGGGGTTGGGGTTAGGGAAAGGGATAGGGTCGGGGTCGGGTGGATGGTTGTGGTCAAGGTCGGGGTCGGGGTTGGGGTTAGGGAAAGGGATAGGGTCGGGGTCGGGTTGATGGTTATGGTTAGGGTTGTGGTCAGGGTCGGGGTCGGGGTTGGGGTTAGGGAAAGGGATAGGGTCGGGGTCGGGTTGATGGTTATGGTTAGGGTTGTGGTCAGGGTCGGGGTCGGGGTAGGGGTAGGGGTTAGGGAAAGGGATAGGGTCGGGGTCGGGTTGATGGTTATGGTTAGGGTTGTGGTCAGGGTCGGGGTCGGGGTTGGGGTTAGGGAAAGGGATAGGGTCGGGGTCGGGTTGATGGTTATGGTTAGGGTTGTGGTCAGGGTCGGGGTCGGGGTAGGGGTTAGGGAAAGGGATAGGGTCGGGGTCGGGTTGATGGTTATGGTTAGGGTTGTGGTCAGGGTCGGGGTCGGGGTTGGGGTTAGGGAAAGGGATAGGGTCGGGGTCGGGTTGATGGTTATGGTTAGGGTTGTGGTCAGGGTCGGGGTCGGGGTTGGGGTTAGGGAAAGCGATAGGGTCGGGGTCGGGTTGATGGTTATGGTTAGGGTTGTGGTCAGGGTCGGGGTCGGGGTTGGGGTTAGGGAAAGGGATAGGGTCGGGGTCGGGTTGATGGTTATGGTTAGGGTTGTGGTCAGGGTCGGGGTCGGGGTTGGGGTTAGGGAAAGGGATAGGGTCGGGGTCGGGTTGATGGTTATGGTTAGGGTTGTGGTCAGGGTCGGGGTCGGGGTTGGGGTTAGGGAAAGGGATAGGGTCGGGGTCGGGTTGATGGTTATGGTTAGGGTTGTGGTCAGGGTCGGGGTCGGGGTTGGGGTTAGGGAAAGGGATAGGGTCGGGGTCGGGTTGATGGTTATGGTTAGGGTTGTGGTCAGGGTCGGGGTCGGGGTTGGGGTTAGGGAAAGGGATAGGGTCGGGGTCGGGTTGATGGTTATGGTTAGGGTTGTGGTCAGGGTCGGGGTCGGGGTTGGGGTTAGGGAAAGGGATAGGGTCGGGGTCGGGTTGATGGTTATGGTTAGGGTTGTGGTCAGGGTCGGGGTCGGGGTTGGGGTTAGGGAAAGGGATAGGGTCGGGGTCGGGTTGATGGTTATGGTTAGGGTTGTGGTCAGGGTCGGGGTCGGGGTTGGGGTTAGGGAAAGGGATATGGTCGGGGTCGGGTTGATGGTTATGGTTAGGGTTGTGGTCAGGGTCGGGGTCGGGGTTGGGGTTAGGGAAAGGGATAGGGTCTGGGTCGGGTTGATGGTTATGGTTAGGGTTGTGGTCAGGGTCGGGGTCGGGGTTGGTGTTAGGGAAAGGGATAGGGTCGGGGTCGGGTTGATGGTTATGGTTAGGGTTGTGGTCAGGGTCGGGGTTGGGGTTAGGGAAAGGGATAGGGTCGGGGTCGGGTTGATGGTTATGGTTAGGGTTGTGGTCAGGGTCGGGGTCGGGGTTGGGGTTAGGGAAAGGGATAGGGTCGGGGTCGGGTTGATGGTTATGGTTAGGGTTGTGGTCAGGGTCGGGGTCGGGGTTGGGGTTAGGGAAAGGGATAGGGTCGGGGTCGGGTTGATGGTTATGGTTAGGGTTGTGGTCAGGGTCGGGGTTGGGGTTAGGGGGGAAAGGGATAGGGTCGGTGTCGGGTTGATGGTTATGGTTAGGGTTGTGGTCAGGGTCGGGGTCGGGGTTGGGGTTAGGGAAAGGGATAGGGTCGGGGTCGGGTTGATGGTTATGGGTCGGGGTCGGGTTGGGGTAGGGAAAGGATAGGGTCGGGGTCGGGTTGATGGTTATGGTTAGGGTTGTGGTCAGGGTCGGGTCGGGGTTGGGGTTAGGGAAAGGGATAGGGTCGGGTCGGGTTGATGGTTAGTGGTTAGGGTGTGGTCAGGGTCGGGTCGGGGTTGGGGTTAGGGAAAGGGATAGGGTCGGGGTCGGGTTGATGGTTATGGTTAGGGTTGTGGTAGGGTCAGGGGTCGGGGTTGGGGTTAGGGAAAGGGATAGGGTCGGGTCGGGTTGATGGTTAGGGTTGTGGTCAGGGTCGGGGTCGGGGTTGGGGTTAGGGAAAGGGATAGGGTCGGGGTCGGGTTGATGGTTAGGGTGGTCAGGGTCGGGGTCGGGTGGGTTAGGGAAGGATAGGGTCGGGGTCGGGGTGATGGTAGGTTAGGGTTGGGGTCAGGGTCGGGGTCGGGTTGGGTTAGGGTAGTGGGTCGGGTCGGGTTGTGGTTGGTTAGGTGTGGTCAGGGTCGGGGTCGGTGGGTTAGGGAAAGGGATAGGGTCGGGGTCGGGTGATGGTTATGGTTAGGGTTGGTCAGGGTCGGGGTCGGGGTTGGGGTTAGGAAAGGGATAGGGTCGGGGTGGGTTGATGGTTATGGTTAGGGTTGTGGTCAGGGTCGGGGTCGGGGTTGGGGTTAGGGAAAGGGATAGGGTCGGGGTCGGGTTGATGGTTATGGTTAGGGTTGTGGTCAGGGTCGGGGTCGGGGTTGGGGTTAGGGAAAGGGATAGGGTCGGGGTCGGGTTGATGGTTATGGTTAGGGTTGTGGTCAGGGTCGGGGTCGGGGTTGGGGTTAGGGAAAGGGATAGGGTCGGGGTCGGGTTGATGGTTATGGTTAGGGTTGTGGTCAGGGTCGGGGTCGGGTTGGGGTTAGTGAAAGGGATAGGGTCGGGGTCGGGTTGATGGTTATGGTTAGGGTTGTGGTCAGGGTCGGGGTCGGGTTGGGGTTAGGGAAAGGGATAGGGTCGGGGTCGGGTTGATGGTTATGGTTAGGGTTGTGGTCAGGGTCGGGGTCGGGGTTGGGGTTAGGGAAAGGGATAGGGTCGGGGTCGGGTTGATGGTTATGGTTAGGGTTGTGGTCAGGGTCGGGGTCGGGGTTGGGTTAGGGAAAGGGATAGGGTCGGGGTCGGGTTGATGGTTATGGTTAGGGTTGTGGTCAGGGTCGGGGTCGGGGTTGGGGTTAGGGAAAGGGATAGGGTCGGGGTCGGGTTGATGGTTATGGTTAGGGTTGTGGTCAGGGTCGGGGTCGGGGTTGGGGTTAGGGAAAGGGATAGGGTCGGGTCGGGTTGATGGTTATGGTTAGGGTTGTGGTCAGGGTCGGGGTTGGGGTTAGGGAAAGGGATAGGGTCGGGGTCGGGTTGATGGTTATGGTTAGGGTTGTGGTCAGGGTCGGGTCGGGGTTGGGGTTAGGGAAAGGGATAGGGTCGGGGTCGGGTTGATGGTTATGGTTAGGGTTGTGGTCAGGGTCGGGGTCGGGGTTGGGGTTAGGGAAAGGGATAGGGTCGGGGTCGGGTTGATGGTTATGGTTAGGGTTGTGGTCAGGGGTCGGGGTTGGGGTTAGGGAAAGGGATAGGGTCGGGGTCGGGTTGATGGTTATGGTTAGGGTTGTGGTCAGGGTCGGGGGTTGGGGTTAGGGATAGGGTCGGGGTCGGGTTGATGGTTATGGTTAGGGTTGTGGTCAGGGTCGGGTCGGGGTTGGGGTTAGGGAAAGGGATAGGGTCGGGTCGGGTTGATGGTTATGGTTAGGGTTGTGGTCAGGGTCGGGGTCGGGGTTGGGGTTAGGGAAAGGGATAGGGTCGGGGTCGGGTTGATGGTTATGGTTAGGGTTGTGGTCAGGGTCGGGGTCGGGGTTGGGGTTAGGGAAAGGGATAGGGTCGGGGTCGGGTTGATGGTTATGGTTAGGGTTGTGGTCAGGGTCGGGGTCGGGGTTGGGGTTAGGGAAAGGGATAGGGTCGGGGTCGGGTTGATGGTTATGGTTAGGGTTGTGGTCAGGGTCGGGGTCGGGGTTGGGGTTAGGGAAAGGGATAGGGTCGGGGTCGGGTTGATGGTTATGGTTAGGGTTGTGGTCAGGGTCGGGGTTGGGGTTAGGGAAAGGGATAGGGTCGGGGTCGGGTTGATGGTTATGGTTAGGGTTGTGGTCAGGGTCGGGGTCGGGGTTGGGGTTAGGGAAAGGGATAGGGTCGGGGTCGGGTTGATGGTTGTGGTCAGGGTCGGGGTCGGGGTTGGGGTTAGGGAAAGGGATAGGGTCGGCGTCGGGTGGATGGTTTGTGGTCAAGGTCGGGTCGGGGTTGGGGTTAGGGAAAGGGATAGGGTCGGGTCGGGTTGATGGTTATGGTTAGGGTTGTGGTCAGGGTCGGGGTCGGGGTTGGGGTTAGGGAAAGGGATAGGGTCGGGGTCGGGTTGATGGTTATGGTTAGGGTTGTGGTCAGGGTCGGGGTCGGGGTTGGGGTTAGGGAAAGGGATAGGGTCGGGGTCGGGTTGATGGTTATGGTTAGGGTTGTGGTCAGGGTCGGGGTCGGGGTTGGGGTTAGGGAAAGGGATAGGGTCGGGGTCGGGTTGATGGTTATGGTTAGGGTTGTGGTCAGGGTCGGGGTCGGGGTTGGGGTTAGGGAAAGCGATAGGGTCGGGGTCGGGTTGATGGTTATGGTTAGGGTTGTGGTCAGGGTCGGGGTCGGGGTTGGGGTTAGGGAAAGGGATAGGGTCGGGGTCGGGTTGATGGTTATGGTTAGGGTTGTGGTCAGGGTCGGGGTCGGGGTTGGGGTTAGGGAAAGGGATAGGGTCGGGGTCGGGTTGATGGTTATGGTTAGGGTTGTGGTCAGGGTCGGGGTCGGGGTTGGGGTTAGGGAAAGGGATAGGGTCGGGGTCGGGTTGATGGTTATGGTTAGGGTTGTGGTCAGGGTCGGGGTCGGGGTTGGGGTTAGGGAAAGGGATAGGGTCGGGGTCGGGTTGATGGTTATGGTTAGGGTTGTGGTCAGGGTCGGGGTCGGGGTTGGGGTTAGGGAAAGGATAGGGTCGGGGTCGGGTTGATGGTTATGGTTAGGGTTGTGGTCAGGGTCGGGGTCGGGGTTGGGGTTAGGGAAAGGGATAGGGTCGGGGTCGGGTTGATGGTTATGGTTAGGGTTGTGGTCAGGGTCGGGGTCGGGGTTGGGGTTAGGGAAAGGGATAGGGTCGGGGTCGGGTTGATGGTTATGGTTAGGGTTGTGGTCAGGGTCGGGGTCGGTGTTGGGGTTAGGGAAAGGGATATGGTCGGGGTCGGGTTGATGGTTATGGTTAGGGTTGTGGTCAGGGTCGGGGTCGGGGTTGGGGTTAGGGAAAGGGATAGGGTCTGGGTCGGGTTGATGGTTATGGTTAGGGTTGTGGTCAGGGTCGGGGTCGGGGTTGGTGTTAGGGAAAGGGATAGGGTCGGGGTCGGGTTGATGGTTATGGTTAGGGTTGTGGTCAGGGTCGGGGTTGGGGTTAGGGAAAGGGATAGGGTCGGGGTCGGGTTGATGGTTATGGTTAGGGTTGTGGTCAGGGTCGGGGTCGGGGTTGGGGTTAGGGAAAGGGATAGGGTCGGGGTCGGGTTGATGGTTATGGTTAGGGTTGTGGTCAGGGTCGGGGTCGGGGTTGGGGTTAGGGAAAGGGATAGGGTCGGGGTCGGGTTGATGGTTATGGTTAGGGTTGTGGTCAGGGTCGGGGTTGGGGTTAGGGAAAGGGATAGGGTCGGTGTCGGGTTGATGGTTATGGTTAGGGTTGTGGTCAGGGTCGGGGTCGGGGTTGGGGTTAGGGAAAGGGATAGGGTCGGGGTCGGGTTGATGGTTATGGTTAGGGTTGTGGTCAGGGTCAGGGGTCGGGGTTGGGGTTAGTGAAAGGGATAGGGTCGGGGTCGGGTTGATGGTTATGGTTAGGGTTGTGGTCAGGGTCGGGGTGGGTTGGGGTTAGGGAAAGGGATAGGGTCGGGGTCGGGTTGATGGTTATGGTTAGGGTTGTGGTCAGGGTCGGGGTCGGGGTTGGGGTTAGGGAAAGGGATAGGGTCGGGGTCGGGTTGATGGTTATGGTTAGGGTTGTGGTCAGGGTCGGGGTCGGGGTTGGGGTTAGGGAAAGGGATAGGGTCGGGGTCGGGTTGATGGTTATGGTTAGGGTTGTGGTCAGGGTCGGGGTCGGGGTTGGGGTTAGGGAAAGGGATAGGGTCGGGGTCGGGTTGGGTCGGGGTCGGGTTGATGGTTATGGTTAGGGTTGTGGTCAGGGTCGGGGTCGGGGTTGGGGTTAGGGAAAGGGATAGGGTCGGGGTCGGGTTGATGGTTATGGTTAGGGTTGTGGTCAGGGTCGGGGTCGGGGTTGGGGTTAGGGAAAGGGATAGGGTCGGGGTCGGGTTGATGGTTATGGTTAGGGTTGTGGTCAGGGTCGGGGTCGGGGTTGGGGTTAGGGAAAGGGATAGGGTCGGGGTCGGGTTGATGGTTATGGTTAGGGTTGTGGTCAGGGTCGGGGTCGGGGTTGGGGTTAGGGAAAGGGATAGGGTCGGGGTCGGGTTGATGGTTATGGTTAGGGTTGTGGTCAGGGTCGGGGTCGGGGTTGGGGTTAGGGAAAGGGATAGGGTCGGGGTCGGGTTGATGGTTATGGTTAGGGTTGTGGTCAGGGTCGGGGTCGGGGTTGGGGTTAGGGAAAGGGATAGGGTCGGGGTCGGGTTGATGGTTATGGTTAGGGTTGTGGTCAGGGTCGGGGTCGGGGTTGGGGTTAGGGAAAGGGATAGGGTCGGGGTCGGGTTGATGGTTATGGTTAGGGTTGTGGTCAGGGTCGGGGTCGGGGTTGGGGTTAGGGAAAGGGATAGGGTCGGGGTCGGGTTGATGGTTATGGTTAGGGTTGTGGTCAGGGTCGGGGTCGGGGTTGGGGTTAGGGAAAGGGATAGGGTCGGGGTCGGGTTGATGGTTATGGTTAGGGTTGTGGTCAGGGTCGGGGTCGGGGTTGGGGTTAGGGAAAGGGATAGGGTCGGGGTCGGGTTGATGGTTATGGTTAGGGTTGTGGTCAGGGTCGGGGTCGGGGTTGGGGTTAGGGAAAGGGATAGGGTCGGGGTCGGGTTGATGGTTATGGTTAGGGTTGTGGTCAGGGTCGGGGTCGGGGTTGGGGTTAGGGAAAGGGATAGGGTCGGGGTCGGGTTGATGGTTATGGTTAGGGTTGTGGTCAGGGTCGGGGTCGGGGTTGGGGTTAGGGAAAGGGATAGGGTCGGGGTCGGGTTGATGGTTATGGTTAGGGTTGTGGTCAGGGTCGGGGTCGGGGTTGGGGTTAGGGAAAGGGATAGGGTCGGGGTCGGGTTGATGGTTATGGTTAGGGTTGTGGTCAGGGTCGGGGTCGGGGTTGGGGTTAGGGAAAGGGATAGGGTCGGGGTCGGGTTGATGGTTATGGTTAGGGTTGTGGTCAGGGTCGGGGTCGGGGTTGGGGTTAGGGAAAGGGATAGGGTCGGGGTCGGGTTGATGGTTATGGTTAGGGTTGTGGTCAGGGTCGGGGTCGGGGTTGGGGTTAGGGAAAGGGATAGGGTCGGGGTCGGGTTGATGGTTATGGTTAGGGTTGTGGTCAGGGTCGGGGTCGGGGTTGGGGTTAGGGAAAGGGATAGGGTCGGGGTCGGGTTGATGGTTATGGTTAGGGTTGTGGTCAGGGTCGGGGTCGGGGTTGGGGTTAGGGAAAGGGATAGGGTCGGGGTCGGGTTGATGGTTATGGTTAGGGTTGTGGTCAGGGTCGGGGTCGGGGTTGGGGTTAGGGAAAGGGATAGGGTCGGGGTCGGGTTGATGGTTATGGTTAGGGTTGTGGTCAGGGTCGGGGTCGGGGTTGGGGTTAGGGAAAGGGATAGGGTCGGGGTCGGGTTGATGGTTATGGTTAGGGTTGTGGTCAGGGTCGGGGTCGGGGTTGGGGTTAGGGAAAGGGATAGGGTCGGGGTCGGGTTGATGGTTATGGTTAGGGTTGTGGTCAGGGTCGGGGTCGGGGTTGGGGTTAGGGAAAGGGATAGGGTCGGGGTCGGGTTGATGGTTATGGTTAGGGTTGTGGTCAGGGTCGGGGTCGGGGTTGGGGTTAGGGAAAGGGATAGGGTCGGGGTCGGGTTGATGGTTATGGTTAGGGTTGTGGTCAGGGTCGGGGTCGGGGTTGGGGTTAGGGAAAGGGATAGGGTCGGGGTCGGGTTGATGGTTATGGTTAGGGTTGTGGTCAGGGTCGGGGTCGGGGTTGGGGTTAGGGAAAGGGATAGGGTCGGGGTCGGGTTGATGGTTATGGTTAGGGTTGTGGTCAGGGTCGGGGTCGGGGTTGGGGTTAGGGAAAGGGATAGGGTCGGGGTCGGGTTGATGGTTATGGTTAGGGTTGTGGTCAGGGTCGGGGTCGGGGTTGGGGTTAGGGAAAGGGATAGGGTCGGGGTCGGGTTGATGGTTATGGTTAGGGTTGTGGTCAGGGTCGGGGTCGGGGTTGGGGTTAGGGAAAGGGATAGGGTCGGGGTCGGGTTGATGGTTATGGTTAGGGTTGTGGTCAGGGTCGGGGTCGGGGTTGGGGTTAGGGAAAGGGATAGGGTCGGGGTCGGGTTGATGGTTATGGTTAGGGTTGTGGTCAGGGTCGGGGTCGGGGTTGGGGTTAGGGAAAGGGATAGGGTCGGGGTCGGGTTGATGGTTATGGTTAGGGTTGTGGTCAGGGTCGGGGTCGGGGTTGGGGTTAGGGAAAGGGATAGGGTCGGGGTCGGGTTGATGGTTATGGTTAGGGTTGTGGTCAGGGTCGGGGTCGGGGTTGGGGTTAGGGAAAGGGATAGGGTCGGGGTCGGGTTGATGGTTATGGTTAGGGTTGTGGTCAGGGTCGGGGTCGGGGTTGGGGTTAGGGAAAGGGATAGGGTCGGGGTCGGGTTGATGGTTATGGTTAGGGTTGTGGTCAGGGTCGGGGTCGGGGTTGGGGTTAGGGAAAGGGATAGGGTCGGGGTCGGGTTGATGGTTATGGTTAGGGTTGTGGTCAGGGTCGGGGTCGGGGTTGGGGTTAGGGAAAGGGATAGGGTCGGGGTCGGGTTGATGGTTATGGTTAGGGTTGTGGTCAGGGTCGGGGTCGGGGTTGGGGTTAGGGAAAGGGATAGGGTCGGGGTCGGGTTGATGGTTATGGTTAGGGTTGTGGTCAGGGTCGGGGTCGGGGTTGGGGTTAGGGAAAGGGATAGGGTCGGGGTCGGGTTGATGGTTATGGTTAGGGTTGTGGTCAGGGTCGGGGTCGGGGTTGGGGTTAGGGAAAGGGATAGGGTCGGGGTCGGGTTGATGGTTATGGTTAGGGTTGTGGTCAGGGTCGGGGTCGGGGTTGGGGTTAGGGAAAGGGATAGGGTCGGGGTCGGGTTGATGGTTATGGTTAGGGTTGTGGTCAGGGTCGGGGTCGGGGTTGGGGTTAGGGAAAGGGATAGGGTCGGGGTCGGGTTGATGGTTATGGTTAGGGTTGTGGTCAGGGTCGGGGTCGGGGTTGGGGTTAGGGAAAGGGATAGGGTCGGGGTCGGGTTGATGGTTATGGTTAGGGTTGTGGTCAGGGTCGGGGTCGGGGTTGGGGTTAGGGAAAGGGATAGGGTCGGGGTCGGGTTGATGGTTATGGTTAGGGTTGTGGTCAGGGTCGGGGTCGGGGTTGGGGTTAGGGAAAGGGATAGGGTCGGGGTCGGGTTGATGGTTATGGTTAGGGTTGTGGTCAGGGTCGGGGTCGGGGTTGGGGTTAGGGAAAGGGATAGGGTCGGGGTCGGGTTGATGGTTATGGTTAGGGTTGTGGTCAGGGTCGGGGTCGGGGTTGGGGTTAGGGAAAGGGATAGGGTCGGGGTCGGGTTGATGGTTATGGTTAGGGTTGTGGTCAGGGTCGGGGTCGGGGTTGGGGTTAGGGAAAGGGATAGGGTCGGGGTCGGGTTGATGGTTATAGTTAGGGTTGTGGTCAGGGTCGGGGTCGGGGTTGGGGTTAGGGAAAGGGATAGGGTCGGGGTCGGGTTGATGGTTATGGTTAGGGTTGTGGTCAGGGTCGGGGTCGGGGTTGGGGTTAGGGAAAGGGATAGGGTCGGGGTCGGGTTGATGGTTATGGTTAGGGTTGTGGTCAGGGTCGGGGTCGGGGTTGGGGTTAGGGAAAGGGATAGGGTCGGGGTCGGGTTGATGGTTATGGTTAGGGTTGTGGTCAGGGTCGGGGTCGGGGTTGGGGTTAGGGAAAGGGATAGGGTCGGGGTCGGGTTGATGGTTATGGTTAGGGTTGTGGTCAGGGTCGGGGTCGGGGTTGGGGTTAGGGAAAGGGATAGGGTCGGGGTCGGGTTGATGGTTATGGTTAGGGTTGTGGTCAGGGTCGGGGTCGGGGTTGGGGTTAGGGAAAGGGATAGGGTCGGGGTCGGGTTGATGGTTATGGTTAGGGTTGTGGTCAGGGTCGGGGT
This sequence comes from Argentina silus, assembly GCF_951799395.1. Taxonomy (NCBI): domain Eukaryota; kingdom Metazoa; phylum Chordata; class Actinopteri; order Argentiniformes; family Argentinidae; genus Argentina; species Argentina silus. The sequence goes on along the minus strand of NC_139655.1, from coordinate 39,227,162 downwards.
CGGGGTTGGGGTTAGGGAAAGGGATAGGGTCGGGGTCGGGTTGATGGTTATGGTTAGGGTTGTGGTCAGGGTCGGGGTCGGGGTTGGGGTTAGGGAAAGGGATAGGGTCGGGGTCGGGTTGATGGTTATGGTTAGGGTTGTGGTCAGGGTCGGGGTCGGGGTTGGGGTTAGGGAAAGGGATAGGGTCGGGGTCGGGTTGATGGTTATGGTTAGGGTTGTGGTCAGGGTCGGGGTCGGGGTTGGGGTTAGGGAAAGGGATAGGGTCGGGGTCGGGTTGATGGTTATGGTTAGGGTTGTGGTCAGGGTCGGGTCGGGGTTGGGGTTAGGGAAAGGGATAGGGTCGGGGTCGGGTTGATGGTTATGGTTAGGGTTGTGGTCAGGGTCGGGGTCGGGGTTGGGGTTAGGGAAAGGGATAGGGTCGGGGTCGGGTTGATGGTTATGGTTAGGGTTGTGGTCAGGGTCGGGGTCGGGGTTGGGGTTAGGGAAAGGGATAGGGTCGGGGTCGGGTTGATGGTTATGGTTAGGGTTGTGGTCAGGGTCGGGGTCGGGGTTGGGGTTAGGGAAAGGGATAGGGTCGGGGTCGGGTTTATGGTTATGGTTAGGGTTGTGGTCTGGGTCGGGGTCGGGGTTGGGGTTAGGGAAAGGGATAGGGTCGGGGTCGGGTTGATGGTTATGGTTAGGGTTGTGGTCAGGGTCGGGGTCGGGGTTGGGGTTAGGGAAAGGGATAGGGTCGGGGTCGGGTTGATGGTTATGGTTAGGGTTGTGGTCAGGGTCGGGGTCGGGGTTGGGGTTAGGGAAAGGGATAGGGTCGGGGTCCTATCCCTTTCCCTAACCCCAACCCCGCCCCCGACCCTGACCACAACCCTAACCATAACCATCAACCCGACCCCGACCCTATCTCTTTCCCTAACCCCAACCACAACCCCGACCCCGACCCTGACCACAACCCTAACCATAACCATCAACCCGACCCCGACCCTATCGCTTTCCCTAACCCCAACCCCGACCCCGACCCTGACCACAACCCTAACCATAACCATCAACCCGACCCCGACCCTATCTCTTTCCCTAACCCCAACCCCGACCCCGACCCTGACCACAACCCTAACCATAACCATCAACCCGACCCCGACCCTATCCCTTTCCCTAACCCCAACCCCGACCCCGACCCTGACCACAACCCTAACCATAACCATCAACCCGACCCCGACCCTATCCCTTTCCCTAACCCCAACCCCGACCCCGACCCTGACCACAACCCTAACCATAACCATCAACCCGACCCCGACCCTATCCCTTTCCCTAACCCCAACCCCGACCCCGACCTTGACCACAACCATCAACCCGACCCCGACCCTATCCCTTTCCCTAACCCCAACCCCGACCCCGACCCTGACCACAACCATCAACCCGACCCCGACCCTATCCCTTTCCCTAACCCCAACCCCGACCCCGACCCTGACCACAACCCTAACCATAACCATCAACCCGACCCCGACCCTATCCCTTTCCCTAACCCCAACCCCGACCCTGACCACAACCCTAACCATAACCATCAACCCGACCCCGACCCTATCCCTTTCCCTAACCCCAACCCCGACCCCGACCCTGACCACAACCCTAACCATAACCATCAACCCGACCCCGACCCTATCCCTTTCCCTAACCCCAACCCCGACCCCGACCCTGACCACAACCCTAACCATAACCATCAACCCGACCCCGACCCTATCCCTTTCCCTAACCCCAACCCCGACCCCGACCCTGACCACAACCCTAACCATAACCATCAACCCGACCCCGTCCCTATCCCTTTCCCTAACCCCAACCCCGACCCCGACCCTGACCACAACCCTAACCATAACCATCAACCCGACCCCGACCCTATCCCTTTCCCTAACCCCAACCCCGACCCCGACCCTGACCACAACCCTAACCATAACCATCAACCCGACCCCGACCCTATCCCTTTCCCTAACCCCAACCCCGACCCCGACCCTGACCACAACCCTAACCATAACCATCAACCCGACCCCGACCCTATCCCTTTCCCTAACCCCAACCCCGACCCCGACTCTGACCACAACCCTAACCATAACCATCAACCCGACCCCGACCCTATCCCTTTCCCTAACCCCAACCCCGACCCTGACCACAACCCTAACCATAACCATCAACCCGACCCCGACCCTATCCCTTTCCCTAACCCCAACCCCGACCCCGACCCTGACCACAACCCTAACCATAACCATCAACCCGACCCCGACCCTATCCCTTTCCCTAACCCCAACCCCGACCCCGACCCCGACCCTGACCACAACCCTAACCATAACCATCAACCCGACCCCGACCCTATCCCTTTCCCTAACCCCAACCCCGACCCCGACCCTGACCACAACCCTAACCATAACCATCAACCCGACCCCGACCCTATCCCTTTCCCTAACCCCAACCCCGACCCCGACCCTGACCACAACCCTAACCATAACCATCAACCCGACCCCGACCCTATCCCTTTCCCTAACCCCAACCCCGACCCCGACCCTGACCACAACCCTAACCATAACCATCAACCCGACCCCGACCCTATCCCTTTCCCTAACCCCAACCCCGACCCCGACCCTGACCACAACCCTAACCATAACCATCAACCCGACCCCGACCCTATCCCTTTCCCTAACCCCAACCCCGACCCCGACCCTGACCACAACCCTAACCATAACCATCAACCCGACCCCGACCATATCCCTTTCCCTAACCCCAACCCCGACCCCGACCCTGACCACAACCCTAACCATAACCATCAACCCGACCCCGACCCTATCCCTTTCCCTAACCCCAACCCCGACCCCGACCCTGACCACAACCCTAACCATAACCATCAACCCGACCCCGACCCTATCCCTTTCCCTAACCCCAACCCCGACCCCGACCCTGACCACAACCCTAACCATAACCATCAACCCGACCCCGACCCTATCCCTTTCCCTAACCCCAACCCCGACCCCGACCCTGACCACAACCCTAACCATAACCATCAACCCGACCCCGACCCTATCCCTTTCCCTAACCCCAACCCCCGACCCCGACCCCGACCCTGACCACAACCCTAACCATAACCATCAACCCGACCCCGACCCTATCCCTTTCCCTAACCCCAACCCCGACCCCGACCCTGACCACAACCCTAACCATAACCATCAACCCGACCCCGACCCTATCCCTTTCCCTAACCCCAACCCCGACCCCGACCCTGACCACAACCCTAACCATAACCATCAACCCGACCCCGACCCTATCCCTTTCCCTAACCCCAACCCCGACCCCGACCCTGACCACAACCCTAACCATAACCATCAACCCGACCCCGACCCTATCCCTTTCCCTAACCCCAACCCCGACCCCGACCCTGACCACAACCCTAACCATAACCATCAACCCGACCCCGACCCTATCCCTTTCCCTAACCCCAACCCCGACCCGACCCTGACCACAACCCTAACCATAACCATCAACCCGACCCCGACCCTATCCCTTTCCCTAACCCCAACCCCGACCCCGACCCTGACCACAACCCTAACCATAACCATCAACCCGACCCCGACCCTATCCCTTTCCCTAACCCCAACCCCGACCCCGACCCTGACCACAACCCTAACCATAACCATCAACCCGACCCCGACCCTATCCCTTTCCCTAACCCCAACCCCGACCCGACCCGACCCTGACCACAACCCTAACCATAACCATCAACCCGACCCCGACCCTATCCCTTTCCCTAACCCCAACCCCGACCCCGACCCTGACCACAACCCTAACCATAACCATCAACCCGACCCCGACCCTATCCCTTTCCCTAACCCCAACCCCGACCCCGACCCTGACCACAACCCTAACCATAACCATCAACCCGACCCCGACCCTATCCCTTTCCCTAACCCCAACCCCGACCCCGACCCCGACCCTGACCACAACCCTAACCATAACCATCAACCCGACCCCGACCCTATCCCTTTCCCTAACCCCAACCCCGACCCCGACCCTGACCACAACCCTAACCATAACCATCAACCCGACCCCGACCCTATCCCTTTCCCTAACCCCAACCCCGACCCCGACCCTGACCACAACCCTAACCATAACCATCAACCCGACCCCGACCCTATCCCTTTCCCTAACCCCAACCCCGACCCGACCCCGACCCTGACCACAACCCTAACCATAACCATCAACCCGACCCCGACCCTATCCCTTTCCCTAACCCCAACCCCGACCCCGACCCTGACCACAACCCTAACCATAACCATCAACCCGACCCCGACCCTATCCCTTTCCCTAACCCCAACCCCGACCCCGACCCTGACCACAACCCTAACCATAACCATCAACCCGACCCCGACCCTATCCCTTTCCCTAACCCCAACCCCGACCCCGACCCTGACCACAACCCTAACCATAACCATCAACCCGACCCCGACCCTATCCCTTTCCCTAACCCCAACCCCGACCCCGACCCTGACCACAACCCTAACCATAACCATCAACCCGACCCCGACCCTATCCCTTTCCCTAACCCCAACCCCGACCCTGACCCTGACCACAACCCTAACCATAACCATCAACCCGACCCCGACCCTATCCCTTTCCCTAACCCCAACCCCGACCCCGACCCTGACCACAACCCTAACCATAACCATCAACCCGACACCGACCCTATCCCTTTCCCTAACCCCAACCCCCGACCCTGACCACAACCCTAACCATAACCATCAACCCGACCCCGACCCTATCCCTTTCCCTAACCCCAACCCCGACCCCGACCCTGACCACAACCCTAACCATAACCATCAACCCGACACCGACCCTATCCCTTTCCCTAACCCCAACCCCGACCCTGACCACAACCCTAACCATAACCATCAACCCGACCCCGACCCTATCCCTTTCCCTAACCCCAACCCCGACCCCGACCCTGATCACAACCCTAACCATAACCATCAACCCGACCCCGACCCTATCCCTTTCCCTAACCCCAACCCCGACCCCGACCCTGACCACAACCCTAACCATAACCATCAACCCGACCCCGACCCTATCCCTTTCCCTAACCCCAACCCCCGACCCTGACCACAACCCTAAACATAACCATCAACCCGACCCCGACCCTATCCCTTTCCCTAACCCCAACCCCGACCCCGACCCTGACCACAACCCTAACCATAACCATCAACCCGACCCCGACCCTATCCCTTTCCCTAACCCCAACCCCGACACCGACCCTGACCACAACCCTAACCATAACCATCAACCCGACCCCGACCATATCCCTTTCCCTAACCCCAACCCCGACCCCGACCCTGACCACAACCCTAACCATAACCATCAACCCGACCCCGACCCTATCCCTTTCCCTAACCCCAACCCCGACCCCGACCCTGACCACAACCCTAACCATAACCATCAACCCGACCCCGACCCTATCCCTTTCCCTAACCCCAACCCCGACCCCGACCCTGACCACAACCCTAACCATAACCATCAACCCGACCCCGACCCTATCCCTTTCCCTAACCCCAACCCCGACCCCGACCCTGACCACAACCCTAACCATAACCATCAACCCGACCCCGACCCTATCCCTTTCCCTAACCCCAACCCCGACCCCGACCCTGACCACAACCCTAACCATAACCATCAACCCGACCCCGACCCTATCCCTTTCCCTAACCCCAACCCCGACCCCGACCCTGACCACAACCCTAACCATAACCATCAACCCGACCCCGACCCTATCCCTTTCCCTAACCCCAACCCCCGACCCCGACCCTGACCACAACCCTAACCATAACCATCAACCCGACCCCGACCCTATCCCTTTCCCTAACCCCAACCCCGACCCCGACCCTGACCACAACCCTAACCATAACCATCAACCCGACCCCGACCCTATCCCTTTCCCTAACCCCAACCCCGACCCCGACCCTGACCACAACCCTAACCATAACCATCAACCCGACCCCGACCCTATCCCTTTCCCTAACCCCAACCCCGACCCCGACCCTGACCACAACCCTAACCATAACCATCAACCCGACCCCGACCCTATCCCTTTCCCTAACCCCAACCCCGACCCCGACCCTGACCACAACCCTAACCATAACCATCAACCCGACCCCGACCCTATCCCTTTCCCTAACCCCAACCCCGACCCGACCCCGACCCTGACCACAACCCTAACCATAACCATCAACCCGACCCCGACCCTATCCCTTTCCCTAACCCCAACCCCGACCCCGACCCTGACCACAACCCTAACCATAACCATCAACCCGACCCCGACCCTATCCCTTTCCCTAACCCCAACCCCGACCCCGACCCTGACCACAACCCTAACCATAACCATCAACCCGACCCCGACCCTATCCCTTTCCCTAACCCCAACCCCGACCCCGACCCTGACCACAACCCTAACCATAACCATCAACCCGACCCCGACCCTATCCCTTTCCCTAACCCCAACCCCGACCCCGACCCTGACCACAACCCTAACCATAACCATCAACCCGACCCCGACCCTATCCCTTTCCCTAACCCCAACCCCGACCCCTGACCCTGACCACAACCCTAACCATAACCATCAACCCGACCCCGACCCTATCCCTTTCCCTAACCCCAACCCCGACCCCGACCCTGACCACAACCCTAACCATAACCATCAACCCGACACCGACCCTATCCCTTACCCCAACCCCGACCCCGACCCTGACCACAACCCTAACCATAACCATCAACCCGACCCCGACCCTATCCCTTTCCCTAACCCCAACCCCGACCCCGACCCTGACCACAACCCTAACCATAACCATCAACCCGACCCCGACCCTATCCCTTTCCCTAACCCCAACCCCGACCCCGACCCTGACCACAACCCTAACCATAACCATCAACCCGACCCCGACCCTATCCCTTTCCCTAACCCCAACCCCGACCCCGACCCTGACCACAACCCTAACCATAACCATCAACCCGACCCCGACCCTATCCCTTTCCCTAACCCCAACCCCGACCCCGACCCTGACCACAACCCTAACCATAACCATCAACCCGACCCCGACCCTATCCCTTTCCCTAACCCCAACCCCGACCCCGACCCTGACCACAACCCTAACCATAACCATCAACCCGACCCCGACCCTATCCCTTTCCCTAACCCCAACCCCGACCCCGACCCTGACCACAACCCTAACCATAACCATCAACCCGACACCGACCCTATCCCTTTCCCTAACCCCAACCCCGACCCCGACCCTGACCACAACCCTAACCATAACCATCAACCCGACCCCGACCCTATCCCTTTCCCTAACCCCAACCCCGACCCCGACCCTGACCACAACCCTAACCATAACCATCAACCCGACCCCGACCCTATCCCTTTCCCTAACCCCAACCCCGACCCCGACCCTGACCACAACCCTAACCATAACCATCAACCCGACCCCGACCCTATCCCTTTCCCTAACCCCAACCCCGACCCCGACCCTGACCACAACCCTAACCATAACCATCAACCCGACCCCGACCCTATCCCTTTCCCTAACCCCAACCCCGACCCCGACCCTGACCACAACCCTAACCATAACCATCAACCCGACCCCGACCCTATCCCTTTCCCTAACCCCAACCCCGACCCCGACCCTGACCACAACCCTAACCATAACCATCAACCCGACCCCGACCCTATCCCTTTCCCTAACCCCAACCCCGACCCCGACCCTGACCACAACCCTAACCATAACCATCAACCCGACCCCGACCCTATCCCTTTCCCTAACCCCAACCCCGACCCCGACCCTGACCACAACCCTAACCATAACCATCAACCCGACCCCGACCCTATCCCTTTCCCTAACCCCAACCCCGACCCCGACCCTGACCACAACCCTAACCATAACCATCAACCCGACCCCGACCCTATCCCTTTCCCTAACCCCAACCCCGACCCCGACCCTGACCACAACCACCCCTAACCAGAACCATCAACCCGACCCCGACCCTATCCCTTTCCCTAACCCCAACCCCGACCCCGACCCTGACCACAACCCTAACCATAACCATCAACCCGACCCCGACCCTATCCCTTTCCCTAACCCCAACCCCGACCCCGACCCTGACCACAACCCTAACCATAACCATCAACCCGACCCCGACCCTATCCCTTTCCCTAACCCCAACCCCGACCCCGACCCTGACCACAACCCTAACCATAACCATCAACCCGACCCCGACCCTATCCCTTTCCCTAACCCCAACCCCGACCCCGACCCTGACCACAACCCTAACCATAACCATCAACCCGACCCCGACCCTATCCCTTTCCCTAACCCCAACCCCGACCCCGACCCTGACCACAACCCTAACCATAACCATCAACCCGACCCCGACCCTATCCCTTTCCCTAACCCCAACCCCGACCCCGACCCTGACCACAACCCTAACCATAACCATCAACCCGACCCCGACCCTATCCCTTTCCCTAACCCCAACCCCGACCCCGACCCTGACCACAACCCTAACCATAACCATCAACCCGACCCCGACCCTATCCCTTTCCCTAACCCCAACCCCGACCCCGACCCTGACCACAACCCTAACCATAACCATCAACCCGACCCCGACCCTATCCCTTTCCCTAACCCCAACCCCGACCCCGACCCTGACCACAACCCTAACCATAACCATCAACCCGACCCCGACCCTATCCCTTTCCCTAACCCCAACCCCGACCCCGACCCTGACCACAACCCTAACCATAACCATCAACCCGACCCCGACCCTATCCCTTTCCCTAACCCCAACCCCGACCCCGACCCTGACCACAACCCTAACCATAACCATCAACCCGACCCCGACCCTATCCCTTTCCCTAACCCCAACCCCGACCCCGACCCTGACCACAACCCTAACCATAACCATCAACCCGACCCCGACCCTATCCCTTTCCCTAACCCCAACCCCGACCCCGACCCTGACCACAACCCTAACCATAACCATCAACCCGACCCCGACCCTATCCCTTTCCCTAACCCCAACCCCGACCCCGACCCTGACCACAACCCTAACCATAACCATCAACCCGACCCCGACCCTATCCCTTTCCCTAACCCCAACCCCGACCCCGACCCTGACCACAACCCTAACCATAACCATCAACCCGACCCCGACCCTATCCCTTTCCCTAACCCCAACCCCGACCCCGACCCTGACCACAACCCTAACCATAACCATCAACCCGACCCCGACCCTATCCCTTTCCCTAACCCCAACCCCGACCCCGACCCTGACCACAACCCTAACCATAACCATCAACCCGACCCCGACCCTATCCCTTTCCCTAACCCCAACCCCGACCCCGACCCTGACCACAACCCTAACCATAACCATCAACCCGACCCCGACCCTATCCCTTTCCCTAACCCCAACCCGACCCCGACCCTGACCACAACCCTAACCATAACCATCAACCCGACCCCGACCCTATCCCTTTCCCTAACCCCAACCCCGACCCCGACCCTGACCACAACCCTAACCATAACCATCAACCCGACCCCGACCCTATCCCTTTCCCTAACCCCAACCCCGACCCCGACCCTGACCACAACCCTAACCATAACCATCAACCCGACCCCGACCCTATCCCTTTCCCTAACCCCAACCCCGACCCCGACCCTGACCACAACCCTAACCATAACCATCAACCCGACCCCGACCCTATCCCTTTCCCTAACCCCAACCCCGACCCCGACCCTGACCACAACCCTAACCATAACCATCAACCCGACCCCGACCCTATCCCTTTCCCTAACCCCAACCCCGACCCCGACCCTGACCACAACCCTAACCATAACCATCAACCCGACCCCGACCCTATCCCTTTCCCTAACCCCAACCCCGACCCCGACCCTGACCACAACCCTAACCATAACCATCAACCCGACCCCGACCCTATCCCTTTCCCTAACCCCAACCCCGACCCCGACCCTGACCACAACCCTAACCATAACCATCAACCCGACCCCGACCCTATCCCTTTCCCTAACCCCAACCCCGACCGACCTGACCACAACCCTAACCATAACCATCAACCCGACCCCGACCCTATCCCTTTCCCTAACCCCAACCCCGACCCCGACCCTGACCACAACCCTAACCATAACCATCAACCCGACCCCGACCCTATCCCTTTCCCTAACCCCAACCCCGACCCCGACCCTGACCACAACCCTAACCATAACCATCAACCCGACCCCGACCCTATCCCTTTCCCTAACCCCAACCCCGACCCCGACCCTGACCACAACCCTAACCATAACCATCAACCCGACCCCGACCCTATCCCTTTCCCTAACCCCAACCCCGACCCCGACCCTGACCACAACCCTAACCATAACCATCAACCCGACCCCGACCCTATCCCTTTCCCTAACCCCAACCCCGACCCCGACCCTGACCACAACCCTAACCATAACCATCAACCCGACCCCGACCCTATCCCTTTCCCTAACCCCAACCCCGACCCCGACCCTGACCACAACCCTAACCATAACCATCAACCCGACCCCGACCCTATCCCTTTCCCTAACCCCAACCCCGACCCCGACCCTGACCACAACCCTAACCATAACCATCAACCCGACCCCGACCCTATCCCTTTCCCTAACCCCAACCCCGACCCTGACCACAACCCTAACCATAACCATCAACCCGACCCCGACCCTATCCCTTTCCCTAACCCCAACCCCGACCCCGACCCTGACCACAACCCTAACCATAACCATCAACCCGACCCCGACCCTATCCCTTTCCCTAACCCCAACCCCGACCCCGACCCTGACCACAACCCTAACCATAACCATCAACCCGACCCCGACCCTATCCCTTTCCCTAACCCCAACCCCGACCCCGACCCTGACCACAACCCTAACCATAACCATCAACCCGACCCCGACCCTATCCCTTTCCCTAACCCCAACCCCGACCCTGACCACAACCCTAACCATAACCATCAACCCGACCCCGACCCTATCCCTTTCCCTAACCCCAACCCCGACCCCGACCCTGACCACAACCCTAACCATAACCATCAACCCGACCCCGACCCTATCCCTTTCCCTAACCCCAACCCCGACCCCGACCCTGACCACAACCCTAACCATAACCATCAACCCGACCCCGACGCTATCCCTTTCCCTAACCCCAACCCCGACCCCGACCCTGACCACAACCCTAACCATAACCATCAACCCGACCCCGACCCTATCCCTTTCCCTAACCCCAACCCCGACCCCGACCCTGACCACAACCCTAACCATAACCATCAACCCGACCCCGACCCTATCCCTTTCCCTAACCCCAACCCCGACCCCGACCCTGACCACAACCCTAACCATAACCATCAACCCGACCCCGACCCTATCCCTTTCCCTAACCCCAACCCCGACCCCGACCCTGACCACAACCCTAACCATAACCATCAACCCGACCCCGACCCTATCCCTTTCCCTAACCCCAACCCCGACCCTGACCACAACCCTAACCATAACCATCAACCCGACCCCGACCCTATCCCTTTCCCTAACCCCAACCCCGACCCCGACCCTGACCACAACCCTAACCATAACCATCAACCCGACCCCGACCCTATCCCTTTCCCTAACCCCAACCCCGACCCCGACCCTGACCACAACCCTAACCATAACCATCAACCCGACCCCGACCCTATCCCTTTCCCTAACCCCAACCCCGACCCCGACCCTGACCACAACCCTAACCATAACCATCAACCCGACCCCGACCCTATCCCTTTCCCTAACCCCAACCCCGACCCCGACCCTGACCACAACCCTAACCATAACCATCAACCCGACCCCGACCCTATCCCTTTCCCTAACCCCAACCCCGACCCCGACCCTGACCACAACCCTAACCATAACCATCAACCCGACCCCGACCCTATCCCTTTCCCTAACCCCAACCCCGACCCCGACCCTGACCACAACCCTAACCATAACCATCAACCCGACCCCGACCCTATCCCTTTCCCTAACCCCAACCCCGACCCCGACCCTGACCACAACCCTAACCATAACCATCAACCCGACCCCGACCCTATCCCTTTCCCTAACCCCAACCCCGACCCCGACCCTGACCACAACCCTAACCATAACCATCAACCCGACCCCGACCCTATCCCTTTCCCTAACCCCAACCCCGACCCTGACCACAACCCTAACCATAACCATCAACCCGACCCCGACCCTATCCCTTTCCCTAACCCCAACCCCGACCCCGACCCTGACCACAACCCTAACCATAACCATCAACCCGACCCCGACCCTATCCCTTTCCCTAACCCCAACCCCGACCCCGACCCTGACCACAACCCTAACCATAACCATCAACCCGACCCCGACCCTATCCCTTTCCCTAACCCCAACCCCGACCCCGACCCTGACCACAACCCTAACCATAACCATCAACCCGACCCCGACCCTATCCCTTTCCCTAACCCCAACCCCGACCCCGACCCTGACCACAACCCTAACCATAACCATCAACCCGACCCCGACCCTATCCCTTTCCCTAACCCCAACCCCGACCCCGACCCTGACCACAACCCTAACCATAACCATCAACCCGACCCCGACCCTATCCCTTTCCCTAACCCCAACCCCGACCCCGACCCTGACCACAACCCTAACCATAACCATCAACCCGACCCCGACCCTATCCCTTTCCCTAACCCCAACCCCGACCCCGACCCTGACCACAACCCTAACCATAACCATCAACCCGACCCCGACCCTATCCCTTTCCCTAACCCCAACCCCGATCCCGACCCTGACCACAACCCTAACCATAACCATCAACCCGACCCCGACCCTATCCCTTTCCCTAACCCCAACCCCGACCCCGGGGCAAAAAAGGCGCGAAAACATGGATTTGTCTCTCCTGCCGCGCACACACTTCCGATAGCTTGCGAAGGCCTAAAAAACACAAGCAGCCCTTGAGTTATTGTGGGAGAGAATGTTTTCATCAAGTTTGAAGCCATAGTTTTGGCGCGGCAGCCGTTTCTTTCATTTTGGGGCCTATGTGTTTTTCGACCTTGAAATCGCAAAAAAGGCGCGAAAACATGGATTTGTCTCTCCTGCCGCGCACACACTTCCCATAGCTTGCGAAGGCCTAAAAAACACAAGCGGCCCTTGAGTTATTGTCTGAGACACTGTTTTCATCAAGTTTGAAGCCTCAGTTTTGGCTGGACAGCCGTTTCTTTATTTTTGGGGCCTTTGTGTTTTTCGACCTGGAAATGGCAAAAAAGGCGCGAAAACATGGATTTGTCTCTCCTGCCGCGCACACACTTCCGATAGCGTGCAAAGGCCTAAAAAACACAAGCAGCCCGTGAGTTATTATGGGAGAGACTGTTTTCATCAAGTTTGAAGCCATAGTTTTGGCGCGGCAGCCGTTTCTTTCATTTTGGGGCCTATGTGTTTTTCGACCTTGAAATCGCAAAAAAGGCGCGAAAACATGGATTTGTCTCTCCTGCCGCGCACACACTTCCGATAGCGTGCAAAGGCCTAAAAAACACAAGCAGCCCGTGAGTTATTATGGGAGAGACTGTTTTCATCAAGTTTGAAGCCTCAGTGTTGGCGCGGCAGCCTTTTCTTTCTCTTTCGGGATTGTGTTTTTCTCCACCTGAAAATGCCAAAGAAGGCATAAAAACATGGATTTGTCTCTCCTGCTGCGCACACACTTCGGAGAGCTTGCAAATGCCTAATAACCACAAGCAGCCCCTACTCCATTATGGGAGACACTGTTTTCATCAAGTTTGAAGCCTCAGTGTTGGCGCGGCAGCCTTTTCTTTCTCTTTCGGGATTGTGTTTTTCTCCACCTGAAAATGCCAAAGATGGCATAAAAACATGGATTTGTCTCTCCTGCTGCGCACACACTTCGGAGAGCTTGCAAATGCCTAATAACCACAAGCAGCCCCTACACCATTATGGGAGACACTGTTTTCATCAAGTTTGAAGCCTCAGTGTTGGCGCGGCAGCCTTTTCTTTCTCTTTCGGGATTGTGTTTTTCTCCACCTGAAAATGCCAAAGAAGGCATAAAAACATGGATTTGTCTCTCCTGCTGCGCACACACTTCGGAGAGCTTGCAAAGGCCTAATAACCACAAGCAGCCCCTACACCATTATGGGAGACACTGTTTTCATCAAGTTTGAAGCCTCAGTGTTGGCGCGGCAGCCTTTTCTTTCTCTTTCGGGATTGTGTTTTTCTCCACCTGAAAATGCCAAAGAAGGCATAAAAACATGGATTTGTCTCTCCTGTTGCGCACACACTTCGGAGAGCTTGCAAAGGCCTAATAACCACAAGCAGCCCCTACACCATTATGGGAGACACTGTTTTCATCAAGTTTGAAGCCTCAGTGTTGGCGCGGCAGCCTTTTCTTTCTCTTTCGGGATTGTGTTTTTCTCCACCTGAAAATGCCAAAGAAGGCATAAAAACATGGATTTGTCTCTCCTGCTGCGCACACACTTCGGAGAGCTTGCAAATGCCTAATAACCACAAGCAGCCCCTACACCATTATGGGAGAAACTGTTTTCATCAAGTTTGAAGCCTCAGTTTTGGCTGGACAGCCATTTCTTTATTTTTGGGGCCTGTGTGTTTTTCGACCTGGAAATGGCAAAAAAGGCGCGAAAACATTGATTTGTCTCTCCTGCCGCGCACACACTTCCGATAGCTTGCGAAGGCCTAAAAAACACAAGCGGGCCGTGAGTTATTGTGGGAGAGACTGTTTTCATCAAGTTTGAAGCCTCAGTTTTGGCTGGACAGCCGTTTCTTTATTTTTGGGGCCTTTGTGATTTTCGACCTGGAAATGGCAAAAAAGGCGCGAAAACATGGATTTGTCTCTCCTGCCGCGCACACACTTCCGATAGCTTGCGAAGGCCTAAAAAACACAAGCAGCCCTTGAGTTATTGTGGGAGAGAATGTTTTCATCAAGTTTGAAGCCATAGTTTTGGCGCAGCAGCCGTTTCTTTCATTTTGGGGCCTATGTGTTTTTCGACCTTGAAATCGTAAAAAAGGCTCGAAAACATGGATTTGTCTCTCCTGCCGCGCACACACTTCCGATAGCTTGCGAAGGCCTAAAAAACACAAGCGGCCCTTGAGTTATTGTCTGAGAGACTGTTTTCATCAAGTTTGAAGCCTCAGTTTTGGCTGGACAGCCGTTTCTTTATTTTTGGGGCCTTTGTTTTCTTCGACCTAGAAATCGCAAAAAAGGCGCGAAAACATGGATTTGTCTCTCCTGCCGCGCACACACTTCCGATAGCGTGCAAAGGCCTAAAAAACACAAGCAGCCCGTGAGTTATTATGGGAGAGACTGTTTTCATCAAGTTTGAAGCCATAGTTTTGGCGCGCCAGCCGTTTCTTTCATTTTGGGGCCTATGTGTTTTTCGACCTTGAAATCGCAAAAAAGGCGCGAAAACATGGATTTGTCTCTCCTGCTGCGCACACACTTCCGATAGCGTGCAAAGGTCTAAAAAACACAAGCAGCCCGTGAGTTATTATGGGAGAGACTGTTTTCATCAAGTTTGAAGCCATAGTTTTGGCGCGCCAGCCGTTTCTTTCATTTTGGGGCCTATGTGTTTTTCGACCTTGAAATCGCATAAAAGTCGCGAAAACATTGATTTGTCTCTCCTGCCGCGCACACACTTCCGATATCTTGCGAAGGCCTAAAAAACACAAGCAGCCCTTGAGGTATTGTGGGAGAGACTGTTTTCATCAAGTTTGAAGTCATAGTTTTGGCGCGGCAGCCGTTTCTTTCATTTTGGGGCCTTTGTGTTTTTCGTCCTGGAAATGGCAAAAAAGGCGCGAAAACATGGATTTGTCTCTCCTGCCGCGCACACACTTCCGATATATTGCGAAGGCCTAAAAAACACAAGCAGCCCTTGAGTTATTGTGGGAGAGACTGTTTTCATCAAGTTTGAAGTCATAGTTTTGGCGCGGCAGCCGTTTCTTTCATTTTGGGGCCTTTGTGTTTTTCGACCTGGAAATGGCAAAAAAGGCGCGAAAACATGGATTTGTCTCTCCTGCCGCGCACACACTTCCGATAGCTTGCGAAGGCCTAAAAAACACAAGCGGCCCTTGAGTTATTGTCTGAGAGACTGTTTTCATCAAGTTTGAAGCCTCAGTTTTGGTTGGACAGCCGTTTCTTTATTTTTGGGGCCTTTGTTTTCTTCGACCTGGAAATGGCAAAAAAGGCGCGAAAACATGGATTTGTCTCTCCTGCCGCGCACACACTTCCGATAGCGTGCAAAGGTCTAAAAAACACAAGCAGCCTGTGAGTTATTATGGGAGAGACTGTTTTCATCAAGTTTGAAGCCATAGTTTTGGCGCGCCAGCCGTTTCTTTCATTTTGGGGCCTATGTGTTTTTCGACCTTGAAATCGCAAAAAAGTCGCGAAAACATTGATTTGTCTCTCCTGCCGCGCACACACTTCCGATATCTTGCGAAGGCCTAAAAAACACAAGCAGCCCTTGAGTTATTGTGGGAGAGACTGTTTTCATCAAGTTTGAAGCCATAGTTTTGGCGCGCCAGCCGTTTCTTTCATTTTGGGGCCTATGTGTTTTTCGACCTTGAAATCGCAAAAAAGGCGCGAAAACATGGATTTGTCTCTCCTGCCGCGCACACACTTCCGATAGCTTGCAAAGGCCTAAAAAACACAAGCAGCCCGTGAGTTATTATGGGAGAGACTGTTTTCATCAAGTTTGAAGCCATAGTTTTGGCGCGCCAGCCGTTTCTTTCTCTTTCGGGATTGTGTTTTTCTCCACCTGAAAATGCCAAAGAAGGCATAAAAACATGGATTTGTCTCTCCTGTTGCGCACACACTTCGGAGAGCTTGCAAAGGCCTAATAACCACAAGCAGCCCCTACACCATTATGGGAGACACTGTTTTCATCAAGTTTGAAGCCTCAGTGTTGGCGCGGCAGCCTTTTCTTTCTCTTTCGGGATTGTGTTTTTCTCCACCTGAAAATGCCAAAGAAGGCATAAAAACATGGATTTGTCTCTCCTGCTGCGCACACACTTCGGAGAGCTTGCAAATGCCTAATAACCACAAGCAGCCCCTACACCATTATGGGAGAAACTGTTTTCATCAAGTTTGAAGCCTCAGTTTTGGCTGGACAGCCATTTCTTTATTTTTGGGGCCTGTGTGTTTTTCGACCTGGAAATGGCAAAAAAGGCGCGAAAACATTGATTTGTCTCTCCTGCCGCGCACACACTTCCGATAGCTTGCGAAGGCCTAAAAAACACAAGCGGGCCGTGAGTTATTGTGGGAGAGACTGTTTTCATCAAGTTTGAAGCCTCAGTTTTGGCTGGACAGCCGTTTCTTTATTTTTGGGGCCTTTGTGATTTTCGACCTGGAAATGGCAAAAAAGGCGCGAAAACATGGATTTGTCTCTCCTGCCGCGCACACACTTCCGATAGCTTGCGAAGGCCTAAAAAACACAAGCAGCCCTTGAGTTATTGTGGGAGAGAATGTTTTCATCAAGTTTGAAGCCATAGTTTTGGCGCAGCAGCCGTTTCTTTCATTTTGGGGCCTATGTGTTTTTCGACCTTGAAATCGTAAAAAAGGCTCGAAAACATGGATTTGTCTCTCCTGCCGCGCACACACTTCCGATAGCTTGCGAAGGCCTAAAAAACACAAGCGGCCCTTGAGTTATTGTCTGAGAGACTGTTTTCATCAAGTTTGAAGCCTCAGTTTTGGCTGGACAGCCGTTTCTTTATTTTTGGGGCCTTTGTTTTCTTCGACCTAGAAATCGCAAAAAAGGCGCGAAAACATGGATTTGTCTCTCCTGCCGCGCACACACTTCCGATAGCGTGCAAAGGCCTAAAAAACACAAGCAGCCCGTGAGTTATTATGGGAGAGACTGTTTTCATCAAGTTTGAAGCCATAGTTTTGGCGCGCCAGCCGTTTCTTTCATTTTGGGGCCTATGTGTTTTTCGACCTTGAAATCGCAAAAAAGGCGCGAAAACATGGATTTGTCTCTCCTGCTGCGCACACACTTCCGATAGCGTGCAAAGGTCTAAAAAACACAAGCAGCCCGTGAGTTATTATGGGAGAGACTGTTTTCATCAAGTTTGAAGCCATAGTTTTGGCGCGCCAGCCGTTTCTTTCATTTTGGGGCCTATGTGTTTTTCGACCTTGAAATCGCATAAAAGTCGCGAAAACATTGATTTGTCTCTCCTGCCGCGCACACACTTCCGATATCTTGCGAAGGCCTAAAAAACACAAGCAGCCCTTGAGGTATTGTGGGAGAGACTGTTTTCATCAAGTTTGAAGTCATAGTTTTGGCGCGGCAGCCGTTTCTTTCATTTTGGGGCCTTTGTGTTTTTCGTCCTGGAAATGGCAAAAAAGGCGCGAAAACATGGATTTGTCTCTCCTGCCGCGCACACACTTCCGATATATTGCGAAGGCCTAAAAAACACAAGCAGCCCTTGAGTTATTGTGGGAGAGACTGTTTTCATCAAGTTTGAAGTCATAGTTTTGGCGCGGCAGCCGTTTCTTTCATTTTGGGGCCTTTGTGTTTTTCGACCTGGAAATGGCAAAAAAGGCGCGAAAACATGGATTTGTCTCTCCTGCCGCGCACACACTTCCGATAGCTTGCGAAGGCCTAAAAAACACAAGCGGCCCTTGAGTTATTGTCTGAGAGACTGTTTTCATCAAGTTTGAAGCCTCAGTTTTGGTTGGACAGCCGTTTCTTTATTTTTGGGGCCTTTGTTTTCTTCGACCTGGAAATGGCAAAAAAGGCGCGAAAACATGGATTTGTCTCTCCTGCCGCGCACACACTTCCGATAGCGTGCAAAGGTCTAAAAAACACAAGCAGCCTGTGAGTTATTATGGGAGAGACTGTTTTCATCAAGTTTGAAGCCATAGTTTTGGCGCGCCAGCCGTTTCTTTCATTTTGGGGCCTATGTGTTTTTCGACCTTGAAATCGCAAAAAAGTCGCGAAAACATTGATTTGTCTCTCCTGCCGCGCACACACTTCCGATATCTTGCGAAGGCCTAAAAAACACAAGCAGCCCTTGAGTTATTGTGGGAGAGACTGTTTTCATCAAGTTTGAAGCCATAGTTTTGGCGCGCCAGCCGTTTCTTTCATTTTGGGGCCTATGTGTTTTTCGACCTTGAAATCGCAAAAAAGGCGCGAAAACATGGATTTGTCTCTCCTGCCGCGCACACACTTCCGATAGCTTGCGAAGGTCTAAAAAACACAAGCGGCCCTTGAGTTATTGTGGGAGAGACTGTTTTCATCAAGTTTGAAGCCTCAGTTTTGGCTGGACAGCCGTTTCTTTATTTTTGGGGCCTTTGTGTTTTTCGACCTGGAAATGGCAAAAAAGGCGCGAAAACATGGATTTGTCTCTCCTGCCGCGCACACACTTCCGATAGCGTGCAAAGGTCTAAAAAACACAAGCAGCCTGTGAGTTATTATGGGAGAGACTGTTTTCATCAAGTTTGAAGCCATAGTTTTGGCGCGCCAGCCGTTTCTTTCATTTTGGGGCCTATGTGTTTTTCGACCTTGAAATCGCAAAAAAGTCGCGAAAACATTGATTTGTCTCTCCTGCCGCGCACACACTTCCGATATCTTGCGAAGGCCTAAAAAACACAAGCAGCCCTTGAGTTATTGTGGGAGAGACTGTTTTCATCAAGTTTGAAGCCATAGTTTTGGCGCGCCAGCCGTTTCTTTCATTTTGGGGCCTATGTGTTTTTCGACCTTGAAATCGCAAAAAAGGCGCGAAAACATGGATTTGTCTCTCCTGCCGCGCACACACTTCCGATAGCTTGCAAAGGCCTAAAAAACACAAGCAGCCCGTGAGTTATTATGGGAGAGACTGTTTTCATCAAGTTTGAAGCCATAGTTTTGGCGCGCCAGCCGTTTCTTTCATTTTGGGGCCTATGTGTTTTTCGACCTTGAAATCGCAAAAAAGGCGCGAAAACATGGATTTGTCTCTCCTGCCGCGCACACACTTCCGATAGCTTGCGAAGGTCTAAAAAACACAAGCGGCCCTTGAGTTATTGTGGGAGAGACTGTTTTCATCAAGTTTGAAGCCTCAGTTTTGGCTGGACAGCCGTTTCTTTATTTTTGGGGCCTATGTGTTTTTCGACCTGGAAATGGCAAAAAAGGCGCGAAAACATGGATTTGTCTCTCCTGCCGCGCACACCGTATGCGCAAAGGCGTCTGACGTCACTGTGGCTTGCCTGAAACAAAGGAATTAGAGAAACATGTGCTTACAGGGGCGTCGAACCGGCTTGTCCCCCTGATGGAGCAAAGTTGCTACAGTGACAAAGACAAGCTCCGCGCTCATGGGCAATTTATATGGGGCAACTGTGCTGCGAGTATCTAAGCAGTCGTCGTGCATGGATAAAATGCAATGTTTCAAGATCTGATGAATTCACCTACTTTGAAAAAGTGTGCGTTAAGGGAGTCCTTTTGACACAAAGCGAAAATCTACAGTCAAGCGTCAATCAGCAGACAGCCGTGTGTTCTTTAGTCATGAGCCTGTTGTCAAAACGGCAGAAAAAAATGGTCACAAACGAAATATTGTTTCTACACTTAAAATGAACAAAGACAAAATGAGCTAGCCTGATATAAGTCATGTTCATGACGATGCAAATGTAACGAGATTTCGAACTGTTCTGTTGCACACGTTGGGACTCATTTTATTTTTCTACAAGAATCATTTGCCATGACGGGAATCGAACCCGGGCCGCCCTGCGTTACAAGGCAGATTCCTAATCGCTAGACCATTTGGGAAGATTTCATAGGTGCACCCTAAGATATCTAAGTGTCATTTCGATGAGGTCTGTAGCAGAGGCCATACAGCACACCAAACAAATAATCATGTGTTTAAATATCCTTGTCGTTTTGAAAAATTACCATTGTCACCTGCACAGGAATGCCATGCGGCCAGCATTGAAGAAATGTGCTTCTCAAATCTGTCATTAACACTGTTTTCCACACGCTTTTTTCATTGCATTGCCATATAATCAATTGGTCATTGATGCGTCACGAATAACGACAATGCGTCGTAAATTAAAGAAATGTAAACATGAATTATGTTATTACTGTCTAAGCATCGCAAAGCTGTATGCGCAAAGGCGTCTGACGTCACTGTGGCTTGCCTGAAACAAAGGAATTAGAGAAACATGTGCTTACAGGGACGTCGAACCAGCTTGTCCCCCTGATGGAGCAAAGTTGCTACAGTGACAAAGACAAGCTCCGCGCTCATGGGCAATTTATATGGGGCAACTGTGCTGCGAGTATCTAAGCAGTCGTCGTGCATGGATAAAATGCAATGTTTCAAACAGATCTGATGAATTCACCTACTTTGAAAAAGTGTGTGTTAAGGGAGTCCTTTTGACACAAAGCGAAAATCTACAGTCAAGCGTCAATCAGCAGACAGCCGTGTGTTCTTTAGTCATGAGCCTGTTGTCAAAACGGCAGAAAAAAATGGTCACAAACGAAATATTGTTTCTACACTTAAAATGAACAAAGACAAAATGAGCTAGCCTGATATAAGTCATGTTCATGACGATGCAAATGTAACGAGATTTCGAACTGTTCTGTTGCACACGTTGGGACTCATTTTATTTTTCTACAAGAATCATTTGCCATGACGGGAATCGAACCCCGGCCGCCCTGCGTTACAAGACAGATTCCTATCCGCTAGACCATTTGGGAAGATTTCATAGGTGCACCCTAAGATATCTAAGTGTCATTTCGATGAGGTCTGTAGCAGAGGCCATACAGCACACCAAACAAATAATCATGTGTTTAAATATCCTTGTCGTTTTGAAAAATTACAATTGTCACCTGCACAGGAATGCCATGCGGCCAGCATTGAAGAAATGTGCTTCTCAAATCTGTCATTAACACTGTTTTCCACACGCTTTTTTCATTGCATTGCCATATAATCAATTGGTCATTGATGCGTCACGAATAACGACAATGCGTCGTAAATTAAAGAAATGTAAACATGAATTATGTTATTACTGTCTAAGCATCGCAAAGCTGTATGCGCAAAGGCGTCTGACGTCACTGTGGCTTGCCTGAAACAAAGGAATTAGAGAAACATGTGCTTACAGGGGCGTCGAACCAGCTTGTCCCCCTGATGGAGCAATGTTGCTACAGTGACAAAGACAAGCTCCGCGCTCATGGGCAATTTATATGGGGCAACTGTGCTGCGAGTATCTAAGCAGTCGTCGTGCATGGATAAAATGCAATGTTTCAAACAGATCTGATGAATTCACCTACTTTGAAAAAGTGTGCGTTAAGGGAGTCCTTTTGACACAAAGCGAAAATCTACAGTCAAGCGTCAATCAGCAGACAGCCGTGTGTTCTTTAGTCATGAGCCTGTTGTCAAAACGGCAGAAAAAAATGGTCACAAACGAAATATTGTTTCTACACTTAAAATGAACAAAGACAAAATGAGCTAGCCTGATATAAGTCATGTTCATGACGATGCAAATGTAACGAGATTTCAAACTGTTCTGTTGCACACGTTGGGACTCATTTTATTTTTCTACAAGAATCATTTGCCATGACGGGAATCGAACCTGGGCCGCCCTGCGTTACAAGGCAGATTCCTATCCGCTAGACCATTTGGGAAGATTTCATAGGTGCACCCTAAGATATCTAAGTGTCATTTCGATGAGGTCTGTAGCAGAGGCCATACAGCACACCAAACAAATAATCATGTGTTTAAATATCCTTGTCGTTTTGAAAAATTACCATTGTCACCTGCACAGGAATGCCATGCGGCCAGCATTGAAGAAATGTGCTTCTCAAATCTGTCATTAACACTGTTTTCCACACGCTTTTTTCATTGCATTGCCATATAATCAATTGGTCATTGATGCGTCACGAATAACGACAATGCGTCGTAAATTAAAGAAATGTAAACATGAATTATGTTATTACTGTCTAAGCATCGCAAAGCTGTATGCGCAAAGGCGTCTGACGTCACTGTGGCTTGCCTGAAACAAAGGAATTAGAGAAACATGTGCTTACAGGGGCGTCGAACCAGCTTGTCCCCCTGATGGAGCAAAGTTGCTACAGTGACAAAGACAAGCTCCGCGCTCATGGGCAATTTATATGGGGCAACTGTGCTGCGAGTATCTAAGCAGTCGTCGTGCATGGATAAAATGCAATGTTTCAAACAGATCTGATGAATTCACCTACTTTGAAAAAGTGTGCGTTAAGGGAGTCCTTTTGACACAAAGCGAAAATCTACAGTCAAGCGTCAATCAGCAGACAGCCGTGTGTTCTTTAGTCATGAGCCTGTTGTCAAAACGGCAGAAAAAAATGGTCACAAACGAAATATTGTTTCTACACTTAAAATGAACAAAGACAAAATGAGCTAGCCTGATATAAGTCATGTTCATGACGATGCAAATGTCACAAGATTTCGAACTGTTCTGTTGCACACGTTGGGACTCATTTTATTTTTCTACAAGAACCATTTGCCATGACTGGAATCGAACCCTGGCCGCCCTGCGTTACAAGGCAGATTCCTATCCGCTAGACCATTTGGGAAGATTTCATATGTGCACCCTAAGATATCTAAGTGTCATTTCGATGAGGTCTGTCGCAGAGGCCATAGAGCACACCAAACAAATAATCATGTGTTTAAATATCCTTGTCGTTTTGAAAAATTACCATTGTCACCTGCACAGGAATGCCATGCGGCCAACATTGAAGAAATGTGCTTCTCAAATCTGTCATTAACACTGTTTTCCACACGCTTTTTTCATTGCATTGCCATATAATCAATTGGTCATTGATGCGTCACGAATAACGACAATGCGTCGAAAATTAAAGAAATGTAATCATGAATTATGTTATTACTGTCTCAGCATCGCAAAGCTGTATGCGCAAAGGCGTCTGACGTCACAGTGGCTTGCCTGAAACAAAGGAATTAGAGAAACATGTGCTTACAAGGGGCGTCGAACCGGCTTGTCCCCCTGATGGAGCAAAGTTGCTACAGTGACAAAGACAAGCTCCGCGCTCATGGGCAATTTATATGGGGCAACTGTGCTGCGAGTATCTAAGCAGTCGTCGTGCATGGATAAAATGCAATGTTTCAAACAGATCTGATGAATTCACCTACTTTGAAAAAGTGTGTGTTAAGGGAGTCCTTTTGACACAAAGCGAAAATCTAAAGTCAAGCGTCAATCAGCAGACAGCCGTGTGTTCTTTAGTCATGAGCCTGTTGTCAAAACGGCAGAAAAAAATGGTCACAAACGAAATATTGTTTCTACACTTAAAATGAACAAAGAAAAAATGAGCTAGCCTGATATAAGTCATGTTCATGACGATGCAAATGTAACGAGATTTCAAACTGTTCTGTTGCACACGTTGGGACTCATTTTATTTTTCTACAAGAATCATTTGCCATGACGGGAATCGAACCCGGGCCGCCCTGCGTTACAAGGCAGATTCCTATCCGCTAGACCATTTGGGAAGATTTCATAGGTGCACCCTAAGATATCTAAGTGTCATTTCGATGAGGTCTGTAGCAGAGGCCATACAGCACACCAAACAAATAATCATGTGTTTAAATATCCTTGTCGTTTTGAAAAATTACCATTGTCACCTGCACAGGAATGCCATGCGGCCAGCATTGAAGAAATGTGCTTCTCAAATCTGTCATTAACACTGTTTTCCACACGCTTTTTTCATTGCATTGCCATATAATCAATTGGTCATTGATGCGTCACGAATAACGACAATGCGTCGAAAATTAAAGAAATGTAAACATGAATTATGTTATTACTGTCTAAGCATCGCAAAGCTGTATGCGTAAAGGCGTCTGACGTCACAGTGGCTTGCCTGAAACAAAGGAATTAGAGAAACATGTGCTTACAGGGGCGTCGAACCGGCTTGTCCCCCTGATGGAGCAAAGTTGCTACAGTGACAAAGACAAGCTCCGCGCTCATGGGCAATTTATATGGGGCAACTGTGCTGCGAGTATCTAAGCAGTCGTCGTGCATGGATAAAATGCAATGTTTCAAACAGATCTGATGAATTCACCTACTTTGAAAAAGTGTGCGTTAAGGGAGTCCTTTTGACACAAAGCGAAAATCTACAGTCAAGCGTCAATCAGCAGACAGCCGTGTGTTCTTTAGTCATGAGCCTGTTGTCAAAACGGCAGAAAAAAATGGTCACAAACGAAATATTGTTTCTACACTTAAAATGAACAAAGACAAAATGAGCTAGCCTGATATAAGTCATGTTCATGACGATGCAAATGTAACGAGATTTCAAACTGTTCTGTTGCACACGTTGGGACTCATTTTATTTTTCTACAAGAATCATTTGTCATGACGGGAATCGAACCCGGGCCGCCCTGCGTTTCAAGGCAGATTCCTATCCGCTAGACCATTTGGGAAGATTTCATATGTAGACCCTAAGATATCTAAGTGTCATTTCGATGAGGTCTGTAGCAGAGGCCATAGAGCACACCAAACAAATAATCATGTGTTTAAATATCCTTGTCGTTTTGAAAAATTACCATTGTCACCTGCACAGGAATGCCATGCGGCCAACATTGAAGAAATGTGCTTCTCAAATCTGTCATTAACACTGTTTTCCACACGCTTTTTTCATTGCATTGCCATATAATCAATTGGTCATTGATGCGTCACGAATAACGACAATGCGTCGAAAATTAAAGAAATGTAAACATGAATTATGTTATTACTGTCTAAGCATCGCAAAGCTGTATGCGTAAAGGCGTCTGACGTCACAGTGGCTTGCCTGAAACAAAGGAATCAGAGAAACATGTGCTTACAGGGGCGTCGAACCGGCTTGTCCCCCTGATGGAGCAAAGTTGCTACAGTGACAAAGACAAGCTCCGCGCTCATGGGCAATTTATATGGGGCAACTGTGCTGCGAGTATCTAAGCAGTCGTCGTGCATGGATAAAATGCAATGTTTCAAACAGATCTGATGAATTCACCTACTTTGAAAAAGTGTGTGTTAAGGGAGTCCTTTTGACACAAAGCGAAAATCTACAGTCAAGCGTCAATCAGCAGACAGCCGTGTGTTCTTTAGTCATGAGCCTGTTGTCAAAACGGCAGAAAAAAATGGTCACAAACGAAATATTGTTTCTACACTTAAAATGAACAAAGAAAAAATGAGCTAGCCTGATATAAGTCATGTTCATGACGATGCAAATGTAACGAGATTTCAAACTGTTCTGTTGCACACGTTGGGACTCATTTTATTTTTCTACAAGAATCATTTGCCATGACGGGAATCGAACCCGGGCCGCCCTGCGTTACAAGGCAGATTCCTATCCGCTAGACCATTTGGGAAGATTTCATAGGTGCACCCTAAGATATCTAAGTGTCATTTCGATGAGGTCTGTAGCAGAGGCCATACAGCACACCAAACAAATAATCATGTGTTTAAATATCCTTGTCGTTTTGAAAAATTACCATTGTCACCTGCACAGGAATGCCATGCGGCCAGCATTGAAGAAATGTGCTTCTCAAATCTGTCATTAACACTGTTTTCCACACGCTTTTTTCATTGCATTGCCATATAATCAATTGGTCATTGATGCGTCACGAATAACGACAATGCGTCGAAAATTAAAGAAATGTAAACATGAATTATGTTATTACTGTCTAAGCATCGCAAAGCTGTATGCGTAAAGGCGTCTGACGTCACAGTGGCTTGCCTGAAACAAAGGAATCAGAGAAACATGTGCTTACAGGGGCGTCGAACCGGCTTGTCCCCCTGATGGAGCAAAGTTGCTACAGTGACAAAGACAAGCTCCGCGCTCATGGGCAATTTATATGGGGCAACTGTGCTGCGAGTATCTAAGCAGTCGTCGTGCATGGATAAAATGCAATGTTTCAAACAGATCTGATGAATTCACCTACTTTGAAAAAGTGTGTGTTAAGGGAGTCCTTTTGACACAAAGCGAAAATCTAAAGTCAAGCGTCAATCAGCAGACAGCCGTGTGTTCTTTAGTCATGAGCCTGTTGTCAAAACGGCAGAAAAAAATGGTCACAAACGAAATATTGTTTCTACACTTAAAATGAACAAAGAAAAAATGAGCTAGCCTGATATAAGTCATGTTCATGACGATGCAAATGTAACGAGATTTCAAACTGTTCTGTTGCACACGTTGGGACTCATTTTATTTTTCTACAAGAATCATTTGCCATGACGGGAATCGAACCCGGGCCGCCCTGCGTTACAAGGCAGATTCCTATCCGCTAGACCATTTGGGAAGATTTCATAGGTGCACCCTAAGATATCTAAGTGTCATTTCGATGAGGTCTGTAGCAGAGGCCATACAGCACACCAAACAAATAATCATGTGTTTAAATATCCTTGTCGTTTTGAAAAATTACCATTGTCACCTGCACAGGAATGCCATGCGGCCAGCATTGAAGAAATGTGCTTCTCAAATCTGTCATTAACACTGTTTTCCACACGCTTTTTTCATTGCATTGCCATATAATCAATTGGTCATTGATGCGTCACGAATAACGACAATGCGTCGTAAATTAAAGAAATGTAAACATGAATTATGTTATTACTGTCTAAGCATCGCAAAGCTGTATGCGCAAAGGCGTCTGACGTCACAGTGGCTTGCCTGAAACAAAGGAATCAGAGAAACATGTGCTTACAGGGGCGTCGAACCGGCTTGTCCCCCTGATGGAGCAAAGTTGCTACAGTGACAAAGACAAGCTCCGCGCTCATGGGCAATTTATATGGGGCAACTGTGCTGCGAGTATCTAAGCAGTCGTCGTGCATGGATAAAATGCAATGTTTCAAACAGATCTGATGAATTCACCTACTTTGAAAAAGTGTGTGTTAAGGGAGTCCTTTTGATACAAAGCGAAAATCTAAAGTCAAGCGTCAATCAGCAGACAGCCGTGTGTTCTTTAGTCATGAGCCTGTTGTCAAAACGGCAGAAAAAAATGGTCACAAACGAAATATTGTTTCTACACTTAAAATGAACAAAGAAAAAATGAGCTAGCCTGATATAAGTCATATTCATGACGATGCAAATGTAACGAGATTTCAAACTGTTCTGTTGCACACGTTGGGACTCATTTTATTTTTCTACAAGAATCATTTGCCATGACGGGAATCGAACCCGGGCCGCCCTGCGTTACAAGGCAGATTCCTATCCGCTAGACCATTTGGGAAGATTTCATAGGTGCACCCTAAGATATCTAAGTGTCATTTCGATGAGGTCTGTAGCAGAGGCCATACAGCACACCAAACAAATAATCATGTGTTTAAATATCCTTGTCGTTTTGAAAAATTACCATTGTCACCTGCACAGGAATGCCATGCGGCCAGCATTGAAGAAATGTGCTTCTCAAATCTGTCATTAACACTGTTTTCCACACGCTTTTTTCATTGCATTGCCATATAATCAATTGGTCATTGATGGGTCACGAATAACGACAATGCGTCGAAAATTAATGAAATGTAAACATGAATTATGTTATTACTGTCTAAGCATCGCAAAGCTGTATGCGTAAAGGCGTCTGACGTCACAGTGGCTTGCCTGAAACAAAGGAATTAGAGAAACATGTGCTTACAGGGGCGTCGAACCGGCTTGTCCCCCTGATGGAGCAAAGTTGCTACAGTGACAAAGACAAGCTCCGCGCTCATGGGCAATTTATATGGGGCAACTGTGCTGCGAGTATCTAAGCAGTCGTCGTGCATGGATAAAATGCAATGTTTCAAACAGATCTGATGAATTCACCTACTTTGAAAAAGTGTGCGTTAAGGGAGTCCTTTTGACACAAAGCGAAAATCTACAGTCAAGCGTCAATCAGCAGACAGCCGTGTGTTCTTTAGTCATGAGCCTGTTGTCAAAACGGCAGAAAAAAATGGTCACAAACGAAATATTGTTTCTACACTTAAAATGAACAAAGACAAAATGAGCTAGCCTGATATAAGTCATGTTCATGACGATGCAAATGTAACGAGATTTCAAACTGTTCTGTTGCACACGTTGGGACTCATTTTATTTTTCTACAAGAATCATTTGTCATGACGGGAATCGAACCCGGGCCGCCCTGCGTTTCAAGGCAGATTCCTATCCGCTAGACCATTTGGGAAGATTTCATATGTAGACCCTAAGATATCTAAGTGTCATTTCGATGAGGTCTGTAGCAGAGGCCATAGAGCACACCAAACAAATAATCATGTGTTTAAATATCCTTGTCGTTTTGAAAAATTACCATTGTCACCTGCACAGGAATGCCATGCGGCCAACATTGAAGAAATGTGCTTCTCAAATCTGTCATTAACACTGTTTTCCACACGCTTTTTTCATTGCATTGCCATATAATCAATTGGTCATTGATGCGTCACGAATAACGACAATGCGTCGTAAATTAAAGAAATGTAAACATGAATTATGTTATTACTGTCTAAGCATCGCAAAGCTGTATGCTCAAAGGCGTCTGACGTCACTGTGGCTTGCCTGAAACAAAGGAATTAGAGAAACATGTGCTTACAGGGGCGTCGAACCGGCTTGTCCCCCTGATGGAGCAAAGTTGCTACAGTGACAAAGACAAGCTCCGCGCTCATGGGCAATTTATATGGGGCAACTGTGCTGCGAGTATCTAAGCAGTCGTCGTGCATGGATAAAATGCAATGTTTCAAACAGATCTGATGAATTCACCTACTTTGAAAAAGTGTGCGTTAAGGGAGTCCTTTTGACACAAAGCGAAAATCTACAGTCAAGCGTCAATCAGCAGACAGCCGTGTGTTCTTTAGTCATGAGCCTGTTGTCAAAACGGCAGAAAAAAATGGTCACAAACGAAATATTGTTTCTACACTTAAAATGAACAAAGAAAAAATGAGCTAGCCTGATATAAGTCATGTTCATGACGATGCAAATGTAACGAGATTTCAAACTGTTCTGTTGCACACGTTGGGACTCATTTTATTTTTCTACAAGAATCATTTGCCATGACGGGAATCGAACCCGGGCCGCCCTGCGTTACAAGGCAGATTCCTATCCGCTAGACTATTTGGGAAGATTTCATAGGTGCACCCTAAGATATCTAAGTGTCATTTCGATGAGGTCTGTAGCAGAGGCCATAGAGCACACCAAACAAATAATCATGTGTTTAAATATCCTTGTCGTTTTGAAAAATTACCATTGTCACCTGCACAGGAATGCCATGCGGCCAACATTGAAGAAATGTGCTTCTCAAATCTGTCATTAACACTGTTTTCCACACGCTTTTTTCATTGCATTGCCATATAATCAATTGGTCATTGATGCGTCACGAATAACGACAATGCGTCGAAAATTAAAGAAATGTAAACATGAATTATGTTATTACTGTCTAAGCATCGCAAAGCTGTATGCACAAAGGCGTCTGACGTCACTGTGGCTTGCCTGAAACAAAGGAATTAGAGAAACGTGCTTACAGGGGCATCGAACCGGCTTGTCCCCCTGATGGAGCAAAGTTGCTACAGTGACAAAGACAAGCTCCGCGCTCATGGGCAATTTATATGGGGCAACTTTGCTGCGAGTATCTAAGCAGTCGTCGTGCATGGATAATATGCAATGTTTCAAACAGATCTGATGAATTCACCTACTTTGAAAAAGTGTGTGTTAAGGGAGTCCTTTTGACACAAAGCGAAAATCTACAGTCAAGCGTCAATCAGCAGACAGCCGTGTGTTCTTTAGTCATGAGCCTGTTGTCAAAACGGCAGAAAAAAATGGTCACAAACGAAATATTGTTTCAACACTTAAAATGAACAAAGAAAAAATGAGCTAGCCTGATATAAGTCATGTTCATGACGATGCAAATGTCACGAGATTTCAAACTGTTCTGTTGCACACGTCGGGACTCATTTTATTTTTCTACAAGAATCATTTGTCATGACGGGAATCGAACCCGGGCCGCCCTGCGTTACAAGGCAGATTCCTATCCGCTAGACCATTTGGGAAGATTTCATATGTAGACCCTAAGATATCTAAGTGTCATTTCGATGAGGTCTGTAGCAGAGGCCATAGAGCACACCAAACAAATAATCATGTGTTTAAATATCCTTGTCGTTTTGAAAAATTACCATTGTCACCTGCACAGGAATGCCATGCGGCCAACATTGAAAAAATGTGCTTCTCAAATCTGTCATTAACACTGTTTTCCACACGCTTTTTTCATTGCATTGCCATATAATCAATTGGTCATTGATGCGTCACGAATAACGACAATGCGTCGTAAATTAAAGAAATGTAAACATGAATTATGTTATTACTGTCTAAGCATCGCAAAGCTGTATGCTCAAAGGCGTCTGACGTCACTGTGGCTTGCCTGAAACAAAGGAATTAGAGAAACATGTGCTTACAGGGGCGTCGAACCGGCTTGTCCCCCTGATGGAGCAAAGTTGCTACAGTGACAAAGACAAGCTCCGCGCTCATGGGCAATTTATATGGGGCAACTGTGCTGCGAGTATCTAAGCAGTCGTCGTGCATGGATAAAATGCAATGTTTCAAACAGATCTGATGAATTCACCTACTTTGAAAAAGTGTGCGTTAAGGGAGTCCTTTTGACACAAAGCGAAAATCTACAGTCAAGCGTCAATCAGCAGACAGCCGTGTGTTCTTTAGTCATGAGCCTGTTGTCAAAACGGCAGAAAAAAATGGTCACAAACGAAATATTGTTTCTACACTTAAAATGAACAAAGACAAAATGAGCTAGCCTGATATAAGTCATGTTCATGACGATGCAAATGTAACGAGATTTCGAACTGTTCTGTTGCACACGTTGGGACTCATTTTATTTTTATACAAGAATCATTTGCCATGACGGGAATCGAACCCGGGCCGCCCTGCGTTACAAGGCAGATTCCTATCCGCTAGACTATTTGGGAAGATTTCATAGGTGCTCCCTAAGATATCTAAGTGTCATTTCGATGAGGTCTGTAGCAGAGGCCATAGAGCACACCAAACAAATAATCATGTGTTTAAATATCCTTGTCGTTTTGAAAAATTACCATTGTCACCTGCACAGGAATGCCATGCGGCCAACATTGAAAAAATGTGCTTCTCAAATCTGTCATTAACACTGTTTTCCACACGCTTTTTTCATTGCATTGCCATATAATCAATTGGTCATTGATGCGTCACGAATAACGACAATGCGTCGTAAATTAAAGAAATGTAAACATGAATTATGTTATTACTGTCTAAGCATCGCAAAGCTGTATGCTCAAAGGCGTCTGACGTCACTGTGGCTTGCCTGAAACAAAGGAATTAGAGAAACATGTGCTTACAGGGGCGTCGAACCGGCTTGTCCCCCTGATGGATCAAAGTTGCTACAGTGACAAAGACAAGCTCCGCGCTCATGGGCAATTTATATGGGGCAACTGTGCTGCGAGTATCTAAGCAGTCGTCGTGCATGGATAAAATGCAATGTTTCAAACAGATCTGATGAATTCACCTACTTTGAAAAAGTGTGCGTTAAGGGAGTCCTTTTGACACAAAGCGAAAATCTACAGTCAAGCGTCAATCAGCAGACAGCCGTGTGTTCTTTAGTCATGAGCCTGTTGTCAAAACGGCAGAAAAAAATGGTCACAAACGAAATATTGTTTCTACACTTAAAATGAACAAAGAAAAAATGAGCTAGCCTGATATAAGTCATGTTCATGACGATGCAAATGTAACGAGATTTCAAACTGTTCTGTTGCACACGTTGGGACTCATTTTATTTTTCTACAAGAATCATTTGCCATGACGGGAATCGAACCCGGGCCGCCCTGCGTTACAAGGCAGATTCCTATCCGCTAGACCATTTGTGAAGATTTCATATGTAGACCCTAAGATATCTAAATGTCATTTCGATGAGGTCTGTAGCAGAGGCCATAGAGCACACCAAACAAATAATCATGTGTTTAAATATCCTTGTCGTTTTGAAAAATTACCATTGTCACCTGCACAGGAATGCCATGCGGCCAACATTGAAGAAATGTGCTTCTCAAATCTGTCATTAACACTGTTTTCCACACGCTTTTTTCATTGCATTGCCATATAATCAATTGTTCATTGATGCGTCACGAATAACGACAATGCGTCGTAAATTAAAGAAATGTAAACATGAATTATGTTATTACTGTCTAAGCATCGCAAAGCTGTATGCGCAAAGGCGTCTGACGTCACTGTGGCTTGTCTGAAACAAAGGAATTAGAGAAACATGTGCTTACAGGGGCGTCGAACCGGCTTGTCTCCCTGATGGAGCAAAGTTGCGACAGTGACAAAGACAAGCTCCGCGCTCATGGGCAACTTATATGGGGCAACTGTGCTGCGAGTATCTAAGCAGTCGTCGTGCATGGATAAAATGCAATGTTTCAAACAGATCTGATGAATTCACCTACTTTGAAAAAGTGTGCGTTAAGGGAGTCCTTTTGACACAAAGCGAAAATCTACAGTCAAGCGTCAATCAGCAGACAGCCGTGTGTTCTTTAGTCATGAGCCTGTTGTCAAAACGGCAAAAAAAAATGGTCACAAACGAAATATTGTTTCTACACTTAAAATGAACAAAGAAAAAATGAGCTAGCCTGATATAAGTCATGTTCATGACGATGCAAATGTAACGAGATTTCAAACTGTTCTGTTGCACACGTTGGGACTCATTTTATTTTTCTACAAGAATCATTTGCCATGACGGGAATCGAACCCGGGCCGCCCTGCGTTACAAGGCAGATTCCTATCCGCTAGACTATTTGGGAAGATTTCATAGGTGCACCCTAAGATATCTAAGTGTCATTTCGATGAGGTCTGTAGCAGAGGCCATAGAGCACACCAAACAAATAATCATGTGTTTAAATATCCTTGTCGTTTTGAAAAATTACCATTGTCACCTGCACAGGAATGCCATGTGGCCAGCATTGAAGAAATGTGCTTCTCAAATCTGTCATTAACACTATTTTCCACACGCTTTTTTCATTGCATTGCCATATAATCAATTGGTCATTGATGCGTCACGAATAACGACAATGCGTCGAAAATTAAAGAAATGTAAACATGAATTATGTTATTACTGTCTAAGCATCGCAAAGCTGTATGCGCAAAGGCGTCTGACGTCACTGTGGCTTGCCTGAAACAAAGGAATTAGAGAAACGTGCTTACAGGGGCGTCGAACCGGCTTGTCCCCCTGATGGAGCAAAG
This sequence comes from Argentina silus, assembly GCF_951799395.1. Lineage (NCBI taxonomy): Eukaryota > Metazoa > Chordata > Actinopteri > Argentiniformes > Argentinidae > Argentina > Argentina silus. Next base: position 39,192,877 of record NC_139655.1, on the reverse strand, counting down.
TTGCTACAGTGACAAAGACAAGCTCCGCGCTCATGGGCAATTTATATGGGGCAACTGTGCTGCGAGTATCTAAGCAGTCGTCGTGCATGGATAAAATGCAATGTTTCAAACAGATCTGATGAATTCACCTACTTTGAAAAAGTGTGCGTTAAGGGAGTCCTTTTGACACAAAGCGAAAATCTACAGTCAAGCGTCAATCAGCAGACAGCCGTGTGTTCTTTAGTCATGAGCCTGTTGTCAAAACGGCAGAAAAAAATGGTCACAAACGAAATATTGTTTCTACACTTAAAATGAACAAAGACAAAATGAGCTAGCCTGATATAAGTCATGTTCATGACGATGCAAATGTAACTCGATTTCGAACTTTTCTGTTGCACACGTTGGGACTCATTTTATTTTTCTACAAGAATCATTTGCCATGACGGGAATCGAACCCGGGCCGCCCTGCGTTACAAGGCAGATTCCTATCCGCTAGACCATTTGGGAAGATTTCATATGTGCACCCTAAGATATCTAAGTGTCATTTCGATGAGGTCTGTCGCAGAGGCCATAGAGCACACCAAACAAATAATCATGTGTTTAAATATCCTTGTCGTTTTGAAAAATTACCATTGTCACCTGCACAGGAATGCCATGCGGCCAACATTGAAGAAATGTGCTTCTCAAATCTGTCATTAACACTGTTTTCCACACGCTTTTTGCATTGCATTGCCATATAATCAATTGGTCATTGATGCGTCACGAATAACGACAATGCGTCGAAAATTAAAGAAATGTAAACATGAATTATGTTATTACTATCTAAGCATCGCAAAGCTGTATGCGTAAAGGCGTCTGACGTCACAGTGGCTTGCCTGAAACAAAGGAATTAGAGAAACATGTGCTTACAGGGGCGTCGAACCGGCTTGTCCCCCTGATGGAGCAAAGTTGCTACAGTGACAAAGACAAGCTCCGCGCTCATGGGCAATTTATATGGGACAACTGTGCTGCGAGTATCTAAGCAGTCGTCGTGCATGGATAAAATGCAATGTTTCAAACAGATCTGATGAATTCACCTACTTTGAAAAAGTGTGCGTTAAGGGAGTCCTTTTGACACAAAGCGAAAATCTACAGTCAAGCGTCAATCAGCAGACAGCCGTGTGTTCTTTAGTCATGAGCCTGTTGTCAAAACGGCAGAAAAAAATGGTCACAAACGAAATATTGTTTCTACACTTAAAATGAACATAGACAAAATGAGCTAGCCTGATATAAGTCATGTTCATGACGATGCAAATGTAACGAGATTTCGAACTTTTCTGTTGCACACGTTGGGACTCATTTTATTTTTCTACAAGAATCATTTGCCATGACGGGAATCGAACCCGGGCCGCCCTGCGTTACAAGGCAGATTCCTATCCGCTAGACCATTTGGGAAGATTTCATATGTGCACCCTAAGATATCTAAGTGTCATTTCGATGAGGTCTGTCGCAGAGGCCATAGAGCACACCAAACAAATAATCATGTGTTTAAATATCCTTGTCGTTTTGAAAAATTACCATTGTCACCTGCACAGGAATGCCATGCGGCCAACATTGAAGAAATGTGCTTCTCAAATCTGTCATTAACACTGTTTTCCACACGCTTTTTTCATTGCATTGCCATATAATCAATTGGTCATTGATGCGTCACGAATAACGACAATGCGTCGAAAATTAAAGAAATGTAAACATGAATTATGTTATTACTATCTAAGCATCGCAAAGCTGTATGCGTAAAGGCGTCTGACGTCACAGTGGCTTGCCTGAAACAAAGGAATTAGAGAAACATGTGCTTACAGGGGCGTCGAACCGGCTTGTCCCCCTGATGGAGCAAAGTTGCTACAGTGACAAAGACAAGCTCCGCGCTCATGGGCAATTTATATGGGACAACTGTGCTGCGAGTATCTAAGCAGTCGTCGTGCATGGATAAAATGCAATGTTTCAAACAGATCTGATGAATTCACCTACTTTGAAAAAGTGTGTGTTAAGGGAGTCCTTTTGACACAAAGCGAAAATCTACAGTCAAGCGTCAATCAGCAGACAGCCGTGTGTTCTTTAGTCATGAGCCTGTTGTCAAAACGGCAGAAAAAAATGGTCACAAACGAAATATTGTTTCTACACTTAAAATGAACAAAGACAAAATGAGCTAGCCTGATATAAGTCATGTTCATGACGATGCAAATGTAATGAGATTTCGAACTGTTCTGTTACACACGTTGGGACTCATTTTATTTTTCTACAAGAATCATTTGCCATGACAGGAATCGAACCCGGGCCGCCCTGCGTTACAAGGCAGATTCCTATCCGCTAGACCATTTGGGAAGATTTCATAGGTGCACCCTAAGATATCTAAGTGTCATTTCGATGAGGTCTGTAGCAGAGGCCATACAGCACACCAAACAAATAATCATGTGTTTAAATATCCTTGTCGTTTTGAAAAATTACCATTGTCACCTGCACAGGAATGCCATGCGGCCAGCATTGAAGAAATGTGCTTCTCAAATCTGTCATTAACACTGTTTTCCACACGCTTTTTTCATTGCATTGCCATATAATCAATTGGTCATTGATGGGTCACGAATAACGACAATGCGTCGAAAATTAATGAAATGTAAACATGAATTATGTTATTACTGTCTAAGCATCGCAAAGCTGTATGCGTAAAGGCGTCTGACGTCACAGTGGCTTGCCTGAAACAAAGGAATTAGAGAAACATGTGCTTACAGGGGCGTCGAACCGGCTTGTCCCCCTGATGGAGCAAAGTTGCTACAGTGACAAAGACAAGCTCCGCGCTCATGGGCAATTTATATGGGGCAACTGTGCTGCGAGTATCTAAGCAGTCGTCGTGCATGGATAAAATGCAATGTTTCAAACAGATCTGATGAATTCACCTACTTTGAAAAAGTGTGCGTTAAGGGAGTCCTTTTGACACAAAGCGAAAATCTACAGTCAAGCGTCAATCAGCAGACAGCCGTGTGTTCTTTAGTCATGAGCCTGTTGTCAAAACGGCAGAAAAAAATGGTCACAAACGAAAAATTGTTTCTACACTTAAAATGAACAAAGACAAAATGAGCTAGCCTGATATAAGTCATGTTCATGACGATGCAAATGTAACGAGATTTCAAACTGTTCTGTTGCACACGTTGGGACTCATTTTATTTTTCTACAAGAATCATTTGTCATGACGGGAATCGAACCCGGGCCGCCCTGCGTTACAAGGCAGATTCCTATCCGCTAGACCATTTGGGAAGATTTCATATGTAGACCCTAAGATATCTAAGTGTCATTTCGATGAGGTCTGTAGCAGAGGCCATAGAGCACACCAAACAAATAATCATGTGTTTAAATATCCTTGTCGTTTTGAAAAATTACCATTGTCACCTGCACAGGAATGCCATGCGGCCAGCATTGAAGAAATGTGCTTCTCAAATCTGTCATTAACACTGTTTTCCACACGCTTTTTTCATTGCATTGCCATATAATCAATTGGTCATTGATGCGTCACGAATAACGACAATGCGTCGAAAATTAAAGAAATGTAAACATGAATTATGTTATTACTGTCTAAGCATCGCAAAGCTGTATGCGTAAAGGCGTCTGACGTCACAGTGGCTTGCCTGAAACAAAGGAATTAGAGAAACATGTGCTTACAGGGGCGTCGAACCGGCTTGTCCCCCTGATGGAGCAAAGTTGCTACAGTGACAAAGACAAGCTCCGCGCTCATGGGCAATTTATATGGGGCAACTGTGCTGCGAGTATCTAAGCAGTCGTCGTGCATGGATAAAATGCAATGTTTCAAACAGATCTGATGAATTCACCTACTTTGAAAAAGTGTGCGTTAAGGGAGTCCTTTTGACACAAAGCGAAAACCTACAGTCAAGCGTCAATCAGCAGACAGCCGTGTGTTCTTTAGTCATGAGCCTGTTGTCAAAACGGCAGAAAAAAATGGTCACAAACGAAATATTGTTTCTACACTTAAAATGAACAAAGACAAAATGAGCTAGCCTGATATAAGTCATGTTCATGACGATGCAAATGTAACGAGAATTCAAACTGTTCTGTTGCACACGTTGGGACTCATTTTATTTTTCTACAAGAATCATTTGCCATGACGGGAATCGAACCCGGGCCGCCCTGCGTTACAAGGCAGATTCCTATCCGCTAGACCATTTGGGAAGATTTCATAGGTGCACCCTAAGATATCTAAGTGTCATTTCGATGAGGTCTGTAGCAGAGGCCATACAGCACACCAAACAAATAATCATGTGTTTAAATATCCTTGTCGTTTTGAAAAATTACCATTGTCACCTGCACAGGAATGCCATGCGGCCAACATTGAAGAAATGTGCTTCTCAAATCTGTCATTAACACTGTTTTCCACACGCTTTTTTCATTGCATTGCCATATAATCAATTGGTCATTGATGCGTCACGAATAACGACAATGCGTCGAAAATTAAAGAAATGTAAACATGAATTATGTTATTACTGTCTAAGCATCGCAAAGCTGTATGCGTAAAGGCGTCTGACGTCACAGTGGCTTGCCTGAAACAAAGGAATCAGAGAAACATGTGCTTACAGGGGCGTCGAACCGGCTTGTCCCCCTGATGGAGCAAAGTTGCTACAGTGACAAAGACAAGCTCCGCGCTCATGGGCAATTTATATGGGGCAACTGTGCTGCGAGTATCTAAGCAGTCGTCGTGCATGGATAAAATGCAATGTTTCAAACAGATCTGATGAATTCACCTACTTTGAAAAAGTGTGCGTTAAGGGAGTCCTTTTGACACAAAGCGAAAACCTACAGTCAAGCGTCAATCAGCAGACAGCCGTGTGTTCTTTAGTCATGAGCCTGTTGTCAAAACGGCAGAAAAAAATGGTCACAAACGAAATATTGTTTCTACACTTAAAATGAACAAAGACAAAATGAGCTAGCCTGATATAAGTCATGTTCATGACGATGCAAATGTAACGAGAATTCAAACTGTTCTGTTGCACACGTTGGGACTCATTTTATTTTTCTACAAGAATCATTTGCCATGACGGGAATCGAACCCGGACCGCCCTGCGTTACAAGGCAGATTCCTATCCGCTAGACCATTTGGGAAGATTTCATAGGTGCACCCTAAGATATCTAAGTGTCATTTCGATGAGGTCTGTAGCAGAGGCCATACAGCACACCAAACAAATAATCATGTGTTTAAATATCCTTGTCGTTTTGAAAAATTACCATTGTCACCTGCACAGGAATGCCATGCGGCCAACATTGAAGAAATGTGCTTCTCAAATCTGTCATTAACACTGTTTTCCACACGCTTTTTTCATTGCATTGCCATATAATCAATTGGTCATTGATGGGTCACGAATAACGACAATGCGTCGAAAATTAATGAAATGTAAACATGAATTATGTTATTACTGTCTAAGCATCGCAAAGCTGTATGCGTAAAGGCGTCTGACGTCACAGTGGCTTGCCTGAAACAAAGGAATCAGAGAAACATGTGCTTACGGGGGCGTCGAACCGGCTTGTCCCCCTGATGGAGCAAAGTTGCTACAGTGACAAAGACAAGCTCCGCGCTCATGGGCAATTTATATGGGGCAACTGTGCTGCGAGTATCTAAGCAGTCGTCGTGCATGGATAAAATGCAATGTTTCAAACAGATCTGATGAATTCACCTACTTTGAAAAAGTGTGTGTTAAGGGAGTCCTTTTGACACAAAGCGAAAATCTAAAGTCAAGCGTCAATCAGCAGACAGCCGTGTGTTCTTTAGTCATGAGCCTGTTGTCAAAACGGCAGAAAAAAATGGTCACAAACGAAATATTGTTTCTACACTTAAAATGAACAAAGAAAAAATGAGCTAGCCTGATATAAGTCATGTTCATGACGATGCAAATGTAACGAGATTTCAAACTGTTCTGTTGCACACGTTGGGACTCATTTTATTTTTCTACAAGAATCATTTGCCATGACGGGAATCGAACCCGGGCCGCCCTGCGTTACAAGGCAGATTCCTATCCGCTAGACCATTTGGGAAGATTTCATAGGTGCACCCTAAGATATCTAAGTGTCATTTCGATGAGGTCTGTAGCAGAGGCCATACAGCACACCAAACAAATAATCATGTGTTTAAATATCCTTGTCGTTTTGAAAAATTACCATTGTCACCTGCACAGGAATGCCATGCGGCCAGCATTGAAGAAATGTGCTTCTCAAATCTGTCATTAACACTGTTTTCCACACGCTTTTTTCATTGCATTGCCATATAATCAATTGGTCATTGATGCGTCACGAATAACGACAATGCGTCGAAAATTAAAGAAATGTAAACATGAATTATGTTATTACTGTCTAAGCATCGCAAAGCTGTATGCGTAAAGGCGTCTGACGTCACAGTGGCTTGCCTGAAACAAAGGAATTAGAGAAACATGTGCTTACAGGGGCGTCGAACCGGCTTGTCCCCCTGATGGAGCAAAGTTGCTACAGTGACAAAGACAAGCTCCGCGCTCATGGGCAATTTATATGGGGCAACTGTGCTGCGAGTATCTAAGCAGTCGTCGTGCATGGATAAAATGCAATGTTTCAAACAGATCTGATGAATTCACCTACTTTGAAAAAGTGTGCGTTAAGGGAGTCCTTTTGACACAAAGCGAAAACCTACAGTCAAGCGTCAATCAGCAGACAGCCGTGTGTTCTTTAGTCATGAGCCTGTTGTCAAAACGGCAGAAAAAAATGGTCACAAACGAAATATTGTTTCTACACTTAAAATGAACAAAGACAAAATGAGCTAGCCTGATATAAGTCATGTTCATGACGATGCAAATGTAACGAGAATTCAAACTGTTCTGTTGCACACGTTGGGACTCATTTTATTTTTCTACAAGAATCATTTGCCATGACGGGAATCGAACCCGGGCCGCCCTGCGTTACAAGGCAGATTCCTATCCGCTAGACCATTTGGGAAGATTTCATAGGTGCACCCTAAGATATCTAAGTGTCATTTCGATGAGGTCTGTAGCAGAGGCCATACAGCACACCAAACAAATAATCATGTGTTTAAATATCCTTGTCGTTTTGAAAAATTACCATTGTCACCTGCACAGGAATGCCATGCGGCCAACATTGAAGAAATGTGCTTCTCAAATCTGTCATTAACACTGTTTTCCACACGCTTTTTTCATTGCATTGCCATATAATCAATTGGTCATTGATGGGTCACGAATAACGACAATGCGTCGAAAATTAATGAAATGTAAACATGAATTATGTTATTACTGTCTAAGCATCGCAAAGCTGTATGCGTAAAGGCGTCTGACGTCACAGTGGCTTGCCTGAAACAAAGGAATCAGAGAAACATGTGCTTACAGGGGCGTCGAACCGGCTTGTCCCCCTGATGGAGCAAAGTTGCTACAGTGACAAAGACAAGCTCCGCGCTCATGGGCAATTTATATGGGGCAACTGTGCTGCCAGTATCTAAGCAGTCGTCGTGCATGGATAAAATGCAATGTTTCAAACAGATCTGATGAATTCACCTACTTTGAAAAAGTGTGTGTTAAGGGAGTCCTTTTGACACAAAGCGAAAATCTAAAGTCAAGCGTCAATCAGCAGACAGCCGTGTCTTCTTTAGTCATGAGCCTGTTGTCAAAACGGCAGAAAAAAATGGTCACAAACGAAATATTGTTTCTACACTTAAAATGAACAAAGAAAAAATGAGCTAGCCTGATATAAGTCATGTTCATGACGATGCAAATGTAACGAGATTTCAAACTGTTCTGTTGCACACGTTGGGACTCATTTTATTTTTCTACAAGAATCATTTGCCATGACGGGAATCGAACCCGGGCCGCCCTGCGTTACAAGGCAGATTCCTATCCACTAGACCATTTGGGAAGATTTCATAGGTGCACCCTAAGATATCTAAGTGTCATTTCGATGAGGTCTGTAGCAGAGGCCATACAGCACACCAAACAAATAATCATGTGTTTAAATATCCTTGTCGTTTTGAAAAATTACCATTGTCACCTGCACAGGAATGCCATGCGGCCAGCATTGAAGAAATGTGCTTCTCAAATCTGTCATTAACACTGTTTTCCACACGCTTTTTTCATTGCATTGCCATATAATCAATTGGTCATTGATGCGTCACGAATAACGACAATGCGTCGAAAATTAAAGAAATGTAAACATGAATTATGTTATTACTGTCTAAGCATCGCAAAGCTGTATGCGTAAAGGCGTCTGACGTCACAGTGGCTTGCCTGAAACAAAGGAATTAGAGAAACATGTGCTTACAGGGGCGTCGAACCGGCTTGTCCCCCTGATGGAGCAAAGTTGCTACAGTGACAAAGACAAGCTCCGCGCTCATGGGCAATTTATATGGGGCAACTGTGCTGCGAGTATCTAAGCAGTCGTCGTGCATGGATAAAATGCAATGTTTCAAACAGATCTGATGAATTCACCTACTTTGAAAAAGTGTGCGTTAAGGGAGTCCTTTTGACACAAAGCGAAAACCTACAGTCAAGCGTCAATCAGCAGACAGCCGTGTGTTCTTTAGTCATGAGCCTGTTGTCAAAACGGCAGAAAAAAATGGTCACAAACGAAATATTGTTTCTACACTTAAAATGAACAAAGACAAAATGAGCTAGCCTGATATAAGTCATGTTCATGACGATGCAAATGTAACGAGAATTCAAACTGTTCTGTTGCACACGTTGGGACTCATTTTATTTTTCTACAAGAATCATTTGCCATGACGGGAATCGAACCCGGGCCGCCCTGCGTTACAAGGCAGATTCCTATCCGCTAGACTATTTGGGAAGATTTCATAGGTGCACCCTAAGATATCTAAGTGTCATTTCGATGAGGTCTGTAGCAGAGGCCATAGAGCACACCAAACAAATAATCATGTGTTTAAATATCCTTGTCGTTTTGAAAAATTACCATTGTCACCTGCACAGGAATGCCATGCTGCTGTGGTGGTAGGAATAGGGGGTTAGCAGACAACGCCACCCTGGGAATTGCACCCAGGGAAATATTAACCAATGAACTCTCAATTAGACTTTGGCACACATGTTCGTTGACTAACAGCACCAGAGACAAGGTTCCAAAAATAAGTTATCTTTATTATTATAAAAATATAGGCTCTACATATAATATACAAGACAAGTATCAATCACACTGTATGAGAGTAGGGGGGGGAAACAAAGCTATCAGGGCTGAGGCTTACCAGCAGGGGGCGAGATAACAGGAGACGGAGGGAGAGGATCCAACAACACCAATCAATCACTCGTGCTCGCACATACACACCGCAAAACAGGATCAAAATGGCAAAATAAGAGAAAAACCAGGAGGCACACGTGAACACACACGGGGAAAGGGACACCACCACCGAGAGAATCTAGCTGCCTCCCTGCCTTGGGCACTCAGCACCTGAAAAATAAAAGGAGAAAGAAGGTGAGGGAATATATAAACAAACAAACAAACAATAAACCCACAACTAGACAGAAGGACAGAAACTATGGTTGGGCGGCCAAGCAGAGGGTTAACTTAAGCAGGACTAACGCACACCATAAACAAAATCCCCTAAAGTAACCAAAACCTCCCCAGAACACACCCACACTGATTGCAACACAGACAGACAACACACAAGGACAAGACAACAGATAGCCGTATCAGTTAAAAATAGCGGTTGTTAGCGTCTTCGCCGCTATCTTCCAGGCAAGTGGCTAGCTCAGGGCGGATGAGGCAGCTATGCAGGTAAGTTACGTATGGCAAAAACAGCAGTAGGCACGGCCACAACCGGCAGTACCTAGAAGGCACACAGGACACCCCATTAGTGCTAAACATAATGGTAAAAACAAGAGCAATAGAGATCCAAATTATGGGATACGTACCAGGAAGTTGACGACTTCCCACTCCAACCAGCGAGCTCACGGAGCTCCGCTAAATGTTTACGTTCGGTATGAATCCATAGAGAATGTTACGCGATCAATAGCCCAGCACGCATCACTGACCAAGACAGGACACCGCCAAGCAACAGGTGGAAGCGCTGCAAAGCGACCACAGCGTGCAAAGAATAAATTACCAGGCTACAACCAAATTAGCCAGAGTCAGAGCATACATAGAAGGAGCGTACATACCGGTAGCCAGTTGACTGGGGGGGGCGTAGCAGGAAGTAACGTGGGGACAAATTGTGGCGCCTCCCGACACAACGCTACCTCGGAATAAATAGGACGGTGACGCAAGCCATTGGCTGTGACAGCCCTAATCATTATGAAGGGCTACGCCCATGCGTCTCACCACAATCTACCCCCACATTTTCAGTCGGCGTCCCGACGAGAAACACCTTCAAACCCTCCGGTTGAAGAGCAGCACCGACTGAACTTGACTCAGGGCCACTGGGACACACCCCCTTCTGGCCAGCTGCCTGAGGTAAATGGTGAATGTTAGAATGTTGGCCCGCCATGGCTCTACCTGTCCGGCGTAGAGCCATTCCGCCAACGCTCAGCTCAGGAACTACTAACGATATCACTGGCACACTGACCTCTACCGGATCCCGATTCTCCACCACCGAGACTACAGGTGTACAGTCAGTATGGACAACTCCACTAGTACTGGGTTGAGTGTCTAGAGTAGGGGAGGGGCCCCTTGGGATACTGGTGTTTACCGCAGTAGATCTTTGTCCAGCTGGTGGCATTGGCAGTCCCCCCGTTGGGGGGTCAGCAGGCCCCACATGGGGGCCCGGACAGGCAGGGACAACAACGGGTGTCTCTACTGGATGTAACACCGATGCCGGGGGCAAGAATGCCAGATCGCCATCCATGTCGTCCTCCATCACGACAACAGTCTCAGCAACCGGCGGACTAGTGTGAGGGGGGCCTACCAGTGCATCGCTCCCCATACGGGCTTTAAGAAGACCCCGATGTACCTGTCGGACTTTGCTCCGATCAGTCACTGGGGCGATAGTGTACACAGCCCCGTTGTCTGGGGGAGCTTTGATAACCTCATATACCACAGAGCTCCACAGGTCCTGAATTTTGTGGCAGCCCCTCATACTAAGATTACGGAGGTAGACCAACTGGCCCTCCCCCAGTGGTAAATCTTTGACCTGGCGATCGTAGACCTCTTTCCGTTTACCAGCTGCAGCCCGGAGGCGGCCTTCAGCCCCCTGAAAAGCAACTTGCAGCCTGGCTTGGTGTTCCTCAATCCAATCATGCACCGTCCCTGCAACAGGGTCGGGTACCGTTCCCAGCAAAAAGTCAAGCGGCAGGCGTGGCTCCTGGCCAAACAACAAGAGGTAAGGGGACTCACCGGTCACTGAATGGGGGGTGGTGTTATAACAAAAGAGTAGTTGTGGGAGGCAAGCAACCCAATCTCTTTTACGAGATACGGGCAGAGTGCGGAGGAGGTTATGTAGCGTGCGATTAAAACGCTCGCACTGGCCATTACCGGCCGGGTGGTAAGGCGTGGTACGTGATTTTTCAACCCCATAGAGCTGGCAAAGTTGTTGGATGAGAGTTGCCTCAAAACAACGACCTTGGTCGGAATGAATGCGAGCAGGGACACCGAACTTATAAAACCACTCGTTGACGAGCACTCTTGCCACGGTGGAGGAACGCTGGTCCTGGGTGGGGATGGCTAGCGAATACTTACTGAACACGTCAGTCATGACTAAAACATTTTCCACACCCGACCGAGACGGTTCCAATGACGTAAAATCTACAGCAAGTACCTCATTAGGCCGTGAGGCCAACAGATGCCCCATAAAGCTACGTGCTGGGGGTTTAGTATCTTTTGCAGTTTGGCATCGCTCGCACTCAAGGCACCAACGAGCCACATCGGAGGACATGCTCGGCCAATAGCACCGTTTACGCACCAATTCCAAGGTGCGCTCTATCCCCTGGTGGCCATGCGCCTGATGCAGCTGGGTCAAAACATCAGACTTCAGACTAGCAGGAAGTAGTAATTGGAAATATTCCTCTGCTCCGTCTGAACGAAACACCCTACGGTACATAGCACCTTCCCTTTCCACTAGCCGATCCCACTGGCGCAAGAGAGCTAATGCCGACTTGGACATTTGCTGTCGCTCAGCCGGCCCAGGTTTAACACCTCGCCTCCAGTGTGGTACAACCTCCTGGAGGACGGGATCTTGCTCCTGACTAGAGCGCAAGTGGGAGATGTTATTTTCAGGCAAGGCTGTAACCACCGCTTGAGCCACCTGGGTTACTGGCTGTGCCTGGTCAACCTGCTGTAAGGAAGTTGGAAGGGTCGTGCCCAGGGCCAGATCCGCCAAACCAGGAGGGTCCGAGGGGTTCTGCCTCGACAGAGCGTCCGCATTGCGGTTCTGCCTGCCGGAGCGGTATTTGATCTCATAGTTGAATGGGGCCATCTGGGCAACCCAGCGCTGCTCTAATGCTCCCAGTTTCGCAGAGGACAGGTGACTTAAGGGATTGTTGTCCGTATAAATTATACAGCGTTGCCCCAACAAATACTCCCTAAACTTTTCAGTCAGGGCTCACTTGAGCGCAACAAACTCCAACTTCATGGAACTGTAGTTGGACATGTTGCGCTCAGTGGGCCTAAGACCACGGCTGGCATAAGCTATAGGGCGCACCTTCCCTCCCTGTTCCTGAGAGAGAACGGCCCCTAATCCGCTGTAGCTCGCATCCACTTCTAGAATGAAGGGCAAGCTGAAATCAGCATATGCAAGGACAGGAGCAGTGGTCAGCTTTCTCTTCAGTGCATCGAAGCTTTGCTGGCACTCCCCAGACCACAGGGACAGGACACTAGGGCCTGGACCCCGCTTTAACTTTGTGCCACCCAGCACTGCCACCAGCTTATGGAGGGGAGCCGCCAACTTGGCAAACCCCTCCACAAACCGGCGGTAATAGCTGGCAAACCCCAGGAAAGAACGCACCTCCGAGACAGTGTTCGGGCAACGCCAACTAGCCACTGCCTCAATCTTTTTAGGGTCTGTCGCCACCCCCTGACTCGAAATGACATGACCAAGGTAGCCAACCTCCCGTTTGAAAAACGCACATTTGCTCAACTTAGCCTTAAGGCCCTCATGGCGTAAACGCCCCAAAACAAGTTCTAATCGTTCCAGGTGTTGGGAAACGGAGGTAGAGAAGACCACAATGTCATCCAGGTACAATAACAAGGTTTGACATTGCTGGTCCCCAAAAATCCTTTCCATCAACCTTTGAAAGGTTGCTGGCGCGTTACAAAGGCCAAATGGCATTCTCTGCCATTCGAAAAGACCGAACGGTGTGCAAAAGGCCGTCTTGGCACAATCACCTACCGCAACAGGGACCTGGTGATACCCGCTGGCTAGATCCATAGTGGAGAACCAGCAGGCTCCTGCCAGTGCATCAAGAGACTCCTCGATGCGGGGAAGAGGGAAAGCGTCCTTGCGGGTTTTAGCATTAAGTTGGCGGTAGTCAACACACATGCGGAGACTACCATCCTTCTTTCGGGCCAACACTATAGGGGACGCATACGGGCTACAACTCTCCGTTATAACTTGTGCCTCCATCAATTGATTAATATGAGCCTTAGCCATCTCATATTCTGATGGTGGAATACGCCTGTATCGTTGTCGAACTGGCACATCATCGACCAGTGGGATCTGATGAGAGATAAGATTAGTACAACCCAAATCCCCCTCATGGGAGGCAAAGATTCCGCTGAACCGCTGTAGCAAGTTCCGGACCTGTTCCTGGTCTGAAGTCGCCAAGACAGAGAGGTCAATTTCCTCGATCTGTGCCTGTACTGACGGCGTTACCATCTGGGAGGTAACAGTGGCTGTCACAGTGCTGACCTCGGTGATGTTTGCTGGCAAACTCACCACTTGAGCACAACACAAACTACCCAAATCGGTGCGGGGATACAGCAACACATCTTCCGTGCTCACGTTCACTACTGGTATGTAGCTAGTACTACGGGTCACCCAGATCAGAGATGGCGAGGCCAACAAGCCAGCAGGAAGTCCTCTATCAGTGGGCTCAAACAACACCGGTGTGTTGGAAAACTGTGCTGAACATGTAGCTGCTACCATAACCATGGTGCCACCTGGAATACGATGGGCTCGGCCCCCACGGACTTTGACCCTCCCTGGCCTTATAGGGTGAGTTTCCGCATAATGACACCGCTGTAAGGCCTCAACAACAGCACTGTGGGCCTGAGAGACAGAGGGCAGGCGGAAGAGGGCAGGACCATGTTGCCCAAAAAGCTCATAGTAGCATTTGTTCAAAATGTTCATTCCAATCACACCGGGTGCCTGGGGGCCAACCCCCCCAGACGGGTCTCTCACAACCAGAACACCACACTGTGGTATGGACTTTCCACAAAGCTCAACATCTAATTCTAAGTAGCCAACATAGGGTATGGCCAGCCCATTGGCTGCCCGGAGTTGTAGCCATTGACAAGAGCGCAGACGGTCAGAGCCCCAGGGCTCAAAATGATTCACAAAGAAGGTTTCGGTGATGGTAGACACCATGGACCCGGTGTCTATTAGGCATGGTACGGGGACCCCACCCATGAGTACATTTAAATGGGGACATGATGATATTAAGATCTGACGGACAAGTTACTCGAGCCAAGCAACCCCCCACCTGAACTTTGGCTCAGCAGTTCGGTGGGTGCTAGTTTCCCGCCGACAGACGAGGGGAAGACTGTCCATCGCTCCTAGAGTTCGCTGCCAAAAAGGCCTGGGCTCGAGGGGGAACCCATGGCCCGTCACAATCTTGGGCAAAATGGCCAGGCTGTTGACACCGCCTGCATATGATGGGGTTACCGCGAGGCCTCTGATGAGGACGTTGTAACATGGCAACACTCTGGGACAGTTGATTGAGCTGCTCTTGTTGACGTCTCAACATGTCCTTTAGCTCTGACAGTTCAGCCCCCTCAGTAGAGCTACTAGAAACGGTCCTAGGACCTCCATGCACTGCATACTGGACACCATGTATGGATGGAACAGATTGACTGCGACCCCTCGCGCCACCTGGCATGCCCTCGTGCTCCCACCTGATAGCCTCTGCTCTGAGCTCTAGCATAGTCATGGTTGGCTGGCGTCTTATAAGCTGCTTAAGTTCCCTCCGCAAAGCACCATCGATAACATGCTCAGAGAATTGATCGCGTAACAAAACCTCAACATTCACCAAACCATCGGGTGCACGATGCTTAACTCTATCCATAAGACTCATCAAAGCCAAAGAGAACTCCAACAAGGTCTCACCATCCTGCTGCTTTCTCGAAAAGAAAGCCTCTTGCAGGGCTACATATGACTGGGAGCACCCGTACAACTCCCGGAGAATACTTTTGATCTTTTTGGGATCGTTTCTATCTGTGCTCGGGCGATACTTTATCTCCTCTCTGGCCTCCCCTTCCAAATGGTCAAACAGAAAGAACGCCTGATCATTTACAGAAAGGTGACGTGCCCTCATGCAAGCCTCTACCTCTTCAATCCATTCATTTACCTTAATCCCTGACTTGCCCTTAAACAGGGGACACCTATCCCGGGGTACGAACACCAATCTCTCTGCCACCGGGGGCCCAGGCTCAGCACGCGAGGCAGAGAATGTGCCTGCATCACCCGGAGGTGCTGGATTCGGTCTTTGCTTCAACTTCTCATTGTCGGCTTTAAGCTGTGCCACCCATTCCCTAAGCTGTTGTAGCTCTTCTTCCATGTTTATAACGAAGCTATGACTTACTGTGCCAGCAGAGGTTTTGGTCCACTGCCAAAGGAACACAACAGCCAACTGCCACGATGGTCAAGCCGAGCCCTCTGCTGTTTTTGCCAACATACACTCACACAGTCAAAGAGAAAAGGGTCAATCCAAATGCCTGAAGTGAAAAATAAGCAGGCTTTTACACAAACAACCACGATAAAGACAACAACCTCTAACTATCAGAACATTCGCCTCTGGTGTTTCAGAAAGTCATCCTGCCGACAACGCCAAATGTGGCGGTAGGAATAGGGGGTTAGCAGACAACGCCACCCTGGGAATTGCACCCAGGGAAATATTAACCAATGAACTCTCAATTAGACTTTGGCACACATGTTCGTTGACTAACAGCACCAGAGACAAGGTTCCAAAAATAAGTTATCTTTATTATTATAAAAATAGAGGCTCTACATATAATATACAAGACAAGTATCAATCACACTGTATGAGAGTAGGGGGGGGAAACAAAGCTATCAGGGCTGAGGCTTACCAGCAGGGGGCGAGATAACAGGAGACGGAGGGAGAGGATCCAACAACACCAATCAATCACTCGTGCTCGCACATACACACCGCAAAACAGGATCAAAATGGCAAAATAAGAGAAAAACCAGGAGGCACACGTGAACACACACGGGGAAAGGGACACCACCACCGAGAGAATCTAGCTGCCTCCCTGCCTTGGGCACTCAGCACCTGAAAAATAAAAGGAGAAAGAAGGTGAGGGAATATATAAACAAACAAACAAACAATAAACCCACAACTAGACAGAAGGACAGAAACTATGGTTGGGCGGCCAAGCAGAGGGTTAACTTAAGCAGGACTAACGCACACCATAAACAAAATCCCCTAAAGTAACCAAAACCTCCCCAGAACACACCCACACTGATTGCAACACAGACAGACAACACACAAGGACAAGACAACAGATAGCCGTATCAGTTAAAAATAGCGGTTGTTAGCGTCTTCGCCGCTATCTTCCAGGCAAGTGGCTAGCTCAGGGCGGATGAGGCAGCTAAGCAGGTAAGTTACGTATGGCAAAAACAGCAGTAGGCACGGCCACAACCGGCAGTACCTAGAAGGCACACAGGACACCCCATTAGTGCTAAACATAATGGTAAAAACAAGAGCAATAGAGATCCAAATTATGGGATACGTACCAGGAAGTTGACGACTTCCCACTCCAACCAGCGAGCTCACGGAGCTCCGCTAAATGTTTACGTTCGGTATGAATCCATAGAGAATGTTACGCGATCAATAGCCCAGCACGCATCACTGACCAAGACAGGACACCGCCAAGCAACAGGTGGAAGCGCTGCAAAGCGACCACAGCGTGCAAAGAATAAATTACCAGGCTACAACCAAATTAGCCAGAGTCAGAGCATACATAGAAGGAGCGTACATACCGGTAGCCAGTTGACTGGGGGGGGCGTAGCAGGAAGTAACGTGGGGACAAATTGTGGCGCCTCCCGACACAACGCTACCTCGGAATAAATAGGACGGTGACGCAAGCCATTGGCTGTGACAGCCCTAATCATTATGAAGGGCTACGCCCATGCGTCTCACCACACTACCAACATTGAAGAAATGTGCTTCTCAAATCTGTCATTAACACTGTTTTCCACACGCTTTTTTCATTGCATTGCCATATAATCAATTGGTCATTGATGCGTCACGAATAACGACAATGCGTCGAAAATTAAAGAAATGTAAACATGAATTATGTTATTATTGTCTAAGCATCGCAAAGCGGTATGCGTAAAGGCGTCTGACGTCACTGTGGCTTGCCTGAAACAAAGGAATTAGAGAAACATGTGCTTTCAAGGGGAGTCGAACCGGCTTGTCCCCCTGATGGAGCAAAGTTGCTACAGTGACAAAGACAAGTTCCGCGCTCATGGGCAATTTATATGGGACAACTGTGCTGCGAGTAGTAGTCGTCGTGCATGGATAAAATGCAATGTTTCAAACAGATCTGATGAATTCACCTTCTTTGAAAAAGTGTGCGTTAAGGGAGTCCTTTTGACACAAAGCGAAAATCTACAGTCAAGCGTCAATCAGCAGACAGCCGTGTGTTCTTTAGTCATGAGCCTGTTGTCAAAACGGTGGAAAAAAATGGTCACAAACGAAATATTGTTTCTACACTTAAAATGAACAAAGAAAAAATGAGTTAGCCTGATATAAGTCATTTTCATGACGATGCAAATGTAACGAGATTTCGAACTGTTCTGTTGCACACCAAACAAATAATCATGTGTTTAAATATCCTTGTCGTTTTGAAAAATTACCATTGTCACCTGCACAGGAATGCCATGCGGCCAACATTGAAGAAATGTGCTTCTCAAATCTGTCATTAACACTGTTTTCCACACGCTTTTTTCATTGCATTGCCATATAATCAATTGGTCATTGATGCGTCACGAATAACGACAATGCGTCGAAAATTAAAGAAATGTAAACATGAATTATGTTATTACTGTCTAAGCATCGCAAAGCTGTATGCGCAAAGGCGTCTGACGTCACTGTGGCTTGCCTGAAACAAAGGAATTAGAGAAACATGTGCTTACAAGGGCGTCGAACCGGCTTGTCCCCCTGATGGAGCAAAGTTGCTACATTGACAAAGACAAGCTCCGCGCTCATGGGCAATTTATATGGGGCAACTGTGCTGCGAGTATCTAAGCAGTCGTCGTGCATGGATAAAATGCAATGTTTCAAACAGATCTGATGAATTCACCTACTTTGAAAAAGTGTGCGTTAAGGGAGTCCTTTTGACACAAAGCGAAAATCTACAGTCAAGCGTCAATCAGCAGACAGCCGTGTGTTCTTTAGTCATGAGCCTGTTGTCAAAACGGCAGAAAAAAATGGTCACAAACGAAATATTGTTTCTACACTTAAAATGAACAAAGACAAAATGAGCTAGCCTGATATAAGTCATGTTCATGACGATGCAAATGTAACGAGATTTCAAACTTTTCTGTTGCACACGTTGGGACTCATTTTATTTTTCTACAAGAATCATTTGCCATGACGGGAATCGAACCCGGGCCGCCCTGCGTTACAAGGCAGATTCCTATCCGCTAGACCATTTGGGAAGATTTCATATGTAGACCCTAAGATATCTAAGTGTCATTTCGATGAGGTCTGTAGCAGAGGCCATAGAGCACACCAAACAAATAATCATGTGTTTAAATATCCTTGTCGTTTTGAAAAATTACCATTGTCACCTGCACAGGAATGCCATGCGGCCAACATTGAAGAAATGTGCTTCTCAAATCTGTCATTAACACTGTTTTCCACACGCTTTTTTCATTGCATTGCCATATAATCAATTGGTCATTGATGCGTCACGAATAACGACAATGCGTCGAAAATTAAAGAAATGTAAACATGAATTATGTTATTATTGTCTAAGCATCGCAAAGCGGTATGCGCAAAGGCGTCTGACGTCACTGTGGCTTGCCTGAAACAAAGGAATTAGAGAAACATGTGCTTTCAAGGGGAGTCGAACCGGCTTGTCCCCCTGATGGAGCAAAGTTGCTACAGTGACAAAGACAAGTTCCGCGCTCATGGGCAATTTATATGGGACAACTGTGCTGCGAGTAGTAGTCGTCGTGCATGGATAAAATGCAATGTTTCAAACAGATCTGATGAATTCACCTACTTTGAAAAAGTGTGCGTTAAGAGAGTCCTTTTGACACAAAGCGAAAATCTTCAGTCAAGCGTCAATCAGCAGACAGCCGTGTGTTCTTTAGTCATGAGCCTGTTGTCAAAACGGCAGAAAAAAATGGTCACAAACGAAATATTGTTTCTACACTTAAAATGAACAAAGAAAAAATGAGCAAGCCTGATATAAGTCATGTTCATGACGATGCAAATGTATCGAGATTCCAAACTGTTCTGTTGCACACGTTGGGACTCATTTTATTTTTCTACAAGAATCATTTGCCATGACGGGAATCGAACCCGGGCCGCCCTGCGTTACAAGGCAGATTCCTATCCGCTAGACCATTTGGGAAGATTTCATATGTGCACCCTAAGATATCTAAGTGTCATTTCGATGAGGTCTGTCGCAGAGGCCATAGAGCACACCAAACAAATAATCACGTGTTTAAATATCCTTGTCGTTTTGAAAAATTACCATTGTCACCTGCACAGGAATGCCATGCGGCCAACATTGAAGAAATGTGCTTCTCAAATCTGTCATTAACACTGTTTTCCACACGCTTTTTTCATTGCATTGCCATATAATCAATTGGTCATTGATGCGTCACGAATAACGACAATGCGTCGAAAATTAAAGAAATGTAAACATGAATTATGTTATTATTGTCTAAGCATCGCAAAGCGGTATGCGCAAAGGCGTCTGACGTCACTGTGGCTTGCCTGAAACAAAGGAATTAGAGAAACATGTGCTTTCAAGGTGAGTCGAACCGGCTTGTCCCCCTGATGGAGCAAAGTTGCTACAGTGACAAAGACAAGTTCCGCGCTCATGGGCAATTTATATGGGACAACTGTGCTGCGAGTAGTAGTCGTCGTGCATGGATAAAATGCAATGTTTCAAACAGATCTGATGAATTCACCTACTTTGAAAAAGTGTGCGTTAAGAGAGTCCTTTTGACACAAAGCGAAAATCTTCAGTCAAGCGTCAATCAGCAGACAGCCGTGTGTTCTTTAGTCATGAGCCTGTTGTCAAAACGGCAGAAAAAAATGGTCACAAACGAAATATTGTTTCTACACTTAAAATGAACAAAGAAAAAATGAGCAAGCCTGATATAAGTCATGTTCATGACGATGCAAATGTATCGAGATTCCAAACTGTTCTGTTGCACACGTTGGGACTCATTTTATTTTTCTACAAGAATCATTTGCCATGACGGGAATCGAACCCGGGCCGCCCTGCGTTACAAGGCAGATGCCTATCCGCTAGACCATTTGGGAAGATTTCATATGTGCACCCTAAGATATCTAAGTGTCATTTCGATGAGGTCTGTCGCAGAGGCCATAGAGCACACCAAACAAATAATCACGTGTTTAAATATCCTTGTCGTTTTGAAAAATTACCATTGTCACCTGCACAGGAATGCCATGCGGCCAACATTGAAGAAATGTGCTTCTCAAATCTGTCATTAACACTGCTTTCCACACGCTTTTTTCATTGCATTGCCATATAATCAATTGGTCATTGATGCGTCACGAATAACGACAATGCGTCGAAAATTAAAGAAATGTAAACATGAATTATGTTATTACTGTCTAAGCATCGCAAAGCTGTATGCGCAAAGGCGTCTGACGTCACTGTGGCTTGCCTGAAACAAAGGAATTAGAGAAACATGTGCTTACAGGGGCGTCGAACCGGCTTGTCCCCCTGATGGAGCAAAGTTGCTACAGTGACAAAGACAAGCTCCGCGCTCATGGGCAATTTATATGGGGCAACTGTGCTGCGAGTATCTAAGCAGTCGTCGTGCATGGATAAAATGCAATGTTTCAAACAGATCTGATGAATTCACCTACTTTGAAAAAGTGTGCGTTAAGGGAGTCCTTTTGACACAAAGCGAAAATCTACAGTCAAGCGTCAATCAGCAGACAGCCGTGTGTTCTTTAGTCATGAGCCTGTTGTCAAAACGGCAGAAAAAAATGGTCACAAACGAAATATTGTTTCTACACTTAAAATGAACAAAGAAAAAATGAGCTAGCCTGATATAAGTCATGTTCATGACGATGCAAATGTAACAAGATTTCGAACTGTTCTGTTGCACACATTGGGACTCATTTTATTTCTCTACAAGAATCATTTGCCATGACAGGAACCGAACCCGGGCCGCCCTGCGTTACAAGGCAGATTCCTATCCGCTAGACCATTTGGGAAGATTTCATATGTAGACCCTAAGATATGTAGTGTCATTTCGATGAGGTCTGTAGCAGAGGCCATAGAGCACACCAAACAAATAATCATGTGTTTAAATATGCTTGTCGTTTTGAAAAATTCCCATTGTCACCTGCACAGGAATGCCATGCGGCCAATATTGAAGAAATGTGCTTCTCAAATCTGTCATTAACACTGTTTTCCACACGCTTTTTTCATTGCATTGCCATATAATCAATTGGTCATTGATGCGTCACGAATAACGACAATGCGTCGAAAATTAAAGAAATGTAAACATGAATTATGTTATTACTGTCTAAGCATCGCAAAGCTGTATGCGCAAAGGCGTCTGACGTCACTGTGGCTTGCCTGAAACAAAGGAATTAGAGAAACATGTGCTTACAGGGGCGTCGAACCGGCTTGTCCCCCTGATGGAGCAAAGTTGCTACAGTGACAAAGAACAAGCTCCGTGCACATGGGCAATTTATATGGGGCAACTGTGCTGCGAGTATATAAGCAGTCGTCGTGCATGGATAAAATGCAATGTTTCAAACAGATCTGATGAATTCACCTACTTTGAAAAAGTGTGCGTTAAGGGAGTCCTTTTGACACAAAGCGAAAATCTACAGTCAAGCATCAATCAGCAGACAGCCGTGTGTTCTTTAGTCATGAGCCTGTTGTCAAAACGGCAGAAAAAAATGGTCACAAACTAAATATTGTTTCTACACTTAAAATGAACAAAGAAAAAATGAGCTAGCCTGATATAAGTCATGTTCATGACGATGCAAATGTAACGAGATTTCGAACTGTTCTGTTGCACACGTTGGGACTCATTTTATTTTTCTACAAGAACCATTTGCCATGACGGGAATCGAACCCTGGCCGCCCTGCGTTACAAGGCAGATTCCTATCCGCTAGACCATTTGGGAAGATTTCATATGTAGACCCTAAGATATCTAAGTGTCATTTCGATGAGGTCTGTAGCAGAGGCCATAGAGCACACCAAACAAATAATCATGTGTTTAAATATGCTTGTCGTTTTGAAAAATTCCCATTGTCACCTGCACAGGAATGCCATGCGGCCAATATTGAAGAAATGTGCTTCTCAAATCTGTCATTAACACTGTTTTCCACACGCTTTTTTCATTGCATTGCCATATAATCAATTGGTCATTGATGCGTCACGAATAACGACAATGCGTCGAAAATTAAAGAAATGTAAACATGAATTATGTTATTACTGTCTAAGCATCGCAAAGCTGTATGCGCAAAGGCGTCTGACGTCACTGTGGCTTGCCTGAAACAAAGGAATTAGAGAAACATGTGCTTACAGGGGCGTCGAACCGGCTTGTCCCCCTGATGGAGCAAAGTTGCTACAGTGACAAAGACAAGCTCCGCGCACATGGGCAATTTATATGGGGCAACTGTGCTGCGAGTATATAAGCAGTCGTCGTGCATGGATAAAATGCAATGTTTCAAACAGATCTGATGAATTCACCTACTTTGAAAAAGTGTGCGTTAAGGGAGTCCTTTTGACACAAAGCGAAAATCTACAGTCAAGCGTCAATCAGCAGACAGCCGTGTGTTCTTTAGTCATGAGCCTGTTGTCAAAACGGCAGAATAAAATGGTCACAAACGAAATATTGTTTCTACACTTAAAATGAACAAAGAAAAAATGAGCTAGCCTGATATAAGTCATGTTCATGACGATGCAAATGTAACGAGATTTCGAACTGTTCTGTTGCACACGTTGGGACTCATTTTATTTTTCTACAAGAACCATTTGCCACGACGGGAATCGAACCCTGGCCGCCCTGCGTTACAAGGCAGATTCCTATCTGCTAGACCATTTGGGAAGATTTCATATGTGCACCCTAAGATATCTAAGTGTCATTTTTATGAGGTCTGTCGCAGAGGCCATAGAGCACACCAAACAAATAATCATGTGTTTAAATATCCTTGTCGTTTTGAAAAATTACCATTGTCACCTGCACAGGAATGCCATGCGGCCAACATTGAAGAAATGTGCTTCTCAAATCTGTCATTAACACTGTTTTCCACACGCTTTTTTCATTGCATTGCCATATAATCAATTGGTCATTGATGCGTCACGAATAACGACAATGCGTCGAAAATTAAAGAAATGTAAACATGAATTATGTTATTACTGTCTAAGCATCGCAAAGCTGTCGTCACAGTGGCTTGCCTGAAACAAAGGAATTAGAGAAACATGTGCTTACAGGGGCGTCGAACAGGCTTCTCCCGCTGATGGAGCAAAGTTGCTACAGTGACAAAGACAAGCTCCGCGCTCATGGGCAATTTATATGGGGCAACTGTGCTGCGAGTATCTAAGCAGTCGTCGTGCATGGATAAAATGCAATGTTTCAAACAGATCTGATGAATTCACCTACTTTGAAAAAGTGTGCGTTAGGGAGTTCTTTTGACACAAAGCGAAAATCTACAGTCAAGCGTCAATCAGCAGACAGCCGTGTGTTCTTTAGTCATGAGCCTGTTGTCAAAACGGCAGAAAAAAATTTTCACAAACGAAATATTGTTTCTACACTTAAAATGAACAAAGAAAAAATGAGCTAGCCTGATATAAGTCATGTTCATGACGATGCAAATGTAACGAGATTTCAAACTGTTCTGTTGCACACGTTGGGACTCATTTTATTTTTCTACAAAAAACATTTGCCATGACGGGAATCGAACCCGGGCCGCCCTGCGTTACAAGGTAGATGCCTATCCGCTAGACCATTTGGGAAAACTTGATATGTACACCCTAAGATATCTAAGTGTCATTTCGATGAGATCTGTAGCAGAGGCCATAGAGCACAGCAAACAAATAATCATGTGTTTAAATATCCTTGTCGTTTTGAAAAATTACCATTGTCACCTGCACAGGAATGGCATGCGGCCAACATTGAAGAAATGTGCTTCTCAAATCTGTCATTAACACTGTTTTCCACACGCTTTTTTCATTGCATTGCCATATAATCAATTGGTCATTGATGCGTCACGAATAACGACAATGCGTCGAAAATTAAAGAAATGTAAACATGAATTATGTTATTACTGTCTAAGCATCGCAAAGCTGTATGCGTAAAGGCGTCTGACGTCACAGTGTCTTGCCTGAAACAAAGGAATTAGAGAAACATGTGCTTACAGGGGCGTCGAACCGCCTTCTCCCGCTGATGGAGCAAAGTTGCTACAGTGACAAAGACAAGCTCCGCGCTCATGGGCAATTGATATGGGGCAACTGTGCTGCGAGTATCTAAGCAGTCGTCGTGCATGGATAAAATGCAATGTTTCAAACAGATCTGATGAATTCACCTACTTTGAAAAAGTGTGCGTTAGGAAGTTCTTTTGACACAAAGCGAAAATCTACAGTCAAGCGTCAATCAGCAGACAGCCGTGTGTTCTTTTGTCATGAGCCTGTTGTCAAAAAGGCAGAAAAAAATGTTCACAAACGAAATATTGTTTCTACACTTAAAATGAACAAAGAAAAAATGAGCTAGCCTGATATAAGTCATGTTCATGACGATGCAAATGTAACGAGATTTCGAACTGTTCTGTTGCACACGTTGGGACTCATTTTATTTTTCTACAAAAAACATTTGCCATGACGGGAATCGAACCCGGGCCTCCCTGCGTTACAAGTTAGACGCCTATCCGCTAGACCATTTGGGAAGACTTGATATGTACACCCTAAGATATCTAAGTGTCATTTCGATGAGGTCTGTAGCAGAGGCCATAGAGCACAGCAAACAAATAATCATGTGTTTAAATATCCTTGTCGTTTTGAAAAATTACCATTGTCACCTGCACAGGAATGCCATGCGGCCAACATTGAAGAAATGTGCTTCTCAAATCTGTCATTAACACTGTTTTCCACACGCTTTTTTCATTGCATTGCCATATAATCAATTGGTCATTGATGCGTCACGAATAACGACAATGCGTCGAAAATTAAAGAAATGTAAACATGAATTATGTTATTACTGTCTAAGCATCGCAAAGCTGTATGCGTAAAGGCGTCTGACGTCACAGTGGCTTGCCTGAAACAAAGGAATTAGAGAAACATGTGCTTACAGGGGCGTCGAACCGCCTTCTCCCGCTGATGGAGCAAAGTTGCTACAGTGACAAAGACAAGCTCCGCGCTCATGGGCAATTTATATGAGGCAACTGTGCTGCGAGTATCTAAGTAGTCGTCGTGCATGGATAAAATGCAATGTTTCAAACATATCTGATGAATTCACCTACTTTGAAAAAGTGTGCGTTAGGGAGTTCTTTTGACACAAAGCGAAAATCTACAGTCAAGCGTCAATCAGCAGACAGCCGTGTGTTCTTTAGTCATGAGCCTGTTGTCAAAACGGCAGAAAAAAATGTTCACAAACGAAATATTGTTTCTACACTTAAAATGAACAAAGAAAAAATGAGCTAGCCTGATATAAGTCATGTTCATGACGATGCAAATGGAACGAGATTTCGAACTGTTCTGTTGCACACTTTGGGACTCATTTTATTTTTCTACAAAAAACATTTGCCATGACAGGAATCGAACCCGGGCCGCCCTGCGTTACAAGGTAGATGCCTATCCGCTAGACAATTTGGGAAAACTTGATATGTACACCCTAAGATATCTAAGTGTCATTTCGATGAGATCTGTAGCAGAGGCCATAGAGCACAGCAAACAAATAATCATGTGTTTAAATATCCTTGTCGTTTTGAAAAATTACCATTGTCACCTGCACAGGAATGCCATGCGGCCAACATTGAAGAAATGTGCTTCTCAAATCTGTCATTAACACTGTTTTCCACACGCTTTTTTCATTGCATTGCCATATAATCAATTGGTCATTGATGCGTCACGAATAACGACAATGCGTCGAAAATTAAAGAAATGTAAACATGAATTATGTTATTACTGTCTAAGCATCGCAAAGCTGAATGCGTAAAGGCGTCTGACGTCACAGTGGCTTGCCTGAAACAAAGGAATTAGAGAAACATGTGCTTACAGGGGCGTCGAACCTCCTTCTCCCGCTGATGGAGCAAAGTTGCTACAGTGACAAAGACAAGCTCCGCGCTCATGGGCAATTTATATGAGGCAACTGTGCTGCAAGTATCTCAGTAGTCGTCGTGCATGGATAAAATGCAATGTTTCAAACAGATCTGATGAATTCACCTACTTTGAAAAAGTGTGCGTTAGGGAGTTCTTTTGACACAAAGCGAAAATCTACAGTCAAGCGTCAATCAGCAGACAGCCGTGTGTTCTTTAGTCATGAGCCTGTTGTCAAAACGGCAGAAAAAAATGTTCACAAACGAAATATTGTTTCTACACTTAAAATGAACAAAGAAAAAATTAGCTAGCCTGATATAAGTCATGTTCATGACGATGCAAATGTAACGAGATTTCGAACTGTTCTGTTGCACACGTTGGGACTCATTTTATTTTTCTACAAAAATCATTTGTCTTGACGGGAATCGAACCCGGGCCGCCCTGCGTGACAAGGCAGATTCCTATCCGCTAGACCATTTGGGAAGACTTGATATGTACACCCTAAGATATCTAAGTGTCATTTCGATGAGGTCTGTAGCAGAGGCCATAGAGCACAGCAAACAAATAATCATGTGTTTAAATATCCTTGTCGTTTTGAAAAATTACCATTGTCACCTGCACAGGAATGCCATGCGGCCAACATTGAAGAAATGTGCTTCTCAAATCTGTCATTAACACTGTTTTCCACACGCTTTTTTCATTGCATTGCCATATAATCAATTGGTCATTGATGCGTCACGAATAACGACAATGCGTCGAAAATTAAAGAAATGTAAACATGAATTATGTTATTACTGTCTAAGCATCGCAAAGCTGAATGCGTAAAGGCGTCTGACGTCACAGTGGCTTGCCTTAAACAAAGGAATCAGAGAAACATGTGCTTACAGGGGCGTCGAAGCGCCTTCTCCCGCTGATGGAGCAAAGTTGCTACAGTGACAAAGACAAGCTCCGCGCTCATGGGCAATTTATATGAGGCAACTGTGCTGCGAGTATCTAAGTAGTCGTCGTGCATGGATAAAATGCAATGTTTCAAACAGATCTGATGAATTCACCTACTTTGAAAAAGTGTGCGTTAGGGAGTTCTTTTGACACAAAGCGAAAATCTACAGTCAAGCGTCAATCAGCAGACAGCCGTGTGTTCTTTAGTAATGAGCCTGTTGTCAAAACGGCAGAAGAAAATGTTCACAAACGAAATATTGTTTCTACACTTAAAATGAACAAAGAAAAAATTAGCTAGCCTGATATAAGTCATGTTCATGACGATGCAAATGTAACGAGATTTCGAACTGTTCTGTTGCACACGTTGGGACTCATTTTATTTTTCTACAAAAAACATTTGCCATGACGGGAATCGAACCCCGGCCGCCCTGCGTTACAAGGTAGATGCCTATCCGCTAGACCATTTGGGAAGACTTGATATGTACACCCTAAGATATCTAAGTGTCATTTCGATGAGGTCTGTAGCAGAGGCCATAGAGCACAGCAAACAAATAATCATGTGTTTAAATATCCTTGTCGTTTTGAAAAATTACCATTGTCACCTGCACAGGAATGCCATGCGGCCAACATTGAAGAAATGTGCTTCTCAAATCTGTCATTAACACTGTTTTCCACACGCTTTTTTCATTGCATTGCCATATAATCAATTGGTCATTGATGCGTCACGAATAACGACAATGCGTCGAAAATTAAAGAAATGTAAACATGAATTATGTTATTACTGTCTAAGCATCGCAAAGCTGAATGCGTAAAGGCGTCTGACGTCACAGTGGCTTGCCTGAAACAAAGGAATTAGAGAAACATGTGCTTACAGGGGCGTCGAACCGCCTTCTCCCGCTGATGGAGCAAAGTTGCTACAGTGACAAAGACAAGCTCCGCGCTCATGGGCAATTTATATGAGGCAACTGTGCTGCAAGTATCTCAGTAGTCGTCGTGCATGGATAAAATGCAATGTTTCAAACAGATCTGATGAATTCACCTACTTTGAAAAAGTGTGCGTTAGGGAGTTCTTTTGACACAAAGCGAAAATCTACAGTCAAGCGTCAATCAGCAGACAGCCGTGTGTTCTTTAGTCATGAGCCTGTTGTCAAAACGGCAGAAAAAAATGTTCACAAACGAAATATTGTTTCTACACTTAAAATGAACAAAGAAAAAATTAGCTAGCCTGATATAAGTCATGTTCATGACGATGCAAATGTAACGAGATTTCGAACTGTTCTGTTGCACAAGTTGGGACTCATTTTATTTTTCTACAAAAATCATTTGCCATGACGGGAATCGAACCCGGGCCGCCCTGCGTGACAAGGCAGATTCCTATCCGCTAGACCATTTGGGAAGACTTGATATGTACACCCTAAGATATCTAAGTGTCATTTCGATGAGGTCTGTAGCAGAGGCCATAGAGCACAGCAAACAAATAATCATGTGTTTAAATATCCTTGTCGTTTTGAAAAATTACCATTGTCACCTGCACAGGAATGCCATGCGGCCAACATTGAAGAAATGTGCTTCTCAAATCTGTCATTAACACTGTTTTCCACACGCTTTTTTCATTGCATTGCCATATAATCAATTGGTCATTGATGCGTCACGAATAACGACAATGCGTCGAAAATTAAAGAAATGTAAACATGAATTATGTTATGACTGTCTAAGCATCGCAAAGCTGAATGCGTAAAGGCGTCTGACGTCACAGTGGCTTGCCTGAAACAAAGGAATTAGAGAAACATGTGCTTTCAGGGGCGTCGAACCGCCTTCTCCCGCTGATGGAGCAAAGTTGCTACAGTGACAAAGACAAGCTCCGCGCTCATGGGCAATTTATATGAGGCAACTGTGCTGCAAGTATCTCAGTAGTCGTCGTGCATGGATAAAATGCAATGTTTCAAACAGATCTGATGAATTCACCTACTTTGAAAAAGTGTGCGTTAGGGAGTTCTTTTGACACAAAGCGAAAATCTACAGTCAAGCGTCAATCAGCAGACAGCCGTGTGTTCTTTAGTCATGAGCCTGTTGTCAAAACGGCAGAAAAAAATGTTCACAAACGAAATATTGTTTCTACACTTAAAATGAACAAAGAAAAAATTAGCTAGCCTGATATAAGTCATGTTCATGACGATGCAAATGTAACGAGATTTCGAACTGTTCTGTTGCACACGTTGGGACTCATTTTATTTTTCTACAAAAATCATTTGTCTTGACGGGAATCGAACCCGGGCCGCCCTGCGTGACAAGGCAGATTCCTATCCGCTAGACCATTTGGGAAGACTTGATATGTACACCCTAAGATATCTAAGTGTCATTTCGATGAGGTCTGTAGCAGAGGCCATAGAGCACAGCAAACAAATAATCATGTGTTTAAATATCCTTGTCGTTTTGAAAAATTACTATTGTCACCTGCACAGGAATGCCATGCGGCCAACATTGAAGAAATGTGCTTCTCAAATTTGTCATTAACACTGTTTTCCACACGCTCTTTTCATTGCATTGCCATATAAACAATTGGTCATTGATGCGTCACGAATAACGACAATGCGTCGAAAATTAAAGAAATGTAAACATGAATTATGTTATTACTGTCTAAGCATCGCAAAGCTGTATGCGTAAAGGCGTCTGACGTCACAGTGGCTTGCCTGAAACAAAGGAATTCGAGAAACATGTGCTTACAGGGGCGTCGAAGCGCCTTCTCCCGCTGATGGAGCAAAGTTGCTACAGTGACAAAGACAAGCTCCGCGCTCATTGGGCAATTTATATGAGGCAACTGTGCTGCGAGTATCTAAGTAGTCGTCGTGCATGGATAAAATGCAATGTTTCAAACAGATCTGATGAATTCACCTACTTTGAAAAAGTGTGCGTTAGGGAGTTCTTTTGACACAAAGCGAAAATCTACAGTCAAGCGTCAATCAGCAGACAGCCGTGTGTTCTTTAGTAATAAGCCTGTTGTCAAAACGGCAGAAGAAAATGTTCACAAACGAAATATTGTTTCTACACTTAAAATGAACAAAGAAAAAATGAGCTAGCCTGATATAAGTCATGTTCATGACGATGCAAATGTAACGAGATTTCGAACTGTTCTGTTGCACACGTTGGGACTCATTTTATTTTTCTACAAAAAACATTTGCCATGACGGGAATCGAACCCGGGCCGCCCTGCGTTACAAGGTAGATGCCTATCCGCTAGACCATTTGGGAAGACTTGATATGTACACCCTAAGATATCTAAGTATCATTTCGATGAGGTCTGTAGCAGAGGCCATAGAGCACAGCAAACAAATAATCATGTGTTTAAATATCCTTGTCGTTTTGAAAAATTACCATTGTCACCTGCACAGGAATGCCATGCGGCCAACATTGAAGAAATGTGCTTCTCAAATCTGTCATTAACACTGTTTTCCACACGCTTTTTTCATTGCATTGCCATATAATCAATTGGTCATTGATGCGTCACGAATAACGACAATGCGTCGAAAATTAAAGAAATGTAAACATGAATTATGTTATTACTGTCTAAGCATCGCAAAGCTGAATGCGTAAAGGCGTCTGACGTCACAGTGGCTTGCCTTAAACAAAGGAATTAGAGAAACATGTGTTTACAGGGGCGTCGAACCGCCTTCTCCCGCTGATGGAGCAAAGTTGCTACAGTGACAAAGACAAGCTCCGCGCTCATGGGCAATTTATATGAGGCAACTGTGCTGCGAGTATCTCAGTAGTCGTCGTGCATGGATAAAATGCAATGTTTCAAACAGATCTGATGAATTCACCTACTTTGAAAAAGTGTGCGTTAGGGAGTTCTTTTGACACAAAGCGAAAATCTACAGTCAAGCGTCAATCAGCAGACAGCCGTGTGTTCTTTAGTAATGAGCCTGTTGTCAAAACGGCAGAAAAAAATGTTCACAAACGAAATATTGTTTCTACACTTAAAATGAACAAAGAAAAAATTAGCTAGCCTGATATAAGTCATGTTCATGACGATGCAAATGTAACGAGATTTCGAACTGTTCTGTTGCACACGTTGGGACTCATTTTATTTTTCTACAAAAATCATTTGCCATGACGGGAATCGAACCCGGGCCGCCCTGCGTGACAAGGCAGATTCCTATCCGCTAGACCATTTGGGAAGACTTGATATGTACACCCTAAGATATCTAAGTGTCATTTCGATGAGGTCTGTAGCAGAGTCCATAGATTAGATTAGATTAGATTAGATTCAACTTTATTGTCATTGTGCAGAGTACAAGTACAGAGACAACGAAATGCAGTTAGCGTCTAACCAGAAGTGCAAAATAGCAGAAAGTGCAATGAACAGTATTTACAGGTAGTGCAATATATGATCAGTAGTAGTGCAGTATAATATAGCAGTGCAGTATAGCAGTATATGAGTACAGTAGCATTATAGCAGAATAAATAGTTACAGTATGAACAGTGTAGCAGCATATGAGCTGTATGGGTAATGCAGTCTAGCAGTATATATGTATTAACAGTAGCATGAGGTAGATAGCAGAATAAATATAAATATGAATATGGAATGCCGTATAAACAGTATAAACAGGTATGTACAGTATGTGCAGTAGTATTAAAGAAAATATAAGGATATGTGCATTATGTGCAGTATGAACAGTATGGACAGGTATGTACAGAAGAGCAGTGGTATGAGTAAGAGCAGGGGAGGGGAGGGGAGCAATAGTGCAATAGTGCAATTGTCCGGGGGGGGGGGGGTTGCAGGGGTAGTAGGTTGTCAGGTCGGTGCAGTGTTCGAGTTCAGTAGGGTGACAGCCGCAGGGAAGAAGCTGCCTCTGAACCTACTGGTTCGGGTGCGGAGAGACCTGTAGCGCCTCCCGGAGGGGAGTGGGGTGAAAAGTCTATGGTTGGGGTGAGAGATGTCCTTGACGATGCTGCGTGCCTTACGCAAGCATCATTTGCCCTGGACAGCCTCGATGGAGGGGAGTGAGGAACCGGTGATGCGTTGGGCAGTTTTCACCACCCTCTGCAGTGCTTTCCGGTCCGATGCCGAGCAGTTGCCATACCATACTGTGACACAGTAGGTAAGGATACTCTCGATGGTGCAGTGGTAGAAATTCACCAGGATCTGAGGAGACAGATGGACCTTCTTTAGTCTCCTCAGGAAGAAGAGACGCTGGTGAGCCTTCTTTATCAGGGTGGAGGTGTTGAGGGTCCAGGAGAGGTCCTCAGAGATGTGGACACCCAGAAACTTGAAGCTGGTGACTCGCTCCACCTCAGTCTCGTTGATGAGGATGGGGGTGTGTGCGCCAGCTTTAGACTTCCTGAAGTCCACAATGAGTTCTTTGGTCTTCTTGGTGTTGAGAGCCAGGTTATTGTCGTTGCACCACACTGTTAGGTGCTGTACCTCCTCCCTGTAGGCCGACTCATCGTTGTTGCTGATGAGACCGATCACCGTTGTGTCGTCTGCAAACTTAACAATGGTGTTTGAGCCATGTACAGGTGTGCAGTCGTAGGTGAAGAGGGAGTAAAGGAGGGGGCTCAGCACACAGCCTTGTGGAACGCCGGTGTTCAGGATGAGGGTTGAGGAGGTGTGGTTGTGAAGCCTAACAGACTGCGGCCTGTTGGTCAGGAAGTCTAGAATCCAGTTGCAGAGGGAGGGGTTGATGCCCAGTTGCCTGAGTTTGGAGATCAGTTTGGAGGGGATGATGGTGTTGAATGCTGAGCTGAAGTCAATAAACAGCATTCTCACATAAGAGTTAGTCTTGTCGAGGTGGGACAGGGCGGAGTGAAGTGCCGTCGAAATGGCATCCTCTGTACTCCTGTTCTGCCGGTAGGCGAATTGAAAGGGGTCCAGTGTGGGTGGTAGGCAGGTCTTGAGTTGGGCTAAGACCAGCCTCTCGAAGCACTTCATGATGATGGGCGTGAGTGCCACTGGTCGGAAGTCATTTAAGCTCGTTGCAGTGGAGTGTTTTGGCACCGGCACGATGGAGGTGGTTTTGAAGCACGCGGGGACAGCTGCTTGGGCTAGGGACAGGTTGAATATGTCAGTCCAAACCTTAGTCAGCTGCACAGCGCAGGCCCTGAGGACGCGTCCGGGAATCCCATCAGGACCAGCAGCCTTGCGTGCGTTAGTCCTGCTCAGTGCCGCACACACGTCGGTGGGAGATAGAGTGAGGGGCTGGTGATCCGCAGGGAGCACAGCCTTGATGGCCACCTCCTTGTTGTCCCTGTCAAAGCGGCCGTAGAAGTGGTTCAGCTCATCAGGGAGGGAGGCGTCAACGGAGAGGGGTGAGGTGTTAGTTGTTTTGTAGTCTGTGATGGCCTGGATGCCCTGCCACATGCGTCGGGGGTCAGAGTTGTTTCTGAAGTGATCCTCTATCCTCAGCTTGTGGTTGTGCTTGGCCTTTTTGATGCCCCTCTGCAGATTAGCCCTGGATGAGCTATAGGCCCGAGCATCCCCTGATCTGAAGGCAATGTCGCGTGCCTTCAGCAGGAGTCGGACCTCACTGTTCATCCATGGCTTCTGATTAGGGAAAGTGGTGATCCGCTTGAGTGTGGTGACACTGCTGATGTTGGAATTGATGTAGTCCAAAACAGATGAGGCATATGAATCAATGTCCGTGTGGGAGTCGTGGGTGGCCTGAGTGGCAAACACACCCCAGTCAGTGTTTCCAAAACGCTGCTGGAGCGCTGAGTCAGCTCCCTCTGGCCAGACCTTGACTGTCCTCACTGTAGGTTTCACTCGTTTGATGAGTGCTGAGTACTTGGGCAGTAGGAACAATGAGAGGTGGTCTGATTGACCTAGGTGGGGGAGGGGAACGGCTTTGTACGCCTCAGCCATGCTGGTGTATACTTGGTCCAATGTCCTGTCTCCTCTGGTGGGGCATGAGACATTTCGGTGGAATTTGGGCAGTACAGTCTTTAGGTTGGAGTGATTGAAGTCACCCGCGACAATGAAGGCTGCCTCGGGATGCAGAGTCTGTTGTTTGCTAATGGCAGCATGCAGTTCTTTCATAGCAATCTTAGCATTAGCATCCGGGGGGATATAGGCTGCCGTGATAACAGTAGACGTGAACTCTCTGGGCAGATAGAAAGGTCTACACTTAACCATGAGAAACTCCAGGTTAGCTGAGCAGTGACTCTCGGTGATGGTAGTGTCCGTGCACCACGTCTTGTTAACATAAATGCACAAACCTCCACCTCTGGTCTTACCGGAGTCGCCTGCTGTTCTGTCTGCTCGGAGAACGCAGCGCCCTGCTAGCTCGATAGCGTTGTCGGGAACCTCGCTGTTGAGCCAGGTTTCAGTGAAAACCATGATGTTACAGTCCATAATCCATTTGTGGGTGGTGATCCGCAGCCGCAGTTCATCCATCTTGTTTGCCAGGGAACGAACATTAGCAAGGAAAAGGCTAGGTAGTGAGAGTCGGTGTGGGGTTAGCTTTAGCCTAGCTCTCAGCCCACCTCGGCTCCCTCGCCTGTGTTTTCTTTTCCGAGCCGGTCTGGGGCCTCTTCCGGTCGGTGTAGCGGAGTTAGCTGGACCCGCTGTTTTGCTAATCTCGGGTATATCGGGTATATCGTCGATAAAGATGACTGGAGTGCCGGAACCGATGTCCAGAAGTTCTTGTCGGCTGTACGATATGTACGCTAAACTGTTTTTAGCGAGAATACTTAAGATAAACAAGCAAATAACTACTAGTTCGCAAACTCTGGAGAGACACTGAGCGTCGCGATGCATGCGCGCCGCCATCTTGGTCATGATATGGTTATGAGCACACCAAACAAATAATCATGTGTTTAAATATCGTTGTCGTTTTGAAAAATTACCATTGTCACCTGCACAGGAATGCCATGCGGCCAACATTGAAGAAATGTGCTTCTCAAATCTGTCATTAACACTGTTTTCCACACGCTTTTTTCATTGCATTGCCATATAATCAATTGGTCATTGATGCGTCACGAATAACGACAATGCGTCGAAAATTAAAGAAATGTAAACATGAATTATGTTATTACTGTCTAAGCATCGCAAAGCTGTATGCGTAAAGGCGTCTGACGTCACAGTGGCTTGCCTGAAACAAAGGAATCAGAGAAACATGTGCTTACAGGGGCGTCGAAGCGCCTTCTCCCGCTGATGGAGCAAAGTTGCTACAGTGACAAAGACAAGCTCCGCGCTCATGGGCAATGTATATGGGGCAACTGTGCTGCGAGTATCTAAGCAGTCGTCGTGCATGGATAAAATGCAATGTTTCAAACAGATCTGATGAATTCACCTACTTTGAAAAAGTGTGCGTTAGGAAGTTCTTTTGACACAAAGCGAAAATCTACAGTCAAGCGTCAATCAGCAGACAGCCGTGTGTTCTTTAGTCATGAGCCTGTTGTCAAAACGGCAGAAAAAAATGGTCACAAACGAAATATTGTTTCTACACTTAAAATGAACAAAGAAAAAATGAGCTAGCCTGATATAAGTCATGTTCATGACGATGCAAATGTAACGAGATTTCGAACTGTTCTGTTGCACACGTTGGGACTCATTTTATTTTTCTACAAAAAACATTTGCCATGACGGGAATCGAACCCGGGCCGCCCTGCGTTACAAGGTAGATGCCTATCCGCTAGACCATTTGGGAAAACTTGATATGTACACCCTAAGATAACTAAGTGTCATTTCGATGAGGTCTGTAGCAGAGGCCATAGAGCACAGCAAACAAATAATCATGTGTTTAAATATCCTTGTCGTTTTGAAAAATTACCATTGTCACCTGCACAGGAATGCCATGCGGCCAACATTGAAGAAATGTGCTTCTCAAATCTGTCATTAACACTGTTTTCCACACGCTTTTTTCATTGCATTGCCATATAATCAATTGGTCATTGATGCGTCACGAATAACGACAATGCGTCGAAAATTAAAGAAATGTAAACATGAATTATGTTATTACTGTCTAAGCATCGCAAAGCTGAATGCGTAAAGGCGTCTGACGTCACAGTGGCTTGCCTTAAACAAAGGAATTAGAGAAACATGTGTTTACAGGGGCGTCGAACCGCCTTCTCCCGCTGATGGAGCAAAGTTGCTACAGTGACAAAGACCAGCTCCGCGCTCATGGGCAATGTATATGGGGCAACTGTGCTGCGAGTATCTAAGCAGTCGTCGTGCATGGATAAAATGCAATGTTTCAAACAGATCTGATGAATTCACCTACTTTGAAAAAGTGTGCGTTAGGGAGTTCTTTTGACAAAAAGCGAAAATCTACAGTCAAGCGTCAATCAGCAGACAGCCGTGTGTTCTTTAGTAATGAGCCTGTTGTCAAAACGGCAGAAAAAAATGTTCACAAACGAAATATTTTTTCTACACTTAAAATGAACAACGAAAAAATGAGCTAGCCTGATATAAGTCATGTTCATGACGATGCAAATGTAACGAGATTTCGAACTGTTCTGTTGCACACGTTGGGACTCATTTTATTTTTCTACAAAAAACATTTGCCACGACGGGAATCGAACCCGGGCCGCCCTGCGTTACAAGGTAGATGCCTATCCGCTAGACCATTTGGGAAAACTTGATATGTACACCCTAAGATATCTAAGTGTCATTTCGATGAGGTCTGTAGCAGAGGCCATAGAGCACAGCAAACAAATAATCATGTGTTTAAATATCCTTGTCGTTTTGAAAAATTACCATTGTCACCTGCACAGGAATGCCATGCGGCCAACATTGAAGAAATGTGCTTCTCAAATCTGTCATTAACACTGTTTTCCACACGCTTTTTTCATTGCATTGCCATATAATCAATTGGTCATTGATGCGTCACGAATAACGACAATGCGTCGAAAATTAAAGAAATGTAAACATGAATTATGTTATTACTGTCTAAGCATCGCAAAGCTGAATGCGTAAAGGCGTCTGACGTCACAGTGGCTTGCCTTAAACAAAGGAATTAGAGAAACATGTGTTTACAGGGGCGTCGAACCGCCTTCTCCCGCTGATGGAGCAAAGTTGCTACAGTGACAAAGACCAGCTCCGCGCTCATGGGCAATGTATATGGGGCAACTGTGCTGCGAGTATCTAAGCAGTCGTCGTGCATGGATAAAATGCAATGTTTCAAACAGATCTGATGAATTCACCTACTTTGAAAAAGTGTGCGTTAGGGAGTTCTTTTGACAAAAAGCGAAAATCTACAGTCAAGCGTCAATCAGCAGACAGCCGTGTGTTCTTTAGTAATGAGCCTGTTGTCAAAACGGCAGAAAAAAATGTTCACAAACGAAATATTGTTTCTACACTTAAAATGAACAACGAAAAAATGAGCTAGCCTGATATAAGTCATGTTCATGACGATGCAAATGTAACGAGATTTCGAACTGTTCTGTTGCACACGTTGGGACTCATTTTATTTTTCTACAAAAAACATTTGCCACGACGGGAATCGAACCCGGGCCGCCCTGCGTTACAAGGTAGATGCCTATCCGCTAGACCATTTGGGAAAACTTGATATGTGCACCCTAAGATATCTAAGTGTCATTTCGATGAGGTCTGTAGCAGAGGCCATAGAGCACAGCAAACAAATAATCATGTGTTTAAATATCCTTGTCGTTTTGAAAAATTACCATTGTCACCTGCACAGGAATGCCATGCGGCCAACATTGAAGAAATGTGCTTCTCAAATCTGTCATTAACACTGTTTTCCACACGCTTTTTTCATTGCATTGCCATATAATCAATTGGTCATTGATGCGTCACGAATAACGACAATGCGTCGAAAATTAAAGAAATGTAAACATGAATTATGTTATTACTGTCTAAGCATCGCAAAGCTGAATGCGTAAAGGCGTCTGACGTCACAGTGGCTTGCCTTAAACAAAGGAATTAGAGAAACATGTGTTTACAGGGGCGTCGAACCGCCTTCTCCCGCTGATGGAGCAAAGTTGCTACAGTGACAAAGACCAGCTCCGCGCTCATGGGCAATGTATATGGGGCAACTGTGCTGCGAGTATCTAAGCAGTCGTCGTGCATGGATAAAATGCAATGTTTCAAACAGATCTGATGAATTCACCTACTTTGAAAAAGTGTGCGTTAGGGAGTTCTTTTGACAAAAAGCGAAAATCTACAGTCAAGCGTCAATCAGCAGACAGCCGTGTGTTCTTTAGTAATGAGCCTGTTGTCAAAACGGCAGAAAAAAATGTTCACAAACGAAATATTGTTTCTACACTTAAAATGAACAACGAAAAAATGAGCTAGCCTGATATAAGTCATGTTCATGACGATGCAAATGTAACGAGATTTCGAACTGTTCTGTTGCACACGTTGGGACTCATTTTATTTTTCTACAAAAAACATTTGCCACGACGGGAATCGAACCCGGGCCGCCCTGCGTTACAAGGTAGATGCCTATCCGCTAGACCATTTGGGAAAACTTGATATGTACACCCTAAGATATCTAAGTGTCATTTCGATGAGGTCTGTAGCAGAGGCCATAGAGCACAGCAAACAAATAATCATGTGTTTAAATATCCTTGTCGTTTTGAAAAATTACCATTGTCACCTGCACAGGAATGCCATGCGGCCAACATTGAAGAAATGTGCTTCTCAAATCTGTCATTAACACTGTTTTCCACACGCTTTTTTCATTGCATTGCCATATAATCAATTGGTCATTGATGCGTCACGAATAACGACAATGCGTCGAAAATCAAAGAAATGTAAACATGAATTATGTTATTACTGTCTAAGCATTGCAAAGCTGTATGCGTAAAGGCGTCTGACGTCACAGTGGCTTGCCTGAAACAAAGGAATTAGAGAAACATGTGCTTACAGGGGCGTCGAACCGCCTTCTCCCGCTGATGGAGCAAAGTTGCTACAGTGACAAAGACAAGCTCCGCTCTCATGGGCAATTTATATGAGGCAACTGTGCTGCGAGTATCTAAGTAGTCGTCGTGCATGGATAAAATGCAATGTTTCAAACAGATCTGATGAATTCACCTACTTTGAAAAAGTGTGCGTTAGGGAGTTCTTTTGACACAAAGCGAAAATCTACAGTCAAGCGTCAATCAGCAGACAGCCGTGTGTTCTTTAGTAATGAGCCTGTTGTCAAAACGGCAGAAAAAAATGTTCACAAACGAAATATTGTTTCTACACTTAAAATGAACAAAGAAAAAATTAGCTAGCCTGATATAAGTCATGTTCATGACGATGCAAATGTAACGAGATTTCGAACTGTTCTGTTGCACACGTTGGGACTCATTTTATTTTTCTACAAAAATAATTTGCCATGACGGGAATCGAACCCGGGCCGCCCTGCGTTACAAGGTAGATGCCTATCCGCTAGACCATTTGGGAAGACTTGATATGTACACCCTAAGATATCTAAGTGTCATTTCGATGAGGTCTGTAGCAGAGGCCATAGAGCACAGCAAACACATAATCATGTGTTGAAATATCCTTGTCGTTTTGAAAAATTACCATTGTCACCTGCACAGGAATGCCATGCGGCCAACATTGAAGAAATGTGCTTCTCAAATCTGTCATTAACACTGTTTTCCACACGCTTTTTTCATTGCATTGCCATATAATCAATTGGTCATTGATGCGTCACGAATAACGACAATGCTTCGAAAATTAAAGAAATGTAAACATGAATTATGTTATTACTGTCTAAGCATCGCAAAGCTGTATGCGTAAAGGCGTCTGACGTCACAGTGGCTTGCCTGAAACAAAGGAATCAGAGAAACATGTGCTTACAGGGGCGTCGAAGCGCCTTCTCCCGCTGATGGAGCAAAGTTGCTACAGTGACAAAGACAAGCTCCGCGCTCATGGGCAATTTATATGGGGCAACTGTGCTGCGAGTATCTAAGCAGTCTTCGTGCATGGATAAAATGCAATGTTTCAAACAGATCTGATGAATTCACCTACTTTGAAAAAGTGTGCGTTAGGGAGTTCTTTTGACACAAAGCGAAAATCTACAGTCAAGCGTCAATCAGCAGACAGCCGTGTGTTCTTTAGTAATGAGCCTGTTGTCAAAACGGCAGAAAAAAATGTTCACAAACGAAATATTGTTTCTACACTTAAAATGAACAAAGAAAAAATTAGCTAGCCTGATATAAGTCATGTTCATGACGATGCAAATGTAACGAGATTTCGAACTGTTCTGTTGCACACGTTGGGACTCATTTTATTTTTCTACAAAAAATATTTGCCATGACGGGCATCGAACCCGGGCCGCCCTGCGTTACAAGGTAGATGCCTATCCGCTAGACCATTTGGGAAGACTTGATATGTACACCCTAAGATATCTAAGTGTCATTTCGATGAGGTCTGTAGCAGAGGCCATAGAGCACAGCAAACAAATAATCATGTGTTGAAATATCCTTGTCGTTTTGAAAAATTACCATTGTCACCTGCACAGGAATGCCATGCGGCCAACATTGAAGAAATGTGCTTCTCAAATCTGTCATTAACACTGTTTTCCACACGCTTTTTTCATTGCATTGCCATATAATCAATTGGTCATTGATGCGTCACGAATAACGACAATGCGTCGAAAATTAAAGAAATGTAAACATGAATTATGTTATTACGGTCTAAGCATCGCAAAGCTGTATGCGTAAAGGCGTCTGACGTCACAGTGGCTTGCCTGAAACAAAGGAATCAGAGAAACATGTGCTTACAGGGGCGTCGAAGCGCCTTCTCCCGCTGATGGAGCAAAGTTGCTACAGTGACAAAGACAAGCTCCGCGCTCATGGGCAATTTATATGGGGCAACTGTGCTGCGAGTATCTAAGCAGTCGTCGTGCATGGATAAAATGCAATGTTTCAAACAGATCTGATGAATTCACCTACTTTGAAAAAGTGTGCGTTAGGGAGTTCTTTTGACACAAAGCGAAAATCTACAGTCAAGCGTCAATCAGCAGACAGCCGTATGTTCTTTAGTAATGAGCCTGTTGTCAAAACGGCAGAAAAAAATGTTCACAAACGAAATATTGTTTCTACACTTAAAATGAACAAAGAAAAAATTAGCTAGCCTGATATAAGTCATGTTCATGACGATGCAAATGTAACGAGATTTCGAACTGTTCTGTTGCACACGTTGGGACTCATTTTATTTTTCTACAAAAATCATTTGCCATGACGGGAATCGAACCCGGGCCGCCCTGCGTGACGAGGCAGATTCCTATCCGCTAGACCATTTGGGAAGACTTGATATGTACACCCTAAGATATCTAAGTGTCATTTCGATGAGGTCTGTAGCAGAGGCCATAGAGCACAGCAAACAAATAATCATGTGTTTAAATATCCTTGTCGTTTTGAAAAATTACCATTGTCACCTGCACAGGAATGCCATGCGGCCAACATTGAAGAAATGTGCTTCTCAAATCTGTCATTAACACTGTTTTCCACACGCTTTTTTCATTGCATTGCCATATAATCAATTGGTCATTGATGCGTCACGAATAACGACAATGCGTCGAAAATTAAAGAAATGTAAACATGAATTATGTTATTACTGTCTAAGCATCGCAAAGCTGAATGCGTAAAGGCGTCTGACGTCACAGTGGCTTGCCTTAAACAAAGGAATTAGAGAAACATGTGTTTACAGGGGCGTCGAACCGCCTTCTCCCGCTGATGGAGCAAAGTTGCTACAGTGACAAAGACCAGCTCCGCGCTCATGGGCAATGTATATGGGGCAACTGTGCTGCGAGTATCCAAGCAGTCGTCGTGCATGGATAAAATGCAATGTTTCAAACAGATCTGATGAATTCACCTACTTTGAAAAAGTGTGCGTTAGGGAGTTCTTTTGACAAAAAGCGAAAATCTACAGTCAAGCGTCAATCAGCAGACAGCCGTGTGTTCTTTAGTAATGAGCCTGTTGTCAAAACGGCAGAAAAAAATGTTCACAAACGAAATATTGTTTCTACACTTAAAATGAACAACGAAAAAATGAGCTAGCCTGATATAAGTCATGTTCATGACGATGCAAATGTAACGAGATTTCGAACTGTTCTGTTGCACACGTTGGGACTCATTTTATTTTTCTACAAAAAACATTTGCCACGACGGGAATCGAACCCGGGCCGCCCTGCGTTACAAGGTAGATGCCTATCCGCTAGACCATTTGGGAAAACTTGATATGTACACCCTAAGATATCTAAGTGTCATTTCGATGAGGTCTGTAGCAGAGGCCATAGAGCACAGCAAACAAATAATCATGTGTTTAAATATCCTTGTCGTTTTGAAAAATTACCATTGTCACCTGCACAGGAATGCCATGCGGCCAACATTGAAGAAATGTGCTTCTCAAATCTGTCATTAACACTGTTTTCCACACGCTTTTTTCATTGCATTGCCATATAATCAATTGGTCATTGATGCGTCACGAATAACGACAATGCGTCGAAAATTAAAGAAATGTAAACATGAATTATGTTATTACTGTCTAAGCATCGCAAAGCTGAATGCGTAAAGGCGTCTGACGTCACAGTGGCTTGCCTTAAACAAAGGAATTAGAGAAACATGTGTTTACAGGGGCGTCGAACCGCCTTCTCCCGCTGATGGAGCAAAGTTGCTACAGTGACAAAGACCAGCTCCGCGCTCATGGGCAATGTATATGGGGCAACTGTGCTGCGAGTATCTAAGCAGTCGTCGTGCATGGATAAAATGCAATGTTTCAAACAGATCTGATGAATTCACCTACTTTGAAAAAGTGTGCGTTAGGGAGTTCTTTTGACAAAAAGCGAAAATCTACAGTCAAGCGTCAATCAGCAGACAGCCGTGTGTTCTTTAGTAATGAGCCTGTTGTCAAAACGGCAGAAAAAAATGTTCACAAACGAAATATTGTTTCTACACTTAAAATGAACAACGAAAAAATGAGCTAGCCTGATATAAGTCATGTTCATGACGATGCAAATGTAACGAGATTTCGAACTGTTCTGTTGCACACGTTGGGACTCATTTTATTTTTCTACAAAAAACATTTGCCACGACGGGAATCGAACCCGGGCCGCCCTGCGTTACAAGGTAGATGCCTATCCGCTAGACCATTTGGGAAAACTTGATATGTACACCCTAAGATATCTAAGTGTCATTTCGATGAGGTCTGTAGCAGAGGCCATAGAGCACAGCAAACAAATAATCATGTGTTTAAATATCCTTGTCGTTTTGAAAAATTACCATTGTCACCTGCACAGGAATGCCATGCG
This sequence comes from Argentina silus, assembly GCF_951799395.1. Lineage (NCBI taxonomy): Eukaryota > Metazoa > Chordata > Actinopteri > Argentiniformes > Argentinidae > Argentina > Argentina silus. The sequence goes on along the minus strand of NC_139655.1, from coordinate 39,149,080 downwards.
GCCAACATTGAAGAAATGTGCTTCTCAAATCTGTCATTAACACTGTTTTCCACACGCTTTTTTCATTGCATTGCCATATAATCAATTGGTCATTGATGCGTCACGAATAACGACAATGCGTCGAAAATCAAAGAAATGTAAACATGAATTATGTTATTACTGTCTAAGCATCGCAAAGCTGTATGCGTAAAGGCGTCTGACGTCACAGTGGCTTGCCTGAAACAAAGGAATTAGAGAAACATGTGCTTACAGGGGCGTCGAACCGCCTTCTCCCGCTGATGGAGCAAAGTTGCTACAGTGACAAAGACAAGCTCCGCTCTCATGGGCAATTTATATGAGGCAACTGTGCTGCGAGTATCTAAGTAGTCGTCGTGCATGGATAAAATGCAATGTTTCAAACAGATCTGATGAATTCACCTACTTTGAAAAAGTGTGCGTTAGGGAGTTCTTTTGACACAAAGCGAAAATCTACAGTCAAGCGTCAATCAGCAGACAGCCGTGTGTTCTTTAGTAATGAGCCTGTTGTCAAAACGGCAGAAAAAAATGTTCACAAACGAAATATTGTTTCTACACTTAAAATGAACAAAGAAAAAATTAGCTAGCCTGATATAAGTCATGTTCATGACGATGCAAATGTAACGAGATTTCGAACTGTTCTGTTGCACACGTTGGGACTCATTTTATTTTTCTACAAAAATCATTTGCCATGACGGGAATCGAACCCGGGCCGCCCTGCGTTACAAGGTAGATGCCTATCCGCTAGACCATTTGGGAAGACTTGATATGTACACCCTAAGATATCTAAGTGTCATTTCGATGAGGTCTGTAGCAGAGGCCATAGAGCACAGCAAACACATAATCATGTGTTGAAATATCCTTGTCGTTTTGAAAAATTACCATTGTCACCTGCACAGGAATGCCATGCGGCCAACATTGAAGAAATGTGCTTCTCAAATCTGTCATTAACACTGTTTTCCACACGCTTTTTTCATTGCATTGCCATATAATCAATTGGTCATTGATGCGTCACGAATAACGACAATGCTTCGAAGATTAAAGAAATGTAAACATGAATTATGTTATTACTGTCTAAGCATCGCAAAGCTGTATGCGTAAAGGCGTCTGACGTCACAGTGGCTTGCCTGAAACAAAGGAATCAGAGAAACATGTGCTTACAGGGGCGTCGAAGCGCCTTCTCCCGCTGATGGAGCAAAGTTGCTACAGTGACAAAGACAAGCTCCGCGCTCATGGGCAATTTATATGGGGCAACTGTGCTGCGAGTATCTAAGCAGTCTTCGTGCATGGATAAAATGCAATGTTTCAAACAGATCTGATGAATTCACCTACTTTGAAAAAGTGTGCGTTAGGGAGTTCTTTTGACACAAAGCGAAAATCTACAGTCAAGCGTCAATCAGCAGACAGCCGTGTGTTCTTTAGTAATGAGCCTGTTGTCAAAACGGCAGAAAAAAATGTTCACAAACGAAATATTGTTTCTACACTTAAAATGAACAAAGAAAAAATTAGCTAGCCTGATATAAGTCATGTTCATGACGATGCAAATGTAACGAGATTTCGAACTGTTCTGTTGCACACGTTGGGACTCATTTTATTTTTCTACAAAAAATATTTGCCATGACGGGCATCGAACCCGGGCCGCCCTGCGTTACAAGGTAGATGCCTATCCGCTAGACCATTTGGGAAGACTTGATATGTACACCCTAAGATATCTAAGTGTCATTTCGATGAGGTCTGTAGCAGAGGCCATAGAGCACAGCAAACAAATAATCATGTGTTGAAATATCCTTGTCGTTTTGAAAAATTACCATTGTCACCTGCACAGGAATGCCATGCGGCCAACATTGAAGAAATGTGCTTCTCAAATCTGTCATTAACACTGTTTTCCACACGCTTTTTTCATTGCATTGCCATATAATCAATTGGTCATTGATGCTTCACGAATAACGACAATGCGTCGAAAATTAAAGAAATGTAAACATGAATTATGTTATTACTGTCTAAGCATCGCAAAGCTGTATGCGTAAAGGCGTCTGACGTCACAGTGGCTTGCCTGAAACAAAGGAATCAGAGAAACATGTGCTTACAGGGGCGTCGAAGCGCCTTCTCCCGCTGATGGAGCAAAGTTGCTACAGTGACAAAGACAAGCTCCGCGCTCATGGGCAATTTATATGGGGCAACTGTGCTGCGAGTATCTAAGCAGTCGTCGTGCATGGATAAAATGCAATGTTTCAAACAGATCTGATGAATTCACCTACTTTGAAAAAGTGTGCGTTAGGGAGTTCTTTTGACACAAAGCGAAAATCTACAGTCAAGCGTCAATCAGCAGACAGCCGTATGTTCTTTAGTAATGAGCCTGTTGTCAAAACGGCAGAAAAAAATGTTCACAAACGAAATATTGTTTCTACACTTAAAATGAACAAAGAAAAAATTAGCTAGCCTGATATAAGTCATGTTCATGACGATGCAAATGTAACGAGATTTCGAACTGTTCTGTTGCACACGTTGGGACTCATTTTATTTTTCTACAAAAATCATTTGCCATGACGGGAATCGAACCCGGGCCGCCCTGCGTGACGAGGCAGATTCCTATCCGCTAGACCATTTGGGAAGACTTGATATGTACACCCTAAGATATCTAAGTGTCATTTCGATGAGGTCTGTAGCAGAGGCCATAGAGCACAGCAAACAAATAATCATGTGTTTAAATATCCTTGTCGTTTTGAAAAATTACCATTGTCACCTGCACAGGAATGCCATGCGGCCAACATTGAAGAAATGTGCTTCTCAAATCTGTCATTAACACTGTTTTCCACACGCTTTTTTCATTGCATTGCCATATAATCAATTGGTCATTGATGCGTCACGAATAACGACAATGCGTCGAAAATTAAAGAAATGTAAACATGAATTATGTTATTACTGTCTAAGCATCGCAAAGCTGAATGCGTAAAGGCGTCTGACGTCACAGTGGCTTGCCTTAAACAAAGGAATTAGAGAAACATGTGTTTACAGGGGCGTCGAACCGCCTTCTCCCGCTGATGGAGCAAAGTTGCTACAGTGACAAAGACCAGCTCCGCGCTCATGGGCAATGTATATGGGGCAACTGTGCTGCGAGTATCCAAGCAGTCGTCGTGCATGGATAAAATGCAATGTTTCAAACAGATCTGATGAATTCACCTACTTTGAAAAAGTGTGCGTTAGGGAGTTCTTTTGACAAAAAGCGAAAATCTACAGTCAAGCGTCAATCAGCAGACAGCCGTGTGTTCTTTAGTAATGAGCCTGTTGTCAAAACGGCAGAAAAAAATGTTCACAAACGAAATATTGTTTCTACACTTAAAATGAACAACGAAAAAATGAGCTAGCCTGATATAAGTCATGTTCATGACGATGCAAATGTAACGAGATTTCGAACTGTTCTGTTGCACACGTTGGGACTCATTTTATTTTTCTACAAAAAACATTTGCCACGACGGGAATCGAACCCGGGCCGCCCTGCGTTACAAGGTAGATGCCTATCCGCTAGACCATTTGGGAAAACTTGATATGTACACCCTAAGATATCTAAGTGTCATTTCGATGAGGTCTGTAGCAGAGGCCATAGAGCACAGCAAACAAATAATCATGTGTTTAAATATCCTTGTCGTTTTGAAAAATTACCATTGTCACCTGCACAGGAATGCCATGCGGCCAACATTGAAGAAATGTGCTTCTCAAATCTGTCATTAACACTGTTTTCCACACGCTTTTTTCATTGCATTGCCATATAATCAATTGGTCATTGATGCGTCACGAATAACGACAATGCGTCGAAAATCAAAGAAATGTAAACATGAATTATGTTATTACTGTCTAAGCATCGCAAAGCTGTATGCGTAAAGGCGTCTGACGTCACAGTGGCTTGCCTGAAACAAAGGAATTAGAGAAACATGTGCTTACAGGGGCGTCGAACCGCCTTCTCCCGCTGATGGAGCAAAGTTGCTACAGTGACAAAGACAAGCTCCGCTCTCATGGGCAATTTATATGAGGCAACTGTGCTGCGAGTATCTAAGTAGTCGTCGTGCATGGATAAAATGCAATGTTTCAAACAGATCTGATGAATTCACCTACTTTGAAAAAGTGTGCGTTAGGGAGTTCTTTTGACACAAAGCGAAAATCTACAGTCAAGCGTCAATCAGCAGACAGCCGTGTGTTCTTTAGTAATGAGCCTGTTGTCAAAACGGCAGAAAAAAATGTTCACAAACGAAATATTGTTTCTACACTTAAAATGAACAAAGAAAAAATTAGCTAGCCTGATATAAGTCATGTTCATGACGATGCAAATGTAACGAGATTTCGAACTGTTCTGTTGCACACGTTGGGACTCATTTTATTTTTCTACAAAAGTCATTTGCCATGACGGGAATCGAACCCGGGCCGCCCTGCGTTACAAGGTAGATGCCTATCCGCTAGACCATTTGGGAAGACTTGATATGTACACCCTAAGATATCTAAGTGTCATTTCGATGAGGTCTGTAGCAGAGGCCATAGAGCACAGCAAACACATAATCATGTGTTGAAATATCCTTGTCGTTTTGAAAAATTACCATTGTCACCTGCACAGGAATGCCATGCGGCCAACATTGAAGAAATGTGCTTCTCAAATCTGTCATTAACACTGTTTTCCACACGCTTTTTTCATTGCATTGCCATATAATCAATTGGTCATTGATGCGTCACGAATAACGACAATGCTTCGAAAATTAAAGAAATGTAAACATGAATTATGTTATTACTGTCTAAGCATCGCAAAGCTGTATGCGTAAAGGCGTCTGACGTCACAGTGGCTTGCCTGAAACAAAGGAATCAGAGAAACATGTGCTTACAGGGGCGTCGAAGCGCCTTCTCCCGCTGATGGAGCAAAGTTGCTACAGTGACAAAGACAAGCTCCGCGCTCATGGGCAATTTATATGGGGCAACTGTGCTGCGAGTATCTAAGCAGTCTTCGTGCATGGATAAAATGCAATGTTTCAAACAGATCTGATGAATTCACCTACTTTGAAAAAGTGTGCGTTAGGGAGTTCTTTTGACACAAAGCGAAAATCTACAGTCAAGCGTCAATCAGCAGACAGCCGTGTGTTCTTTAGTAATGAGCCTGTTGTCAAAACGGCAGAAAAAAATGTTCACAAACGAAATATTGTTTCTACACTTAAAATGAACAAAGAAAAAATTAGCTAGCCTGATATAAGTCATGTTCATGACGATGCAAATGTAACGAGATTTCGAACTGTTCTGTTGCACACGTTGGGACTCATTTTATTTTTCTACAAAAAATATTTGCCATGACGGGCATCGAACCCGGGCCGCCCTGCGTTACAAGGTAGATGCCTATCCGCTAGACCATTTGGGAAGACTTGATATGTACACCCTAAGATATCTAAGTGTCATTTCGATGAGGTCTGTAGCAGAGGCCATAGAGCACAGCAAACAAATAATCATGTGTTGAAATATCCTTGTCGTTTTGAAAAATTACCATTGTCACCTGCACAGGAATGCCATGCGGCCAACATTGAAGAAATGTGCTTCTCAAATCTGTCATTAACACTGTTTTCCACACGCTTTTTTCATTGCATTGCCATATAATCAATTGGTCATTGATGCGTCACGAATAACGACAATGCGTCGAAAATTAAAGAAATGTAAACATGAATTATGTTATTACTGTCTAAGCATCGCAAAGCTGTATGCGTAAAGGCGTCTGACGTCACAGTGGCTTGCCTGAAACAAAGGAATCAGAGAAACATGTGCTTACAGGGGCGTCGAAGCGCCTTCTCCCGCTGATGGAGCAAAGTTGCTACAGTGACAAAGACAAGCTCCGCGCTCATGGGCAATTTATATGGGGCAACTGTGCTGCGAGTATCTAAGCAGTCGTCGTGCATGGATAAAATGCAATGTTTCAAACAGATCTGATGAATTCCCCTACTTTGAAAAAGTGTGCGTTAGGGAGTTCTTTTGACACAAAGCGAAAATCTACAGTCAAGCGTCAATCAGCAGACAGCCGTGTGTTCTTTAGTAATGAGCCTGTTGTCAAAACGGCAGAAAAAAATGTTCACAAACGAAATATTGTTTCTACACTTAAAATGAACAAAGAAAAAATTAGCTAGCCTGATATAAGTCATGTTCATGACGATGCAAATGTAACGAGATTTCGAACTGTTCTGTTGCACACGTTGGGACTCATTTTATTTTTCTACAAAAATCATTTGCCATGACGGGAATCGAACCCGGGCCGCCCTGCGTGACGAGGCAGATTCCTATCCGCTAGACCATTTGGGAAGACTTGATATGTACACCCTAAGATATCTAAGTGTCATTTCGATGAGGTCTGTAGCAGAGGCCATAGAGCACAGCAAACAAATAATCATGTGTTTAAATATCCTTGTCGTTTTGAAAAATTACCATTGTCACCTGCACAGGAATGCCATGCGGCCAACATTGAAGAAATGTGCTTCTCAAATCTGTCATTAACACTGTTTTCCACACGCTTTTTTCATTGCATTGCCATATAATCAATTGGTCATTGATGCGTCACGAATAACGACAATGCGTCGAAAATTAAAGAAATGTAAACATGAATTATGTTATTACTGTCTAAGCATCGCAAAGCTGTATGCGTAAAGGCGTCTGACGTCACAGTGGCTTGCCTGAAACAAAGGAATCAGAGAAACATGTGCTGACAGGGGCGTCGAAGCGCCTTCTCCCGCTGATGGAGCAAAGTTGCTACAGTGACAAAGACAAGCTCCGCGCTCATGGGCAATTTATATGGGGCAACTGTGCTGCGAGTATCTAAGCAGTCTTCGTGCATGGATAAAATGCAATGTTTCAAACAGATCTGATGAATTCACCTACTTTGAAAAAGTGTGCGTTAGGGAGTTCTTTTGACACAAAGCGAAAATCTACAGTCAAGCGTCAATCAGCAGACAGCCGTGTGTTCTTTAGTAATGAGCCTGTTGTCAAAACGGCAGAAAAAAATGTTCACAAACGAAATATTGTTTCTACACTTAAAATGAACAAAGAAAAAATTAGCTAGCCTGATATAAGTCATGTTCATGACGATGCAAATGTAACGAGATTTCGAACTGTTCTGTTGCACACGTTGGGACTCATTTTATTTTTCTACAAAAATCATTTGCCATGACGGGAATCGAACCCGGGCCGCCCTGCGTGACAAGGCAGATTCCTATCCGCTAGACCATTTGGGAAGACTTGATATGTACACCCTAAGATATCTAAGTGTCATTTCGATGAGGTCTGTAGCAGAGGCCATAGAGCACAGCAAACAAATAATCATGTGTTTAAATATCCTTGTCGTTTTGAAAAATTACCATTGTCACCTGCACAGGAATGCCATGCGGCCAACATTGAAGAAATGTGCTTCTCAAATCTGTCATTAACACTGTTTTCCACACGCTTTTTTCATTGCATTGCCATATAATCAATTGGTCATTGATGCGTCACGAATAACGACAATGCGTCGAAAATTAAAGAAATGTAAACATGAATTATGTTATTACTGTCTAAGCATCGCAAAGCTGTATGCGTAAAGGCGTCTGACGTCACAGTGGCTTGCCTGAAACAAAGGAATTAGAGAAACATGTGCTTACAGGGGCGTCGAACCGCCTTCTCCCGCTGATGGAGCAAAGTTGCTACAGTGACAAAGACAAGCTCCGCTCTCATGGGCAATTTATATGAGGCAACTGTGCTGCGAGTATCTAAGTAGTCGTCGTGCATGGATAAAATGCAATGTTTCAAACAGATCTGATGAATTCACCTACTTTGAAAAAGTGTGCGTTAGGGAGTTCTTTTGACACAAAGCGAAAATCTACAGTCAAGCGTCAATCAGCAGACAGCCGTGTGTTCTTTAGTAATGAGCCTGTTGTCAAAACGGCAGAAAAAAATGTTCACAAACGAAATATTGTTTCTACACTTAAAATGAACAAAGAAAAAATTAGCTAGCCTGATATAAGTCATGTTCATGACGATGCAAATGTAACGAGATTTCGAACTGTTCTGTTGCACACGTTGGGACTCATTTTATTTTTCTACAAAAATCATTTGCCATGACGGGAATCGAACCCGGGCCGCCCTGCGTTACAAGGTAGATGCCTATCCGCTAGACCATTTGGGAAGACTTGATATGTACACCCTAAGATATCTAAGTGTCATTTCGATGAGGTCTGTAGCAGAGGCCATAGAGCACAGCAAACACATAATCATGTGTTGAAATATCCTTGTCGTTTTGAAAAATTACCATTGTCACCTGCACAGGAATGCCATGCGGCCAACATTGAAGAAATGTGCTTCTCAAATCTGTCATTAACACTGTTTTCCACACGCTTTTTTCATTGCATTGCCATATAATCAATTGGTCATTGATGCGTCACGAATAACGACAATGCTTCGAAAATTAAAGAAATGTAAACATGAATTATGTTATTACTGTCTAAGCATCGCAAAGCTGTATGCGTAAAGGCGTCTGACGTCACAGTGGCTTGCCTGAAACAAAGGAATCAGAGAAACATGTGCTTACAGGGGCGTCGAAGCGCCTTCTCCCGCTGATGGAGCAAAGTTGCTACAGTGACAAAGACAAGCTCCGCGCTCATGGGCAATTTATATGGGGCAACTGTGCTGCGAGTATCTAAGCAGTCTTCGTGCATGGATAAAATGCAATGTTTCAAACAGATCTGATGAATTCACCTACTTTGAAAAAGTGTGCGTTAGGGAGTTCTTTTGACACAAAGCGAAAATCTACAGTCAAGCGTCAATCAGCAGACAGCCGTGTGTTCTTTAGTAATGAGCCTGTTGTCAAAACGGCAGAAAAAAATGTTCACAAACGAAATATTGTTTCTACACTTAAAATGAACAAAGAAAAAATTAGCTAGCCTGATATAAGTCATGTTCATGACGATGCAAATGTAACGAGATTTCGAACTGTTCTGTTGCACACGTTGGGACTCATTTTATTTTTCTACAAAAAATATTTGCCATGACGGGCATCGAACCCGGGCCGCCCTGCGTTACAAGGTAGATGCCTATCCGCTAGACCATTTGGGAAGACTTGATATGTACACCCTAAGATATCTAAGTGTCATTTCGATGAGGTCTGTAGCAGAGGCCATAGAGCACAGCAAACAAATAATCATGTGTTGAAATATCCTTGTCGTTTTGAAAAATTACCATTGTCACCTGCACAGGAATGCCATGCGGCCAACATTGAAGAAATGTGCTTCTCAAATCTGTCATTAACACTGTTTTCCACACGCTTTTTTCATTGCATTGCCATATAATCAATTGGTCATTGATGCGTCACGAATAACGACAATGCGTCGAAAATTAAAGAAATGTAAACATGAATTATGTTATTACTGTCTAAGCATCGCAAAGCTGTATGCGTAAAGGCGTCTGACGTCACAGTGGCTTGCCTGAAACAAAGGAATCAGAGAAACATGTGCTTACAGGGGCGTCGAAGCGCCTTCTCCCGCTGATGGAGCAAAGTTGCTACAGTGACAAAGACAAGCTCCGCGCTCATGGGCAATTTATATGGGGCAACTGTGCTGCGAGTATCTAAGCAGTCGTCGTGCATGGATAAAATGCAATGTTTCAAACAGATCTGATGAATTCACCTACTTTGAAAAAGTGTGCGTTAGGGAGTTCTTTTGACACAAAGCGAAAATCTACAGTCAAGCGTCAATCAGCAGACAGCCGTGTGTTCTTTAGTAATGAGCCTGTTGTCAAAACGGCAGAAAAAAATGTTCACAAACGAAATATTGTTTCTACACTTAAAATGAACAAAGAAAAAATTAGCTAGCCTGATATAAGTCATGTTCATGACGATGCAAATGTAACGAGATTTCGAACTGTTCTGTTGCACACGTTGGGACTCATTTTATTTTTCTACAAAAATCATTTGCCATGACGGGAATCGAACCCGGGCCGCCCTGCGTGACGAGGCAGATTCCTATCCGCTAGACCATTTGGGAAGACTTGATATGTACACCCTAAGATATCTAAGTGTCATTTCGATGAGGTCTGTAGCAGAGGCCATAGAGCACAGCAAACAAATAATCATGTGTTTAAATATCCTTGTCGTTTTGAAAAATTACCATTGTCACCTGCACAGGAATGCCATGCGGCCAACATTGAAGAAATGTGCTTCTCAAATCTGTCATTAACACTGTTTTCCACACGCTTTTTTCATTGCATTGCCATATAATCAATTGGTCATTGATGCGTCACGAATAACGACAATGCGTCGAAAATTAAAGAAATGTAAACATGAATTATGTTATTACTGTCTAAGCATCGCAAAGCTGTATGCGTAAAGGCGTCTGACGTCACAGTGGCTTGCCTGAAACAAAGGAATCAGAGAAACATGTGCTGACAGGGGCGTCGAAGCGCCTTCTCCCGCTGATGGAGCAAAGTTGCTACAGTGACAAAGACAAGCTCCGCGCTCATGGGCAATTTATATGGGGCAACTGTGCTGCGAGTATCTAAGCAGTCTTCGTGCATGGATAAAATGCAATGTTTCAAACAGATCTGATGAATTCACCTACTTTGAAAAAGTGTGCGTTAGGGAGTTCTTTTGACACAAAGCGAAAATCTACAGTCAAGCGTCAATCAGCAGACAGCCGTGTGTTCTTTAGTAATGAGCCTGTTGTCAAAACGGCAGAAAAAAATGTTCACAAACGAAATATTGTTTCTACACTTAAAATGAACAAAGAAAAAATTAGCTAGCCTGATATAAGTCATGTTCATGACGATGCAAATGTAACGAGATTTCGAACTGTTCTGTTGCACACGTTGGGACTCATTTTATTTTTCTACAAAAATCATTTGCCATGACGGGAATCGAACCCGGGCCGCCCTGCGTGACAAGGCAGATTCCTATCCGCTAGACCATTTGGGAAGACTTGATATGTACACCCTAAGATATCTAAGTGTCATTTCGATGAGGTCTGTAGCAGAGGCCATAGAGCACAGCAAACAAATAATCATGTGTTTAAATATCCTTGTCGTTTTGAAAAATTACCATTGTCACCTGCACAGGAATGCCATGCGGCCAACATTGAAGAAATGTGCTTCTCAAATCTGTCATTAACACTGTTTTCCACACGCTTTTTTCATTGCATTGCCATATAATCAATTGGTCATTGATGCGTCACGAATAACGACAATGCGTCGAAAATTAAAGAAATGTAAACATGAATTATGTTATTACTGTCTAAGCATCGCAAAGCTGTATGCGTAAAGGCGTCTGACGTCACAGTGGCTTGCCTGAAACAAAGGAATCAGAGAAACATGTGCTTACAGGGGCGTCGAAGCGCCTTCTCCCGCCGATGGAGCAAAGTTGCTACAGTGACAAAGACAAGCTCCGCGCTCATGGGCAATTTATATGGGGCAACTGTGCTGCGAGTATCTAAGCAGTCGTCGTGCATGGATAAAATGCAATGTTTCAAACAGATCTGATGAATTCACCTACTTTGAAAAAGTGTGCGTTAGGAAGTTCTTTTGACACAAAGCGAAAATCTACAGTCAAGAGTCAATCAGCAGACAGCCGTGTGTTCTTTAGTAATGAGCCTGTTGTCAAAACGGCAGAAAAAAATGTTCACAAACGAAATATTGTTTCTACACTTAAAATGAACAAAGAAAAAATTAGCTAGCCTGATATAAGTCATGTTCATGACGATGCAAATGTAACGAGATTTCGAACTGTTCTGTTGCACACGTTGGGACTCATTTTATTTTTCTACAAAAAACATTTGCCATGACGGGAATCGAACCCGGGCCGCCCTGCGTTACAAGGTAGATGCCTATCCGCTAGACCATTTGGGAAGACTTGATATGTACACCCTAAGATATCTAAGTGTCATTTCGATGAGGTCTGTAGCAGAGGCCATAGAGCACAGCAAACAAATAATCATGTGTTTAAATATCCTTGTCGTTTTGAAAAATTACCATTGTCACCTGCACAGGAATGCCATGCGGCCAACATTGAAGAAATGTGCTTCTCAAATCTGTCATTAACACTGTTTTCCACACGCTTTTTTCATTGCATTGCCATATAATCAATTGGTCATTGATGCGTCACGAATAACGCCAATGCGTCGAAAATTAAAGAAATGTAAACATGAATTATGTTATTACTGTCTAAGCATCGCAAAGCTGTATGCGTAAAGGCGTCTGACGTCACAGTGGCTTGCCTGAAACAAAGGAATTAGAGAAACATGTGCTTACAGGGGCGTCGAACCGCCTTCTCCCGCTGATGGAGCAAAGTTGCTACAGTGACAAAGACAAGCTCCGCGCTCATGGGCAATTTATATGAGGCAACTGTGCTGCGAGTATCTAAGTAGTCATCGTGCATGGATAAAATGCAATGTTTCAAACAGATCTGATGAATTCACCTACTTTGAAAAAGTGTGCGTTAGGGAGTTCTTTTGACACAAAGCGAAAATCTACAGTCAAGCGTCAATCAGCAGACAGCCGTGTGTTCTTTAGTCATGAGCCTGTTGTCAAAACGGCAGAAAAAAATGTTCACAAACGAAATATTGTTTCTACACTTAAAATGAACAAAGAAAAAATTAGCTAGCCTGATATAAGTCATGTTCATGACGATGCAAATGTAACGAGATTTCGAACTGTTCTGTTGCACACGTTGGGACTCATTTTATTTTTCTACAAAAAACATTTGCCGTGACGGGAATCGAACCCGGGCCGCCCTGCGTTACAAGGTAGATGCCTATCCGCTAGACCATTTGGGAAAACTTGATATGTACACCCTAAGATATCTAAGTGTCATTTCGATGAGGTCTGTAGCAGAGGCCATAGAGCACAGCAAACAAATAATCATGTGTTTAAATATCCTTGTCGTTTTGAAAAATTACCATTGTCACCTGCACAGGAATGCCATGCGGCCAACATTGAAGAAATGTGCTTCTCAAATCTGTCATTAACACTGTTTTCCACACGCTTTTTTCATTGCATTGCCATATAATCAATTGGTCATTGATGCGTCACGAATAACGACAATGCGTCGAAAATTAAAGAAATGTAAACATGAATTATGTTATTACTGTCTAAGCATCGCAAAGCTGTATGCGTAAAGGCGTCTGACGTCACAGTGGCTTGCCTGAAACAAAGGAATTAGAGAAACATGTGCTTACAGGGGCGTCGAACCGCCTTCTCCCGCTGATGGAGCAAAGTTGCTACAGTGACAAAGACAAGCTCCGCGCTCATGGGCAATTTATATGAGGCAACTGTGCTGCGAGTATCTAAGTAGTCATCGTGCATGGATAAAATGCAATGTTTCAAACAGATCTGATGAATTCACCTACTTTGAAAAAGTGTGCGTTAGGGAGTTCTTTTGACACAAAGCGAAAATCTACAGTCAAGCGTCAATCAGCAGACAGCCGTGTGTTCTTTAGTCATGAGCCTGTTGTCAAAACGGCAGAAAAAAATGTTCACAAACGAAATATTGTTTCTACACTTAAAATGAACAAAGAAAAAATGAGCTAGCCTGATATAAGTCATGTTCATGACGATGCAAATGTAACGAGATTTCGAACTGTTCTGTTGCACACGTTGGGACTCATTTTATTTTTCTACAAAAAACATTTGCCGTGACGGGAATCGAACCAGGGCCGCCCTGCGTTACAAGGTAGATGCCTATCCGCTAGACCATTTGGGAAAACTTGATATGTACACCCTAAGATATCTAAGTGTCATTTCGATGAGGTCTGTAGCAGAGGCCATAGAGCACAGCAAACAAATAATCATGTGTTTAAATATCCTTGTCGTTTTGAAAAATTACCATTGTCACCTGCACAGGAATGCCATGCGGCCAACATTGAAGAAATGTGCTTCTCAAATCTGTCATTAACACTGTTTTCCACACGCTTTTTTCATTGCATTGCCATATAATCAATTGGTCATTGATGCGTCACGAATAACGACAATGCGTCGAAAATTAAAGAAATGTAAACATGAATTATGTTATTACTGTCTAAGCATCGCAAAGCTGTATGCGTAAAGGCGTCTGACGTCACAGTGGCTTGCCTGAAACAATGGAATTAGAGAATCATGTGCTTACAGGGGCGTCGAACCGCCTTCTCCCGCTGATGGAGCAAAGTTGCTCCAGTGACAAAGACAAGCTCCGCTCTCATGGGCAATTTATATGAGGCAACTGTGCTGCGAGTATCTAAGTAGTCGTCGTGCATGGATAAAATGCAATGTTTCAAACAGATCTGATGAATTCACCTACTTTGAAAAAGTGTGCGTTAGGAAGTTCTTTTGACACAAAGCGAAAATCTACAGTCAAGCGTCAATCAGCAGACAGCCGTGTGTTCTTTAGTCATGAGCCTGTTGTCAAAACGGCAGAAAAAAATGGTCACAAACGAAATATTGTTTCTACACTTAAAATGAACAAAGAAAAAATGAGCTAGCCTGATATAAGTCATGTTCATGACGATGCAAATGTAACGAGATTTCGAACTGTTCTGTTGCACACGTTGGGACTCATTTTATTTTTCTACAAAAAACATTTGCCATGACGGGAATCGAACCCGGGCCGCCCTGCGTTACAAGGTAGATGCCTATCCGCTAGACCATTTGGGAAAACTTGATATGTACACCCTAAGATATCTAAGTGTCATTTCGATGAGGTCTGTAGCAGAGGCCATAGAGCACAGCAAACAAATAATCATGTGTTGAAATATCCTTGTCGTTTTGAAAAATTACCATTGTCACCTGCACAGGAATGCCATGCGGCCAACATTGAAGAAATGTGCTTCTCAAATCTGTCATTAACACTGTTTTCCACACGCTTTTTTCATTGCATTGCCATATAATCAATTGGTCATTGATGCGTCACGAATAACGACAATGCGTCGAAAATTAAAGAAATGTAAACATGAATTATGTTATTACTGTCTAAGCATCGCAAAGCTGTATGCGTAAAGGCGTCTGACGTCACAGTGGCTTGCCTGAAACAAAGGAATTAGAGAAACATGTGCTTACAGGGGCGTCGAACCGCCTTCTCCCGCTGATGGAGCAAAGTTGCTACAGTGACAAAGACAAGCTCCGCGCTCATGGGCAATTTATATGAGGCAACTGTGCTGCGAGTATCTAAGTAGTCGTCGTGCATGGATAAAATGCAATGTTTCAAACAGATCTGATGAATTCACCTACTTTGAAAAAGTGTGCGTTAGGGAGTTCTTTTGACACAAAGCGAAAATCTACAGTCAAGCGTCAATCAGCAGACAGCCGTGTGTTCTTTAGTAATGAGCCTGTTGTAAAAACGGCAGAAAAAAATGGTCACAAACGAAATATTGTTTCTACACTTAAAATGAACAAAGAAAAAATTAGCTAGCCTGATATAAGTCATGTTCATGACGATGCAAATGTAACGAGATTTCGAACTGTTCTGTTGCACACGTTGGGACTCATTTTATTTTTCTACAAAAAACATTTGCCATGACGGGAATCGAACCCGGGCCTCCCTGCGTTACAAGGTAGATGCCTATCCGCTAGACCATTTGGGAAGACTTGATATGTACACCCTAAGATATCTAAGTGTCATTTCGATGAGGTCTGTAGCAGAGGCCATAGAGCACAGCAAACAAATAATCATGTGTTTAAATATCCTTGTCGTTTTGAAAAATTACCATTGTCACCTGCACAGGAATGCCATGCGGCCAACATTGAAGAAATGTGCTTCTCAAATCTGTCATTAACACTGTTTTCCACACGCTTTTTTCATTGCATTGCCATATAATCAATTGGTCATTGATGCGTCACGAATAACGACAATGCGTCGAAAATTAAAGAAATGTAAACATGAATTATGTTATTACTGTCTAAGCATCGCAAAGCTGTATGCGTAAAGGCGTCTGACGTCACAGTGGCTTGCCTGAAACAAAGGAATTAGAGAAACATGTGCTTACAGGGGCGTCGAACCGCCTTCTCCCGCTGATGGAGCAAAGTTGCTACAGTGACAAAGACAAGCTCCGCGCTCATGGGCAATTTATATGAGGCAACTGTGCTGCGAGTATCTAAGTAGTCGTCGTGCATGGATAAAATGCAATGTTTCAAACAGATCTGATGAATTCACCTACTTTGAAAAAGTGTGCGTTAGGGAGTTCTTTTGACACAAAGCGAAAATCTACAGTCAAGCGTCAATCAGCAGACAGCCGTGTGTTCTTTAGTAATGAGCCTGTTGTCAAAACGGCAGAAAAAAATGTTCACAAACGAAATATTGTTTCTACACTTAAAATGAACAAAGAAAAAATTAGCTAGCCTGATATAAGTCATGTTCATGACGATGCAAATGTAACGAGATTTCGAACTGTTCTGTTGCACACATTGGGACTCATTTTATTTTATTATAAAAATCATTTGCCATGACGGGAATCGAACCCGGGCCGCCCTGCGTGACAAGGCAGATTCCTATCCGCTAGACCATTTGGGAAGACTTGATATGTACACCCTAAGATATCTAAGTGTCATTTCGATGAGGTCTGTAGCAGAGGCCATAGAGCACAGCAAACAAATAATCATGTGTTTAAATATCCTTGTCGTTTTGAAAAATTACCATTGTCACCTGCACAGGAATGCCATGCGGTCAACATTGAAGAAATGTGCTTCTCAGATCTGTCATTAACACTGTTTTCCACACGCTTTTTTCATTGCATTGCCATATAATCAATTGGTCATTGATGCGTCACGAATAACGACAATGCGTCGAAAATTAAAGAAATGTAAACATGAATTATGTTATTACTGTCTAAGCATCGCAAAGCTGTATGCGTAAAGGCGTCTGACGTCACAGTGGCTTGCCTGAAACAAAGGAATTAGAGAAACATGTGCTTACAGGGGCGTCGAACCGCCTTCTCCCGCTGATGGAGCAAAGTTGCTACAGTGACAAAGACAAGCTCCGCGCTCATGGGCAATTTATATGAGGCAACTGTGCTGCGAGTATCTAAGTAGTCGTCGTGCATGGATAAAATGCAATGTTTCAAACAGATCTGATGAATTCACCTACTTTGAAAAAGTGTGCGTTAGGGAGTTCTTTTGACACAAAGCGAAAATCTACAGTCAAGCGTCAATCAGCAGACAGCCGTGTGTTCTTTAGTAATGAGCCTGTTGTCAAAACGGCAGAAAAAAATGTTCACAAACGAAATATTGTTTCTACACTTAAAATGAACAAAGAAAAAATTAGCTAGCCTGATATAAGTCATGTTCATGACGATGCAAATGTAACGAGATTTCGAACTGTTCTGTTGCACACGTTGGGACTCATTTTATTTTTCTACAAAAATCATTTGCCATGACGGGAATCGAACCCGGGCCGCCCTGCGTGACAAGGCAGATTCCTATCCGCTAGACCATTTGGGAAAACTTGATATGTACACCCTAAGATATCTAAGTGTCATTTCGATGAGGTCTGTAGCAGAGGCCATAGAGCACAGCAAACAAATAATCATGTGTTTAAATATCCTTGTCGTTTTGAAAAATTACCATTGTCACCTGCACAGGAATGCCATGCGGCCAACATTGAAGAAATGTGCTTCTCAAATCTGTCATTAACACTGTTTTCCACACGCTTTTTTCATTGCATTGCCATATAATCAATTGGTCATTGATGCGTCACGAATAACGACAATGCGTCGAAAATTAAAGAAATGTAAACATGAATTATGTTATTACTGTCTAAGCATCGCAAAGCTGTATGCGTAAAGGCGTCTGACGTCACAGTGGCTTGCCTGAAACAAAGGAATTAGAGAAACATGTGCTTACAGGGGCGTCGAACCGCCTTCTCCCGCTGATGGAGCAAAGTTGCTACAGTGACAAAGACAAGCTCCGCGCTCATGGGCAATTTATATGGGGCAACTGTGCTGCGAGTATCTAAGCAGTCGTCGTGCATGGATAAAATGCAATGTTTCAAACAGATCTGATGAATTCACCTACTTTGAAAAAGTGTGCGTTAGGAAGTTCTTTTGACACAAAGCGAAAATCTACAGTCAAGCGTCAATCAGCAGACAGCCGTGTGTTCTTTAGTCATGAGCCTGTTGTCAAAACGGCAGAAAAAAATGGTCACAAACGAAATATTGTTTCTACACTTAAAATGAACAAAGAAAAAATGAGCTAGCCTGATATAAGTCATGTTCATGACGATGCAAATGTAACGAGATTTCGAACTGTTCTGTTGCACACGTTGGGACTCATTTTATTTTTCTACAAAAATCATTTGCCATGACGGCAATCGAACCCAGGCCGCCCTGCGTGACAAGGCAGATTCCTATCCGCTAGACCATTTGGGAAGACTTGATATGTACACCCTAAGATATCTAAGTGTCATTTCGATGAGGTCTGTAGCAGAGGCCATAGAGCACAGCAAACAAATAATCATGTGTTTAAATATCCTTGTCGTTTTGAAAAATTACCATTGTCACCTGCACAGGAATGCCATGCGGCCAACATTGAAGAAATGTGCTTCTCAAATCTGTCATTAACACTGTTTTCCACACGCTTTTTTCATTGCATTGCCATATAATCAATTGGTCATTGATGCATCACGAATAACGACAATGCGTCGAAAATTAAAGAAATGTAAACATGAATTATGTTATTACTGTCTAAGCATGGCAAAGCTGTATGCGTAAAGGCGTCTGACGTCACAGTGGCTTGCCTGAAACAAAGGAATTAGAGAAACATGTGCTTACAGGGGCGTCGAACCGCCTTCTCCCGCTGATGGAGCAAAGTTGCTACAGTGACAAAGACAAGCTCCGCGCTCATGGGCAATTTATATGAGGCAACTGTGCTGCGAGTATCTAAGTAGTCGTCGTGCATGGATAAAATGCAATGTTTCAAACAGATCTGATGAATTCACCTACTTTGAAAAAGTGTGCGTTAGGAAGTTCTTTTGACACAAAGCGAAAATCTACAGTCAAGCGTCAATCAGCAGACAGCCGTGTGTTCTTTAGTCATGAGCCTGTTGTCAAAACGGCAGAAAAAAATGGTCACAAACGAAATATTGTTTCTACACTTAAAATGAACAAAGAAAAAATGAGCTAGCCTGATATAAGTCATGTTCATGACGATGCAAATGTAACGAGATTTCGAACTGTTCTGTTGCACACGTGGGGACTCATTTTATTTTTCTACAAAAAACATTTGCCATGACGGGAATCGAACCCGGGCCGCCCTGCGTTACAAGGTAGATGCCTATTCGCTAGACCTTTTGGGAAAACTTGATATGTACACCCTAAGATATCTAAGTGTCATTTCGATGAGGTCTGTAGCAGAGGCCATAGAGCACAGCAAACAAATAATCATGTGTTTAAATATCCTTGTCGTTTTGAAAAATTACCATTGTCACCTGCACAGGAATGCCATGCGGCCAACATTGAAGAAATGTGCTTCTCAAATCTGTCATTAACACTGTTTTCCACACGCTTTTTTCATTGCATTGCCATATAATCAATTGGTCATTGATGCGTCACGAATAACGACAATGCGTCGAAAATTAAAGAAATGTAAACATGAATTATGTTATTACTGTCTAAGCATCGCAAAGCTGTATGCGTAAAGGCGTCTGACGTCACAGTGTCTTGCCTGAAACAAAGGAATCAGAGAAACATGTGCTTACAGGGGCGTCGAAGCGCCTTCTCACGCTGATGGAGCAAAGTTGCTACAGTGACAAAGACAAGCTCCGCGCTCATGGGCAATGTATATGGGGCAACTGTGCTGCGAGTATCTAAGCAGTCGTCGTGCATGGATAAAATGCAATGTTTCAAACAGATCTGATGAATTCACCTACTTTGAAAAAGTGTGCGTTAGGAAGTTCTTTTGACACAAAGCGAAAATCTACAGTCAAGCGTCAATCAGCAGACAGCCGTGTGTTCTTTAGTCATGAGCCTGTTGTCAAAACGGCAGAAAAAAATGGTCACAAACGAAATATTGTTTCTACACTTAAAATGAACAAAGAAAAAATGAGCTAGCCTGATATAAGTCATGTTCATGACGATGCAAATGTAACGAGATTTCGAACTGTTCTGTTGCACACGTTGGGACTCATTTTATTTTTCTACAAAAAACCTTTGCCATGACGGGAATCGAACCCCGGCCGCCCTGCGTTACAAGGTAGATGCCTATCCGCTAGACCATTTGGGAAAACTTGATATGTATACCCTAAGATATCTAAGTGTCATTTCGATGAGGTCTGTAGCAGAGGCCATAGAGCACAGCAAACAAATAATCATGTGTTTAAATATCCTTGTCGTTTTGAAAAATTACCATTGTCACCTGCACAGGAATGCCATGCGGCCAACATTGAAGAAATGTGCTTCTCAAATCTGTCATTAACACTGTTTTCCACACGCTTTTTTCATTGCATTGCCATATAATCAATTGGTCATTGATGCGTCACGAATAACGACAATGCGTCGAAAATTAAAGAAATGTAAACATGAATTATGTTATTACTGTCTAAGCATCGCAAAGCTGTATGCGTAAAGGCGTCTGACGTCACAGTGGCTTGCCTGAAACAAAGGAATTAGAGAAACATGTGCTTACAGGGGCGTCGAACCACCTTCTCCCGCTGATGGAGCAAAGTTGCTACAGTGACAAAGACAAGCTCCGCGCTCATGGGCAATTTATATGAGGCAACTGTGCTGCGAGTATCTAAGTAGTCGTCGTGCATGGATAAAATGCAATGTTTCAAACAGATCTGATGAATTCACCTACTTTGAAAAAGTGTGCGTTAGGAAGTTCTTTTGACACAAAGCGAAAATCTACAGTCAAGCGTCAATCAGCAGACAGCCGTGTGTTCTTTAGTCATGAGCCTGTTGTCAAAACGGCAGAAAAAAATGGTCACAAACGAAATATTGTTTCTACACTTAAAATGAACAAAGAAAAAATGAGCTAGCCTGATATAAGTCATGTTCATGACGATGCAAATGTAACGAGATTTCGAACTGTTCTGTTGCACACGTTGGGACTCATTTTATTTTTCTACAAAAATCATTTGCCATGACGGGAATCGAACCCGGGCCGCCCTGCGTGACAAGGCAGATTCCTATCCGCTAGACCATTTGGGAAGACTTGATATGTACACCCTAAGATATCTAAGTGTCATTTCGATGAGGTCTGTAGCAGAGGCCATCGAGCACAGCAAACAAATAATCATGTGTTTAAATATCCTTGTCGTTTTGAAAAATTACCATTGTCACCTGCACAGGAATGCCATGCGGCAAACATTGAAGAAATGTGCTTCTCAAATCTGTCATTAACACTGTTTTCCACACGCTTTTTTCATTGCATTGCCATATAATCAATTGGTCATTGATGCGTCACGAATAACGACAATGCGTCGAAAATTAAAGAAATGTAAACATGAATTATGTTATTACTGTCTAAGCATCGCAAAGCTGTATGCGTAAAGGCGTCTGACGTCACAGTGGCTTGCCTGAAACAAAGGAATTAGAGAAACATGTGCTTACAGGGGCGTCGAACCGCCTTCTCCCGCTGATGGAGCAAAGTTGCTACAGTGACAAAGACAAGCTCCGCACTCATGGGCAATTTATATGAGGCAACTGTGCTGCGAGTATCTAAGTAGTCGTCGTGCATGGATAAAATGCAATGTTTCAAACATATCTGATGAATTCACCTACTTTGAAAAAGTGTGCGTTAGGGAGTTCTTTTGACACAAAGCGAAAATCTACAGTCAAGCGTCAATCAGCAGACAGCCGTGTGTTCTTTAGTCATGAGCCTGTTGTCAAAACGGCAGAAAAAAATGTTCACAAACGAAATATTGTTTCTACACTTAAAATGAACAAAGAAAAAATGAGCTAGCCTGATATAAGTCATGTTCATGACGATGCAAATGTAACGAGATTTCGAACTGTTCTGTTGCACACGTTGGGACTCATTTTATTTTTCTACAAAAAACATTTGCCATGACGGGAATCGAACCCGGGCCGCCATGGGTTACAAGGTAGATGCCTATCCGCTAGACCATTTGGGAAAACTTGATATGTATACCCTAAGATATCTCAGTTTCATTTCGATGAGGTCTGTAGCAGAGGCCATAGAGCACAGCAAACAAATAATCATGTGTTTAAATATCCTTGTCGTTTTGAAAAATTACCATTGTCACCTGCACAGGAATGCCATGCGGCCAACATTGAAGAAATGTGCTTCTCAAATCTGTCATTAACACTGTTTTCCACACGCTTTTTTCATTGCATTGCCATATAATGAATTGGTCATTGATGCGTCACGAATAACGACAATGCGTCGAAAATTAAAGAAATGTAAACATGAATTATGTTATTACTGTCTAAGCATCGCAAAGCTGTATGCGTAAAGGCGTCTGACGTCACAGTGTCTTGCCTGAAACAAAGGAATTAGAGAAACATGTGCTTACAGGGGCATCGAACCGCCTTCTCCCGCTGATGGAGCAAAGTTGCTACAGTGACAAAGACAAGCTCCGCGCTCATGGGCAATTGACATGGGTCAACTGTGCTGCGAGTATCTAAGCAGTCGTCGTGCATGGATAAAATGCAATGTTTCAAACAGATCTGATGAATTCACCTACTTTGAAAAAGTGTGCGTTAGGAAGTTCTTTTGACACAAAGCGAAAATCTACAGTCAAGCGTCAATCAGCAGACAGCCGTGTGTTCTTTAGTCATGAGCCTGTTGTCAAAACGGCAGAAAAAAATGTTCACAAACGAAATATTGTTTCTACACTTAAAATGAACAAAGAAAAAATGAGCTAGCCTGATATAAGTCATGTTCATGACGATGCAAATGTAACGAGATTTCGAACTGTTCTGTTGCACACGTTGGGACTCATTTTATTTTTCTACAAAAATCCTTTGCCATGACGGGAATCGAACCCGGGCCGCCCTGCGTTACAAGGTAGATGCCTATCCGCTAGACCATTTGGGAAAACTTGATATGTACACCCTAAGATATCTAAGTGTCATTTCGATGAGGTCTGTAGCAGAGGCCATAGAGCACAGCAAACAAATAATCATGTGTTTAAATATCCTTGTCGTTTTGAAAAATTACCATTGTCACCTGCACAGGAATGCCATGCGGCCAACATTGAAGAAATGTGCTTCTCAAATCTGTCATTAACAATGTTTTCCACACGCTTTTTTCATTGCATTGCCATATAATGAATTGGTCATTGATGCGTCACGAATAACGACAATGCGTCGAAAATTAAAGAAATGTAAACATGAATTATGTTATTACTGTCTAAGCATCGCAAAGCTGTATGCGTAAAGGCGTCTGACGTCACAGTGGCTTGCCTGAAACAAAGGAATCAGAGAAACATGTGCTTACAGGGGCGTCGAAGCGCCTTCTCCCGCTGATGGAGCAAAGTTGCTACAGTGACAAAGACAAGCTCCGCGCTCATGGGCAATTTATATGGGCCAACTGTGCTGCGAGTATCTAAGCAGTCGTCGTGCATGGATAAAATGCAATGTTTCAAACAGATCTGATGAATTCACCTACTTTGAAAAAGTGTGCGTTAGGAAGTTCTTTTGACACAAAGCGAAAATCTACAGTCAAGCGTCAATCAGCAGACAGCCGTGTGTTCTTTAGTCATGAGCCTGTTGTCAAAACGGCAGAAAAAAATGTTCACAAACGAAATATTGTTTCTACACTTAAAATGAACAAAGAAAAAATGAGCTAGCCTGATATAAGTCATGTTCATGACGATGCAAATGTAACGAGATTTCGAACTGTTCTGTTGCACACGTTGGGACTCATTTTATTTTTCTACAAAAATCCTTTGCCATGACGGGAATCGAACCCGGGCCGCCTTGCGTGACAAGGCAGATTCCTATCCGCTAGACCATTTGGGAAGACTTGATATGTACACCCTAAGATATCTAAGTGTCATTTCGATGAGGTCTGTAGCAGAGGCCATAGAGCACAGCAAACAAATAATCATGTGTTTAAAAATCCTTGTCGTTTTGAAAAATTACCATTGTCACCTGCACAGGAATGCCATGCGGCCAACATTGAAGAAATGTGCTTCTCAAATCTGTCATTAACACTGTTTTCCACACGCTTTTTTCATTGCATTGCCATATAATCAATTGGTCATTGATGCGTCACGAATAACGACAATGCGTCGAAAATTAAAGAAATGTAAACATGAATTATGTTATTACTGTCTAAGCATCGCAAAGCTGTATGCGTAAAGGCGTCTGACGTCACAGTGGCTTGCCTGAAACAAAGGAATTAGAGAAACATGTGCTTACAGGGGCGTCGAACCGCCTTCTCCCGCTCAGGGAGCAAAGTTGCTACAGTGACAAAGACAAGCTCCGCGCTCATGGGCAATTTATATGAGGCAACTGTGCTGCGAGTATCTAAGTAGTCGTCGTGCATGGATAAAATGCAATGTTTCAAACAGATCTGATTAATTCACCTACTTTGAAAAAGTGTGCGTTAGGAAGTTCTTTTGACACAAAGCGAAAATCTTCAGTCAAGCGTCAATCAGCAGACAGCCGTGTGTTCTTTAGTCATGAGCCTGTTGTCAAAACGGCAGAAAAAAATGTTCACAAACGAAATATTGTTTCTACACTTAAAATGAACAAAGAAAAAATGAGCTAGCCTGATATAAGTCATGTTCATGACGATGCAAATGTAACGAGATTTCGAACTGTTCTGTTGCACACGTTGGGACTCATTTTATTTTTCTACAAAAAACATTTGCCATGACGGGAATCGAACCCGGGCCGCCCTGCGTTACAAGATAGATGCCTATCCGCTAGACCATTTGGGAAAACTTGATATGTACACCCTAAGATATCTAAGTGTCATTTCGATGAGGTCTGTAGCAGAGGCCATAGAGCACAGCAAACAAATAATCATGTTTTTAAATATCCTTGTCGTTTTGAAAAATTACCATTGTCACCTGCACAGGAATGCCATGCGGCCAACATTGAAGAAATGTGCTTCTCAAATCTGTCATTAACACTGTTTTCCACACGCTTTTTTCATTGCATTGCCATATAATCAATTGGTCATTGATGCGTCACGAATAACGACAATGCGTCGAAAATTAAAGAAATGTAAACATGAATTATGTTATTACTGTCTAAGCATCGCAAAGCTGTATGCGTAAAGGCGTCTGACGTCACAGTGGCTTGCCTGAAACAAAGGAATCAGAGAAACATGTGCTTACAGGGGCGTCGAAGCGCCTTCTCCCGCTGATGGAGCAAAGTTGCTACAGTGACAAAGACAAGCTCCGCGCTCATGGGCAATTTATATGGGGCAACTGTGCTGCGAGTATCTAAGCAGTCGTCGTGCATGGATAAAATGCAATGTTTCAAACAGATCTGATGAATTCACCTACTTTGAAAAAGTGTGCGTTAGGAAGTTCTTTTGACACAAAGCGAAAATCTACAGTCAAGCGTCAATCAGCAGACAGCCGTGTGTTCTTTAGTCATGAGCCTGTTGTCAAAACGGCAGAAAAAAATGTTCACAAACGAAATATTGTTTCTACACTTAAAATGAACAAAGAAAAAATGAGCTAGCCTGATATAAGTCATGTTCATGACGATGCAAATGTAACGAGATTTCGAACTGTTCTGTTGCACACGTTGGGACTCATTTTATTTTTCTACAAAAAACATTTGCCATGACGGGAATCGAACCCGGGCCGCCCTGCGTGACAAGGTAGATGCCTATCCGCTAGACCATTTGGGAAAACTTGATATGTACACCCTAAGATATCTTAGTGTCATTTCGATGAGGTCTGTAGCAGAGGCCATAGAGCACAGCAAACAAATAATCATGTGTTTAAATATCCTTGTCGTTTTGAAAAATTACCATTGTCACCTGCACAGGAATGCCATGCGGCCAACATTGAAGAAATGTGCTTCTCAAATCTGTCATTAACACTGTTTTCCACACGCTTTTTTCATTGCATTGCCATATAATCAATTGGTCATTGATGCGTCACGAATAACGACAATGCGTCGAAAATTAAAGAAATGTAAACATGAATTATGTTATTACTGTCTAAGCATCGCAAAGCTGTATGCGTAAAGGCGTCTGACGTCACAGTGGATGCCTGAAACAAAGGAATTAGAGAAACATGTGCTTACAGGGGCGTCGAACCGCCTTCTCCCGCTGATGGAGCAAAGTTGCTACAGTGACAAAGACAAGCTCCGCGCTCATGGGCAATTTATATGAGGCAACTGTGCTGCAAGTATCTAAGTAGTCGTCGTGCATGGATAAAATGCAATGTTTGAAACAGATCTGATGAATTCACCTACTTTGAAAAAGTGTGCGTTAGGGAGTTCTTTTGACACAAAGCGAAAATCTACAGTCAAGCGTCAATCAGCAGACAGCCGTGTGTTCTTTAGTAACGAGCCTGTTGTCAAAACGGCAGAAAAAAATGTTCACAAACGAAATATTGTTTCTACACTTAAAATGAACAAAGAAAAAATTAGCTAGCCTGATATAAGTCATGTTCATGACGATGCAAATGTAACGAGATTTCGAACTGTTCTGTTGCACACGTTGGGACTCATTTTATTTTTCTACAAAAATCCTTTGCCATGACGGGAATCGAACCCCGGCCGCCCTGCTTGACAAGGCAGATTCCTATCCGCTAGACCATTTGGGAAGACTTGATATGTACACCCTAAGATATCTAAGTGTCATTTCGATGAGGTCTGTAGCAGAGGCCATAGAGCACAGCAAACAAATAATCATGTGTTTAAAAATCCTTGTCGTTTTGAAAAATTACCATTGTCACCTGCACAGGAATGCCATGCGGCCAACATTGAAGAAATGTGCTTCTCAAATCTGTCATTAACACTGTTTTCCACACGCTTTTTTCAATGCATTGCCATATAATCAATTGGTCATTGATGCGTCACGAATAACGACAATGCGTCGAAAATTAAAGAAATGTAAACATGAATTATGTTATTACTGTCTAAGCATCGCAAAGCTGTATGCGTAAAGGCGTCTGACGTCACAGTGGCTTGCCTGAAACAAAGGAATTAGAGAAACATGTGCTTACAGGGGCGTCGAACCCCCTTCTCCCGCTCAGGGAGCAAAGTTGCTACAGTGACAAAGACAAGCTCCGCGCTCATGGGCAATTTATATGAGGCAACTGTGCTGCGAGTATCTAAGCAGTCGTCGTGCATGGATAAAATGCAATGTTTCAAACAGATCTGATGAATTCACCTACTTTGAAAAAGTGTGCGTTAGGAAGTTCTTTTGACACAAAGCGAAAATCTACAGTCAAGTGTCAATCAGCAGACAGCCGTGTGTTCTTTAGTCATGAGCCTGTTGTCAAAACGGCAGAAAAAAATGGTCACAAACGAAATATTGTTTCTACACTTAAAATGAACAAAGAAAAAATGAGCTAGCCTGATATAAGTCATGTTCATGACGATGCAAATGTAACGAGATTTCGAACTGTTCTGTTGCACACGTTGGGACTCATTTTATTTTTCTACAAAAAACCTTTGCCATGACGGGAATCGAACCCGGGCCGCCCTGCGTTACAAGGTAGATGCCTATCCGCTAGACCATTTGGGAAAACTTGATATGTACACCCTAAGATATCTAAGTGTCATTTCGATGAGGTCTGTAGCAGAGGCCATAGAGCACAGCAAACAAATAATCATGTGTTGAAATATCCTTGTCGTTTTGAAAAATTACCATTGTCACCTGCACAGGAATGCCATGCGGCAACATTGAAGAAATGTTCTTCTCAAATCTGTCATTAACACTGTTTTCCACACGCTTTTTTCATTGCATTGCCATATAATCAATTGGTCATTGATGCGTCACGAATAACGACAATGCGTCGAAAATTAAAGAAATGTAAACATGAATTATGTTATTACTGTCTAAGCATCGCAAAGCTGTATGCGTAAAGGCGTCTGACGTCACAGTGGCTTGCCTGAAACAAAGGAATCAGAGAAACATGTGCTTACAGGGGCGTCGAAGCGCCTTCTCCCGCTGATGGAGCAAAGTTGCTACAGTGACAAAGACAAGCTCCGCGCTCATGGGCAATTTATATGGGGCAACTGTGCTGCGAGTATCTAAGCAGTCGTCGTGCATGGATAAAATGCAATGTTTCAAACAGATCTGATGAATTCACCTACTTTGAAAAAGTGTGCGTTAGGAAGTTCTTTTGACACAAAGCGAAAATCTACAGTCAAGCGTCAATCAGCAGACAGCCGTGTGTTCTTTAGTCATGAGCCTGTTGTCAAAACGGCAGAAAAAAATGGTCACAAACGAAATATTGTTTCTACACTTAAAATGAACAAAGAAAAAATGAGCTAGCCTGATATAAGTCATGTTCATGACGATGCAAATGTAACGAGATTTCGAACTGTTCTGTTGCACACGTTGGGACTCATTTTATTTTTCTACAAAAAACCTTTGCCATGACGGGAATCGAACCCGGGCCGCCCTGCGTTACAAGGTAGATGCCTATCCGCTAGACCATTTGGGAAAACTTGATATGTACACCCTAAGATATCTAAGTGTCATTTCGATGAGGTCTGTAGCAGAGGCCATAGAGCACAGCAAACAAATAATCATGTGTTGAAATATCCTTGTCGTTTTGAAAAATTACCATTGTCACCTGCACAGGAATGCCATGCGGCCAACATTGAAGAAATGTGCTTCTCAAATCTGTCATTAACACTGTTTTCCACACGCTTTTTTCATTGCATTGCCATATAATCAATTGGTCATTGATGCGTCACGAATAACGACAATGCGTCGAAAATTAAAGAAATGTAAACATGAATTATGTTATTACTGTCTAAGCATCGCAAAGCTGTATGCGTAAAGGCGTCTGACGTCACAGTGGCTTGCCTGAAACAAAGGAATTAGAGAAACATGTGCTTACAGGGGCGTCGAACCGCCTTCTCCCGCTGATGGAGCAAAGTTGCTACAGTGACAAAGACAAGCTCCGCGCTCATGGGCAATTTATATGAGGCAACTGTGCTGCGAGTATCTAAGTAGTCATCGTGCATGGATAAAATGCAATGTTTCAAACAGATCTGATGAATTCACCTACTTTGAAAAAGTGTGCGTTAGGAAGTTCTTTTGACACAAAGCGAAAATCTACAGTCAAGCGTCAATCAGCAGACAGCCGTGTGTTCTTTAGTCATGAGCCTGTTGTCAAAACGGCAGAAAAAAATGGTCACAAACGAAATATTGTTTCTACACTTAAAATGAACAAAGAAAAAATGAGCTAGCCTGATATAAGTCATGTTCATGACGATGCAAATGTAACGAGATTTCGAACTGTTCTGTTGCACACGTTGGGACTCATTTTATTTTTCTACAAAAAACCTTTGCCATGACGGGAATCGAACCCGGGCCGCCCTGCGTTACAAGGTAGATGCCTATCCGCTAGACCATTTGGGAAAACTTGATATGTACACCCTAAGATATCTAAGTGTCATTTCGATGAGGTCTGTAGCAGAGGCCATAGAGCACAGCAAACAAATAATCATGTGTTGAAATATCCTTGTCTTTTTGAAAAATTACCATTGTCACCTGCACAGGAATGCCATGCGGCCAACATTGAAGAAATGTGCTTCTCAAATCTGTCATTAACACTGTTTTCCACACGCTTTTTTCATTGCATTGCCATATAAT
The DNA here is from genome assembly GCF_951799395.1 of Argentina silus. Lineage (NCBI taxonomy): Eukaryota > Metazoa > Chordata > Actinopteri > Argentiniformes > Argentinidae > Argentina > Argentina silus. The sequence continues at coordinate 39,119,368 of NC_139655.1, read as the reverse complement.
CAATTGGTCATTGATGCGTCACGAATAACGACAATGCGTCGAAAATTAAAGAAATGTAAACATGAATTATGTTATTACTGTCTAAGCATCGCAAAGCTGTATGCGTAAAGGCGTCTGACGTCACAGTGGCTTGCCTGAAACAAAGGAATTAGAGAAACATGTGCTTACAGGGGCGTCGAACCGCCTTCTCCCGCTGATGGAGCAAAGTTGCTACAGTGACAAAGACAAGCTCCGCGCTCATGGGCAATTTATATGAGGCAACTGTGCTGCGAGTATCTAAGTAGTCGTCATGCATGGATAAAATGCAATGTTTCAAACAGATCTGATGAATTCACCTACTTTGAAAAAGTGTGCGTTAGGAAGTTCTTTTGACACAAAGCGAAAATCTACAGTCAAGCGTCAATCAGCAGACAGCCGTGTGTTCTTTAGTCATGAGCCTGTTGTCAAAACGGCAGAAAAAAATGGTCACAAACGAAATATTGTTTCTACACTTAAAATGAACAAAGAAAAAATGAGCTAGCCTGATATAAGTCATGTTCATGACGATGCAAATGTAACGAGATTTCGAACTGTTCTGTTGCACACGTTGGGACTCATTTTATTTTTCTACAAAAAACATTTGCCATGACAGGAATCGAACCCCGGCCGCCCTGCGTTACAAGGTAGATGCCTATCCGCTAGACCATTTGGGAAAACTTGATATGTACACCCTAAGATATCTTAGTGTCATTTCGATGAGGTCTGTAGCAGAGGCCATAGAGCACAGCAAACAAATAATCATGTGTTTAAATATCCTTGTCGTTTTGAAAAATTACCATTGTCACCTGCACAGGAATGCCATGCGGCCAACATTGAAGAAATGTGCTTCTCAAATCTGTCATTAACACTGTTTTCCACACGCTTTTTTCATTGCATTGCCATATAATCAATTGGTCATTGATGCGTCACGAATAACGACAATGCGTCTAAAATTAAAGAAATGTAAACATGAATTATGTTATTACTGTCTAAGCATCGCAAAGCTGTATGCGTAAAGGCGTCTGACGTCACAGTGGCTTGCCTGAAACAAAGGAATCAGAGAAACATGTGCTTACAGGGGCGTCGAAGCGCCTTCTCCCGCTGATGGAGCAAAGTTGCTACAGTGACAAAGACAAGCTCCGCGCTCATGGGCAATTTATATGGGGCAACTGTGCTGCGAGTATCTAAGCAGTCGTCGTGCATGGATAAAATGCAATGTTTCAAACAGATCTGATGAATTCACCTACTTTGAAAAAGTGTGCGTTAGGAAGTTCTTTTGACACAAAGCGAAAATCTACAGTCAAGCGTCAATCAGCAGACAGCCGTGTGTTCTTTAGTCATGAGCCTGTTGTCAAAACGGCAGAAAAAAATGGTCACAAACGAAATATTGTTTCTACACTTAAAATGAACAAAGAAAAAATGAGCTAGCCTGATATAAGTCATGTTCATGACGATGCAAATGTAACGAGATTTCGAACTGTTCTGTTGCACACGTTGGGACTCATTTTATTTTTCTACAAAAAACATTTGCCATGACGGGAATCGAACCCGGGCCGCCCTGCGTTACAAGGTAGATGCCTATCCGCTAGACCATTTGGGAAAACTTGATATGTACACCCTAAGATATCTAAGTGTCATTTCGATGAGGTCTGTAGCAGAGGCCATAGAGCTCAGCAAACAAATAATCATGTGTTTAAATATCCTTGTCGTTTTGAAAAATTACCATTGTCACCTGCACAGGAATGCCATGCGGCCAACATTGAAGAAATGTGCTTCTCAAATCTGTCATTAACACTGTTTTCCACACGCTTTTTTCATTGCATTGCCATATAATCAAATGGTCATTGATGTGTCACGAATAACGACAATGCGTCGAAAATTAAAGAAATGTAAACATGAATTATGTTATTACTGTCTAAGCATCGCAAAGCTGTATGCGTAAAGGCGTCTGACGTCACAGTGGCTTGCCTGAAACAAACGAATTAGAGAAACATGTGCTTACAGGGGCGTCCAACCGCCTTCTCCCGCTCATGGAGCAAAGTTGCTACAGTGACAAAGACAAGCTCCGCGCTCATGGGCAATTTATATGAGGCAACTGTGCTGCAGTATCTAAGTAGTCGTCGTGCATGGATAAAATGCAATGTTTCAAACAGATCTGATGAATTCACCTACTTTGAAAAAGTGTGCGTTAGGAAGTTCTTTTGACACAAAGCGAAAATCTACAGTCAAGCGTCCATCAGCAGACAGCCGTGTGTTCTTTAGTCATGAGCCTGTTGTCAAAACGGCAGAAAAAAATGGTCACAAACGAAATATTGTTTCTACACTTAAAATGAACAAAGAAAAAATGAGCTAGCCTGATATAAGTCATGTTCATGACGATGCAAATGTAACGAGATTTCGAACTGTTCTGTTGCACACGTTGGGACTCATTTTATTTTTCTACAAAAAACATTTGCCATGACGGGAATCGAACCCGGGCCGCCCTGCGTTACAAGGTAGATGCCTATCCGCTAGACCATTTGGGAAAACTTGATATGTACACCCTAAGATATCTAAGTGTCATTTCGATGAGGTCTGTAGCAGAGGCCATAGAGCACAGCAAACAAATAATCATGTGTTTAAATATCCTTGTCGTTTTGAAAAATTACCATTGTCACCTGCACAGGAATGCCATGCGGCCAACATTGAAGAAATGTGCTTCTCAAATCTGTCATTAACACTGTTTTCCACACGCTTTTTTCATTGCATTGCCATATAATCAAATGGTCATTGATGCGTCACGAATAACGACAATGCGTCGAAAATTAAAGAAATGTAAACATGAATTATGTTATTACTGTCTAAGCATCGCAAAGCTGTATGCGTAAAGGCGTCTGACGTCACAGTGGCTTGCCTGAAACAAAGGAATTAGAGAAACATGTGCTTACAGGGGCGTCCAACCGCCTTCTCCCGCTCATGGAGCAAAGTTGCTACAGTGACAAAGACAAGCTCCGCGCTCATGGGCAATTTATATGAGGCAACTGTGCTGCGAGTATCTAAGTAGTCGTCGTGCATGGATAAAATGCAATGTTTCAAACAGATCTGATGAATTCACCTACTTTGAAAAAGTGTGCGTTAGGAAGTTCTTTTGACACAAAGCGAAAATCTACAGTCAAGCGTCAATCAGCAGACAGCCGTGTGTTCTTTAGTCATGAGCCTGTTGTCAAAACGGCAGAAAAAAATGTTCACAAACGAAATATTGTTTCTACACTTAAAATGAACAAAGAAAAAATGAGCTAGCCTGATATAAGTCATGTTCATGACGATGCAAATGTAACGAGATTTCGAACTGTTCTGTTGCACACGTTGGGACTCATTTTATTTTTCTACAAAAATCATTTGCCATGACGGGAATCGAACCCGGGCCGCCCTGCGTGACAAGACAGATTCCTATCAGCTAGACCATTTGGGAAGACTTGATATGTACACCCTAAGATATCTAAGTGTCATTTCGATGAGGTCTGTAGCAGAGGCCATAGAGCACAGTAAACAAATAATCATGTGTTTAAATATCCTTGTCGTTTTGAAAAATTACCATTGTCACCTGCACAGGAATGCCATGCGGCCAACATTGAAGAAATGTGCTTCTCAAATCTGTCATTAACACTGTTTTCCACACGCTTTTTTCATTGCATTGCCATATAATCAATTGGTCATTGATGCGTCACGAATAACGACAATGCGTCGAAAATTAAAGAAATGTAAACATGAATTATGTTATTACTGTCTAAGCATCGCAAAGCTGTATGCGTAAAGGCGTCTGACGTCACAGTGGCTTGCCTGAAACAAAGGAATCAGAGAAACATGTGCTTACAGGGGCGTCGAAGCGCCTTCTCCCGCTGATGGAGCAAAGTTGCTACAGTGACAAAGACAAGCTCCGCGCTCATGGGCAATTTATATGGGGCAACTGTGCTGCGAGTATCTAAGCAGTCGTCGTGCATGGATAAAATGCAATGTTTCAAACAGATCTGATGAATTCACCTACTTTGAAAAAGTGTGCGTTAGGAAGTTCTTTTGACACAAAGCGAAAATCTACAGTCAAGCGTCAATCAGCAGACAGCCGTGTGTTCTTTAGTCATGAGCCTGTTGTCAAAACGGCACAAAAAAATGGTCACAAACGAAATATTGTTTCTACACTTAAAATGAACAAAGAAAAAATGAGCTAGCCTGATATAAGTCATGTTCATGACGATGCAAATGTAACGAGATTTCGAACTGTTCTGTTGCACACGTTGGGACTCATTTTATTTTTCTACAAAAAACATTTGCCATGACAGGAATCGAACCCGGGCCGCCTTGCGTTACAAGGTAGATGCCTATCCGCTAGACCATTTGGGAAAACTTGATATGTACACCCTAAGATATCTTAGTGTCATTTCGATGAGGTCTGTAGCAGAGGCCATAGAGCACAGCAAACAAATAATCATGTGTTTAAATATCCTTGTCGTTTTGAAAAATTACCATTGTCACCTGCACAGGAATGCCATGCGGCCAACATTGAAGAAATGTGCTTCTCAAATCTGTCATTAACACTGTTTTCCACACGCTTTTTTCATTGCATTGCCATATAATCAATTGGTCATTGATGCGTCACGAATAACGACAATGCGTCGAAAATTAAAGAAATGTAAACATGAATTATGTTATTACTGTCTAAGCATCGCAAAGCTGTATGCGTAAAGGCGTCTGACGTCACAGTTGCTTGCCTGAAACAAAGGAATTAGAGAAACATGTGCTTACAGGGGCGTCGAACCGCCTTCTCCCGCTGATGGAGCAAAGTTGCTACAGTGACAAAGACAAGCTCCGCGCTCATGGGCAATTTATATGAGGCAACTGTGCTGCAAGTATCTAAGTAGTCGTCGTGCATGGATAAAATGCAATGTTTCAAACAGATCTGATGAATTCACCTACTTTGAAAAAGTGTGCGTTAGGGAGTTCTTTTGACACAAAGCGAAAATCTACAGTCAAGCGTCAATCAGCAGACAGCCATGTGTTCTTTAGTAACGAGCCTGTTGTCAAAACGGCAGAAAAAAATGTTCACAAACGAAATATTGTTTCTACACTTAAAATGAACAAAGAAAAAATTAGCTAGCCTGATATAAGTCATGTTCATGACGATGCAAATGTAACGAGATTTCGAACTGTTCTGTTGCACACGTTGGGACTCATTTTATTTTTCTACAAAAATCCTTTGCCATGACGGGAATCGAACCCCGGCCGCCCTGCGTGACAAGGCAGATTCCTATCCGCTAGACCATTTGGGAAGACTTGATATGTACACCCTAAGATATCTAAGTGTCATTTCTATGAGGTCTGTAGCAGAGGCCATAGAGCACAGCAAACAAATAATCATGTGTTTAAATATCCTTGTCGTTTTGAAAAATTACCATTGTCACCTGCACAGGAATGCCATGCGGCCAACATTGAAGAAATGTGCTTCTCAAATCTGTCATTAACACTGTTTTCCACACGCTTTTTTCATTGCATTGCCATATAATCAATTGGTCATTGATGCGTCACGAATAACGACAATGCGTCGAAAATTAAAGAAATGTAAACATGAATTATGTTATTACTGTCTAAGCATCGCAAAGCTGTATGCGTAAAGGCGTCTGACGTCACAGTGGCTTGCCTGAAACAAAGGAATTAGAGAAACATGTGCTTACAGGGGCGTCGAACCGCCTTCTCCCGCTGATGGAGCAAAGTTGCTACAGTGACAAAGACAAGCTCCGCGCTCATGGGCAATTTATATGAGGCAACTGTGCTGCGAGTATCTAAGTAGTCGTCGTGCATGGATAAAATGCAATGTTTCAAACAGATCTGATGAATTCACCTACTTTGAAAAAGTGTGCGTTAGGAAGTTCTTTTGACACAAAGCGAAAATCTACAGTCAAGCGTCAATCAGCAGACAGCCGTGTGTTCTTTAGTCATGAGCCTGTTGTCAAAACGGCAGAAAAAAATGGTCACAAACGAAATATTGTTTCTACACTTAAAATGAACAAAGAAAAAATGAGCTAGCCTGATATAAGTCATGTTCATGACGATGCAAATGTAACGAGATTTCGAACTGTTCTGTTGCACACGTTGGGACTCATTTTATTTTTCTACAAAAAACCTTTGCCATGACGGGAATCGAACCCGGGCCGCCCTGCGTTACAAGGTAGATGCCTATCCGCTAGACCATTTGGGAAAACTTGATATGTACACCCTAAGATATCTAAGTGTCATTTCGATGAGGTCTGTAGCAGAGGCCATAGAGCACAGCAAACAAATAATCATGTGTTGAAATATCCTTGTCGTTTTGAAAAATTACCATTGTCACCTGCACAGGAATGCCATGCGGCCAACATTGAAGAAATGTGCTTCTCAAATCTGTCATTAACACTGTTTTCCACACGCTTTTTTCATTGCATTGCCATATAATCAATTGGTCATTGATGCGTCACGAATAACGACAATGCGTCGAAAATTAAAGAAATGTAAACATGAATTATGTTATTACTGTCTAAGCATCGCAAAGCTGTATGCGTAAAGGCGTCTGACGTCACAGTGGCTTGCCTGAAACAAAGGAATTAGAGAAACATGTGCTTACAGGGGCGTCGAACCGCCTTCTCCCGCTGATGGAGCAAAGTTGCTACAGTGACAAAGACAAGCTCCGCGCTCATGGGCAATTTATATGAGGCAACTGTGCTGCGAGTATCTAAGTAGTCGTCATGCATGGATAAAATGCAATGTTTCAAACAGATCTGATGAATTCACCTACTTTGAAAAAGTGTGCGTTAGGAAGTTCTTTTGACACAAAGCGAAAATCTACAGTCAAGCGTCAATCAGCAGACAGCCGTGTGTTCTTTAGTCATGAGCCTGTTGTCAAAACGGCAGAAAAAAATGGTCACAAACGAAATATTGTTTCTACACTTAAAATGAACAAAGAAAAAATGAGCTAGCCTGATATAAGTCATGTTCATGACGATGCAAATGTAACGAGATTTCGAACTGTTCTGTTGCACACGTTGGGACTCATTTTATTTTTCTACAAAAATCATTTGCCATGACGGGAATCGAACCCGGGCCGCCCTGCGTGACAAGACAGATTCCTATCAGCTAGACCATTTAGGAAGACTTGATATGTACACCCTAAGATATCTAAGTGTCATTTCGATGAGGTCTGTAGCAGAGGCCATAGAGCACAGTAAACAAATAATCATGTGTTTAAATATCCTTGTCGTTTTGAAAAATTACCATTGTCACCTGCACAGGAATGCCATGCGGCCAACATTGAAGAAATGTGCTTCTCAAATCTGTCATTAACACTGTTTTCCACACGCTTTTTTCATTGCATTGCCATATAATCAATTGGTCATTGATGCGTCACGAATAACGACAATGCGTCGAAAATTAAAGAAATGTAAACATGAATTATGTTATTACTGTCTAAGCATCGCAAAGCTGTATGCGTAAAGGCGTCTGACGTCACAGTGGCTTGCCTGAAACAAAGGAATCAGAGAAACATGTGCTTACAGGGGCGTCGAAGCGCCTTCTCCCGCTGATGGAGCAAAGTTGCTACAGTGACAAAGACAAGCTCCGCGCTCATGGGCAATTTATATGGGGCAACTGTGCTGCGAGTATCTAAGCAGTCGTCGTGCATGGATAAAATGCAATGTTTCAAACAGATCTGATGAATTCACCTACTTTGAAAAAGTGTGCGTTAGGAAGTTCTTTTGACACAAAGCGAAAATCTACAGTCAAGCGTCAATCAGCAGACAGCCGTGTGTTCTTTAGTCATGAGCCTGTTGTCAAAACGGCAGAAAAAAATGGTCACAAACGAAATATTGTTTCTACACTTAAAATGAACAAAGAAAAAATGAGCTAGCCTGATATAAGTCATGTTCATGACGATGCAAATGTAACGAGATTTCGAACTGTTCTGTTGCACACGTTGGGACTCATTTTATTTTTCTACAAAAATCCTTTGCCATGACGGGAATCGAACCCGGGCCGCCCTGCGTGACAAGGCAGATTCCTATCCGCTAGACCATTTGGGAAGACTTGATATGTACACCCTAAGATATCTAAGTGTCATTTCTATGAGGTCTGTAGCAGAGGCCATAGAGCACAGCAAACAAATAATCATGTGTTTAAATATCCTTGTCGTTTTGAAAAATTACCATTGTCACCTGCACAGGAATGCCATGCGGCCAACATTGAAGAAATGTGCTTCTCAAATCTGTCATTAACACTGTTTTCCACACGCTTTTTTCATTGCATTGCCATATAATCAATTGGTCATTGATGCGTCACGAATAACGACAATGCGTCGAAAATTAAAGAAATGTAAACATGAATTATGTTATTACTGTCTAAGCATCGCAAAGCTGTATGCGTAAAGGCGTCTGACGTCACAGTGGCTTGCCTGAAACAAAGGAATTAGAGAAACATGTGCTTACAGGGGCGTCGAACCGCCTTCTCCCGCTGATGGAGCAAAGTTGCTACAGTGACAAAGACAAGCTCCGCGCTCATGGGCAATTTATATGAGGCAACTGTGCTGCAAGTATCTAAGTAGTCGTCGTGCATGGATAAAATGCAATGTTTCAAACAGATCTGATGAATTCACCTACTTTGAAAAAGTGTGCGTTAGGGAGTTCTTTTGACACAAAGCGAAAATCTACAGTCAAGCGTCAATCAGCAGACAGCCGTGTGTTCTTTAGTAACGAGCCTGTTGTCAAAACGGCAGAAAAATTTTTTCACAAACGAAATATTGTTTCTACACTTAAAATGAACAAAGAAAAAATGAGCTAGCCTGATATAAGTCATGTTCATGACGATGCAAATGTAACGAGATTTCGAACTGTTCTGTTGCACACGTTGGGACTCATTTTATTTTTCTACAAAAATCCTTTGCCATGACGGGAATCGAACCCGGGCCGCCCTGCGTGACAAGGCAGATTCCTATCCGCTAGACCATTTGGGAAGACTTGATATGTACACCCTAAGATATCTAAGTGTCATTTCTATGAGGTCTGTAGCAGAGGCCATAGAGCACAGCAAACAAATAATCATGTGTTTAAATATCCTTGTCGTTTTGAAAAATTACCATTGTCACCTGCACAGGAATGCCATGCGGCCAACATTGAAGAAATGTGCTTCTCAAATCTGTCATTAACACTGTTTTCCACACGCTTTTTTCATTGCATTGCCATATAATCAATTGGTCATTGATGCGTCACGAATAACGACAATGCGTCGAAAATTAAAGAAATGTAAACATGAATTATGTTATTACTGTCTAAGCATCGCAAAGCTGTATGCGTAAAGGCGTCTGACGTCACAGTGGCTTGCCTGAAACAAAGGAATTAGAGAAACATGTGCTTACAGGGGCGTCGAACCGCCTTCTCCCGCTCATGGAGCAAAGTTGCTACAGTGAGAAAGACAAGCTCCGCGCTCATGGGCAATTTATATGAGGCAACTGTGCTGCGAGTATCTAAGTAGTCGTCGTGCATGGATAAAATGCAATGTTTCAAACAGATCTGATTAATTCACCTACTTTGAAAAAGTGTGCGTTAGGAAGTTCTTTTGACACAAAGCGAAAATCTACAGTCAAGCGTCAATCAGCAGACAGCCGTGTGTTCTTTAGTCATGAGCCTGTTGTCAAAACGGCAGAAAAAAATGGTCACAAACGAAATATTGTTTCTACACTTAAAATGAACAAAGAAAAAATGAGCTAGCCTGATATAAGTCATGTTCATGACGATGCAAATGTAACGAGATTTCGAACTGTTCTGTTGCACACGTTGGGACTCATTTTATTTTTCTACAAAAATCATTTGCCATGACGGGAATCGAACCCGGGCCGCCCTGCGTGACAAGGCAGATTCCTATCCGCTAGACCATTTGGGAAGACTTGATATGTACACCCTAAGATATCTAAGTGTCATTTCGATGAGGTCTGTAGCAGAGGCCATAGAGCACAGCAAACAAATAATCATGTGTTTAAATATCCTTGTCGTTTTGAAAAATTACCATTGTCACCTGCACAGGAATGCCATGCGGCCAACATTGAAGAAATGTGCTTCTCAAATCTGTCATTAACACTGTTTTCCACACGCTTTTTTCATTGCATTGCCATATAATCAATTGGTCATTGATGCGTCACGAATAACGACAATGCGTCGAAAATTAAAGAAATGTAAACATGAATTATGTTATTACTGTCTAAGCATCGCAAAGCTGTATGCGTAAAGGCGTCTGACGTCACAGTGGCTTGCCTGAAACAAAGGAATTAGAGAAACATGTGCTTACAGGGGCGTCGAACCGCCTTCTCCCGCTGATGGAGCAAAGTTGCTACAGTGACAAAGACAAGCTCCGCGCTCATGGGCAATTTATATGACGCAACTGTGCTGCGAGTATCTAAGTAGTCGTCGTGCATGGATAAAATGCAATGTTTCAAACAGATCTGATGAATTCACCTACTTTGAAAAAGTGTGCGTTAGGGAGTTCTTTTGACACAAATCGAAAATCTACAGTCAAGCGTCAATCAGCAGACAGTCGTGTGTTCTTTAGTAATGAGCCTGTTGTCAAAACGGCAGAAAAAAATGTTCACAAACGAAATATTGTTTCTACACTTAAAATGAACAAAGAAAAAATTAGCTAGCCTGATATAAGTCATGTTCATGACGATGCAAATGTAACGAGATATCGAACTGTTCTGTTGCACACGTTGGGACTCATTTTATTTTTCTACAAAAATCCTTTGCCATGACGGGAATCGAACCCGGGCCGCCCTGCGTGACAAGGCAGATTCCTATCCGCTAGACCATTTGGGAAGACTTGATATGTACACCCTAAGATATCTAAGTGTCATTTCGATGAGGTCTGTAGCAGAGGCCATAGAGCACAGCAAACAAATAATCATGTGTTTAAATATCCTTGTCGTTTTGAAAAATTACCATTGTCACCTGCACAGGAATGCCCTGCGGCCAACATTGAAGAAATGTGCTTCTCAAATCTGTCATTAACACTGTTTTCCACACGCTTTTTTCATTGCATTGCCATATAATCAATTGGTCATTGATGCGTCACGAATAACGACAATGCGTCGAAAATTAAAGAAATGTAAACATGAATTATGTTATTACTGTCTAAGCATCGCAAAGCTGTATGCGTAAAGGCGTCTGACGTCACAGTGGCTTGCCTGAAACAAAGGAATTAGAGAAACATGTGCTTACAGGGGCGTCGAACCGCCTTCTCCCGCTGATGGAGCAAAGTTGCTACAGTGACAAAGACAAGCTCCGCGCTCATGGGCAATTTATATGAGGCAACTGTGCTGCGAGTATCTAAGTAGTCGTCGTGCATGGATAAAATGCAATGTTTCAAACAGATCTGATGAATTCACCTACTTTGAAAAAGTGTGCGTTAGGGAGTTCTTTTGACACAAATCGAAAATCTACAGTCAAGCGTCAATCAGCAGACAGTCGTGTGTTCTTTAGTAATGAGCCTGTTGTCAAAACGGCAGAAAAAAATGTTCACAAACGAAATATTGTTTCTACACTTAAAATGAACAAAGAAAATATTAGCTAGCCTGATATAAGTCATGTTCATGACGATGCAAATGTAACGAGATATCGAACTGTTCTGTTGCACACGTTGGGACTCATTTTATTTTTCTACAAAAATCCTTTGCCATGACGGGAATCGAACCCGTGCCGCCCTGCGTGACAAGGCAGATTCCTATCCGCTAGACCATTTGGGAAGACTTGATATGTACACCCTAAGATATCTAAGTGTCATTTCGATGAGGTCTGTAGCAGAGGCCATAGAGCACAGCAAACAAATAATCATGTGTTTAAATATCCTTGTCGTTTTGAAAAATTACCATTGTCACCTGCACAGGAATGCCCTGCGGCCAACATTGAAGAAATGTGCTTCTCAAATCTGTCATTAACACTGTTATCCACACGCTTTTTTCATTGCATTGCCATATAATCAATTGGTCATTGATGCGTCACGAATAACGACAATGCGTCGAAAATTAAAGAAATGTAAACATGAATTATGTTATTACTGTCTAAGCATCGCAAAGCTGTATGCGTAAAGGCGTCTGACGTCACAGTGGCTTGCCTGAAACAAAGGAATTAGAGAAACATGTGCTTACAGGGGCGTCGAACCGCCTTCTCCCGCTGATGGAGCAAAGTTGCTACAGTGACAAAGACAAGCTCCGCGCTCATGGGCAATTTATATGAGGCAACTGTGCTGCGAGTATCTAAGTAGTCGTCGTGCATGGATAAAATGCAATGTTTCAAACAGATCTGATGAATTCACCTACTTTGAAAAAGTGTGCGTTAGGGAGTTCTTTTGACACAAAGCGAAAATCTACAGTCAAGCGTCAATCAGCAGACAGCCGTGTGTTCTTTAGTCATGAGCCTGTTGTCAAAACGGCAGAAAAAAATGTTCACAAACGAAATATTGTTTCTACACTTAAAATGAACAAAGAAAAAATTAGCTAGCCTGATATAAGTCATGTTCATGACGATGCAAATGTAACGAGATTTCGAACTGTTCTGTTGCACACGTTGGGACTCATTTTATTTTTCTACAAAAATCCTTTGCCAAGACAGGAATCGAACCCGGGCCGCCCTGCGTTACAAGGCAGATTCCTATCCGCTAGACCATTTGGGAAGACTTGATATGTACACCCTAAGATATCTAAGTGTCATTTCGATGAGGTCTGTAGCAGAGGCCATAGAGCACAGCAAACAAATAATCATGTGTTTAAATATCCTTGTCGTTATGAAAAATTACCATTGTCACCTGCACAGGAATGCCATGCGGCCAACATTGAAGAAATGTGCTTCTCAAATCTGTCATTAACACTGTTTTCCACACGCTTTTTTCATTGCATTGCCATATAATCAATTGGTCATTGATGCGTCACGAATAACGACAATGCGTCGAAAATTAAAGAAATGTAAACATGAATTATGTTATTACTGTCTAAGCATCGCAAAGCTGAATGCGTAAAGGCGTCTGACGTCACAGTGGCTTGCCTGAAACAAAGGAATCAGAGAAACATGTGCTTACAGGGGCGTCGAAGCGCCTTCTCCCGCTGATGGAGCAAAGTTGCTACAGTGACAAAGACAAGCTCCGCTCTCATGGGCAATGTATATGGGGCAACTGTGCTGCGAGTATCTCAGTAGTCGTCGTGCATGGATAAAATGCAATGTTTCAAACAGATCTGATGAATTCACCTACTTTGAAAAAGTGTGCATTAGGGAGTTCTTTTGACACAAAGCGAAAATCTACAGTCTAGCGTCAATCAGCAGACAGCCGTGTGTTCTTTAATAATGAGCCTGTTGTCAAAACGGCAGAAAAAAATGTTCACAAACGAAATATTGTTTCTACACTTAAAATGAACAAAGAAAAAATTAGCTAGCCTGATATAAGTCATGTTCATGACGATGCAAATGTAACGAGATTTCGAACTGTTCTGTTGCACACGTTGGGACTCATTTTATTTTTCTACAAAAATCAATTGCCATGACGGGAATCGAACCCGGGCCGCCCTGCGTGACAAGGCAGATTCCTATCCGCTAGACCATTTGGGAAGACTTGATATGTACACCCTGAGATATCTAAGTGTCATTTCGATGAGGTCTGTAGCAGAGGCCATAGAGCACAGCAAACAAATAATCATGTGTTTAAATATCCTTGTCATTTTGAAAAATTACCATTGTCACCTGCACAGGAATGCCATGCGGCCAACATTGAAGAAATGTGCTTCTCAAATCTGTCATTAACACTGTTTTCCACACGCTTTTTTCATTGCATTGCCATATAATCAATTGGTCATTGATGCGTCACGAATAACGACAGTGCGTCGAAAATTAAAGAAATGTAAACATGAATTATGTTATTACTGTCTAAGCATCGCAAAGCTGTATGCGTAAAGGCGTCTGACGTCACAGTGGCTTGCCTGAAACAAAGGAATTAGAAAAACATGTGCTTACAGGGGCGTCGAACCGCCTTCTCCCGCTGATGGAGCAAAGTTGCTGCAGTGACAAAGACAAGCTCCGCGCTCATGGGCAATTTATATGAGGCAACTGTGCTGCGAGTATCTAAGTAGTCGTCGTGCATGGATAAAATGCAATGTTTCAAACAGATCTGATGAATTCACCTACTTTGAAAAAGTGTGCGTTAGGGAATTCTTTTGACACAAAGCGAAAATCTACAGTCAAGCGTCAATCAGCAGACAGCCGTGTGTTCTTTAGTCATGAGCCTGTTGTCAAAACGACAGAAAAAAATGGTCACAAACGAAATATTGTTTCTACACTTAAAATGAACAAAGAAAAAATTAGCTAGCCTGATATAAGTCATGTTCATGACGATGCAAATGTAACGAGATATCGAACTGTTCTGTTGCACACGTTGGGACTCATTTTATTTTTCTACAAAAATCCTTTGCCATGACGGGAATCGAACCCGGGCCGCCCTGCGTGACAAGGCAGATTCCTATCCGCTAGACCATTTGGGAAGACTTGATATGTACACCCTAAGATATCTAAGTGTCATTTCGATGAGGTCTGTAGCAGAGGCCATAGAGCACAGCAAACAAATAATCATGTGTTTAAATATCCTTGTCGTTTTGAAAAATTACCATTGTCACCTGCACAGGAATGCCATGCGGCCAACATTGAAGAAATGTGCTTCTCAAATCTGTCATTAACACTGTTTTCCACACGCTTTTTTCATTGCATTGCCATATAATCAATTGGTCATTGATGCGTCACGAATAACGACAATGCGTCGAAAATTAAAGAAATGTAAACATGAATTATGTTATTACTGTCTAAGCATCGCAAAGCTGTATGCGTAAAGGCGTCTGACGTCACAGTGGCTTGCCTGAAACAAAGGAATTATAGAAACATGTGCTTACAGGGGCGTCGAACCGCATTCTCCCGCTGATGGAGCAAAGTTGCTACAGTGACAAAGACAAGCTCCGCGCTCATGGGCAATTTATATGGGGCAACTGTGCTGCGAGTATCTAAGCAGTCGTCGTGCATGGATAAAATGCAATGTTTCAAACAGATCTGATGAATTCACCTACTTTGAAAAAGTGTGCGTTAGGAAGTTCTTTTGACACAAAGCGAAAATCTACAGTCAAGCGTCAATCAGCAGACAGCCGTGTGTTCTTTAGTCATGAGCCTGTTGTCAAAACGGCAGAAAAAAATGTTCACAAACGAAATATTGTTTCTACCCTTAAAATGAACAAAGAAAAAATTAGCTAGCCTGATATAAGTCATGTTCATGACGATGCTAATGTAACGAGATTTCGAACTGTTCTGTTGCACACGTTGGGACTCATTTTATTTTTCTACAAAAAACATTTGCCATGACGGGAATCGAACCCGGGCCGCCCTGCGTTACAAGGTAGATGCCTATCCGCTAGACCATTTGGGAAGACTTGATATGTACACCCTAAGATATCTAAGTGTCATTTCGATGAGGTCTGTAGCAGAGGCCATAGAGCACAGCAAACAAATAATCATGTGTTGAAATATCCTTGTCGTTTTGAAAAATTACCATTGTCACCTGCACAGCAATGCCATGCGGCCAACATTGAAGAAATGTGCTTCTCAAATCTGTCATTAACACTGTTTTCCACACGCTTTTTTCATTGCATTGCCATATAATCAATTGGTCATTGATGCGTCACGAATAACGACAATGCGTCGAAAATTAAAGAAATGTAAACATGAATTATGTTATTACTGTCTAAGCATCGCAAAGCTGAATGCGTAAAGGCGTCTGACGTCACAGTGGCTTGCCTGAAACAAAGGAATCAGAGAAACATGTGCTTACAGGGGCGTCGAAGCGCCTTCTCCCGCTGATGGAGCAAAGTTGCTACAGTGACAAAGACAAGCTCCGCGCTCATGGGCAATGTATATGGGGCAACTGTGCTGCGAGTATCTCAGTAGTCGTCGTGCATGGATAAAATGCAATGTTTCAAACAGATCTGATGAATTCACCTACTTTGAAAAAGTGTGCGTTAGGGAGTTCTTTTGACACAAAGCGAAAATCTACAGTCAAGCGTCAATCAGCAGACAGCCGTGTGTTCTTTAATAATGAGCCTGTTGTCAAAACGGCAGAAAAAAATGTTCACAAACGAAATATTGTTTCTACACTTAAAATGAACAAAGAAAAAATTAGCTAGCCTGATATAAGTCATGTTCATGACGATGCAAATGTAACGAGATTTCGAACTGTTCTGTTGCACACGTTGGGACTCATTTTATTTTTCTACAAAAATCATTTGCCATGACGGGAATCGAACCCGGGCCGCCCTGCGTGACAAGGCAGATTCCTATCCGCTAGACCATTTGGGAAGACTTGATATGTACACCCTAAGATATCTAAGTGTCATTTCGATGAGGTCTGTAGCAGAGGCCATAGAGCACAGCAAACAAATAATCATGTGTTTAAATATCCTTGTCATTTTGAAAAATTACCATTGTCACCTGCACAGGAATGCCATGCGGCCAACATTGAAGAAATGTGCTTCTCAAATCTGTCATTAACACTGTTTTCCACACGCTTTTTTCATTGCATTGCCATATAATCAATTGGTCATTGATGCGTCACGAATAACGACAATGCGTCGAAAATTAAAGAAATGTAAACATGAATTATGTTATTACTGTCTAAGCATCGCAAAGCTGTATGCGTAAAGGCGTCTGACGTCACAGTGGCTTGCCTGAAACAAAGGAATCAGAGAAACATGTGCTTACAGGGGCGTCGAAGCTCCTTCTCCCGCTGATGGAGCAAAGTTGCTGCAGTGACAAAGACAAGCTCCGCGCTCATGGGCAATGTATATGGGGCAACTGTGCTGCGAGTATCTCAGTAGTCGTCGTGCATGGATAAAATGCAATGTTTCAAACAGATCTGATGAATTCACCTACTTTGAAAAAGTGTGCGTTAGGGAGTTCTTTTGACACAAAGCGAAAATCTACAGTCAAGCGTCAATCAGCAGACAGCCGTGTGTTCTTTAATAATGAGCCTGTTGTCAAAACGGCAGAAAAAAATGTTCACAAACGAAATATTGTTTCTACACTTAAAATGAACAAAGAAAAAATTAGCTAGCCTGATATAAGTCATGTTCATGACGATGCAAATGTAACGAGATTTCGAACTGTTCTGTTGCACACGTTGGGACTCATTTTATTTTTCTACAAAAATCATTTGCCATGACGGGAATCGAACCCGGGCCGCCCTGCGTGACAAGGCAGATTCCTATCCGCTAGACCATTTGGGAAGACTTGATATGTACACCCTAAGATATCTAAGTGTCATTTCGATGAGGTCTGTAGCAGAGGCCATAGAGCACAGCAAACAAATAATCATGTGTTTAAATATCCTTGTCATTTTGAAAAATTACCATTGTCACCTGCACAGGAATGCCATGCGGCCAACATTGAAGAAATGTGCTTCTCAAATCTGTCATTAACACTGTTTTCCACACGCTTTTTTCATTGCATTGCCATATAATCAATTGGTCATTGATGCGTCACGAATAACGACAATGCGTCGAAAATTAAAGAAATGTAAACATGAATTATGTTATTACTGTCTAAGCATCGCAAAGCTGTATGCGTAAAGGCGTCTGACGTCACAGTGGCTTGCCTGAAACAAAGGAATCAGAGAAACATGTGCTTACAGGGGCGTCGAAGCTCCTTCTCCCGCTGATGGAGCAAAGTTGCTGCAGTGACAAAGACAAGCTCCGCGCTCATGGGCAATGTATATGGGGCAACTGTGCTGCGAGTATCTCAGTAGTCGTCGTGCATGGATAAAATGCAATGTTTCAAACAGATCTGATGAATTCACCTACTTTGAAAAAGTGTGCGTTAGGGAGTTCTTTTGACACAAAGCGAAAATCTACAGTCAAGCGTCAATCAGCAGACAGCCGTGTGTTCTTTAATAATGAGCCTGTTGTCAAAACGGCAGAAAAAAATGTTCACAAACGAAATATTGTTTCTACACTTAAAATGAACAAAGAAAAAATTAGCTAGCCTGATATAAGTCATGTTCATGACGATGCAAATGTAACGAGATTTCGAACTGTTCTGTTGCACACGTTGGGACTCATTTTATTTTTCTACAAAAATCATTTGCCATGACGGGAATCGAACCCGGGCCGCCCTGCGTGACAAGGCAGATTCCTATCCGCTAGACCATTTGGGAAGACTTGATATGTACACCCTAAGATATCTAAGTGTCATTTCGATGAGGTCTGTAGCAGAGGCCATAGAGCACAGCAAACAAATAATCATGTGTTTAAATATCCTTGTCATTTTGAAAAATTACCATTGTCACCTGCACAGGAATGCCATGCGGCCAACATTGAAGAAATGTGATTCTCAAATCTGTCATTAACACTGTTTTCCACACGCTTTTTTCATTGCATTGCCATATAATCAATTGGTCATTGATGCGTCACGAATAACGACAATGCGTCGAAAATTAAAGAAATGTAAACATGAATTATGTTATTACTGTCTAAGCATCGCAAAGCTGTATGCGTAAAGGCGTCTGACGTCACAGTGGCTTGCCTGAAACAAAGGAATTAGAGAAACATGTGCTTACAGGGGCGTCGAACCGCCTTCTCCCGCTGATGGAGCAAAGTTGCTGCAGTGACAAAGACAAGCTCCGCGCTCATGGGCAATTTATATGAGGCAACTGTGCTGCGAGTATCTAAGTAGTCGTCGTGCATGGATAAAATGCAATGTTTCAAACAGATCTGATGAATTCACCTACTTTGAAAAAGTGTGCGTTAGGGAGTTCTTTTGACACAAAGCGAAAATCTACAGTCAAGCGTCAATCAGCAGACAGCCGTGTGTTCTTTAGTCATGAGCCTGTTGTCAAAACGGCAGAAAAAAATGGTCACAAACGAAATATTGTTTCTACACTTAAAATGAACAAAGAAAAAATGAGCTAGCCTGATATAAGTCATGTTCATGACGATGCAAATGTAACGAGATTTCGAACTGTTCTGTTGCACACGTTGGGACTCATTTTATTTTTCTACAAAAATCATTTGCCATGACGGGAATCGAACCCGGGCCGCCCTGCGTGACAAGGCAGATTCCTATCCGCTAGACCATTTGGGAAGACTTGATATGTACACCCTAAGATAACTAAGTGTCATTTCGATGAGGTCTGTAGCAGAGGCCATAGAGCACAGCAAACAAATAATCATGTGTTTAAATATCCTTGTCGTTTTGAAAAATTACCATTGTCACCTGCACAGGAATGCCATGCGGCCAACATTGAAGAAATGTGCTTCTCAAATCTGTCATTAACACTGTTTTCCACACGCTTTTTTCATTGCATTGCCATATAATCAATTGGTCATTGATGCGTCACGAATAACGACAATGCGTCGAAAATTAAAGAAATGTAAACATGAATTATGTTATTACTGTCTAAGCATCGCAAAGCTGTATGCGCAAAGGCGTCTGACGTCACAGTGGCTTGCCTGAAACAAAGGAATTAGAGAAACATGTGCTTACAGGGGCGTCGAACCGGCTTGTCTCCCTGATGGAGCAAAGTTGCTACAGTGACAAAGACAAGCTCCGCGCTCATGGGCAATTTATATGGGGCAACTGTGCTGCGAGTATCTAAGCAGTCGTCGTGCATGGATAAAATGCAATGTTTCAAACAGATCTGATGAATTCACCTACTTTGAAAAAGTGTGCGTTAGGGAGTTCTTTTGACACAAAGCGAAAATCTACAGTCAAGCGTCAATCAGCAGACAGCCGTGTGTTCTTTAGTCATGAGCCTGTTGTCAAAACGGCAGAAAAAAATGTTCACAAACGAAATATTGTTTCTACACTTAAAATGAACAAAGAAAAAATGAGCAAGCCTGATATAAGTCATGTTCATGACGATGCAAATGTAACGAGATTTCGAACTGTTCTGTTGCACACGTTGGGACTCATTTTATTTTTCTACAAAAAATATTTGCCATGACGGGAATCGAACCCGGGCCGCCCTGCGTTACAAGGTAGATGCCTATCCGCTAGACCATTTGGGAAAACTTGATATGTACACCCTAAGATATCTAAGTGTCATTTCGATGAGGTCTGTAGCAGAGGCCATAGAGCACAGCAAACAAATAATCATGTGTTTAAATATCCTTGTCGTTTTGAAAAATTACCATTGTCACCTGCACAGGAATGCCATGCGGCCAACATTGAAGAAATGTGCTTCTCAAATCTGTCATTAACACTGTTTTCCACACGCTTTTTTCATTGCATTGCCATATAATCAATTGGTCATTGATGGGTCACGAATAACGACAATGCGTCGAAAATTAAAGAAATGTAAACATGAATTATGTTATTACTGTCTAAGCATCGCAAAGCTGTATGCGTAAAAGCGTCTGACGTCACAGTGGCTTGCCTGAAACAAAGGAATTAGAGAAACATGTGCTTACAGGGGCGTCGAACCGCCTTCTCCCGCTGATGGAGCAAAGTTGCTACAGTGACAAAGACAAGCTCCGCGCTCATGGGCAATTTATATGGGGCAACTGTGCTGCGAGTATCTAAGCAGTCGTCGTGCATGGATAAAATGCAATGTTTCAAACAGATCTGATGAATTCACCTACTTTGAAAAAGTGTGCGTTAGGAAGTTCTTTTGACACAAAGCGAAAATCTACAGTCAAGCGTCAATCAGCAGACAGCCGTGTGTTCTTTAGTCATGAGCCTGTTGTCAAAACGGCAGAAAAAAATGGTCACAAACGAAATATTGTTTCTACACTTAAAATGAACAAAGAAAAAATGAGCTAGCCTGATATAAGTCATGTTCATGACGATGCAAATGTAACGAGATTTCGAACTGTTCTGTTGCACACGTTGGGACTCATTTTATTTTTCTACAAAAAACATTTGCCATGACGGGAATCGAACCCGGGCCGCCCTGCGTTACAAGGTAGATGCCTATCCGCTAGACCATTTGGGAAAACTTGATATGTACACCCTAAGATATCTAAGTGTCATTTCGATGAGGTCTGTAGCAGAGGCCATAGAGCACAGCAAACAAATAATCATGTGTTTAAATATCCTTGTCGTTTTGAAAAATTACCATTGTCACCTGCACAGGAATGCCATGCGGCCAACATTGAAGAAATGTGCTTCTCAAATCTGTCATTAACACTGTTTTCCACACGCTTTTTTCATTGCATTGCCATATAATCAATTGGTCATTGATGCGTCACGAATAACGACAATGCGTCGAAAATTAAAGAAATGTAAACATGAATTATGTTATTACTGTCTAAGCATCGCAAAGCTGTATGCGTAAAGGCGTCTGACGTCACCGTGGCTTGCCTGAAACAAAGGAATTAGAGAAACATGTGCTTACAGGGGCGTCGAACCGCCTTCTCCCGCTGATGGAGCAAAGTTGCTACAGTGACAAAGACAAGCTCCGCGCTCATGGGCAATTTATATGGGGCAACTGTGCTGCGAGTATCTAAGCAGTCGTCGTGCATGGATAAAATGCAATGTTTCAAACAGATCTGATGAATTCACCTACTTTGAAAAAGTGTGCGTTAGGAAGTTCTTTTGACACAAAGCGAAAATCTACAGTCAAGCGTCAATCAGCAGACAGCCGTGTGTTCTTTAGTCATGAGCCTGTTGTCAAAACGGCAGAAAAAAATTGTCACAATCGAAATATTGTTTCTACACTTAAAATGAACAAAGAAAAAATGAGCTAGCCTGATATAAGTCATGTTCATGACGATGCAAATGTAACGAGATTTCGAACTGTTCTGTTGCACACGTTGGGACTCATTTTATTTTTCTACAAAAAACATTTGCCATGACGGGAATCGAACCCGGGCCGCCCTGCGTTACAAGGTAGATGCCTATCCGGTAGACCATTTGGGAAAACTTGATATGTACACCCTAAGATATCTAAGTGTCATTTCGATGAGGTCTGTAGCAGAGGCAATAGAGCACAGCAAACAAATAATCATGTGTTTAAATATCCTTGTCGTTTTGAAAAATTACCATTGTCACCTGCACAGGAATGCCCTGCGGCCAACATTGAAGAAATGTGCTTCTCAAATCTGTCATTAACACTGTTTTCCACACGCTTTTTTCATTGCATTGCCATATAATCAATTGGTCATTGATGCGTCACGAATAACGACAATGCGTCGAAAATTAAAGAAATGTAAACATGAATTATGTTATTACTGTCTAAGCATCGCAAAGCTGTATGCGTAAAGGCGTCTGACGTCACCGTGGCTTGCCTGAAACAAAGGAATTAGAGAAACATGTGCTTACAGGGGCGTCGAACCGCCTTCTCCCGCTGATGGAGCAAAGTTGCTACAGTGACAACGACAAGCTCCGCGCTCATGGGCAATTTATATGAGGCAACTGTGCTGCGAGTATCTAAGTAGTCGTCGTGCATGGATAAAATGCAATGTTTCAAACAGATCTGATGAATTCACCTACTTTGAAAAAGTGTGCGTTAGGGAGTTCTTTTGACACAAAGCGAAAATCTACAGTCAAGCGTCAATCAGCAGACAGTCGTGTGTTCTTTAGTAATGAGCCTGTTGTCAAAACGGCAGAAAAAAATGTTCACAAACGAAATATTGTTTCTACACTTAAAATGAACAAAGAAAAAATTAGCTAGCCTGATATAAGTCATGTTCATGACGATGCAAATGTAACGAGATTTCGAACTGTTCTGTTGCACACGTTGGGACTCATTTTATTTTTCTACAAAAATCCTTTGCCATGACGGGAATCGAACCCGGGCCGCCCTGCGTGACAAGGCAGATTCCTATCCGCTAGACCATTTGGGAAGACTTGATATGTACACCCTAAGATATCTAAGTGTCATTTCGATGAGGTCTGTAGCAGAGGCCATAGAGCACAGCAAACAAATAATCATGTGTTTAAATATCCTTGTCGTTTTGAAAAATTACCATTGTCACCTGCACAGGAATGCCCTGCGGCCAACATTGAAGAAATGTGCTTCTCAAATCTGTCATTAACACTGTTTTCCACACGCTTTTTTCATTGCATTGCCATATAATCAATTGGTCATTGATGCGTCACGAATAACGACAATGCGTCGAAAATTAAAGAAATGTAAACATGAATTATGTTATTACTGTCTAAGCATCGCAAAGCTGTATGCGTAAAGGCGTCTGACGTCACAGTGGCTTGCCTGAAACAAAGGAATTAGAGAAACATGTGCTTACAGGGGCGTCGAACCGCCTTCTCCCGCTGATGGAGCAAAGTTGCTACAGTGACAAAGACAAGCTCCGCGCTCATGGGCAATTTATATGAGGCAACTGTGCTGCGAGTATCTAAGTAGTCGTCGTGCATGGATAAAATGCAATGTTTTAAACAGATCTGATGAATTCACCTACTTTGAAAAAGTGTGCGTTAGGGAGTTCTTTTGACACAAAGCGAAAATCTACAGTCAAGCGTCAATCAGCAGACAGCCGTGTGTTCTTTAGTCATGAGCCTGTTGTCAAAACGGCAGAAAAAAATGTTCACAAACGAAATATTGTTTCTACACTTAAAATGAACAAAGAAAAAATTAGCTAGCCTGATATAAGTCATGTTAATGACGATGCAAATGTAACGAGATTTCGAACTGTTCTGTTGCACACGTTGGGACTCATTTTATTTTTCTACAAAAATCCTTTGCCAAGACGGGAATCGAACCCGGGCCGCCCTGCGTTACAAGGCAGATTCCTATCCGCTAGACCATTTGGGAAGACTTGATATGTACACCCTAAGATATCTAAGTGTCATTTCGATGAGGTCTGTAGCAGAGGCCATAGAGCACAGCAAACAAATAATCATGTGTTGAAATATCCTTGTCGTTTTGAAAAATTACCATTGTCACCTGCACAGGAATGCCATGCGGCCAACATTGAAGAAATGTGCTTCTCAAATCTGTCATTAACACTGTTTTCCACACGCTTTTTTCATTGCATTGCCATATAATCAATTGGTCATTGATGCGTCACGAATAACGACAATGCGTCGAAAATTAAAGAAATGTAAACATGAATTATGTTATTACTGTCTAAGCATCGCAAAGCTGTATGCTCAAAGGCGTCTGACGTCACAGTGGCTTGCCTGAAACAAAGGAATTAGAGAAACATGTGCTTACAGGGGCGTCGAACCGGCTTGTCTCCCTGATGGAGCAAAGTTGCTACAGTGACAAAGACAAGCTCCGCGCTCATGGGCAATTTATATGGGGCAACTGTGCTGCGAGTATCTAAGCAGTCGTCGTGCATGGATAAAATGCAATGTTTCAAACAGATCTGATGAATTCACCTACTTTGAAAAAGTGTGCGTTAGGGAGTTCTTTTGACACAAAGCGAAAATCTACAGTCAAGCGTCAATCAGCAGACAGCCGTGTGTTCTTTAGTCATGAGCCTGTTGTCAAAACGGCAGAAAAAAATGGTCACAAACGAAATATTGTTTCTACACTTAAAATGAACAAAGAAAAAATGAGCTAGCCTGATATAAGTCATGTTCATGACGATGCAAATGTAACGAGATTTCGAACTGTTCTGTTGCACACGTTGGGACTCATTTTATTTTTCTACAAAAATCATTTGCCATGACAGGAATCGAACCCGGGCCGCCCTGCGTGACAAGGCAGATTCCTATCCGCTAGACCATTTGGGAAGACTTGATATGTACACCCTAAGATATCTAAGTGTCATTTCGATGAGGTCTGTAGCAGAGGCCATAGAGCACAGCAAACAAATAATCATGTGTTTAAATATCCTTGTCGTTTTGAAAAATTACCATTGTCACCTGCACAGGAATGCCATGCGGCCAACATTGAAGAAATGTGCTTCTCAAATCTGTCATTAACACTGTTTTCCACACGCTTTTTTCATTGCATTGCCATATAATCAATTGGTCATTGATGCGTCACGAATAACGACAATGCGTCGAAAATTAAAGAAATGTAAACATGAATTATGTTATTACTGTCTAAGCATCGCAAAGCTGTATGCGCAAAGGCGTCTGACGTCACAGTGGCTTGCCTGAAACAAAGGAATTAGAGAAACATGTGCTTACAGGGGCGTCGAACCGGCTTGTCTCCCTGATGGAGCAAAGTTGCTACAGTGACAAAGACAAGCTCCGCGCTCATGGGCAATTTATATGGGGCAACTGTGCTGCGAGTATCTAAGCAGTCGTCGTGCATGGATAAAATGCAATGTTTCAAACAGATCTGATGAATTCACCTACTTTGAAAAAGTGTGCGTTAAGGGAGTCCTTTTGACACAAAGCGAAAATCTACAGTCAAGCGTCAATCAGCAGACAGCCGTGTGTTCTTCAGTCATGAGCCTGTTGTCAAAACGGCAGAAAACAATGGTCACA
The DNA here is from genome assembly GCF_951799395.1 of Argentina silus. Lineage (NCBI taxonomy): Eukaryota > Metazoa > Chordata > Actinopteri > Argentiniformes > Argentinidae > Argentina > Argentina silus. The sequence goes on along the minus strand of NC_139655.1, from coordinate 39,093,896 downwards.
AACGAAATATTGTTTCTACACTTAAAATGAACAAAGACAAAATGAGCTAGCCTGATATAAGTCATGTTCATGACGATGCAAATATAACGAGATTTCGAACTGTTCTGTTGCACACGTTGGGACTCATTTTATTTTTCTACAAGAATCATTTGCCATGACAGGAATCGAACCCGGGCCGCCCTGCGTTACAAGGCAGATTCCTATCAGCTAGACCATTTGGGAAGATTTCATATGTGCACCCTAAGATATCTAAGTGTCATTTCGATGAGGTCTGTCGCAGAGGCCATACAGCACACCAAACAAATAATCATGTGTTTAAATATCCTTGTCGTTTTGAAAAATTACCATTGTCACCTGCACAGGAATGCCATGCGGCCAACATTGAAGAAATGTGCTTCTCAAATCTGTCATTAACACTGTTTTCCACACGCTTTTTTCATTGCATTGCCATATAATCAATTGGTCATTGATGCGTCACGAATAACGACAATGCGTCGAAAATTAAAGAAATGTAAACATGAATTATGTTATTACTGTCTAAGCATCGCAAAGCTGTATGCGCAAAGGCGTCTGACGTCACTGTGGCTTGCCTGAAACAAAGGAATTAGAGAAACATGTGCTTACAGGGGCGTCGAACCGGCTTGTCTCCCTGATGGAGCAAAGTTGCTGCAGTGACAAAGACAAGCTCCGCCCTCATGGGCAATTTATATGGGGCAACTGTGCTGCGAGTATCTAAGCAGTCGTCGTGCATGGATAAAATGCAATGTTTCAAACAGATCTGATGAATTCACCTACTTTGAAAAAGTGTGCGTTAGGGAGTTCTTTTGACACAAAGCGAAAATCTACAGTCAAGCGTCAATCAGCAGACAGCCGTGTGTTCTTTAGTCATGAGCCTGTTGTCAAAACGGCAGAAAAAAATGTTCACAAACGAAATATTGTTTCTACACTTAAAATGAACAAAGAAAAAATTAGCTAGCCTGATATAAGTCATGTTCATGACGATGCAAATGTAACGAGATTTCGAACTGTTCTGTTGCACAAGTTGGGACTCATTTTATTTTTCTACAAAAATCATTTGCCATGACGGGAATCGAACCCGGGCCGCCCTGCGTGACAAGGCAGATTCCTATCCGCTAGACCATTTGGGAAGACTTGATATGTACACCCTAAGATATCTAAGTGTCATTTCGATGAGGTCTGTAGCAGAGGCCATAGAGCACAGCAAACAAATAATCATGTGTTTAAATATCCTTGTCGTTTTGAAAAATTACCATTGTCACCTGCACAGGAATGCCATGCGGCCAACATTGAAGAAATGTGCTTCTCAAATCTGTCATTAACACTGTTTTCCACACGCTTTTTTCATTGCATTGCCATATAATCAATTGGTCATTGATGCGTCACGAATAACGACAATGCGTCGAAAATTAAAGAAATGTAAACATGAATTATGTTATTACTGTCTAAGCATCGCAAAGCTGTATGCGTAAAGGCGTCTGACGTCACAGTGGCTTGCCTGAAACAAAGGAATTAGAGAAACATGTGCTTACAGGGGCGTCGAACCGCCTTCTCCCGCTGATGGAGCAAAGTTGCTACAGTGACAAAGACAAGCTCCGCGCTCATGGGCAATTTATATGAGGCAACTGTGCTGCGAGTATCTAAGTAGTCGTCGTGCATGGATAAAATGCAATGTTTCAAACAGATCTGATGAATTCACCTACTTTGAAAAAGTTTGCGTTAGGGAGTTCTTTTGACACAAAGCGAAAATCTACAGTCAAGCGTCAATCAGCAGACAGCCGTGTGTTCTTTAGTCATGAGCCTGTTGTCAAAACGGCAGAAAAAAATGGTCACAAACGAAATATTGTTTCTACACTTAAAATGAACAAAGAAAAAATGAGCTAGCCTGATATAAGTCATGTTCATGACGATGCAAATGTAACGAGATTTCGAACTGTTCTGTTGCACACGTTGGGACTCATTTTATTTTTCTACAAAAAACATTTGCCATGACGGGAATCGAACCCGGGCCGCCCTGCGTTACAAGGTAGATGCCTATCCGCTAGACCATTTGGGAAAACTTGATATGTACACCCTAAGATATCTAAGTGTCATTTCGATGAGGTCTGTAGCAGAGGCCATAGAGCACAGCAAACAAATAATCATGTGTTTAAATATCCTTGTCGTTTTGAAAAATTACCATTGTCACCTGCACAGGAATGCCATGCGGCCAACATTGAAGAAATGTGCTTCTCAAATCTGTCATTAACACTGTTTTCCACACGCTTTTTTCATTGCATTGCCATATAATCAATTGGTCATTGATGCGTCACGAATAACGACAATGCGTCGAAAATTAAAGAAATGTAAACATGAATTATGTTATTACTGTCTAAGCATCGCAAAGCTGTATGCGTAAAGGCGTCTGACGTCACAGTGGCTTGCCTGAAACAAAGGAATTAGAGAAACATGTGCTTACAGGGGCGTCGAACCGCCTTCTCCCGCTGATAGAGCAAAGTTGCTACAGTGACAAAGACAAGCTCCACGCTCATGGGCAATTTATATGAGGCAACTGTGCTGCGAGTATCTAAGTAGTCGTCGTGCATGGATAAAATGCAATGTTTCAAACAGATCTGATGAATTCACCTACTTTGAAAAAGTGTGCGTTAGGGAGTTCTTTTGACACAAAGCGAAAATCTACAGTCAAGCGTCAATCAGCAGACAGCCGTGTGTTCTTTAGTCATGAGCCTGTTGTCAAAACGGCTGAAAAAAATGGTCACAAACGAAATATTGTTTCTACACTTAAAATGAACAAAGAAAAAATGAGCTAGCCCGATATAAGTCATGTTCATGACGATGCAAATGTAACGAGATTTCGAACTGTTCTGTTGCACACGTTGGGACTCATTTTATTTTTCTACAAAAAACATTTGCCATGACGGGAAACGAACCCGGGCCGCCCTGCGTTACAAGGTAGATGCCTATCCGCTAGACCATTTGGGAAAACTTGATATGTACACCCTAAGATATCTAAGTGTCATTTCGATGAGGTCTGTAGCAGAGGCCATAGAGCACAGCAAACAAATAATCATGTGTTTAAATATCCTTGTCGTTTTGAAAAATTACCATTGTCACCTGCACAGGAATGCCATGCGGCCAACATTGATGAAATGTGCTTCTCAAATCTGTCATTAACACTGTTTTCCACACGCTTTTTTCATTGCATTGCCATAAAATCAATTGGTCATTGATGCGTCACGAATAACGACAATGCGTCGAAAATTAAAGAAATGTAAACATGAATTATGTTATTACTGTCTAAGCATAGCAAAGCTGTATGCGTAAAGGCGTCTGACGTCACAGTGGCTTGCCTGAAACAAAGGAATTAGAGAAACATGTGCTTACAGGGGCGTCGAACCGCCTTCTCCCGCTGATAGAGCAAAGTTGCTACAGTGACAAAGACAAGCTCCACGCTCATGGGCAATTTATATGAGGCAACTGTGCTGCGATTATCTAAGTAGTCGTCGTGCATGGATAAAATGCAATGTTTCAAACAGATCTGATGAATTCACCTACTTTGAAAAAGTGTGCGTTAGGGAGTTCTTTTGACACAAAGCGAAAATCTACAGTCAAGCGTCAATCAGCAGACAGCCGTGTGTTCTTTAGTCATGAGCCTGTTGTCAAAACGGCAGAAAAAAATGTTCACAAACGAAATATTGTTTCTACACTTAAAATGAACAAAGAAAAAATGAGCAAGCCTGATATAAGTGATGTTCATGACGATGCAAATGTAACGAGATTTCGAACTATTCTGTTGCACACGTTGGGACTCATTTTATTTTTCTACAAAAAATATTTGCCATGACGGGAATCGAACCCGGGCCGCCCTGCGTTACAAGGTAGATGCCTATCCGCTAGACCATTTGGGAAAACTTGATATGTACACTCTAAGATATCTAAGTGTCATTTCGATGAGGTCTGTAGCAGAGGCCATAGAGCACAGCAAACAAATAATCATGTGTTTAAATATCCTTGTCGTTTTGAAAAATTACCATTGTCACCTGCACAGGAATGCCATGCGGCCAACATTGAAGAAATGTGCTTCTCAAATCTGTCATTAACACTGTTTTCCACACGCTTTTTTCATTGCATTGCCATATAATCAATTGGTCATTGATGCGTCACGAATAACGACAATGCGTCGAAAATTAAAGAAATGTAAACATGAATTATGTTATTACTGTCTAAGCATCGCAAAGCTGTATGCGTAAAGGCGTCTGACGTCACAGTGGCTTGCCTGAAACAAAGGAATTAGAGAAACATGTGCTTACAGGGGCGTCGAACCGCCTTCTCCCGCTGATGGAGCAAAGTTGCTACAGTGACAAAGACAAGCTCCGCGCTCATGGGCAATTTATATGAGGCAACTGTGCTGCGATTATCTAAGTAGTCGTCGTGCATGGATAAAATGCAATGTTTCAAACAGATCTGATGAATTCACCTACTTTGAAAAAGTGTGCGTTAGGGAGTTCTTTTGACACAAAGAGAAAATCTACAGTCAAGCGTCAATCAGCAGACAGCCGTGTGTTCTTTAGTCATGAGCCTGTTGTCAAAACGGCAGAAAAAAATGTTCACAAACGAAATATTGTTTCTACACTTAAAATGAACAAAGAAAAAATGAGCAAGCCTGATATAAGTGATGTTCATGACGATGCAAATGTAACGAGATTTCGAACTATTCTGTTGCACACGTTGGGACTCATTTTATTTTTCTACAAAAAATATTTGCCATGACGGGAATCGAACCCGGGCCGCCCTGCGTTACAAGGTAGATGCCTATCCGCTAGACCATTTGGGAAAACTTGATATGTACACTCTAAGATATCTAAGTGTCATTTCGATGAGGTCTGTAGCAGAGGCCATAGAGCACAGCAAACAAATAATCATGTGTTTAAATATCCTTGTCGTTTTGAAAAATTACCATTGTCACCTGCACAGGAATGCCATGCGGCCAACATTGAAGAAATGTGCTTCTCAAATCTGTCATTAACACTGTTTTCCACACGCTTTTTTCATTGCATTGCCATATAATCAATTGGTCATTGATGCGTCACGAATAACGACAATGCGTCGAAAATTAAAGAAATGTAAACATGAATTATGTTATTACTGTCTAAGCATCGCAAAGCTGTATGCGTAAAGGCGTCTGACGTCACAGTGGCTTGCCTGAAACAAAGGAATTAGAGAAACATGTGCTTACAGGGGCGTCGAACCGCCTTCTCCCGCTGATGGAGCAAAGTTGCTACAGTGACAAAGACAAGCTCCGCGCTCATGGGCAATTTATATGAGGCAACTGTGCTGCGATTATCTAAGTAGTCGTCGTGCATGGATAAAATGCAATGTTTCAAACAGATCTGATGAATTCACCTACTTTGAAAAAGTGTGCGTTAGGGAGTTCTTTTGACACAAAGCGAAAATCTACAGTCAAGCGTCAATCAGCAGACAGCCGTGTGTTCTTTAGTCATGAGCCTGTTGTCAAAACGGCAGAAAAAAATGTTCACAAACGAAATATTGTTTCTACACTTAAAATGAACAAAGAAAAAATGAGCAAGCCTGATATAAGTGATGTTCATGACGATGCAAATGTAACGAGATTTCGAACTATTCTGTTGCACACGTTGGGACTCATTTTATTTTTCTACAAAAAATATTTGCCATGACGGGAATCGAACCCGGGCCGCCCTGCGTTACAAGGTAGATGCCTATCCGCTAGACCATTTGGGAAAACTTGATATGTACACTCTAAGATATCTAAGTGTCATTTCGATGAGGTCTGTAGCAGAGGCCATAGAGCACAGCAAACAAATAATCATGTGTTTAAATATCCTTGTCGTTTTGAAAAATTACCATTGTCACCTGCACAGGAATGCCATGCGGCCAACATTGAAGAAATGTGCTTCTCAAATCTGTCATTAACACTGTTTTCCACACGCTTTTTTCATTGCATTGCCATATAATCAATTGGTCATTGATGCGTCACGAATAACGACAATGCGTCGAAAATTAAAGAAATGTAAACATGAATTATGTTATTACTGTCTAAGCATCGCAAAGCTGTATGCGTAAAGGCGTCTGACGTCACAGTGGCTTGCCTGAAACAAAGGAATTAGAGAAACATGTGCTTACAGGGGCGTCGAACCGCCTTCTCCCGCTGATGGAGCAAAGTTGCTACAGTGACAAAGACAAGCTCCGCGCTCATGGGCAATTTATATGAGGCAACTGTGCTGCGAGTATCTAAGTAGTCGTCGTGCATGGATAAAATGCAATGTTTCAAACAGATCTGATGAATTCACCTACTTTGAAAAAGTGTGCGTTAGGAAGTTCTTTTGATACAAAGCGAAAATCTACAGTCAAGCGTCAATCAGCAGACAGCCGTGTGTTCTTTAGTCATGAGCCTGTTGTCAAAACGGCTGAAAAAAATGGTCACAAACGAAATATTGTTTCTACACTTAAAATGAACAAAGAAAAAATGAGCTAGCCTGATATAAGTCATGTTCATGACGATGCAAATGTAACGAGATTTCGAACTGTTCTGTTGCACAAGTTGGGACTCATTTTATTTTTCTACAAAAATCATTTGCCATGACGGGAATCGAACCCGGGCCGCCCTGCGTGACAAGGCAGATTCCTATCCGCTAGACCATTTGGGAAGACTTGATATGTACACCCTAAGATATCTAAGTGTCATTTCGATGAGGTCTGTAGCAGAGGCCATAGAGCACAGCAAACAAATAATCATGTGTTTAAATATCCTTGTCGTTTTGAAAAATTACCATTGTCACCTGCACAGGAATGCCATGCGGCCAACATTGAAGAAATGTGCTTCTCAAATCTGTCATTAACACTGTTTTCCACACGCTTTTTTCAATGCATTGCCATATAATCAATTGGTCATTGATGCATCACGAATAACGACAATGTGTCGAAAATTAAAGAAATGTAAACATGAATTATGTTATTACTGTCTAAGCATCGCAAAGCTGTATGCGTAAAGGCGTCTGACGTCACAGTGGCTTGCCTGAAACAAAGGAATTAGAGAAACATGTGCTTACAGGGGCGTCGAACCGCCTTCTCCCGCTGATGGAGCAAAGTTGCTACAGTGACAAAGACAAGCTCCGCGCTCATGGGCAATTTATATGAGGCAACTGTGCTGCGAGTATCTAAGTAGTCGTCGTGCATGGATAAAATGCAATGTTTCAAACAGATCTGATGAATTCACCTACTTTGAAAAAGTGTGCGTTAGGAAGTTCTTTTGATACAAAGCGAAAATCTACAGTCAAGCGTCAATCAGCAGACAGCCGTGTGTTCTTTAGTCATGAGCCTGTTGTCAAAACGGCTGAAAAAAATGGTCACAAACGAAATATTGTTTCTACACTTAAAATGAACAAAGAAAAAATGAGCTAGCCTGATATAAGTCATGTTCATGACGATGCAAATGTAACGAGATTTCGAACTGTTCTGTTGCACAAGTTGGGACTCATTTTATTTTTCTACAAAAATCATTTGCCATGACGGGAATCGAACCCGGGCCGCCCTGCGTGACAAGGCAGATTCCTATCCGCTAGACCATTTGGGAAGACTTGATATGTACACCCTAAGATATCTAAGTGTCATTTCGATGAGGTCTGTAGCAGAGGCCATAGAGCACAGCAAACAAATAATCATGTGTTTAAATATCCTTGTCGTTTTGAAAAATTACCATTGTCACCTGCACAGGAATGCCATGCGGCCAACATTGAAGAAATGTGCTTCTCAAATCTGTCATTAACACTGTTTTCCACACGCTTTTTTCAATGCATTGCCATATAATCAATTGGTCATTGATGCATCACGAATAACGACAATGTGTCGAAAATTAAAGAAATGTAAACATGAATTATGTTATTACTGTCTAAGCATCGCAAAGCTGTATGCGTAAAGGCGTCTGACGTCACAGTGGCTTGCCTGAAACAAAGGAATTAGAGAAACATGTGCTTACAGGGGCGTCGAACCGCCTTCTCCCGCTGATGGAGCAAAGTTGCTACAGTGACAAAGACAAGCTCCGCGCTCATGGGCAATTTATATGAGGCAACTGTGCTGCGAGTATCTAAGTAGTCGTCGTGCATGGATAAAATGCAATGTTTCAAACAGATCTGATGAATTCACCTACTTTGAAAAAGTTTGCGTTAGGAAGTTCTTTTGACACAAAGCGAAAATCTACAGTCAAGCGTCAATCAGCAGACAGCCGTGTGTTCTTTAGTCATGAGCCTGTTGTCAAAACGGCTGAAAAAAATGGTCACAAACGAAATATTGTTTCTACACTTAAAATGAACAAAGAAAAAATGAACTAGCCCGATATAAGTCATGTTCATGACGATGCAAATGTAACGAGATTTCGAACTGTTCTGTTGCACACGTTGGGACTCATTTTTTTTTTCTACAAAAAACATTTGCCATGACGGGAATCGAACCCGGGCCGCCCTGCGTTACAAGGTAGATGCCTATCCGCTAGACCATTTGGGAAAACTTGATATGTACACCCTAAGATATCTAAGTGTCATTTCGATGAGGTCTGTAGCAGAGGCCATAGAGCACAGCAAACAAATAATCATGTGTTTAAATATCCTTGTCGTTTTGAAAAATTACCATTGTCACCTGCACAGGAATGCCATGCGGCCAACATTGAAGAAATGTGCTTCTCAAATCTGTCATTAACACTGTTTTCCACACGCTTTTTTCAATGCATTGCCATATAATCAATTGGTCATTGATGCATCACGAATAACGACAATGTGTCGAAAATTAAAGAAATGTAAACATGAATTATGTTATTACTGTCTAAGCATCGCAAAGCTGTATGCGTAAAGGCGTCTGACGTCACAGTGGCTTGCCTGAAACAAAGGAATTAGAGAAACATGTGCTTACAGGGGCGTCGAACCGCCTTCTCCCGCTGATGGAGCAAAGTTGCTACAGTGACAAAGACAAGCTCCGCGCTCATGGGCAATTTATATGAGGCAACTGTGCTGCGAGTATCTAAGTAGTCGTCGTGCATGGATAAAATGCAATGTTTCAAACAGATCTGATGAATTCACCTACTTTGAAAAAGTTTGCGTTAGGAAGTTCTTTTGACACAAAGCGAAAATCTACAGTCAAGCGTCAATCAGCAGACAGCCGTGTGTTCTTTAGTCATGAGCCTGTTGTCAAAACGGCTGAAAAAAATGGTCACAAACGAAATATTGTTTCTACACTTAAAATGAACAAAGAAAAAATGAACTAGCCCGATATAAGTCATGTTCATGACGATGCAAATGTAACGAGATTTCGAACTGTTCTGTTGCACACGTTGGGACTCATTTTTTTTTTCTACAAAAAACATTTGCCATGACGGGAATCGAACCCGGGCCGCCCTGCGTTACAAGGTAGATGCCTATCCGCTAGACCATTTGGGAAAACTTGATATGTACACCCTAAGATATCTAAGTGTCATTTCGATGAGGTCTGTAGCAGAGGCCATAGAGCACAGCAAACAAATAATCATGTGTTTAAATATCCTTGTCGTTTTGAAAAATTACCATTGTCACCTGCACAGGAATGCCATGCGGCCAACATTGAAGAAATGTGCTTCTCAAATCTGTCATTAACACTGTTTTCCACACGCTTTTTTCATTGCATTGCCATATAATCAATTGGTCATTGATGCGTCACGAATAACGACAATGCGTCGAAAATTAAAGAAATGTAAACATGAATTATGTTATTACTGTCTAAGCATCGCAAAGCTGTATGCGTAAAGGCGTCTGACGTCACAGTGGCTTGCCTGAAACATAGGAATTAGAGAAACATGTGCTTACAGGGGCGTCGAACCGCCTTCTCCCGCTGATGGAGCAAAGTTGCTACAGTGACAAAGACAAGCTCCGCGCTCATGGGCAATTTATATGGGGCAACTGTGCTGCGAGTATCTAAGCAGTCGTCGTGCATGGATAAAATGCAATGTTTCAAACAGATCTGATGAATTCACCTACTTTGAAAAAGTGTGCGTTAGGAAGTTCTTTTGACACAAAGCGAAAATCTACAGTCAAGCGTCAATCAGCAGACAGCCGTGTGTTCTTTAGTCATGAACCTGTTGTCAAAACGGCAGAAAAAAATGTTCACAAACGAAATATTGTTTCTACACTTAAAATGAACAAAGAAAAAATGAGCTAGCCTGATATAAGTCATGTTCATGACGATGCAAATGTAACGAGATTTCGAACTGTTCTGTTGCACACGTTGGGACTCATTTTATTTTTCTACAAAAAACATTTGCCATGACGGGAATCGAACCCGGGCCACCCTGCGTTACAAGGTAGATGCCTATCCGCTAGACCATTTGGGAAAACTTGATATGTAGACCCTAAGATATCTAAGTGTCATTTCGATGAGGTCTGTAGCAGAGGCCATAGAGCACAGCAAACAAATAATCATGTGTTTAAATATCCTTGTCGTTTTGAAAAGTTACCATTGTCACCTGCACAGGAATGCCATGCGGCCAACATTGAAGAAATGTGCTTCTCAAATCTGTCATTAACACTGTTTTCCACACGCTTTTTTCATTGCATTGCCATATAATCAATTGGTCATTGATGCGTCACGAATAACGACAATGCGTCGAAAATTAAAGAAATGTAAACATGAATTATGTTATTACTGTCTAAGCATCGCAAAGCTGTATGCGTAAAGGCGTCTGACGTCACAGTGGCTTGCCTGAAACATAGGAATTAGAGAAACATGTGCTTACAGGGGCGTCGAACCGCCTTCTCCCGCTGATGGAGCAAAGTTGCTACAGTGACAAAGACAAGCTCCGCGCTCATGGGCAATTTATATGGGGCAACTGTGCTGCGAGTATCTAAGCAGTCGTCGTGCATGGATAAAATGCAATGTTTCAAACAGATCTGATGAATTCACCTACTTTGAAAAAGTGTGCGTTAGGAAGTTCTTTTGACACAAAGCGAAAATCTACAGTCAAGCGTCAATCAGCAGACAGCCGTGTGTTCTTTAGTCATGAACCTGTTGTCAAAACGGCAGAAAAAAATGTTCACAAACGAAATATTGTTTCTACACTTAAAATGAACAAAGAAAAAATGAGCTAGCCTGATATAAGTCATGTTCATGACGATGCAAATGTAACGAGATTTCGAACTGTTCTGTTGCACACGTTGGGACTCATTTTATTTTTCTACAAAAAACATTTGCCATGACGGGAATCGAACCCGGGCCACCCTGCGTTACAAGGTAGATGCCTATCCGCTAGACCATTTGGGAAAACTTGATATGTACACCCTAAGATATCTAAGTGTCATTTCGATGAGGTCTGTAGCAGAGGCCATAGAGCACAGCAAACAAATAATCATGTGTTTAAATATCCTTGTCGTTTTGAAAAATTACCATTGTCACCTGCACAGGAATGCCATGCAGCCAACATTGAAGAAATGTGCTTCTCAAATCTGTCATTAACACTGTTTTCCACACGCTTTTTTCATTGCATTGCCATATAATCAATTGGTCATTGATGCGTCACGAATAACGACAATGCGTCGAAAATTAAAGAAATGTAAACATGAATTATGTTATTACTGTCTAAGCATCGCAAAGCTGTATGCGTAAAGGCGTCTGACGTCACAGTGGCTTGCCTGAAACATAGGAATTAGAGAAACATGTGCTTACAGGGGCGTCGAACCGCCTTCTCCCGCTGATGGAGCAAAGTTGCTACAGTGACAAAGACAAGCTCCGCGCTCATGGGCAATTTATATGGGGCAACTGTGCTGCGAGTATCTAAGCAGTCGTCGTGCATGGATAAAATGCAATGTTTCAAACAGATCTGATGAATTCACCTACTTTGAAAAAGTGTGCGTTAGGAAGTTCTTTTGACACAAAGCGAAAATCTACAGTCAAGCGTCAATCAGCAGACAGCCGTGTGTTCTTTAGTCATGAACCTGTTGTCAAAACGGCAGAAAAAAATGTTCACAAACGAAATATTGTTTCTACACTTAAAATGAACAAAGAAAAAATGAGCTAGCCTGATATAAGTCATGTTCATGACGATGCAAATGTAACGAGATTTCGAACTGTTCTGTTGCACACGTTGGGACTCATTTTATTTTTCTACAAAAAACATTTGCCATGACGGGAATCGAACCCGGGCCACCCTGCGTTACAAGGTAGATGCCTATCCGCTAGACCATTTGGGAAAACTTGATATGTACACCCTAAGATATCTAAGTGTCATTTCGATGAGGTCTGTAGCAGAGGCCATAGAGCACAGCAAACAAATAATCATGTGTTTAAATATCCTTGTCGTTTTGAAAAATTACCATTGTCACCTGCACAGGAATGCCATGCAGCCAACATTGAAGAAATGTGCTTCTCAAATCTGTCATTAACACTGTTTTCCACACGCTTTTTTCATTGCATTGCCATATAATCAATTGGTCATTGATGCGTCACGAATAACGACAATGCGTCGAAAATTAAAGAAATGTAAACATGAATTATGTTATTACTGTCTAAGCATCGCAAAGCTGTATGCGTAAAGGCGTCTGACGTCACAGTGGCTTGCCTGAAACATAGGAATTAGAGAAACATGTGCTTACAGGGGCGTCGAACCGCCTTCTCCCGCTGATGGAGCAAAGTTGCTACAGTGACAAAGACAAGCTCCGCGCTCATGGGCAATTTATATGAGGCAACTGTGCTGCGAGTATCTAAGTAGTCGTCGTGCATGGATAAAATGCAATGTTTCAAACAGATCTGATGAATTCACCTACTTTGAAAAAGTTTGCGTTAGGAAGTTCTTTTGACACAAAGCGAAAATCTACAGTCAAGCGTCAATCAGCAGACAGCCGTGTGTTCTTTAGTCATGAGCCTGTTGTCAAAACGGCTGAAAAAAATGGTCACAAACGAAATATTGTTTCTACACTTAAAATGAACAAAGAAAAAATGAGCTAGCCCGATATAAGTCATGTTCATGACGATGCAAATGTAACGAGATTTCGAACTGTTCTGTTGCACACGTTGGGACTCATTTTATTTTTCTACAAAAAACATTTGCCATGACGGGAATCGAACCCGGGCCGCCCTGCGTTACAAGGTAGATGCCTATCCGCTAGACCATTTGGGAAAACTTGATATGTACACCCTAAGATATCTAAGTGTCATTTCGATGAGGTCTGTAGCAGAGGCCATAGAGCACAGCAAACAAATAATCATGTGTTTAAATATCCTTGTCGTTTTGAAAAATTACCATTGTCACCTGCACAGGAATGCCATGCGGCCAACATTGAAGAAATGTGCTTCTCAAATCTGTCATTAACACTGTTTTCCACACGCTTTTTTCATTGCATTGCCATATAATCAATTGGTCATTGATGCGTCACGAATAACGACAATGCGTCGAAAATTAAAGAAATGTAAACATGAATTATGTTATTACTGTCTAAGCATCGCAAAGCTGTATGCGTAAAGGCATCTGACGTCACAGTGGCTTGCCTGAAACATAGGAATTAGAGAAACATGTGCTTACAGGGGCGTCGAACCGCCTTCTCCCGCTGATGGAGCAAAGTTGCTACAGTGACAAAGACAAGCTCCGCGCTCATGGGCAATTTATATGGGGCAACTGTGCTGCGAGTATCTAAGCAGTCGTCGTGCATGGATAAAATGCAATGTTTCAAACAGATCTGATGAATTCACCTACTTTGAAAAAGTGTGCGTTAGGAAGTTCTTTTGACACAAAGCGAAAATCTACAGTCAAGCGTCAATCAGCAGACAGCCGTGTGTTCTTTAGTCATGAACCTGTTGTCAAAACGGCAGAAAAAAATGTTCACAAACGAAATATTGTTTCTACACTTAAAATGAACAAAGAAAAAATGAGCTAGCCTGATATAAGTCATGTTCATGACGATGCAAATGTAACGAGATTTCGAACTGTTCTGTTGCACACGTTGGGACTCATTTTATTTTTCTACAAAAAACATTTGCCATGACGGGAATCGAACCCGGGCCACCCTGCGTTACAAGGTAGATGCCTATCCGCTAGACCATTTGGGAAAACTTGATATGTACACCCTAAGATATCTAAGTGTCATTTCGATGAGGTCTGTAGCAGAGGCCATAGAGCACAGCAAACAAATAATCATGTGTTTAAATATCCTTGTCGTTTTGAAAAATTACCATTGTCACCTGCACAGGAATGCCATGCGGCCAACATTGAAGAAATGTGCTTCTCAAATCTGTCATTAACACTGTTTTCCACACGCTTTTTTCAATGCATTGCCATATAATCAATTGGTCATTGATGCATCACGAATAACGACAATGCGTCGAAAATTAAAGAAATGTAAACATGAATTATGTTATTACTGTCTAAGCATCGCAAAGCTGTATGCGTAAAGGCGTCTGACGTCACAGTGGCTTGCCTGAAACAAAGGAATTAGAGAAACATGTGCTTACAGGGGCGTCGAACCGCCTTCTCCCGCTGATGGAGCAAAGTTGCTACAGTGACAAAGACAAGCTCCGCGCTCATGGGCAATTTATATGAGGCAACTGTGCTGCGAGTATCTAAGTAGTCGTCGTGCATGGATAAAATGCAATGTTTCAAACAGATCTGATGAATTCACCTACTTTGAAAAAGTTTGCGTTAGGAAGTTCTTTTGACACAAAGCGAAAATCTACAGTCAAGCGTCAATCAGCAGACAGCCGTGTGTTCTTTAGTCATGAGCCTGTTGTCAAAACGGCAGAAAAAAATGGTCACAAACGAAATATTGTTTCTACACTTAAAATGAACAAAGAAAAAATGAGCTAGCCTGATATAAGTCATGTTCATGACGATGCAAATGTAACGAGATTTCGAACTGTTCTGTTGCACACGTTGGGACTCATTTTATTTTTCTACAAAAAATATTTGCCATGACGGGAATCGAACCCGGGCCGCCCTACGTTACAAGGTAGATGCCTATCCGCTAGACCATTTGGGAAAACTTGATATGTACACCCTAAGATATCTAAGTGTCATTTCGATGAGGTCTGTAGCAGAGGCCATAGAGCACAGCAAACAAATAATCATGTGTTTAAATATCCTTGTCGTTTTGAAAAATTACCATTGTCACCTGCACAGGAATGCCATGCGGCCAACATTGAAGAAATGTGCTTCTCAAATCTGTCATTAACACTGTTTTCCACACGCTTTTTTCATTGCATTGCCATATAATCAATTGGTCATTGATGCGTCACGAATAACGACAATGCGTCGAAAATTAAAGAAATGTAAACATGAATTATGTTATTACTGTCTAAGCATCGCAAAGCTGTATGCGTAAAGGCATCTGACGTCACAGTGGCTTGCCTGAAACATAGGAATTAGAGAAACATGTGCTTACAGGGGCGTCGAACCGCCTTCTCCCGCTGATGGAGCAAAGTTGCTACAGTGACAAAGACAAGCTCCGCGCTCATGGGCAATTTATATGGGGCAACTGTGCTGCGAGTATCTAAGCAGTCGTCGTGCATGGATAAAATGCAATGTTTCAAACAGATCTGATGAATTCACCTACTTTGAAAAAGTGTGCGTTAGGAAGTTCTTTTGACACAAAGCGAAAATCTACAGTCAAGCGTCAATCAGCAGACAGCCGTGTGTTCTTTAGTCATGAACCTGTTGTCAAAACGGCAGAAAAAAATGTTCACAAACGAAATATTGTTTCTACACTTAAAATGAACAAAGAAAAAATGAGCTAGCCTGATATAAGTCATGTTCATGACGATGCAAATGTAACGAGATTTCGAACTGTTCTGTTGCACACGTTGGGACTCATTTTATTTTTCTACAAAAAACATTTGCCATGACGGGAATCGAACCCGGGCCACCCTGCGTTACAAGGTAGATGCCTATCCGCTAGACCATTTGGGAAAACTTGATATGTACACCCTAAGATATCTAAGTGTCATTTCGATGAGGTCTGTAGCAGAGGCCATAGAGCACAGCAAACAAATAATCATGTGTTTAAATATCCTTGTCGTTTTGAAAAATTACCATTGTCACCTGCACAGGAATGCCATGCGGCCAACATTGAAGAAATGTGCTTCTCAAATCTGTCATTAACACTGTTTTCCACACGCTTTTTTCAATGCATTGCCATATAATCAATTGGTCATTGATGCATCACGAATAACGACAATGCGTCGAAAATTAAAGAAATGTAAACATGAATTATGTTATTACTGTCTAAGCATCGCAAAGCTGTATGCGTAAAGGCGTCTGACGTCACAGTGGCTTGCCTGAAACAAAGGAATTAGAGAAACATGTGCTTACAGGGGCGTCGAACCGCCTTCTCCCGCTGATGGAGCAAAGTTGCTACAGTGACAAAGACAAGCTCCGCGCTCATGGGCAATTTATATGAGGCAACTGTGCTGCGAGTATCTAAGTAGTCGTCGTGCATGGATAAAATGCAATGTTTCAAACAGATCTGATGAATTCACCTACTTTGAAAAAGTTTGCGTTAGGAAGTTCTTTTGACACAAAGCGAAAATCTACAGTCAAGCGTCAATCAGCAGACAGCCGTGTGTTCTTTAGTCATGAGCCTGTTGTCAAAACGGCAGAAAAAAATGGTCACAAACGAAATATTGTTTCTACACTTAAAATGAACAAAGAAAAAATGAGCTAGCCTGATATAAGTCATGTTCATGACGATGCAAATGTAACGAGATTTCGAACTGTTCTGTTGCACACGTTGGGACTCATTTTATTTTTCTACAAAGAACATTTGCCATGATGGGAATCGAACCCGGGCCACCCTGCGTTACAAGGTAGATGCCTATCCGCTAGACCATTTGGGAAAACTTGATATGTACACCCTAAGATATCTAAGTGGCATTTCGATGAGGTCTGTAGCAGAGGCCATAGAGCACAGCAAACAAATAATCATGTGTTTAAATATCCTTGTCGTTTTGAAAAATTACCATTGTCACCTGCACAGGAATGCCATGCGGCCAACATTGATGAAATGTGCTTCTCAAATCTGTCATTAACACTGTTTTCCATACGCTTTTTTCATTGCATTGCCATAAAATCAATTGGTCATTGATGCGTCACGAATAACGACAATGCGTCGAAAATTAAAGAAATGTAAACATGAATTATGTTATTACTGTCTAAGCATCGCAAAGCTGTATGCGTAAAGGCGTCTGACGTCACAGTGGCTTGCCTGAAACAAAGGAATTAGAGAAACATGTGCTTACAGGGGCGTCGAACCGCCTTCTCCCGCTGATGGAGCAAAGTTGCTACAGTGACAAAGACAAGCTCCGCGCTCATGGGCAATTTATATGAGGCAACTGTGCTGCGAGTATCTAAGTAGTCGTCGTGCATGGATAAAATGCAATGTTTCAAACAGATCTGATGAATTCACCTACTTTGAAAAAGTGTGCGTTAGGAAGTTCTTTTGACACAAAGCGAAAATCTACAGTCAAGCGTCAATCAGCAGACAGCCGTGTGTTCTTTAGTCATGAGCCTGTTGTCAAAACGGCAGAAAAAAATGGTCACAAACGAAATATTGTTTCTACACTTAAAATGAACAAAGAAAAAATGAGCTAGCCTGATATAAGTCATGTTCATGACGATGCAAATGTAACGAGATTTCGAACTGTTCTGTTGCACACGTTGGGACTCATTTTATTTTTCTACAAAAAACATTTGCCATGACGGGAATCGAACCCGGGCCGCCCTGCGTTACAAGGTAGATGCCTATCCGCTAGACCATTTGGGAAAACTTGATATGTACACCCTAAGATATCTAAGTGTCATTTCGATGAGGTCTGTAGCAGAGGCCATAGAGCACAGCAAACAAATAATCATGTGTTTAAATATCCTTGTCGTTTTGAAAAATTACCATTGTCACCTGCACAGGAATGCCATGCGGCCAACATTGAAGAAATGTGCTTCTCAAATCTGTCATTAACACTGTTTTCCACACGCTTTTTTCATTGCATTGCCATATAATCAATTGGTCATTGATGCGTCACGAATAACGACAATGCGTCGAAAATTAAAGAAATGTAAACATGAATTATGTTATTACTGTCTAAGCATCGCAAAGCGGTATGCGTAAAGGCGTCTGACGTCACAGTTGCTTGCCTGAAACAAAGGAATTAGAGAAACATGTGCTTACAGGGGCGTCGAACCGCCTTCTCCCGCTGATAGAGCAAAGTTGCTACAGTGACAAAGACAAGCTCCACGCTCATGGGCAATTTATATGAGGCAACTGTGCTGCGAGTATCTAAGTAGTCGTCGTGCATGGATAAAATGCAATGTTTCAAACAGATCTGATGAATTCACCTACTTTGAAAAAGTGTGCGTTAGGGAGTTCTTTTGACACAAAGCGAAAATCTACAGTCAAGCGTCAATCAGCAGACAGCCGTGTGTTCTTTAGTCATGAGCCTGTTGTCAAAACGGCAGAAAAAAATGTTCACAAACGAAATATTGTTTCTACACTTAAAATGAACAAAGAAAAAATGAGCAAGCCTGATATAAGTCATGTTCATGACGATGCAAATGTAACGAGATTTCGAACTGTTCTGTTGCACACGTTGGGACTCATTTTATTTTTCTACAAAAAATATTTGCCATGACGGGAATCGAACCCGGGCCGCCCTACGTTACAAGGTAGATGCCTATCCGCTAGACCATTTGGGAAAACTTGATATGTACACCCTAAGATATCTAAGTGTCATTTCGATGAGGTCTGTAGCAGAGGCCATAGAGCACAGCAAACAAATAATCATGTGTTTAAATATCCTTGTCGTTTTGAAAAATTACCATTGTCACCTGCACAGGAATGCCATGCGGCCAACATTGAAGAAATGTGCTTCTCAAATCTGTCATTAACACTGTTTTCCACACGCTTTTTTCATTGCATTGCCATATAATCAATTGGTCATTGATGCGTCACGAATAACGACAATGCGTCGAAAATTAAAGAAATGTAAACATGAATTATGTTATTACTGTCTAAGCATCACAAAGCTGTATGCGTAAAGGTGTCTGACGTCACAGTGGCTTGCCTGAAACAAAGGAATTAGAGAAACATGTGCTTACAGGGGCGTCGAACCGCCTTCTCCCGCTGATGGAGCAAAGTTGCTACAGTGACAAAGACAAGCTCCGCGCTCATGGGCAATTTATATGGGGCAACTGTGCTGCGAGTATCTAAGCAGTCGTCGTGCATGGATAAAATGCAATGTTTCAAACAGATCTGATGAATTCACCTACTTTGAAAAAGTGTGCGTTAGGGAGTTCTTTTGACACAAAGCGAAAATCTACAGTCAAGCGTCAATCAGCAGACAGCCGTGTGTTCTTTAGTAATGAGTCTGTTGTCAAAACGGCAGAAAAAAATGTTCACAAACGAAATATTGTTTCTACACTTAAAATGAACAAAGAAAAAATTAGCTAGCCTGATATAAGTCATGTTCATGACGATGCAAATGTAACGAGATTTCGAACTGTTCTGTTGCACACGTTGGGACTCATTTTATTTTTCTACAAAAATCATTTGCCATGACGGGAATCGAACCCGGGCCGCCCTGCGTGACAAGGCAGATTCCTATACGCTAGACCATTTGGGAAGACTTGATATGTACACCCTAAGATATCTAAGTGTCATTTCGATGAGGTCTGTAGCAGAGGCCATAGAGCACAGCAAACAAATAATCATGTGTTTAAATATCCTTGTCGTTTTGAAAAATTACCATTGTCACCTGCACAGGAATGCCATGCGGCCAACATTGAAGAAATGTGCTTCTCAAATCTGTCATTAACACTGTTTTCCACACGCTTTTTTCATTGCATTGCCATATAATCAATTGGTCATTGATGCGTCACGAATAACGACAATGTGTCGAAAATTAAAGAAATGTAAACATGAATTATGTTATTACTGTCTAAGCATCGCAAAGCTGTATGCGTAAAGGCGTCTGACGTCACAGTGGCTTGCCTGAAACAAAGGAATTAGAGAAACATGTGCTTACAGGGGCGTCGAACCGCCTTCTCCCGCTGATGGAGCAAAGTTGCTACAGTGACAAAGACAAGCTCCACGCTCATGGGCAATTTATATGAGGCAACTGTGCTGCGATTATCTAAGTAGTCGTCGTGCATGGATAAAATGCAATGTTTCAAACAGATCTGATGAATTCACCTACTTTGAAAAAGTGTGCGTTAGGGAGTTCTTTTGACACAAAGCGAAAATCTACAGTCAAGCGTCAATCAGCAGACAGCCGTTGTGTTCTTTAGTCATGAGCCTGTTGTCAAAACGGCAGAAAAAAATGTTCTAAAACGAAATATTGTTTCTACACTTAAAATGAACAAAGAAAAAATGAGCAAGCCTGATATAAGTCATGTTCATGACGATGCAAATGTAACGAGATTTCGAACTGTTCTGTTGCACACGTTGGGACTCATTTTATTTTTCTACAAAAAATATTTGCCATGACGGGAATCGAACCCGGGCCGCCCTGCGTTACAAGGTAGATGCCTATCCGCTAGACCATTTGGGAAAACTTGATATGTACACCCTAAGATATCTAAGTGTCATTTCGATGAGGTCTGTAGCAGAGGCCATAGAGCACAGCAAACAAATAATCATGTGTTTAAATATCCTTGTCGTTTTGAAAAATTACCATTGTCACCTGCACAGGAATGCCATGCGGCCAACATTGAAGAAATGTGCTTCTCAAATCTGTCATTAACACTGTTTTCCACACGCTTTTTTCATTGCATTGCCATATAATCAATTGGTCATTGATGCGTCACGAATAACGACAATGCGTCGAAAATTAAAGAAATGTAAACATGAATTATGTTATTACTGTCTAAGCATCGCAAAGCTGTATGCGTAAAGGCGTCTGACGTCACAGTGGCTTGCCTGAAACAAAGGAATTAGAGAAACATGTGCTTACAGGGGCGTCGAACCGCCTTCTCCCGCTGATGGAGCAAAGTTGCTACAGTGACAAAGACAAGCTCCGCGCTCATGGGCAATTTATATGGGGCAACTGTGCTGCGAGTATCTAAGCAGTCGTCGTGCATGGATAAAATGCAATGTTTCAAACAGATCTGATGAATTCACCTACTTTGAAAAAGTGTGCGTTAGGAAGTTCTTTTGACACAAAGCGAAAATCTACAGTCAAGCGTCAATCAGCAGACAGCCGTGTGTTCTTTAGTCATGAGCCTGTTGTCAAAACGGCAGAAAAAAATGTTCACAAACGAAATATTGTTTCTACACTTAAAATGAACAAAGAAAAAATGAGCTAGCCTGATATAAGTCATGTTCATGACGATGCAAATGTAACGAGATTTCGAACTGTTCTGTTGCACACGTTGGGACTCATTTTATTTTTCTACAAAAATCCTTTGCCATGACGGGAATCGAACCCGGGCCGCCCTGCGTTACAAGGCAGATTCCTATCCGCTAGACCATTTGGGAAGACTTGATATGTACAACCTAAGATATCTAAGTGTCATTTCGATGAGGTCTGTAGCAGAGCCATAGAGCACAGCAAACAAATAATCATGTGTTTAAATATCCTTGTCGTTTTGAAAAATTACCATTGTCACCTGCACAGGAATGCCATGCGGCCAACATTGAAGAAATGTGCTTCTCAAATCTGTCATTAACACTGTTTTCCACACGCTTTTTTCATTGCATTGCCATATAATCAATTGGTCATTGATGCGTCACGAATAACGACAATGCGTCGAAAATTAAAGAAATGTAAACATGAATTATGTTATTACTGTCTAAGCATCGCAAAGCTGTATGCGTAAAGGCGTCTGACGTCACAGTGGCTTGCCTGAAACAAAGGAATTAGAGAAACATGTGCTTACAGGGGCGTCGAACCGCCTTCTCCCGCTGATGGAGCAAAGTTGCTACAGTGACAAAGACAAGCTCCGCGCTCATGGGCAATTTATATGAGGCAACTGTGCTGCGAGTATCTAAGTAGTCGTCGTGCATGGATAAAATGCAATGTTTCAAACAGATCTGATGAATTCACCTACTTTGAAAAAGTGTGCGTTAGGGAGTTCTTTTGACACAAAGCGAAAATCTACAGTCAAGCGTCAATCAGCAGACAGCCGTGTGTTCTTTAGTAATGAGCCTGTTGTCAAAACGGCAGAAATTTTTTTTCACAAACGAAATATTGTTTCTACACTTAAAATGAACAAAGAAAAAATTGGCTAGCCTGATATAAGTCATGTTCATGACGATGCAAATGTAACGAGATTTCGAACTGTTCTGTTGCACACGTTGGGACTCATTTTATTTTTCTACAAAAAACATTTGCCATGACGGGAATCGAACCCGGGCCGCCCTGCGTTACAAGGTAGATGCTTATCCGCTAAACCATTTGGGAAGACTTGATATGTACACCCTAAGATATCTAAGTGTCATTTCGATGAGGTCTGTAGCAGAGGCCATAGAGCACAGCAAACAAATAATCATGTGTTTAAATATCCTTGTCGTTTTGAAAAATTACCATTGTCACCTGCACAGGAATGCCATGCGGCCAACATTGAAGAAATGTGCTTCTCAAATCTGTCATTAACACTGTTTTCCACACGCTTTTTTCATTGCATTGCCATATAATCAATTGGTCATTGATGCGTCACGAATAACGACAATGCGTCGAAAATTAAAGAAATGTAAACATGAATTATGTTATTACTGTCTAAGCATCGCAAAGCTGTATGCGTAAAGGCGTCTGACGTCACAGTGGCTTGCCTGAAACAAAGGAATCAGAGAAACATGTGCTTACAGGGGCGTCGAAGCGCCTTCTCCCGCTGATGGAGCAAAGTTGCTACAGTGACAAAGACAAGCTCCGCGCTCATGGACAATGTATATGGGGCAACTGTGCTGCGAGTATCTAAGCAGTCGTCGTGCATGGATAAAATGCAATGTTTCAAACAGATCTGATGAATTCACCTACTTTGAAAAAGTGTGCGTTAGGAAGTTCTTTTGACACAAAGCGAAAATCTACAGTCAAGCGTCAATCAGCAGACAGCCGTGTGTTCTTTAGTCATGAGCCTGTTGTCAAAACGGCAGAAAAAAATGGTCACAAACGAAATATTGTTTCTACACTTAAAATGAACAAAGAAAAAATGAGCTAGCCTGATATAAGTCATGTTCATGACGATGCAAATGTAACGAGATTTCTAACTGTTCTGTTGCACACGTTGGGACTCATTTTATTTTTCTACAAAAAACATTTGCCATGACGGGAATCGAACCCGGGCCACCCTGCGTTACAAGGTAGATGCCTATCCGCTAGACCATTTGGGAAAACTTGATATGTACACCCTAAGATATCTAAGTGTCATTTCGATGAGGTCTGTAGCAGAGGCCATAGAGCACAGCAAACAAATAATCATGTGTTTAAATATCCTTGTCGTTTTGAAAAATTACCATTGTCACCTGCACAGGAATGCCATGCGGCCAACATTGAAGAAATGTGCTTCTCAAATCTGTCATTAACACTGTTTTCCACACGCTTTTTTCATTGCATTGCCATATAATCAATTGGTCATTGATGCGTCACGAATAACGACAATGCGTCGAAAATTAAAGAAATGTAAACATGAATTATGTTATTACTGTCTAAGCATCGCAAAGCTGTATGCGTAAAGGCGTCTGACGTCACAGTGGCTTGCCTGAAACAAAGGAATTAGAGAAACATGTGCTTACAGGGGCGTCGAACCGCCTTCTCCCGCTGATGGAGCAAAGTTGCTACAGTGACAAAGACAAGCTCCGCGCTCATGGGCAATGTATATGGGGCAACTGTGCTGCGAGTATCTAAGCAGTTGTCGTGCATGGATAAAATGCAATGTTTCAAACAGATCTGATGAATTCACCTACTTTGAAAAAGTGTGCGTTAGGAAGTTCTTTTGACACAAAGCGAAAATCTACAGTCAAGCGTCAATCAGCAGACAGCCGTGTGTTCTTTAGTCATGAGCCTGTTGTCAAAACGGCAGAAAAAAATGGTCACAAACGAAATATTGTTTCTACACTTAAAATGAACAAAGAAAAAATGAGCTAGCCTGATATAAGTCATGTTCATGACGATGCAAATGTAACGAGATTTCGAACTGTTCTGTTGCACACGTTGGGACTCATTTTATTTTTCTACAAAAAACATTTGCCATGACGGGAATCGAACCCGGGCCGCCCTGCGTTACAAGGTAGATGCCTATCCGCTAGACCATTTGGGAAAACTTGATATGTACACCCTAAGATATCTAAGTGTCATTTCGATGAGGTCTGTAGCAGAGGCCATAGAGCAAAGCAAACAAATAATCATGTGTTTAAATATCCTTGTCGTTTTGAAAAATTACCATTGTCACCTGCACAGGAATGCCATGCGGCCAACATTGAAGAAATGTGCTTCTCAAATCTGTCATTAACACTGTTTTCCACACGCTTTTTTCATTGCATTGCCATAAAATCAATTGGTCATTGATGCGTCACGAATAACGACAATGCGTCGAAAATTAAAGAAATGTAAACATGAATTATGTTATTACTGTCTAAGCATCGCAAAGCTGTATGCGTAAAGGCGTCTGACGTCACAGTGGCTTGCCTGAAACAAAGGAATTAGAGAAACATGTGCTTACAGGGGCGTCGAACCACCTTCTCCCGCTGATGGAGCAAAGTTGCTACAGTGACAAAGACAAGCTCCGCGCTCATGGGCAATTTATATGAGGCAACTGTGCTGCGATTATCTAAGTAGTCGTCGTGCATGGATAAAATGCAATGTTTCAAACAGATCTGATGAATTCACCTACTTTGAAAAAGTGTGCGTTAGGAAGTTCTTTTGACACAAAGCGAAAATCTACAGTCAAGCGTCAATCAGCAGACAGCCTTGTGTTCTTTAGTAATGAGCCTGTTGTCAAAACGGCAGAAAAAAATGGTCACAAACGAAATATTGTTTCTACATTTAAAATGAACAAAGAAAAAATGAGCAAGCCTGATATAAGTCATGTTCATGACGATGCAAATGTAACGAGATTTCGAACTGTTCTGTTGCACACGTTGGGACTCATTTTATTTTTCTACAAAAATCATTTGCCATGACGGGAATCGAACCCGGGCCGCCCTGCGTTACAAGGCAGATTCCTATCCGCTAGACCATTTGGGAAGACTTGATATGTACACCCTAAGATATCTAAGTGTCATTTCGATGAGGTCTGTAGCAGAGGCCATAGAGCACAGCAAACAAATAATCATGTGTTTAAATATCCTTGTCGTTTTGAAAAATTACCATTGTCACCTGCACAGGAATGCCATGCGGCCAACATTGAAGAAATGTGCTTCTCAAATCTGTCATTAACACTGTTTTCCACACGCTTTTTTCATTGCATTGCCATATAATCAATTGGTCATTGATGCGTCACGAATAACGACAATGCGTCGAAAATTAAAGAAATGTAAACATGAATTATGTTATTACTGTCTAAGCATCGCAAAGCTGTATGCGTAAAGGCGTCTGACGTCACAGTGGCTTGCCTGAAACAAAGGAATTAGAGAAACATGTGCTTACAGGGGCGTCGAACCGCCTTCTCCCGCTGATGGAGCAAAGTTGCTACAGTGACAAAGACAAGCTCCGCGCTCATGGGCAATTTATATGAGGCAACTGTGCTGCGAGTATCTAAGTAGTCGTCGTGCATGGATAAAATGCAATGTTTCAAACAGATCTGATGAATTCACCTACTTTGAAAAAGTGTGCGTTAGGGAGTTCTTTTGACACAAAGCGAAAATCTACAGTCAAGCGTCAATCAGCAGACAGCCGTGTGTTCTTTAGTCATGAGCCTGTCGTCAAAACGGCAGAAAAAAATGGTCACAAACGAAATATTGTTTCTACACTTAAAATGAACAAAGAAAAAATGAGCTAGCCTGATATAAGTCATGTTCATGACGATGCAAATGTAACGAGATTTCGAACTGTTCTGTTGCACACGTTGGGACTCATTTTATTTTTCTACAAAAAACATTTGCCATGACGGGAATCGAACCCGGGCCGCCCTGCGTTACAAGGTAGATGCCTATCCGCTAGACCATTTGGGAAAACTTGATATGTACACCCTAAGATATCTAAGTGTCATTTCGATGAGGTCTGTAGCAGAGGCCATAGAGCACAGCAAACAAATAATCATGTGTTTAAATATCCTTGTCGTTTTGAAAAATTACCATTGTCACCTGCACAGGAATGCCATGCGGCCAACATTGATGAAATGTGCTTCTCAAATCTGTCATTAACACTGTTTTCCACACGCTTTTTTCATTGCATTGCCATAAAATCAATTGGTCATTGATGCGTCACGAATAACGACAATGCGTCGAAAATTAAAGAAATGTAAACATGAATTATGTTATTACTGTCTAAGCATCGCAAAGCTGTATGCGTAAAGGCGTCTGACGTCACAGTGGCTTGCCTGAAACAAAGGAATTAGAGAAACATGTGCTTACAGGGGCGTCGAACCACCTTCTCCCGCTGATGGAGCAAAGTTGCTACAGTGACAAAGACAAGCTCCGCGCTCATGGGCAATTTATATGAGGCAACTGTGCTGCGAGTATCTAAGTAGTCGTCGTGCATGGATAAAATGCAATGTTTCAAACAGATCTGATGAATTCACCTACTTTGAAAAAGTGTGCGTTAGGAAGTTCTTTTGACACAAAGCGAAAATCTACAGTCAAGCGTCAATCAGCAGACAGCCGTGTGTTCTTTAGTCATGAGCCTGTTGTCAAAACGGCAGAAAAAAATGGTCACAAACGAAATATTGTTTCTACATTTAAAATGAACAAAGAAAAAATGAGCAAGCCTGATATAAGTCATGTTCATGACGATGCAAATGTAACGAGATTTCGAACTGTTCTGTTGCACACGTTGGGACTCATTTTATTTTTCTACAAAAAACATTTGCCATGACGGGAATCGAACCCGGGCCGCCCTGCGTTACAAGGCAGATTCCTATCCGCTAGACCATTTGGGAAGACTTGATATGTACACCCTAAGATATCTAAGTGTCATTTCGATGAGGTCTGTAGCAGAGGCCATAGAGCACAGCAAACAAATAATCATGTGTTTAAATATCCTTGTCGTTTTGAAAAATTACCATTGTCACCTGCACAGGAATGCCATGCGGCCAACATTGAAGAAATGTGCTTCTCAAATCTGTCATTAACACTGTTTTCCACACGCTTTTTTCATTGCATTGCCATATAATCAATTGGTCATTGATGCGTCACGAATAACGACAATGCGTCGAAAATTAAAGAAATGTAAACATGAATTATGTTATTACTGTCTAAGCATCGCAAAGCTGTATGCGTAAAGGCGTCTGACGTCACAGTGGCTTGCCTGAAACAAAGGAATTAGAGAAACATGTGCTTACAGGGGCGTCGAACCGCCTTCTCCGCTGATGGAGCAAAGTTGCTACAGTGACAAAGACAAGCTCCGCGCTCATTGGCAATTTATATGGGGCAACTGTGCTGCGAGTATCTAAGCAGTCGTCGTGCATGGATAAAATGCAATGTTTCAAACAGATCTGATGAATTCACCTACTTTGAAAAAGTGTGCGTTAGGAAGTTCTTTTGACACAAAGCGAAAATCTACAGTCAAGCGTCAATCAGCAGACAGCCGTGTGTTCTTTAGTCATGAGCCTGTTGTCAAAACGGCAGAAAAAAATGTTCACAAACGAAATATTGTTTCTACATTTAAAATGAACAAAGAAAAAATTAGCTAGCCTGATATAAGTCATGTTCATGACGATGCAAATGTAACGAGATTTCGAACTGTTCTGTTGCACACGTTGGGACTCATTTTATTTTTCTACAAAAATCCTTTGCCATGACGGGAATCGAACCCGGGCCGCCCTGCGTTACAAGGCAGATTCCTATCCGCTAGACCATTTGGGAAGACTTGATATGTACACCCTAAGATATCTAAGTGTCATTTCGATGAGGTCTGTAGCAGAGGCCATAGAGCACAGCAAACAAATAATCATGTGTTTAAATATCCTTGTCGTTTTGAAAAATTACCATTGTCACCTGCACAGGAATGCCATGCGGCCAACATTGAAGAAATGTGCTTCTCAAATCTGTCATTAACACTGTTTTCCACACGCTTTTTTCATTGCATTGCCATATAATCAATTGGTCATTGATGCGTCACGAATAACGACAATGCGTCGAAAATTAAAGAAATGTAAACATGAATTATGTTATTACTGTCTAAGCATCGCAAAGCTGTATGCGTAAAGGCGTCTGACGTCACAGTGGCTTGCCTGAAACAAAGGAATCAGAGAAACATGTGCTTACAGGGGCGTTGAACCGCCTTCTCCCGCTGATGGAGCAAAGTTGCTACAGTGACAAAGACAAGCTCCGCGCTCATGGGCAATTTATATGAGGCAACTGTGCTGCGAGTATCTAAGTACTCGTCGTGCATGGATAAAATGCAATGTTTCAAACAGATCTGATGAATTCACCTACTTTGAAAAAGTGTGCGTTAGGGAGTTCTTTTGACACAAAGCGAAAATCTACAGTCAAGCGTCAATCAGCAGACAGCCGTGTGTTCTTTAGTAATGAGCCTGTTGTCAAAACGGCAGAAAAAAATGTTCACAAACGAAATATTGTTTCTACACTTAAAATGAACAAAGAAAAAATTGGCTAGCCTGATATAAGTCATATTCATGACAATGCAAATGTAACGAGATTTCGAACTGTTCTGTTGCACACGTCGGGACTCATTTTATTTTTCTACAAAAAACATTTGCCATGACGGGAATCGAACCCAGGCCGCCCTGCGTTACAAGGTAGATGCCTATCCGCTAAACCATTTGGGAAGACTTGATATGTACACCCTAAGATATCTAAGTGTCATTTCGATGAGGTCTGTAGCAGAGGCCATAGAGCACAGCAAACAAATAATCATGTGTTTAAATATCCTTGTCGTTTTGAAAAATTACCATTGTCACCTGCACAGGAATGCCATGCGGCCAACATTGAAGAAATGTGCTTCTCAAATCTGTCATTAACACTGTTTTCCACACGCTTTTTTCATTGCATTGCCATAAAATCAATTGGTCATTGATGCGTCACGAATAACGACAATGCGTCGAAAATTAAAGAAATGTAAACATGAATTATGTTATTACTGTCTAAGCATCGCAAAGCTGTATGCGTAAAGGCGTCTGACGTCACAGTGGCTTGCCTGAAACAAAGGAATTAGAGAAACATGTGCTTACAGGGGCGTCGAACCGCCTTCTCCCGCTGATGGAGCAAAGTTGCTACAGTGACAAAGACAAGCTCCGCGCTCATGGGCAATGTATATGGGGCAACTGTGCTGCGAGTATCTAAGCAGTCGTCGTGCATGGATAAAATGCAATGTTTCAAACAGATCTGATGAATTCACCTACTTTGAAAAAGTGTGCGTTAGAAAGTTCTTTTGACACAAAGCGAAAATCTACAGTCAAGCGTCAATCAGCAGACAGCCGTGTGTTCTTTAGTCATGAGCCTGTTGTCAAAACGGCAGAAAAAAATGGTCACAAACGAAATATTGTTTCTACACTTAAAATGAACAAAGAAAAAATGAGCTAGCCTGATATAAGTCATGTTCATGACGATGCAAATGTAACGAGATTTCGAACTGTTCTGTTGCACACGTTGGGACTCATTTTTTTTTTCTACAAAAAACATTTGCCATGACGGGAATCGAACCCGGGCCGCCCTGCGTTACAAGGTAGATGCCTATCCGCTAGACCATTTGGGAAAACTTGATATGTACACCCTAAGATATCTAAGTGTCATTTCGATGAGGTCTGTAGCAGAGGCCATAGAGCACAGCAAACAAATAATCATGTGTTTAAATATCCTTGTCGTTTTGAAAAATTACCATTGTCACCTGCACAGGAATGCCATGCGGCCAACATTGAAGAAATGTGCTTCTCAAATCTGTCATTAACACTGTTTTCCACACGCTTTTTTCATTGCATTGCCATATAATCAATTGGTCATTGATGCGTCACGAATAACGACAATGCGTCGAAAATTAAAGAAATGTAAACATGAATTATGTTATTACTGTCTAAGCATCGCAAAGCTGTATGCGTAAAGGCGTCTGACGTCACAGTGGCTTGCCTGAAACAAAGGAATCAGAGAAACATGTGCTTACAGGGGCGTCGAAGCGCCTTCTCCCGCTGATGGAGCAAAGTTGCTACAGTGACAAAGACAAGCTCCGCGCTCATGGACAATGTATATGGGGCAACTGTGCTGCGAGTATCTAAGCAGTCGTCGTGCATGGATAAAATGCAATGTTTCAAACAGATCTGATGAATTCACCTACTTTGAAAAAGTGTGCGTTAGGAAGTTCTTTTGACACAAAGCGAAAATCTACAGTCAAGCGTCAATCAGCAGACAGCCGTGTGTTCTTTAGTCATGAGCCTATTGTCAAAACGGCAGAAAAAAATGGTCACAAACGAAATATTGTTTCTACACTTAAAATGAACAAAGAAAAAATGAGCTAGCCTGATATAAGTCATGTTCATGACGATGCAAATGTAACGAGATTTCGAACTGTTCTGTTGCACACGTTGGGACTCATTTTATTTTTCTACAAAAAACATTTGCCATGACGGGAATCGAACCCGGGCCACCCTGCGTTACAAGGTAGATGCCTATCCGCTAGATCATTTGGGAAAACTTGATATGTACACCCTAAGATATCTAAGTGTCATTTCGATGAGGTCTGTAGCAGAGGCCATAGAGCACAGCAAACAAATAATCATGTGTTTAAATATCCTTGTCGTTTTGAAAAATTACCATTGTCACCTGCACAGGAATGCCATGCGGCCAACATTGATGAAATGTGCTTCTCAAATCTGTCATTAACACTGTTTTCCACACGCTTTTTTCATTGCATTGCCATATAATCAATTGGTCATTGATGCGTCACGAATAACGACAATGCGTCGAAAATTAAAGAAATGTAAACATGAATTATGTTATTACTGTCTAAGCATCGCAAAGCTGTATGCGTAAAGGCGTCTGACGTCACAGTGGCTTGCCTGAAACAAAGGAATCAGAGAAACATGTGCTTACAGGGGCGTCGAACCGCCTTCTCCCGCTGATGGAGCAAAGTTGCTACAGTGACAAAGACAAGCTCCGCGCTCATGGGCAATTTATATGAGGCAACTGTGCTGCGAGTATCTAAGTAGTCGTCGTGCATGGATAAAATGCAATGTTTCAAACAGATCTGATGAATTCACCTACTTTGAAAAAGTGTGCGTTAGGGAGTTCTTTTGACACAAAGCGAAAATCTACAGTCAAGCGTCAATCAGCAGACAGCCGTGTGTTCTTTAGTAATGAGCCTGTTGTCAAAACGGCAGAAAAAAATGTTCACAAACGAAATATTGTTTCTACACTTAAAATGAACAAAGAAAAAATTGGCTAGCCTGATATAAGTCATGTTCATGACAATGCAAATGTAACGAGATTTCGAACTGTTCTGTTGCACACGTTGGGACTCATTTTATTTTTCTACAAAAAACATTTGCCATGACGGGAATCGAACCCGGGCCACCCTGCGTTACAAGGTAGATGCCTATCCGCTAGATCATTTGGGAAAACTTGATATGTACACCCTAAGATATCTAAGTGTCATTTCGATGAGGTCTGTAGCAGAGGCCATAGAGCACAGCAAACAAATAATCATGTGTTTAAATATCCTTGTCGTTTTGAAAAATTACCATTGTCACCTGCACAGGAATGCCATGCGGCCAACATTGATGAAATGTGCTTCTCAAATCTGTCATTAACACTGTTTTCCACACGCTTTTTTCATTGCATTGCCATAAAATCAATTGGTCATTGATGCGTCAAGAATAACGACAATGCGTCGAAAATTAAAGAAATGTAAACATGAATTATGTTATTACTGTCTAAGCATCGCAAAGCTGTATGCGTAAAGGCGTCTGACGTCACAGTGGCTTGCCTGAAACAAAGGAATCAGAGAAACATGTGCTTACAGGGGCGTCGAAGCGCCTTCTCCCGCTGATGGAGCAAAGTTGCTACAGTGACAAAGACAAGCTCCGCGCTCATGGGCAATGTATATGGGGCAACTGTGCTGCGAGTATCTAAGCAGTCGTCGTGCATGGATAAAATGCAATGTTTCAAACAGATCTGATGAATTCACCTACTTTGAAAAAGTGTGCGTTAGAAAGTTCTTTTGACACAAAGCGAAAATCTACAGTCAAGCGTCAATCAGCAGACAGCCGTGTGTTCTTTAGTCATGAGCCTGTTGTCAAAACGGCAGAAAAAAATGGTCACAAACGAAATATTGTTTCTACACTTAAAATGAACAAAGAAAAAATGAGCTAGCCTGATATAAGTCATGTTCATGACGATGCAAATGTAACGAGATTTCGAACTGTTCTGTTGCACACGTTGGGACTCATTTTTTTTTTCTACAAAAAACATTTGCCATGACGGGAATCGAACCCGGGCCGCCCTGCGTTACAAGGTAGATGCCTATCCGCTAGACCATTTGGGAAAACTTGATATGTACACCCTAAGATATCTAAGTGTCATTTCGATGAGGTCTGTAGCAGAGGCCATAGAGCACAGCAAACAAATAATCATGTGTTTAAATATCCTTGTCGTTTTGAAAAATTACCATTGTCACCTGCACAGGAATGCCATGCGGCCAACATTGAAGAAATGTGCTTCTCAAATCTGTCATTAACACTGTTTTCCACACGCTTTTTTCATTGCATTGCCATATAATCAATTGGTCATTGATGCGTCACGAATAACGACAATGCGTCGAAAATTAAAGAAATGTAAACATGAATTATGTTATTACTGTCTAAGCATCGCAAAGCTGTATGCGTAAAGGCGTCTGACGTCACAGTGGCTTGCCTGAAACAAAGGAATCAGAGAAACATGTGCTTACAGGGGCGTCGAAGCGCCTTCTCCCGCTGATGGAGCAAAGTTGCTACAGTGACAAAGACAAGCTCCGCGCTCATGGGCAATGTATATGGGGCAACTGTGCTGCGAGTATCTAAGCAGTCGTCGTGCATGGATAAAATGCAATGTTTCAAACAGATCTGATGAATTCACCTACTTTGAAAAAGTGTGCGTTAGGGAGTTCTTTTGACACAAAGCGAAAATCTACAGTCAAGCGTCAATCAGCAGACAGCCGTGTGTTCTTTAGTCATGAGCCTGTTGTCAAAACGGCAGAAAAAAATGGTCACAAACGAAATATTGTTTCTACACTTAAAATGAACAAAGAAAAAATGAGCTAGCCTGATATAAGTCATGTTCATGACGATGCAAATGTAACGAGATTTCGAACTGTTCTGTTGCACACGTTGGGACTCATTTTATTTTTCTACAAAAAACATTTGCCATGACGGGAATCGAACCCGGGCCGCCCTGCGTTACAAGGTAGATGCCTATCCGCTAGACCATTTGGGAAAACTTGATATGTACACCCTAAGATATCTAAGTGTGATTTCGATGAGGTCTGTAGCAGAGGCCATAGAGCACAGCAAACAAATAATCATGTGTTTAAATATCCTTGTCGTTTTGAAAAATTACCATTGTCACCTGCACAGGAATGCCATGCGGCCAACATTGAAGAAATGTGCTTCTCAAATCTGTCATTAACACTGTTTTCCACACGCTTTTTTCATTGCATTGCCATATAATCAATTGGTCATTGATGCGTCACGAATAACGACAATGCGTCGAAAATTAAAGAAATGTAAACATGAATTATGTTATTACTGTCTAAGCATCGCAAAGCTGTATGCGTAAAGGCGTCTGACGTCACAGTGGCTTGCCTGATACAAAGGAATCAGAGAAACATGTGCTTACAGGGGCGTCGAAGCGCCTTCTCCCGCTGATGGAGCAAAGTTGCTACAGTGACAAAGACAAGCTCCGCGCTCATGGGCAATGTATATGGGGCAACTGTGCTGCGAGTATCTAAGCAGTCATCGTGCATGGATAAAATGCAATGTTTCAAACAGATCTGATGAATTCACCTACTTTGAAAAAGTGTGCGTTAGAAAGTTCTTTTGACACAAAGCGAAAATCTACAGTCAAGCGTCAATCAGCAGACAGCCGTGTGTTCTTTAGTCATGAGCCTGTTGTCAAAACGGCAGAAAAAAATGGTCACAAACGAAATATTGTTTCTACACTTAAAATGAACAAAGAAAAAATGAGCTAGCCTGATATAAGTCATGTTCATGACGATGCAAATGTAACGAGATTTCGAACTGTTCTGTTGCACACGTTGGGACTCATTTTATTTTTCTACAAAAAACATTTGCCATGACGGGAATCGAACCCGGGCCGCCCTGCGTTACAAGGTAGATGCCTATCCGCTAGACCATTTGGGAAAACTTGATATGTACACCCTAAGATATCTAAGTGTGATTTCGATGAGGTCTGTAGCAGAGGCCATAGAGCACAGCAAACAAATAATCATGTGTTTAAATATCCTTGTCGTTTTGAAAAATTACCATTGTCACCTGCACAGGAATGCCATGCGGCCAACATTGAAGAAATGTGCTTCTCAAATCTGTCATTAACACTGTTTTCCACACGCTTTTTTCATTGCATTGCCATATAATCAATTGGTCATTGATGCGTCACGAATAACGACAATGCGTCGAAAATTAAAGAAATGTAAACATGAATTATGTTATTACTGTCTAAGCATCGCAAAGCTGTATGCGTAAAGGCGTCTGACGTCACAGTGGCTTGCCTGAAACAAAGGAATCAGAGAAACATGTGCTTACAGGGGCGTCGAAGCGCCTTCTCCCGCTGATGGAGCAAAGTTGCTACAGTGACAAAGACAAGCTCCGCGCTCATGGGCAATGTATATGGGGCAACTGTGCTGCGAGTATCTAAGCAGTCGTCGTGCATGGATAAAATGCAATGTTTCAAACAGATCTGATGAATTCACCTACTTTGAAAAAGTGTGCGTTAGAAAGTTCTTTTGACACAAAGCGAAAATCTACAGTCAAGCGTCAATCAGCAGACAGCCGTGTGTTCTTTAGTCATGAGCCTGTTGTCAAAACGGCAGAAAAAAATGGTCACAAACGAAATATTGTTTCTACACTTAAAATGAACAAAGAAAAAATGAGCTAGCCTGATATAAGTCATGTTCATGACGATGCAAATGTAACGAGATTTCGAACTGTTCTGTTGCACACGTTGGGACTCATTTTATTTTTCTACAAAAAACATTTGCCATGACGGGAATCGAACCCGGGCCGCCCTGCGTTACAAGGTAGATGCCTATCCGCTAGACCATTTGGGAAAACTTGATATGTACACCCTAAGATATCTAAGTGTCATTTCGATGAGGTCTGTAGCAGAGGCCATAGAGCACAGCAAACAAATAATCATGTGTTTAAATATCCTTGTCGTTTTGAAAAATTACCATTGTCACCTGCACAGGAATGCCATGCGGCCAACATTGAAGAAATGTGCTTCTCAAATCTGTCATTAACACTGTTTTCCACACGCTTTTTTCATTGCATTGCCATATAATCAATTGGTCATTGATGCGTCACGAATAACGACAATGCGTCGAAAATTAAAGAAATGTAAACATGAATTATGTTATTACTGTCTAAGCATCGCAAAGCTGTATGCGTAAAGGCGTCTGACGTCACAGTGGCTTGCCTGAAACAAAGGAATCAGAGAAACATGTGCTTACAGGGGCGTCGAAGCGCCTTCTCCCGCTGATGGAGCAAAGTTGCTACAGTGACAAAGACAAGCTCCGCGCTCATGGGCAATGTATATGGGGCAACTGTGCTGCGAGTATCTAAGCAGTCGTCGTGCATGGATAAAATGCAATGTTTCAAACAGATCTGATGAATTCACCTACTTAGAAAAAGTGTGCGTTAGGAAGTTCTTTTGACACAAAGCGAAAATCTACAGTCAAGCGTCAATCAGCAGACAGCCGTGTGTTCTTTAGTCATGAGCCTGTTGTCAAAACGGCAGAAAAAAATGGTCACAAACGAAATATTGTTTCTACACTTAAAATGAACAAAGAAAAAATGAGCTAGCTTGATATAAGTCATGTTCATGACGATGCAAATGTAACGAGATTTCGAACTGTTCTGTTGCACACGTTGGGACTCATTTTATTTTTCTACAAAAAACATTTGCCATGACGGGAATCGAACCCAGGCCACCCTGCGTTACAAGGTAGATGCCTATCCGCTAGACCATTTGGGAAAACTTGATATGTACATCATAAGATATCTAAGTGTCATTTCGATGAGGTCTGTAGCAGAGGCCATAGAGCACAGCAAATAAATAATCATGTGTTTAAATATCCTTGTCGTTTTGAAAAATTACCATTGTCACCTGCACAGGAATGCCATGCGGCCAACATTGAAGAAATGTGCTTCTCAAATCTGTCATTAACACTGTTTTCCACACGCTTTTTTCATTGCATTGCCATATAATCAATTGGTCATTGATGCGTCACGAATAACGACAATGCGTCGAAAATTAAAGAAATGTAAACATGAATTATGTTATTACTGTCTAAGCATCGCAAAGCTGTATGCGTAAAGGCGTCTGACGTCACAGTGGCTTGCCTGAAACAAAGGAATCAGAGAAACATGTGCTTACAGGGGCGTCGAAGCGCCTTCTCCCGCTGATGGAGCAAAGTTGCTACAGTGACAAAGACAAGCTCCGCGCTCATGGGCAATGTATATGGGGCAACTGTGCTGCGAGTATCTAAGCAGTCGTCGTGCATGGATAAAATGCAATGTTTCAAACAGATCTGATGAATTCACCTACTTTGAAAAAGTGTGCGTTAGGAAGTTCTTTTGACACAAAGCGAAAATCTACAGTCAAGCGTCAATCAGCAGACAGCCGTGTGTTCTTTAGTCATGAGCCTGTTGTCAAAACGGCAGAAAAAAATGGTCACAAACGAAATATTGTTTCTACACTTAAAATGAACAAAGAAAAAATGAGCTAGCCTGATATAAGTCATGTTCATGACGATGCAAATGTAACGAGATTTCGAACTGTTCTGTTGCACACGTTGGGACTCATTTTATTTTTCTACAAAAAACATTTGCCATGACGGGAATCGAACCCGGGCCGCCCTGCGTTACAAGGTAGATGCCTATCCGCTAGACCATTTGGGAAAACTTGATATGTACACCCTAAGATATCTAAGTGTCATTTCGATGAGGTCTGTAGCAGAGGCCATAGAGCACAGCAAACAAATAATCATGTGTTTAAATATCCTTGTCGTTTTGAAAAATTACCATTGTCACCTGCACAGGAATGCCATGCGGCCAACATTGAAGAAATGTGCTTCTCAAATCTGTCATTAACACTGTTTTCCACACGCTTTTTTCATTGCATTGCCATATAATCAATTGGTCATTGATGCGTCACGAATAACGACAATGCGTCGAAAATTAAAGAAATGTAAACATGAATTATGTTATTACTGTCTAAGCATCGCAAAGCTGTATGCGTAAAGGCGTCTGACGTCACAGTGGCTTGCCTGAAACAAAGGAATCAGAGAAACATGTGCTTACAGGGGCGTCGAAGCGCCTTCTCCCGCTGATGGAGCAAAGTTGCTACAGTGACAAAGACAAGCTCCGCGCTCATGGGCAATGTATATGGGGCAACTGTGCTGCGAGTATCTAAGCAGTCGTCGTGCATGGATAAAATGCAATGTTTCAAACAGATCTGATGAATTCACCTACTTTGAAAAAGTGTGCGTTAGGAAGTTCTTTTGACACAAAGCGAAAATCTACAGTCAAGCGTCAATCAGCAGACAGCCGTGTGTTCTTTAGTCATGAGCCTGTTGTCAAAACGGCAGAAAAAAATGGTCACAAACGAAATATTGTTTCTAC
This sequence comes from Argentina silus, assembly GCF_951799395.1. NCBI lineage: Eukaryota > Metazoa > Chordata > Actinopteri > Argentiniformes > Argentinidae > Argentina > Argentina silus. Next base: position 39,055,912 of record NC_139655.1, on the reverse strand, counting down.
ACTTAAAATGAACAAAGAAAAAATGAGCTAGCCTGATATAAGTCATGTTCATGACGATGCAAATGTAACGAGATTTCGAACTGTTCTGTTGCACACGTTGGGACTCATTTTATTTTTCTACAAAAAACATTTGCCATGACGGGAATCGAACCCGGGCCGCCCTGCGTTACAAGGTAGATGCCTATCCGCTAGACCATTTGGGAAAACTTGATATGTACACCCTAAGATATCTAAGTGTCATTTCGATGAGGTCTGTAGCAGAGGCCATAGAGCACAGCAAACAAATAATCATGTGTTTAAATATCCTTGTCGTTTTGAAAAATTACCATTGTCACCTGCACAGGAATGCCATGCGGCCAACATTGAAGAAATGTGCTTCTCAAATCTGTCATTAACACTGTTTTCCACACGCTTTTTTCATTGCATTGCCATATAATCAATTGGTCATTGATGCGTCACGAATAACGACAATGCGTCGAAAATTAAAGAAATGTAAACATGAATTATGTTATTACTGTCTAAGCATCGCAAAGCTGTATGCGTAAAGGCGTCTGACGTCACAGTGGCTTGCCTGAAACAAAGGAATCAGAGAAACATGTGCTTACAGGGGCGTCGAAGCGCCTTCTCCCGCTGATGGAGCAAAGTTGCTACAGTGACAAAGACAAGCTCCGCGCTCATGGGCAATGTATATGGGGCAACTGTGCTGCGAGTATCTAAGCAGTCGTCGTGCATGGATAAAATGCAATGTTTCAAACAGATCTGATGAATTCACCTACTTTGAAAAAGTGTGCGTTAGGAAGTTCTTTTGACACAAAGCGAAAATCTACAGTCAAGCGTCAATCAGCAGACAGCCGTGTGTTCTTTAGTCATGAGCCTGTTGTCAAAACGGCAGAAAAAAATGGTCACAAACGAAATATTGTTTCTACACTTAAAATGAACAAAGAAAAAATGAGCTAGCCTGATATAAGTCATGTTCATGACGATGCAAATGTAACGAGATTTCGAACTGTTCTGTTGCACACGTTGGGACTCATTTTATTTTTCTACAAAAAACATTTGCCATGACGGGAATCGAACCCGGGCCGCCCTGCGTTACAAGGTAGATGCCTATCCGCTAGACCATTTGGGAAAACTTGATATGTACACCCTAAGATATCTAAGTGTCATTTCGATGAGGTCTGTAGCAGAGGCCATAGAGCACAGCAAACAAATAATCATGTGTTTAAATATCCTTGTCGTTTTGAAAAATTACCATTGTCACCTGCACAGGAATGCCATGCGGCCAACATTGAAGAAATGTGCTTCTCAAATCTGTCATTAACACTGTTTTCCACACGCTTTTTTCATTGCATTGCCATATAATCAATTGGTCATTGATGCGTCACGAATAACGACAATGCGTCGAAAATTAAAGAAATGTAAACATGAATTATGTTATTACTGTCTAAGCATCGCAAAGCTGTATGCGTAAAGGCGTCTGACGTCACAGTGGCTTGCCTGAAACAAAGGAATCAGAGAAACATGTGCTTACAGGGGCGTCGAAGCGCCTTCTCCCGCTGATGGAGCAAAGTTGCTACAGTGACAAAGACAAGCTCCGCGCTCATGGGCAATGTATATGGGGCAACTGTGCTGCGAGTATCTAAGCAGTCGTCGTGCATGGATAAAATGCAATGTTTCAAACAGATCTGATGAATTCACCTACTTTGAAAAAGTGTGCGTTAGGAAGTTCTTTTGACACAAAGCGAAAATCTACAGTCAAGCGTCAATCAGCAGACAGCCGTGTGTTCTTTAGTCATGAGCCTGTTGTCAAAACGGCAGAAAAAAATGGTCACAAACGAAATATTGTTTCTACACTTAAAATGAACAAAGAAAAAATGAGCTAGCCTGATATAAGTCATGTTCATGACGATGCAAATGTAACGAGATTTCGAACTGTTCTGTTGCACACGTTGGGACTCATTTTATTTTTCTACAAAAAACATTTGCCATGACGGGAATCGAACCCGGGCCGCCCTGCGTTACAAGGTAGATGCCTATCCGCTAGACCATTTGGGAAAACTTGATATGTACACCCTAAGATATCTAAGTGTCATTTCGATGAGGTCTGTAGCAGAGGCCATAGAGCACAGCAAACAAATAATCATGTGTTTAAATATCCTTGTCGTTTTGAAAAATTACCATTGTCACCTGCACAGGAATGCCATGCGGCCAACATTGAAGAAATGTGCTTCTCAAATCTGTCATTAACACTGTTTTCCACACGCTTTTTTCATTGCATTGCCATATAATCAATTGGTCATTGATGCGTCACGAATAACGACAATGCGTCGAAAATTAAAGAAATGTAAACATGAATTATGTTATTACTGTCTAAGCATCGCAAAGCTGTATGCGTAAAGGCGTCTGACGTCACAGTGGCTTGCCTGAAACAAAGGAATCAGAGAAACATGTGCTTACAGGGGCGTCGAAGCGCCTTCTCCCGCTGATGGAGCAAAGTTGCTACAGTGACAAAGACAAGCTCCGCGCTCATGGGCAATGTATATGGGGCAACTGTGCTGCGAGTATCTAAGCAGTCGTCGTGCATGGATAAAATGCAATGTTTCAAACAGATCTGATGAATTCACCTACTTTGAAAAAGTGTGCGTTAGGAAGTTCTTTTGACACAAAGCGAAAATCTACAGTCAAGCGTCAATCAGCAGACAGCCGTGTGTTCTTTAGTCATGAGCCTGTTGTCAAAACGGCAGAAAAAAATGGTCACAAACGAAATATTGTTTCTACACTTAAAATGAACAAAGAAAAAATGAGCTAGCCTGATATAAGTCATGTTCATGACGATGCAAATGTAACGAGATTTCGAACTGTTCTGTTGCACACGTTGGGACTCATTTTATTTTTCTACAAAAAACATTTGCCATGACGGGAATCGAACCCGGGCCGCCCTGCGTTACAAGGTAGATGCCTATCCGCTAGACCATTTGGGAAAACTTGATATGTACACCCTAAGATATCTAAGTGTCATTTCGATGAGGTCTGTAGCAGAGGCCATAGAGCACAGCAAACAAATAATCATGTGTTTAAATATCCTTGTCGTTTTGAAAAATTACCATTGTCACCTGCACAGGAATGCCATGCGGCCAACATTGAAGAAATGTGCTTCTCAAATCTGTCATTAACACTGTTTTCCACACGCTTTTTTCATTGCATTGCCATATAATCAATTGGTCATTGATGCGTCACGAATAACGACAATGCGTCGAAAATTAAAGAAATGTAAACATGAATTATGTTATTACTGTCTAAGCATCGCAAAGCTGTATGCGTAAAGGCGTCTGACGTCACAGTGGCTTGCCTGAAACAAAGGAATCAGAGAAACATGTGCTTACAGGGGCGTCGAAGCGCCTTCTCCCGCTGATGGAGCAAAGTTGCTACAGTGACAAAGACAAGCTCCGCGCTCATGGGCAATGTATATGGGGCAACTGTGCTGCGAGTATCTAAGCAGTCGTCGTGCATGGATAAAATGCAATGTTTCAAACAGATCTGATGAATTCACCTACTTTGAAAAAGTGTGCGTTAGGAAGTTCTTTTGACACAAAGCGAAAATCTACAGTCAAGCGTCAATCAGCAGACAGCCGTGTGTTCTTTAGTCATGAGCCTGTTGTCAAAACGGCAGAAAAAAATGGTCACAAACGAAATATTGTTTCTACACTTAAAATGAACAAAGAAAAAATGAGCTAGCCTGATATAAGTCATGTTCATGACGATGCAAATGTAACGAGATTTCGAACTGTTCTGTTGCACACGTTGGGACTCATTTTATTTTTCTACAAAAAACATTTGCCATGACGGGAATCGAACCCGGGCCGCCCTGCGTTACAAGGTAGATGCCTATCCGCTAGACCATTTGGGAAAACTTGATATGTACACCCTAAGATATCTAAGTGTCATTTCGATGAGGTCTGTAGCAGAGGCCATAGAGCACAGCAAACAAATAATCATGTGTTTAAATATCCTTGTCGTTTTGAAAAATTACCATTGTCACCTGCACAGGAATGCCATGCGGCCAACATTGAAGAAATGTGCTTCTCAAATCTGTCATTAACACTGTTTTCCACACGCTTTTTTCATTGCATTGCCATATAATCAATTGGTCATTGATGCGTCACGAATAACGACAATGCGTCGAAAATTAAAGAAATGTAAACATGAATTATGTTATTACTGTCTAAGCATCGCAAAGCTGTATGCGTAAAGGCGTCTGACGTCACAGTGGCTTGCCTGAAACAAAGGAATCAGAGAAACATGTGCTTACAGGGGCGTCGAAGCGCCTTCTCCCGCTGATGGAGCAAAGTTGCTACAGTGACAAAGACAAGCTCCGCGCTCATGGGCAATGTATATGGGGCAACTGTGCTGCGAGTATCTAAGCAGTCGTCGTGCATGGATAAAATGCAATGTTTCAAACAGATCTGATGAATTCACCTACTTTGAAAAAGTGTGCGTTAGGAAGTTCTTTTGACACAAAGCGAAAATCTACAGTCAAGCGTCAATCAGCAGACAGCCGTGTGTTCTTTAGTCATGAGCCTGTTGTCAAAACGGCAGAAAAAAATGGTCACAAACGAAATATTGTTTCTACACTTAAAATGAACAAAGAAAAAATGAGCTAGCCTGATATAAGTCATGTTCATGACGATGCAAATGTAACGAGATTTCGAACTGTTCTGTTGCACACGTTGGGACTCATTTTATTTTTCTACAAAAAACATTTGCCATGACGGGAATCGAACCCGGGCCGCCCTGCGTTACAAGGTAGATGCCTATCCGCTAGACCATTTGGGAAAACTTGATATGTACACCCTAAGATATCTAAGTGTCATTTCGATGAGGTCTGTAGCAGAGGCCATAGAGCACAGCAAACAAATAATCATGTGTTTAAATATCCTTGTCGTTTTGAAAAATTACCATTGTCACCTGCACAGGAATGCCATGCGGCCAACATTGAAGAAATGTGCTTCTCAAATCTGTCATTAACACTGTTTTCCACACGCTTTTTTCATTGCATTGCCATATAATCAATTGGTCATTGATGCGTCACGAATAACGACAATGCGTCGAAAATTAAAGAAATGTAAACATGAATTATGTTATTACTGTCTAAGCATCGCAAAGCTGTATGCGTAAAGGCGTCTGACGTCACAGTGGCTTGCCTGAAACAAAGGAATCAGAGAAACATGTGCTTACAGGGGCGTCGAAGCGCCTTCTCCCGCTGATGGAGCAAAGTTGCTACAGTGACAAAGACAAGCTCCGCGCTCATGGGCAATGTATATGGGGCAACTGTGCTGCGAGTATCTAAGCAGTCGTCGTGCATGGATAAAATGCAATGTTTCAAACAGATCTGATGAATTCACCTACTTTGAAAAAGTGTGCGTTAGGAAGTTCTTTTGACACAAAGCGAAAATCTACAGTCAAGCGTCAATCAGCAGACAGCCGTGTGTTCTTTAGTCATGAGCCTGTTGTCAAAACGGCAGAAAAAAATGGTCACAAACGAAATATTGTTTCTACACTTAAAATGAACAAAGAAAAAATGAGCTAGCCTGATATAAGTCATGTTCATGACGATGCAAATGTAACGAGATTTCGAACTGTTCTGTTGCACACGTTGGGACTCATTTTATTTTTCTACAAAAAACATTTGCCATGACGGGAATCGAACCCGGGCCGCCCTGCGTTACAAGGTAGATGCCTATCCGCTAGACCATTTGGGAAAACTTGATATGTACACCCTAAGATATCTAAGTGTCATTTCGATGAGGTCTGTAGCAGAGGCCATAGAGCACAGCAAACAAATAATCATGTGTTTAAATATCCTTGTCGTTTTGAAAAATTACCATTGTCACCTGCACAGGAATGCCATGCGGCCAACATTGAAGAAATGTGCTTCTCAAATCTGTCATTAACACTGTTTTCCACACGCTTTTTTCATTGCATTGCCATATAATCAATTGGTCATTGATGCGTCACGAATAACGACAATGCGTCGAAAATTAAAGAAATGTAAACATGAATTATGTTATTACTGTCTAAGCATCGCAAAGCTGTATGCGTAAAGGCGTCTGACGTCACAGTGGCTTGCCTGAAACAAAGGAATCAGAGAAACATGTGCTTACAGGGGCGTCGAAGCGCCTTCTCCCGCTGATGGAGCAAAGTTGCTACAGTGACAAAGACAAGCTCCGCGCTCATGGGCAATTTATATGAGGCAACTGTGCTGCGAGTATCTAAGTAGTCGTCGTGCATGGATAAAATGCAATGTTTCAAACAGATCTGATGAATTCACCTACTTTGAAAAAGTGTGCGTTAGGGAGTTCTTTTGACACAAAGCGAAAATCTACAGTCAAGAGTCAATCAGCAGACAGCCGTGTGTTCTATAGTAATGAGCCTGTTGTCAAAACGGCAGAAAAAAATTTTCACAAACGAAATATTGTTTCTACACTTAAAATGAACAAAGAAAAAATTAGCTAGCCTGATATAAGTCATGTTCATGACGATGCAAATGTAACGAGATTTCGAACTGTTCTGTTGCACACGTTGGGACTCATTTTAATTTTCTACAAAAATCATTTGCCATGACGGGAATCGAACCCGGGCCGCCCTGCGTGACAAGGCAGAATCCTATCCGCTAGACCATTTGGGAAGACTTGATATGTACACCCTAAGATATCTAAGTGTCATTTCGATGAGGTCTGTAGCAGAGGCCATAGAGCACAGCAAACAAATAATCATGTGTTTAAATATCCTTGTCGTTTTGAAAAATTACCATTGTCACCTGCACAGGAATGCCATGCGGCCAACATTGAAGAAATGTGCTTCTCAAATCTGTCATTAACACTGTTTTCCACACGCTTTTTTCATTGCATTGCCATATAATCAATTGGTCATTGATGCGTCACGAATAACGACAATGCGTCGAAAATTAAAGAAATGTAAACATGAATTATGTTATTACTGTCTAAGCATCGCAAAGCTGTATGCGTAAAGGCGTCTGACGTCACAGTGGCTTGCCTGAAACAAAGGAATCAGAGAAACATGTGCTTACAGGGGCGTCGAAGCGCCTTCTCCCGCTGATGGAGCAAAGTTGCTACAGTGACAAAGACAAGCTCCGCGCTCATGGGCAATGTATATGGGGCAACTGTGCTGCGAGTATCTAAGCAGTCGTCGTGCATGGATAAAATGCAATGTTTCAAACAGATCTGATGAATTCACCTACTTTGAAAAAGTGTGCGTTAGGAAGTTCTTTTGACACAAAGCGAAAATCTACAGTCAAGCGTCAATCAGCAGACAGCCGTGTGTTCTTTAGTCATGAGCCTGTTGTCAAAACGGCAGAAAAAAATGGTCACAAACGAAATATTGTTTCTACACTTAAAATGAACAAAGAAAAAATGAGCTAGCCTGATATAAGTCATGTTCATGACGATGCAAATGTAACGAGATTTCGAACTGTTCTGTTGCACACGTTGGGACTCATTTTATTTTTCTACAAAAAACATTTGCCATGACGGGAATCGAACCCGGGCCGCCCTGCGTTACAAGGTAGATGCCTATCCGCTAGACCATTTGGGAAAACTTGATATGTACACCCTAAGATATCTAAGTGTCATTTCGATGAGGTCTGTAGCAGAGGCCATAGAGCACAGCAAACAAATAATCATGTGTTTAAATATCCTTGTCGTTTTGAAAAATTACCATTGTCACCTGCACAGGAATGCCATGCGGCCAACATTGAAGAAATGTGCTTCTCAAATCTGTCATTAACACTGTTTTCCACACGCTTTTTTCATTGCATTGCCATATAATCAATTGGTCATTGATGCGTCACGAATAACGACAATGCGTCGAAAATTAAAGAAATGTAAACATGAATTATGTTATTACTGTCTAAGCATCGCAAAGCTGTATGCGTAAAGGCGTCTGACGTCACAGTGGCTTGCCTGAAACAAAGGAATCAGAGAAACATGTGCTTACAGGGGCGTCGAAGCGCCTTCTCCCGCTGATGGAGCAAAGTTGCTACAGTGACAAAGACAAGCTCCGCGCTCATGGGCAATTTATATGAGGCAACTGTGCTGCGAGTATCTAAGTAGTCGTCGTGCATGGATAAAATGCAATGTTTCAAACAGATCTGATGAATTCACCTACTTTGAAAAAGTGTGCGTTAGGGAGTTCTTTTGACACAAAGCGAAAATCTACAGTCAAGAGTCAATCAGCAGACAGCCGTGTGTTCTATAGTAATGAGCCTGTTGTCAAAACGGCAGAAAAAAATGTTCACAAACGAAATATTGTTTCTACACTTAAAATGAACAAAGAAAAAATTAGCTAGCCTGATATAAGTCATGTTCATGACGATGCAAATGTAACGAGATTTCGAACTGTTCTGTTGCACACGTTGGGACTCATTTTAATTTTCTACAAAAATCATTTGCCATGACGGGAATCGAACCCGGGCCGCCCTGCGTGACAAGGCAGAATCCTATCCGCTAGACCATTTGGGAAGACTTGATATGTACACCCTAAGATATCTAAGTGTCATTTCGATGAGGTCTGTAGCAGAGGCCATAGAGCACAGCAAACAAATAATCATGTGTTTAAATATCCTTGTCGTTTTGAAAAATTACCATTGTCACCTGCACAGGAATGCCATGCGGCCAACATTGAAGAAATGTGCTTCTCAAATCTGTCATTAACACTGTTTTCCACACGCTTTTTTCATTGCATTGCCATATAATCAATTGGTCATTGATGCGTCACGAATAACGACAATGCGTCGAAAATTAAAGAAATGTAAACATGAATTATGTTATTACTGTCTAAGCATCGCAAAGCTGTATGCGTAAAGGCGTCTGACGTCACAGTGGCTTGCCTGAAACAAAGGAATTAGAGAAACATGTGCTTACAGGGGCGTCGAACCGCCTTCTCCCGCTGATGGAGCAAAGTTGCTACAGTGACAAAGACAAGCTCCGCGCTCATGGGCAATTTATATGAGGCAACTGTGCTGCGAGTATCTAAGTAGTCGTCGTGCATGGATAAAATGCAATGTTTCAAACAGATCTGATGAATTCACATACTTTGAAAAAGTGTGCGTTAGGGAGTTCTTTTGACACGAAGCGAAAATCTACAGTCAAGCGTCAATCAGCAGACAGCCGTGTGTTCTTTAGTCATGAGCCTGTTGTCAAAACGGCAGAAAAAAATGTTCACAAACGAAATATTGTTTCTACACTTAAAATGAACAAAGAAAAAATGAGCTAGCCTGATATAAGTCATGTTCATGACGATGCAAATGTAACGAGATTTCGAACTGTTCTGTTGCACACGTTGGGACTCATTTTATTTTTCTACAAAAATCCTTTGCCATGACGGGAATCGAACCCGGGCCGCCCTGCGTTACAAGGCAGATTCCTATCCGCTAGACCATTTGGGAAGACTTGATATGTACACCCTAAGATATCTAAGTGTCATTTCGATGAGGTCTGTAGCAGAGGCCATAGAGCACAGCAAACAAATAATCATGTGTTTAAATATCCTTGTCGTTTTGAAAAATTACCATTGTCACCTGCACAGGAATGCCATGCGGCCAACATTGAAGAAATGTGCTTCTCAAATCTGTCATTAACACTGTTTTCCACACGCTTTTTTCATTGCATTGCCATATAATCAATTGGTCATTGATGCGTCACGAATAACGACAATGCGTCGAAAATTAAAGAAATGTAAACATGAATTATGTTATTACTGTCTAAGCATCGCAAAGCTGTATGCGTGAAGGCGTCTGACGTCACAGTGGCTTGCCTGAAACAAAGGAATTAGAGAAACATGTGCTTACAGGGGCGTCGAACCGCCTTCTCCCGCTGATGGAGCAAAGTTGCTACAGTGACAAAGACAAGCTCCGCGCTCATGGGCAATTTATATGGGGCAACTGTGCTGCGAGTATCTAAGCAGTCGTCGTGCATGGATAAAATGCAATGTTTCAAACAGATCTGATGAATTCACCTACTTTGAAAAAGTGTGCGTTAGGAAGTTCTTTTGACACAAAGCGAAAATCTACAGTCAAGCGTCAATCAGCAGACAGCCGTGTGTTCTTTAGTAATGAGCCTGTTGTCAAAACGGCAGAAAAAAATGTTCACAAACGAAATATTGTTTCTACACTTAAAATGAACAAAGAAAAAATTGGCTAGCCTGATATAAGTCATGTTCATGACGATGCAAATGTAACGAGATTTCGAACTGTTCTGTTGCACACGTTGGGACTCATTTTATTTTTCTACAAAAAACATTTGCCATGACGGGAATCGAACCCGGGCCGCCCTGCGTTACAAGGTAGATGCCTATCCGCTAAACCATTTGGGAAGACTTGATATGTACACCCTAAGATATCTAAGTGTCATTTCGATGAGGTCTGTAGCAGAGGCCATAGAGCACAGCAAACAAATAATCATGTGTTTAAATATCCTTGTCGTTTTGAAAAATTACCATTGTCACCTGCACAGGAATGCCATGCGGCCAACATTGAAGAAATGTGCTTCTCAAATCTGTCATTAACACTGTTTTCCACACGCTTTTTTCATTGCATTGCCATATAATCAATTGGTCATTGATGCGTCACGAATAACGACAATGCGTCGAAAATTAAAGAAATGTAAACATGAATTATGTTATTACTGTCTAAGCATCGCAAAGCTGTATGCGTAAAGGCGTCTGACGTCACAGTGGCTTGCCTGAAACAAAGGAATTAGAGAAACATGTGCTTACAGGGGCGTCGAACCGCCTTCTCCCGCTGATGGAGCAAAGTTGCTACAGTGACAAAGACAAGCTCCGCGCTCATGGGCAATTTATATGAGGCAACTGTGCTGCGAGTATCTAAGTAGTCGTCGTGCATGGATAAAATGCAATGTTTCAAACAGATCTGATGAATTCACATACTTTGAAAAAGTGTGCGTTAGGGAGTTCTTTTGACACGAAGCGAAAATCTACAGTCAAGCGTCAATCAGCAGACAGCCGTGTGTTCTTTAGTCATGAGCCTGTTGTCAAAACGGCAGAAAAAAATGTTCACAAACGAAATATTGTTTCTACACTTAAAATGAACAAAGAAAAAATGAGCTAGCCTGATATAAGTCATGTTCATGACGATGCAAATGTAACGAGATTTCGAACTGTTCTGTTGCACACGTTGGGACTCATTTTATTTTTCTACAAAAATCCTTTGCCATGACGGGAATCGAACCCGGGCCGCCCTGCGTTACAAGGCAGATTCCTATCCGCTAGACCATTTGGGAAGACTTGATATGTACACCCTAAGATATCTAAGTGTCATTTCGATGAGGTCTGTAGCAGAGGCCATAGAGCACAGCAAACAAATAATCATGTGTTTAAATATCCTTGTCGTTTTGAAAAATTACCATTGTCACCTGCACAGGAATGCCATGCGGCCAACATTGAAGAAATGTGCTTCTCAAATCTGTCATTAACACTGTTTTCCACACGCTTTTTTCATTGCATTGCCATATAATCAATTGGTCATTGATGCGTCACGAATAACGACAATGCGTCGAAAATTAAAGAAATGTAAACATGAATTATGTTATTACTGTCTAAGCATCGCAAAGCTGTATGCGTGAAGGCGTCTGACGTCACAGTGGCTTGCCTGAAACAAAGGAATTAGAGAAACATGTGCTTACAGGGGCGTCGAACCGCCTTCTCCCGCTGATGGAGCAAAGTTGCTACAGTGACAAAGACAAGCTCCGCGCTCATGGGCAATTTATATGGGGCAACTGTGCTGCGAGTATCTAAGTAGTCGTCGTGCATGGATAAAATGCAATGTTTCAAACAGATCTGATGAATTCACCTACTTTGAAAAAGTGTGCGTTAGGGAGTTCTTTTGACACAAAGCGAAAATCTACAGTCAAGAGTCAATCAGCAGACAGCCGTGTGTTCTATAGTAATGAGCCTGTTGTCAAAACGGCAGAAAAAAATGTTCACAAACGAAATATTGTTTCTACACTTAAAATGAACAAAGAAAAAATGAGCTAGCCTGATATAAGTCATGTTCATGACGATGCAAATGTAACGAGATTTCGAACTGTTCTGTTGCACACGTTGGGACTCATTTTATTTTTCTACAAAAATCCTTTGCCATGACGGGAATCGAACCCGGGCCGCCCTGCGTTACAAGGCAGATTCCTATCCGCTAGACCATTTGGGAAGACTTGATATGTACACCCTAAGATATCTAAGTGTCATTTCGATGAGGTCTGTAGCAGAGGCCATAGAGCACAGCAAACAAATAATCATGTGTTTAAATATCCTTGTCGTTTTGAAAAATTACCATTGTCACCTGCACAGGAATGCCATGCGGCCAACATTGAAGAAATGTGCTTCTCAAATCTGTCATTAACACTGTTTTCCACACGCTTTTTTCATTGCATTGCCATATAATCAATTGGTCATTGATGCGTCACGAATAACGACAATGCGTCGAAAATTAAAGAAATGTAAACATGAATTATGTTATTACTGTCTAAGCATCGCAAAGCTGTATGCGTAAAGGCGTCTGACGTCACAGTGGCTTGCCTGAAACAAAGGAATTAGAGAAACATGTGCTTACAGTGGCGTCGAACCGCCTTCTCCCGCTGATGGAGCAAAGTTGCTACAGTGACAAAGACAAGCTCCGCGCTCATGGGCAATTTATATGGGGCAACTGTGCTGCGAGTATCTAAGCAGTCGTCGTGCATGGATAAAATGCAATGTTTCAAACAGATCTGATGAATTCACCTACTTTGAAAAAGTGTGCGTTAGGAAGTTCTTTTGACACAAAGCGAAAATCTACAGTCAAGCGTCAATCAGCAGACAGCCGTGTGTTCTTTAGTCATGAGCCTGTTGTCAAAACGGCAGAAAAAAATGTTCACAAACGAAATATTGTTTCTACACTTAAAATGAACAAAGAAAAAATGAGCTAGCCTGATATAAGTCATGTTCATGACGATGCAAATGTAACGAGATTTCGAACTGTTCTGTTGCACACGTTGGGACTCATTTTATTTTTCTACAAAAATCCTTTGCCATGACGGGGATCGAACCCGGGCCGCCCTGCGTTACAAGGCAGATTCCTATCCGCTAGACCATTTGGGAAGACTTGATATGTACACCCTAAGATATCTAAGTGTCATTTCGATGAGGTCTGTAGCAGAGGCCATAGAGCACAGCAAACAAATAATCATGTGTTTAAATATCCTTGTCGTTTTGAAAAATTACCATTGTCACCTGCACAGGAATGCCATGCGGCCAACATTGAAGAAATGTGCTTCTCAAATCTGTCATTAACACTGTTTTCCACACGCTTTTTTCATTGCATTGCCATATAATCAATTGGTCATTGATGCGTCACGAATAACGACAATGCGTCGAAAATTAAAGAAATGTAAACATGAATTATGTTATTACTGTCTAAGCATCGCAAAGCTGTATGCGTGAAGGCGTCTGACGTCACAGTGGCTTGCCTGAAACAAAGGAATTAGAGAAACATGTGCTTACAGGGGCGTCGAACCGCCTTCTCCCGCTGATGGAGCAAAGTTGCTACAGTGACAAAGACAAGCTCCGCGCTCATGGGCAATTTATATGGGGCAACTGTGCTGCGAGTATCTAAGCAGTCGTCGTGCATGGATAAAATGCAATGTTTCAAACAGATCTGATGAATTCACCTACTTTGAAAAAGTGTGCGTTAGGAAGTTCTTTTGACACAAAGCGAAAATCTACAGTCAAGCGTCAATCAGCAGACAGCCGTGTGTTCTTTAGTAATGAGCCTGTTGTCAAAACGGCAGAAAAAAATGTTCACAAACGAAATATTGTTTCTACACTTAAAATGAACAAAGAAAAAATTGGCTAGCCTGATATAAGTCATGTTCATGACGATGCAAATGTAACGAGATTTCGAACTGTTCTGTTGCACACGTTGGGACTCATTTTATTTTTCTACAAAAAACATTTGCCATGACGGGAATCGAACCCGGGCCGCCCTGCGTTACAAGGTAGATGCCTATCCGCTAAACCATTTGGGAAGACTTGATATGTACACCCTAAGATATCTAAGTGTCATTTCGATGAGGTCTGTAGCAGAGGCCATAGAGCACAGCAAACAAATAATCATGTGTTTAAATATCCTTGTCGTTTTGAAAAATTACCATTGTCACCTGCACAGGAATGCCATGCGGCCAACATTGAAGAAATGTGCTTCTCAAATCTGTCATTAACACTGTTTTCCACACGCTTTTTTCATTGCATTGCCATATAATCAATTGGTCATTGATGCGTCACGAATAACGACAATGCGTCGAAAATTAAAGAAATGTAAACATGAATTATGTTATTACTGTCTAAGCATCGCAAAGCTGTATGCGTAAAGGCGTCTGACGTCACAGTGGCTTGCCTGAAACAAAGGAATTAGAGAAACATGTGCTTACAGGGGCGTCGAACCGCCTTCTCCCGCTGATGGAGCAAAGTTGCTACAGTGACAAAGACAAGCTCCGCGCTCATGGGCAATTTATATGAGGCAACTGTGCTGCGAGTATCTAAGTAGTCGTCGTGCATGGATAAAATGCAATGTTTCAAACAGATCTGATGAATTCACCTACTTTGAAAAAGTGTGAGTTAGGAAGTTCTTTTGACACAAAGCGAAAATCTACAGTCAAGCGTCAATCAGCAGACAGCCGTGTGTTCTTTAGTCATGAGCCTGTTGTCAAAACGGCAGAAAAAAATGGTCACAAACGAAATATTGTTTCTACACTTAAAATGAACAAAGAAAAAATGAGCTAGCCTGATATAAGTCATGTTCATGACGATGCAAATGTAACGAGATTTCGAACTGTTCTGTTGCACACGTTGGGACTCATTTTATTTTTCTACAAAAAACATTTGCCATGACGGGAATCGAACCCGGGCCGCCCTGCGTTACAAGGTAGATGCCTATCCGCTAGACCATTTGGGAAAACTTGATATGTACACCCTAAGATATCTAAGTGTGATTTCGATGAGGTCTGTAGCAGAGGCCATAGAGCACAGCAAACAAATAATCATGTGTTTAAATATCCTTGTCGTTTTGAAAAATTACCATTGTCACCTGCACAGGAATGCCATGCGGCCAACATTGAAGAAATGTGCTTCTCAAATCTGTCATTAACACTGTTTTCCACACGCTTTTTTCATTGCATTGCCATATAATCAATTGGTCATTGATGCGTCACGAATAACGACAATGCGTCGAAAATTAAAGAAATGTAAACATGAATTATGTTATTACTGTCTAAGCATCGCAAAGCTGTATGCGTAAAGGCGTCTGACGTCACAGTGGCTTGCCTGAAACAAAGGAATTAGAGAAACATGTGCTTACAGGGGCGTCGAACCGCCTTCTCCCGCTGATGGAGCAAAGTTGCTACAGTGACAAAGACAAGCTCCGCGCTCATGGGCAATTTATATGAGGCAACTGTGCTGCGAGTATCTAAGTAGTCGTCGTGCATGGATAAAATGCAATGTTTCAAACAGATCTGATGAATTCACCTACTTTGAAAAAGTGTGCGTTAGGAAGTTCTTTTGACACAAAGCGAAAATCTACAGTCAAGCGTCAATCAGCAGACAGCCGTGTGTTCTTTAGTCATGAGCCTGTTGTCAAAACGGCAGAAAAAAATGGTCACAAACGAAATATTGTTTCTACACTTAAAATGAACAAAGAAAAAATGAGCTAGCCTGATATAAGTCATGTTCATGACGATGCAAATGTAACGAGATTTCGAACTGTTCTGTTGCACACGTTGGGACTCATTTTATTTTTCTACAAAAAACATTTGCCATGACGGGAATCGAACCCGGTCCGCCCTGCGTTACAAGGTAGATGCCTATCCGCTAGACCATTTGGGAAAACTTGATATGTACACCCTAAGATATCTAAGTGTCATTTCGATGAGGTCTGTAGCAGAGGCCATAGAGCACAGCAAACAAATAATCATGTGTTTAAATATCCTTGTCGTTTTGAAAAATTACCATTGTCACCTGCACAGGAATGCCATGCGGCCAACATTGAAGAAATGTGCTTCTCAAATCTGTCATTAACACTGTTTTCCACACGCTTTTTTCATTGCATTGCCATATAATCAATTGGTCATTGATGCGTCACGAATAACGACAATGCGTCGAAAATTAAAGAAATGTAAACATGAATTATGTTATTACTGTCTAAGCATCGCAAAGCTGTATGCGTAAAGGCGTCTGACGTCACAGTGGCTTGCCTGAAACAAAGGAATCAGAGAAACATGTGCTTACAGGGGCGTCGAAGCGCCTTCTCCCGCTGATGGAGCAAAGTTGCTACAGTGACAAAGACAAGCTCTGCGCTCATGGGCAATGTATATGGGGCAACTGTGCTGCGAGTATCTAAGCAGTCGTCGTGCATGGATAAAATGCAATGTTTCAAACAGATCTGATGAATTCACCTACTTTGAAAAAGTGTGCGTTAGGAAGTTCTTTTGACACAAAGCGAAAATCTACAGTCAAGCGTCAATCAGCAGACAGCCGTGTGTTCTTTAGTCATGAGCCTGTTGTCAAAACGGCAGAAAAAAATGGTCACAAACGAAATATTGTTTCTACACTTAAAATGAACAAAGAAAAAATGAGCTAGCCTGATATAAGTCATGTTCATGACGATGCAAATGTAACGAGATTTCGAACTGTTCTGTTGCACACGTTGGGACTCATTTTATTTTTCTACAAAAAACATTTGCCATGACGGGAATCGAACCCGGGCCGCCCTGCGTTACAAGGTAGATGCCTATCCGCTAGACCATTTGGGAAAACTTGATATGTACACCCTAAGATATCTAAGTGTGATTTCGATGAGGTCTGTAGCAGAGGCCATAGAGCACAGCAAACAAATAATCATGTGTTTAAATATCCTTGTCGTTTTGAAAAATTACCATTGTCACCTGCACAGGAATGCCATGCGGCCAACATTGAAGAAATGTGCTTCTCAAATCTGTCATTAACACTGTTTTCCACACGCTTTTTTCATTGCATTGCCATATAATCAATTGGTCATTGATGCGTCACGAATAACGACAATGCGTCGAAAATTAAAGAAATGTAAACATGAATTATGTTATTACTGTCTAAGCATCGCAAAGCTGTATGCGTAAAGGCGTCTGACGTCACAGTGGCTTGCCTGAAACAAAGGAATTAGAGAAACATGTGCTTACAGGGGCGTCGAACCGCCTTCTCCCGCTGATGGAGCAAAGTTGCTACAGTGACAAAGACAAGCTCCGCGCTCATGGGCAATTTATATGAGGCAACTGTGCTGCGACTATCTAAGTAGTCGTCGTGCATGGATAAAATGCAATGTTTCAAACAGATCTGATGAATTCACCTACTTTGAAAAAGTGTGCGTTAGGAAGTTCTTTTGACACAAAGCGAAAATCTACAGTCAAGCGTCAATCAGCAGACAGCCGTGTGTTCTTTAGTCATGAGCCTGTTGTCAAAACGGCAGAAAAAAATGGTCACAAACGAAATATTGTTTCTACACTTAAAATGAACAAAGAAAAAATGAGCTAGCCTGATATAAGTCATGTTCATGACGATGCAAATGTAACGAGATTTCGAACTGTTCTGTTGCACACGTTGGGACTCATTTTATTTTTCTACAAAAAACATTTGCCATGACGGGAATCGAACCCGGGCCGCCCTGCGTTACAAGGTAGATGCCTATCCGCTAGACCATTTGGGAAAACTTGATATGTACACCCTAAGATATCTAAGTGTGATTTCGATGAGGTCTGTAGCAGAGGCCATAGAGCACAGCAAACAAATAATCATGTGTTTAAATATCCTTGTCGTTTTGAAAAATTACCATTGTCACCTGCACAGGAATGCCATGCGGCCAACATTGAAGAAATGTGCTTCTCAAATCTGTCATTAACACTGTTTTCCACACGCTTTTTTCATTGCATTGCCATATAATCAATTGGTCATTGATGCGTCACGAATAACGACAATGCGTCGAAAATTAAAGAAATGTAAACATGAATTATGTTATTACTGTCTAAGCATCGCAAAGCTGTATGCGTAAAGGCGTCTGACGTCACAGTGGCTTGCCTGAAACAAAGGAATCAGAGAAACATGTGCTTACAGGGGCGTCGAAGCGCCTTCTCCCGCTGATGGAGCAAAGTTGCTACAGTGACAAAGACAAGCTCTGCGCTCATGGGCAATGTATATGGGGCAACTGTGCTGCGAGTATCTAAGCAGTCGTCGTGCATGGATAAAATGCAATGTTTCAAACAGATCTGATGAATTCACCTACTTTGAAAAAGTGTGCGTTAGGAAGTTCTTTTGACACAAAGCGAAAATCTACAGTCAAGCGTCAATCAGCAGACAGCCGTGTGTTCTTTAGTCATGAGCCTGTTGTCAAAACGGCAGAAAAAAATGGTCACAAACGAAATATTGTTTCTACACTTAAAATGAACAAAGAAAAAATGAGCTAGCCTGATATAAGTCATGTTCATGACGATGCAAATGTAACGAGATTTCGAACTGTTCTGTTGCACACGTTGGGACTCATTTTATTTTTCTACAAAAAACATTTGCCATGACGGGAATCGAACCCGGGCCGCCCTGCGTTACAAGGTAGATGCCTATCCGCTAAACCATTTGGGAAGACTTGATATGTACACCCTAAGATATCTAAGTGTCATTTCGATGAGGTCTGTAGCAGAGGCCATAGAGCACAGCAAACAAATAATCATGTGTTTAAATATCCTTGTCGTTTTGAAAAATTACCATTGTCACCTGCACAGGAATGCCATGCGGCCAACATTGAAGAAATGTGCTTCTCAAATCTGTCATTAACACTGTTTTCCACACGCTTTTTTCATTGCATTGCCATATAATCAATTGGTCATTGATGCGTCACGAATAACGACAATGCGTCGAAAATTAAAGAAATGTAAACATGAATTATGTTATTACTGTCTAAGCATCGCAAAGCTGTATGCGTAAAGGCGTCTGACGTCACAGTGGCTTGCCTGAAACAAAGGAATCAGAGAAACATGTGCTTACAGGGGCGTCGAAGCGCCTTCTCCCGCTGATGGAGCAAAGTTGCTACAGTGACAAAGACAAGCTCCGCGCTCATGGGCAATGTATATGGGGCAACTGTGCTGCGAGTATCTAAGCAGTCGTCGTGCATGGATAAAATGCAATGTTTCAAACAGATCTGATGAATTCACCTACTTTGAAAAAGTGTGCGTTAGGAAGTTCTTTTGACACAAAGCGAAAATCTACAGTCAAGCGTCAATCAGCAGACAGCCGTGTGTTCTTTAGTCATGAGCCTGTTGTCAAAACGGCAGAAAAAAATGGTCACAAACGAAATATTGTTTCTACACTTAAAATGAACAAAGAAAAAATGAGCTAGCCTGATATAAGTCATGTTCATGACGATGCAAATGTAACGAGATTTCGAACTGTTCTGTTGCACACGTTGGGACTCATTTTATTTTTCTACAAAAAACATTTGCCATGACGGGAATCGAACCCGGGCCGCCCTGCGTTACAAGGGAGATGCCTATCCGCTAGACCATTTGGGAAAACTTGATATGTACACCCTAAGATATCTAAGTGTGATTTCGATGAGGTCTGTAGCAGAGGCCATAGAGCACAGCAAACAAATAATCATGTGTTTAAATATCCTTGTCGTTTTGAAAAATTACCATTGTCACCTGCACAGGAATGCCATGCGGCCAACATTGAAGAAATGTGCTTCTCAAATCTGTCATTAACACTGTTTTCCACACGCTTTTTTCATTGCATTGCCATATAATCAATTGGTCATTGATGCGTCACGAATAACGACAATGCGTCGAAAATTAAAGAAATGTAAACATGAATTATGTTATTACTGTCTAAGCATCGCAAAGCTGTATGCGTAAAGGCGTCTGACGTCACAGTGGCTTGCCTGAAACAAAGGAATTAGAGAAACATGTGCTTACAGGGGCGTCGAACCGCCTTCTCCCGCTGATGGAGCAAAGTTGCTACAGTGACAAAGACAAGCTCCGCGCTCATGGGCAATTTATATGAGGCAACTGTGCTGCGAGTATCTAAGTAGTCGTCGTGCATGGATAAAATGCAATGTTTCAAACAGATCTGATGAATTCACCTACTTTGAAAAAGTGTGCGTTAGGAAGTTCTTTTGACACAAAGCGAAAATCTACAGTCAAGCGTCAATCAGCAGACAGCCGTGTGTTCTTTAGTCATGAGCCTGTTGTCAAAACGGCAGAAAAAAATGGTCACAAACGAAATATTGTTTCTACACTTAAAATGAACAAAGAAAAAATGAGCTAGCCTGATATAAGTCATGTTCATGACGATGCAAATGTAACGAGATTTCGAACTGTTCTGTTGCACACGTTGGGACTCATTTTATTTTTCTACAAAAAACATTTGCCATGACGGGAATCGAACCCGGGCCGCCCTGCGTTACAAGGTAGATGCCTATCCGCTAGACCATTTGGGAAAACTTGATATGTACACCCTAAGATATCTAAGTGTGATTTCGATGAGGTCTGTAGCAGAGGCCATAGAGCACAGCAAACAAATAATCATGTGTTTAAATATCCTTGTCGTTTTGAAAAATTACCATTGTCACCTGCACAGGAATGCCATGCGGCCAACATTGAAGAAATGTGCTTCTCAAATCTGTCATTAACACTGTTTTCCACACGCTTTTTTCATTGCATTGCCATATAATCAATTGGTCATTGATGCGTCACGAATAACGACAATGCGTCGAAAATTAAAGAAATGTAAACATGAATTATGTTATTACTGTCTAAGCATCGCAAAGCTGTATGCGTAAAGGCGTCTGACGTCACAGTGGCTTGCCTGAAACAAAGGAATTAGAGAAACATGTGCTTACAGGGGCGTCGAACCGCCTTCTCCCGCTGATGGAGCAAAGTTGCTACAGTGACAAAGACAAGCTCCGCGCTCATGGGCAATTTATATGAGGCAACTGTGCTGCGAGTATCTAAGTAGTCGTCGTGCATGGATAAAATGCAATGTTTCAAACAGATCTGATGAATTCACCTACTTTGAAAAAGTGTGCGTTAGGAAGTTCTTTTGACACAAAGCGAAAATCTACAGTCAAGCGTCAATCAGCAGACAGCCGTGTGTTCTTTAGTCATGAGCCTGTTGTCAAAACGGCAGAAAAAAATGGTCACAAACGAAATATTGTTTCTACACTTAAAATGAACAAAGAAAAAATGAGCTAGCCTGATATAAGTCATGTTCATGACGATGCAAATGTAACGAGATTTCGAACTGTTCTGTTGCACACGTTGGGACTCATTTTATTTTTCTACAAAAAACATTTGCCATGACGGGAATCGAACCCGGGCCGCCCTGCGTTACAAGGTAGATGCCTATCCGCTAGACCATTTGGGAAAACTTGATATGTACACCCTAAGATATCTAAGTGTGATTTCGATGAGGTCTGTAGCAGAGGCCATAGAGCACAGCAAACAAATAATCATGTGTTTAAATATCCTTGTCGTTTTGAAAAATTACCATTGTCACCTGCACAGGAATGCCATGCGGCCAACATTGAAGAAATGTGCTTCTCAAATCTGTCATTAACACTGTTTTCCACACGCTTTTTTCATTGCATTGCCATATAATCAATTGGTCATTGATGCGTCACGAATAACGACAATGCGTCGAAAATTAAAGAAATGTAAACATGAATTATGTTATTACTGTCTAAGCATCGCAAAGCTGTATGCGTAAAGGCGTCTGACGTCACAGTGGCTTGCCTGAAACAAAGGAATTAGAGAAACATGTGCTTACAGGGGCGTCGAACCGCCTTCTCCCGCTGATGGAGCAAAGTTGCTACAGTGAGAAAGACAAGCTCCGCGCTCATGGGCAATTTATATGAGGCAACTGTGCTGCGAGTATCTAAGTAGTCGTCGTGCATGGATAAAATGCAATGTTTCAAACAGATCTGATGAATTCACCTACTTTGAAAAAGTGTGCGTTAGGAAGTTCTTTTGACACAAAGCGAAAATCTACAGTCAAGCGTCAATCAGCAGACAGCCGTGTGTTCTTTAGTCATGAGCCTGTTGTCAAAACGGCAGAAAAAAATGGTCACAAACGAAATATTGTTTCTACACTTAAAATGAACAAAGAAAAAATGAGCTAGCCTGATATAAGTCATGTTCATGACGATGCTAATGTAACGAGATTTCGAACTGTTCTGTTGCACACGTTGGGACTCATTTTATTTTTCTACAAAAAACATTTGCCATGACAGGAATCGAACCCGGGCCGCCCTGCGTTACAAGGTAGATGCCTATCCGCTAGACCATTTGGGAAAACTTGATATGTACACCCTAAGATATCTAAGTGTGATTTCGATGAGGTCTGTAGCAGAGGCCATAGAGCACAGCAAACAAATAATCATGTGTTTAAATATCCTTGTCGTTTTGAAAAATTACCATTGTCACCTGCACAGGAATGCCATGCGGCCAACATTGAAGAAATGTGCTTCTCAAATCTGTCATTAACACTGTTTTCCACACGCTTTTTTCATTGCATTGCCATATAATCAATTGGTCATTGATGCGTCACGAATAACGACAATGCGTCGAAAATTAAAGAAATGTAAACATGAATTATGTTATTACTGTCTAAGCATCGCAAAGCTGTATGCGTAAAGGCGTCTGACGTCACAGTGGCTTGCCTGAAACAAAGGAATTAGAGAAACATGTGCTTACAGGGGCGTCGAACCGCCTTCTCCCGCTGATGGAGCAAAGTTGCTACAGTGACAAAGACAAGCTCCGCGCTCATGGGCAATTTATATGAGGCAACTGTGCTGCGAGTATCTAAGTAGTCGTCGTGCATGGATAAAATGCAATGTTTCAAACAGATCTGATGAATTCACCTACTTTGAAAAAGTGTGCGTTAGGAAGTTCTTTTGACACAAAGCGAAAATCTACAGTCAAGCGTCAATCAGCAGACAGCCGTGTGTTCTTTAGTCATGAGCCTGTTGTCAAAACGGCAGAAAAAAATGGTCACAAACGAAATATTGTTTCTACACTTAAAATGAACAAAGAAAAAATGAGCTAGCCTGATATAAGTCATGTTCATGACGATGCAAATGTAACGAGATTTCGAACTGTTCTGTTGCACACGTTGGGACTCATTTTATTTTTCTACAAAAAACATTTGCCATGACGGGAATCGAACCCGGGCCGCCCTGCGTTACAAGGTAGATGCCTATCCGCTAAACCATTTGGGAAGACTTGATATGTACACCCTAAGATATCTAAGTGTCATTTCGATGAGGTCTGTAGCAGAGGCCATAGAGCACAGCAAACAAATAATCATGTGTTTAAATATCCTTGTCGTTTTGAAAAATTACCATTGTCACCTGCACAGGAATGCCATGCGGCCAACATTGAAGAAATGTGCTTCTCAAATCTGTCATTAACACTGTTTTCCACACGCTTTTTTCATTGCATTGCCATATAATCAATTGGTCATTGATGCGTCACGAATAACGACAATGCGTCGAAAATTAAAGAAATGTAAACATGAATTATGTTATTACTGTCTAAGCATCGCAAAGCTGTATGCGTAAAGGCGTCTGACGTCACAGTGGCTTGCCTGAAACAAAGGAATTAGAGAAACATGTGCTTACAGGGGCGTCGAACCGCCTTCTCCCGCTGATGGAGCAAAGTTGCTACAGTGACAAAGACAAGCTCCGCGCTCATGGGCAATTTATATGAGGCAACTGTGCTGCGAGTATCTAAGTAGTCGTCGTGCATGGATAAAATGCAATGTTTCAAACAGATCTGATGAATTCACCTACTTTGAAAAAGTGTGCGTTAGGAAGTTCTTTTGACACAAAGCGAAAATCTACAGTCAAGCGTCAATCAGCAGACAGCCGTGTGTTCTTTAGTCATGAGCCTGTTGTCAAAACGGCAGAAAAAAATGGTCACAAACGAAATATTGTTTCTACACTTAAAATGAACAAAGAAAAAATGAGCTAGCCTGATATAAGTCATGTTCATGACGATGCAAATGTAACGAGATTTCGAACTGTTCTGTTGCACACGTTGGGACTCATTTTATTTTTCTACAAAAAACATTTGCCATGACGGGAATCGAACCCGGGCCGCCCTGCGTTACAAGGTAGATGCCTATCCGCTAGACCATTTGGGAAAACTTGATATGTACACCCTAAGATATCTAAGTGTGATTTCGATGAGGTCTGTAGCAGAGGCCATAGAGCACAGCAAACAAATAATCATGTGTTTAAATATCCTTGTCGTTTTGAAAAATTACCATTGTCACCTGCACAGGAATGCCATGCGGCCAACATTGAAGAAATGTGCTTCTCAAATCTGTCATTAACACTGTTTTCCACACGCTTTTTTCATTGCATTGCCATATAATCAATTGGTCATTGATGCGTCACGAATAACGACAATGCGTCGAAAATTAAAGAAATGTAAACATGAATTATGTTATTACTGTCTAAGCATCGCAAAGCTGTATGCGTAAAGGCGTCTGACGTCACAGTGGCTTGCCTGAAACAAAGGAATTAGAGAAACATGTGCTTACAGGGGCGTCGAACCGCCTTCTCCCGCTGATGGAGCAAAGTTGCTACAGTGACAAAGACAAGCTCCGCGCTCATGGGCAATTTATATGAGGCAACTGTGCTGCGAGTATCTAAGTAGTCGTCGTGCATGGATAAAATGCAATGTTTCAAACAGATCTGATGAATTCACCTACTTTGAAAAAGTGTGCGTTAGGAAGTTCTTTTGACACAAAGCGAAAATCTACAGTCAAGCGTCAATCAGCAGACAGCCGTGTGTTCTTTAGTCATGAGCCTGTTGTCAAAACGGCAGAAAAAAATGGTCAAAAAAGAAATATTGTTTCTACACTTAAAATGAACAAAGAAAAAATGAGCTAGCCTGATATAAGTCATGTTCATGACGATGCAAATGTAACGAGATTTCGAACTGTTCTGTTGCACACGTTGGGACTCATTTTATTTTTCTACAAAAAACATTTGCCATGACGGGAATCGAACCCGGGCCGCCCTGCGTTACAAGGTAGATGCCTATCCGCTAGACCATTTGGGAAAACTTGATATGTACACCCTAAGATATCTAAGTGTGATTTCGATGAGGTCTGTAGCAGAGGCCATAGAGCACAGCAAACAAATAATCATGTGTTTAAATATCCTTGTCGTTTTGAAAAATTACCATTGTCACCTGCACAGGAATGCCATGCGGCCAACATTGAAGAAATGTGCTTCTCAAATCTGTCATTAACACTGTTTTCCACACGCTTTTTTCATTGCATTGCCATATAATCAATTGGTCATTGATGCGTCACGAATAACGACAATGCGTCGAAAATTAAAGAAATGTAAACATGAATTATGTTATTACTGTCTAAGCATCGCAAAGCTGTATGCGTAAAGGCGTCTGACGTCACAGTGGCTTGCCTGAAACAAAGGAATTAGAGAAACATGTGCTTACAGGGGCGTCGAACCGCCTTCTCCCGCTGATGGAGCAAAGTTGCTACAGTGAGAAAGACAAGCTCCGCGCTCATGGGCAATTTATATGAGGCAACTGTGCTGCGAGTATCTAAGTAGTCGTCGTGCATGGATAAAATGCAATGTTTCAAACAGATCTGATGAATTCACCTACTTTGAAAAAGTGTGCGTTAGGAAGTTCTTTTGACACAAAGCGAAAATCTACAGTCAAGCGTCAATCAGCAGACAGCCGTGTGTTCTTTAGTCATGAGCCTGTTGTCAAAACGGCAGAAAAAAATGGTCACAAACGAAATATTGTTTCTACACTTAAAATGAACAAAGAAAAAATGAGCTAGCCTGATATAAGTCATGTTCATGACGATGCTAATGTAACGAGATTTCGAACTGTTCTGTTGCACACGTTGGGACTCATTTTATTTTTCTACAAAAAACATTTGCCATGACAGGAATCGAACCCGGGCCGCCCTGCGTTACAAGGTAGATGCCTATCCGCTAGACCATTTGGGAAAACTTGATATGTACACCCTAAGATATCTAAGTGTGATTTCGATGAGGTCTGTAGCAGAGGCCATAGAGCACAGCAAACAAATAATCATGTGTTTAAATATCCTTGTCGTTTTGAAAAATTACCATTGTCACCTGCACAGGAATGCCATGCGGCCAACATTGAAGAAATGTGCTTCTCAAATCTGTCATTAACACTGTTTTCCACACGCTTTTTTCATTGCATTGCCATATAATCAATTGGTCATTGATGCGTCACGAATAACGACAATGCGTCGAAAATTAAAGAAATGTAAACATGAATTATGTTATTACTGTCTAAGCATCGCAAAGCTGTATGCGTAAAGGCGTCTGACGTCACAGTGGCTTGCCTGAAACAAAGGAATTAGAGAAACATGTGCTTACAGGGGCGTCGAACCGCCTTCTCCCGCTGATGGAGCAAAGTTGCTACAGTGACAAAGACAAGCTCCGCGCTCATGGGCAATTTATATGAGGCAACTGTGCTGCGAGTATCTAAGTAGTCGTCGTGCATGGATAAAATGCAATGTTTCAAACAGATCTGATGAATTCACCTACTTTGAAAAAGTGTGCGTTAGGAAGTTCTTTTGACACAAAGCGAAAATCTACAGTCAAGCGTCAATCAGCAGACAGCCGTGTGTTCTTTAGTCATGAGCCTGTTGTCAAAACGGCAGAAAAAAATGGTCACAAACGAAATATTGTTTCTACACTTAAAATGAACAAAGAAAAAATGAGCTAGCCTGATATAAGTCATGTTCATGACGATGCAAATGTAACGAGATTTCGAACTGTTCTGTTGCACACGTTGGGACTCATTTTATTTTTAAACAAAAAACATTTGCCATGACGGGAATCGAACCCGGGCCGCCCTGCGTTACAAGGTAGATGCCTATCCGCTAGACCATTTGGGAAAACTTGATATGTACACCCTAAGATATCTAAGTGTGATTTCGATGAGGTCTGTAGCAGAGGCCATAGAGCACAGCAAACAAATAATCATGTGTTTAAATATCCTTGTCGTTTTGAAAAATTACCATTGTCACCTGCACAGGAATGCCATGCGGCCAACATTGAAGAAATGTGCTTCTCAAATCTGTCATTAACACTGTTTTCCACACGCTTTTTTCATTGCATTGCCATATAATCAATTGGTCATTGATGCGTCACGAATAACGACAATGCGTCGAAAATTAAAGAAATGTAAACATGAATTATGTTATTACTGTCTAAGCATCGCAAAGCTGTATGCGTAAAGGCGTCTGACGTCACAGTGGCTTGCCTGAAACAAAGGAATCAGAGAAACATGTGCTTACAGGGGCGTCGAAGCGCCTTCTCCCGCTGATGGAGCAAAGTTGCTACAGTGACAAAGACAAGCTACGCGCTCATGGGCAATGTATATGGGGCAACTGTGCTGCGAGTATCTAAGCAGTCGTCGTGCATGGATAAAATGCAATGTTTCAAACAGATCTGATGAATTCACCTACTTTGAAAAAGTGTGCGTTAGGAAGTTCTTTTGACACAAAGCGAAAATCTACAGTCAAGCGTCAATCAGCAGACAGCCGTGTGTTCTTTAGTCATGAGCCTGTTGTCAAAACGGCAGAAAAAAATGGTCACAAACGAAATATTGTTTCTACACTTAAAATGAACAAAGAAAAAATGAGCTAGCCTGATATAAGTCATGTTCATGACGATGCAAATGTAACGAGATTTCGAACTGTTCTGTTGCACACGTTGGGACTCATTTTATTTTTCTACAAAAAACATTTGCCATGACGGGAATCGAACCCGGGCCGCCCTGCGTTACAAGGTAGATGCCTATCCGCTAAACCATTTGGGAAGACTTGATATGTACACCCTAAGATATCTAAGTGTCATTTCGATGAGGTCTGTAGCAGAGGCCATAGAGCACAGCAAACAAATAATCATGTGTTTAAATATCCTTGTCGTTTTGAAAAATTACCATTGTCACCTGCACAGGAATGCCATGCGGCCAACATTGAAGAAATGTGCTTCTCAAATCTGTCATTAACACTGTTTTCCACACGCTTTTTTCATTGCATTGCCATATAATCAATTGGTCATTGATGCGTCACGAATAACGACAATGCGTCGAAAATTAAAGAAATGTAAACATGAATTATGTTATTACTGTCTAAGCATCGCAAAGCTGTATGCGTAAAGGCGTCTGACGTCACAGTGGCTTGCCTGAAACAAAGGAATTAGAGAAACATGTGCTTACAGGGGCGTCGAACCGCCTTCTCCCGCTGATGGAGCAAAGTTGCTACAGTGACAAAGACAAGCTCCGTGCTCATGGGCAATTTATATGAGGCAACTGTGCTGCGAGTATCTAAGTAGTCGTCGTGCATGGATAAAATGCAATGTTTCAAACAGATCTGATGAATTCACCTACTTTGAAAAAGTGTGCGTTAGGAAGTTCTTTTGACACAAAGCGAAAATCTACAGTCAAGCGTCAATCAGCAGACAGCCGTGTGTTCTTTAGTCATGAGCCTGTTGTCAAAACGGCAGAAAAAAATGGTCACAAACGAAATATTGTTTCTACACTTAAAATGAACAAAGAAAAAATGAGCTAGCCTGATATAAGTCATGTTCATGACGATGCAAATGTAACGAGATTTCGAACTGTTCTGTTGCACACGTTGGGACTCATTTTATTTTTCTACAAAAAACATTTGCCATGACGGGAATCGAACCCGGGCCGCCCTGCGTTACAAGGTAGATGCCTATCCGCTAGACCATTTGGGAAAACTTGATATGTACACCCTAAGATATCTAAGTGTGATTTCGATGAGGTCTGTAGCAGAGGCCATAGAGCACAGCAAACAAATAATCATGTGTTTAAATATCCTTGTCGTTTTGAAAAATTACCATTGTCACCTGCACAGGAATGCCATGCGGCCAACATTGAAGAAATGTGCTTCTCAAATCTGTCATTAACACTGTTTTCCACACGCTTTTTTCATTGCATTGCCATATAATCAATTGGTCATTGATGCGTCACGAATAACGACAATGCGTCGAAAATTAAAGAAATGTAAACATGAATTATGTTATTACTGTCTAAGCATCGCAAAGCTGTATGCGTGAAGGCGTCTGACGTCACAGTGGCTTGCCTGAAACAAAGGAATTAGAGAAACATGTGCTTACAGGGGCGTCGAACCGCCTTCTCCCGCTGATGGAGCAAAGTTGCTACAGTGACAAAGACAAGCTCCGCGCTCATGGGCAATTGATATGGGGCAACTGTGCTGCGAGTATCTAAGTAGTCGTCGTGCATGGATAAAATGCAATGTTTCAAACAGATCTGATGAATTCACCTACTTTGAAAAAGTGTGCGTTAGGGAGTTCTTTTGACACAAAGCGAAAATCTACAGTCAAGAGTCAATCAGCAGACAGCCGTGTGTTCTATAGTAATGAGCCTGTTGTCAAAACGGCAGAAAAAAATGTTCACAAACGAAATATTGTTTCTACACTTAAAATGAACAAAGAAAAAATTGGCTAGCCTGATATAAGTCATGTTCATGACGATGCAAATGTAACGAGATTTCGAACTGTTCTGTTGCACACGTTGGGACTCATTTTAATTTTCTACAAAAATCATTTGCCATGACGGGAATCGAACCCGGGCCGCCCTGCGTGACAAGGCAGATTCCTATCCGCTAGACCATTTGGGAAGACTTGATATGTACACCCTAAGATATCTAAGTGTGATTTCGATGAGGTCTGTAGCAGAGGCCATAGAGCACAGCAAACAAATAATCATGTGTTTAAATATCCTTGTCTTTTTGAAAAATTACCATTGTCACCTGCACAGGAATGCCATGCGGCCAACATTGAAGAAATGTGCTTCTCAAATCTGTCATTAACACTGTTTTCCACACGCTTTTTTCATTGCATTGCCATATAATCAATTGGTCATTGATGCGTCACGAATAACGACAATGCGTCGAAAATTAAAGAAATGTAAACATGAATTATGTTATTACTGTCTAAGCATCGCAAAGCTGTATGCGTAAAGGCGTCTGACGTCACAGTGGCTTGCCTGAAACAAAGGAATTAGAGAAACATGTGCTTACAGGGGCGTCGAACCGCCTTCTCCCGCTGATGGAGCAAAGTTGCTACAGTGACAAAGACAAGCTCCGCGCACATGGGCAATTTATATGAGGCAACTGTGCTGCGAGTATCTAAGTAGTCGTCGTGCATGGATAAAATGCAATGTTTCAAACAGATCTGATGAATTCACCTACTTTGAAAAAGTGTGCGTTAGGGAGTTCTTTTGACACAAAGCGAAAATCTACAGTCAAGCGTCAATCAGCAGACAGCCGTGTGTTCTTTAGTAATGAGTCTGTTGTCAAAACGGCAGAAAAAAATGTTCACAAACGAAATATTGTTTCTACACTTAAAATGAACAAAGAAAAAATTAGCTAGCCTGATATAAGTCATGTTCATGACGATGCAAATGTAACGAGATTTCGAACTGTTCTGTTGCACACGTTGGGACTCATTTTATTTTTCTACAAAAAAAATTTGCCATGACGGGAATCGAACCCGGGCCGCCCTGCGTGACAAGGCAGATTCCTATACGATAGACCATTTGGGAAGACTTGATATGTACACCCTAAGATATCTAAGTGTCATTTCGATGAGGTCTGTAGCAGAGGCCATAGAGCACAGCAAACAAATAATCATGTGTTTAAATATCCTTGTCGTTTTGAAAAATTACCATTGTCACCTGCACAGGAATGCCATGCGGCCAACATTGAAGAAATGTGCTTCTCAAATCTGTCATTAACACTGTTTTCCACACGCTTTTTTCATTGCATTGCCATATAATCAATTGGTCATTGATGCGTCACGAATAACGACAATGCGTCGAAAATTAAAGAAATGTAAACATGAATTATGTTATTACTGTCTAAGCATCGCAAAGCTGTATGCGTAAAGGCGTCTGACGTCACAGTGGCTTGCCTGAAACAAAGGAATTAGACAAACATGTGCTTACAGGGGCGTCGAACCGCCTTCTCCCGCTGATGGAGCAAAGTTGCTACAGTGACAAAGACAAGCTCCACGCTCATGGGCAATTTATATGAGGCAACTGTGCTGCGAGTATCTAAGTAGTCGTCGTGCATGGATAAAATGCAATGTTTCAAACAGATCTGATGAATTCACCTACTTTGAAAAAGTGTGCGTTAGGGAGTTCTTTTGACACAAAGCGAAAATCTACAGTCAAGCGTCAATCAGCAGACAGCCGTGTGTTCTTTAGTAATGAGCCTGTTGTCAAAACGGCAGAAAAAAATGTTCACAAACGAAATATTGTTTCTACACTTAAAATGAACAAAGAAAAAATTGGCTAGCCTGATACAAGTCATGTTCATGACGATGCAAATGTAACGAGATTTCGAACTGTTCTGTTGCACACGTTGGGACTCATTTTATTTTTCTACAAAAAACATTTGCCATGACGGGAATCGAACCCGGGCCGCCCTGCGTTACAAGGTAGATGCCTATCCGCTAAACCATTTGGGAAGACTTGATATGTACACCCTAAGATATCTAAGTGTCATTTCGATGAGGTCTGTAGCAGAGGCCATAGAGCACAGCAAACAAATAATCATGTGTTTAAATATCCTTGTCGTTTTGAAAAATTACCATTGTCACCTGCACAGGAATGCCATGCGGCCAACATTGAAGAAATGTGCTTCTCAAATCTGTCATTAACACTGTTTTCCACACGCTTTTTTCATTGCATTGCCATATAATCAATTGGTCATTGATGCGTCACGAATAACGACAATGCGTCGAAAATTAAAGAAATGTAAACATGAATTATGTTATTACTGTCTAAGCATCGCAAAGCTGTATGCGTAAAGGCGTCTGACGTCACAGTGGCTTGCCTGAAACAAAGGAATCAGAGAAACATGTGCTTACAGGGGCGTCGAAGCGCCTTCTCCCGCTGATGGAGCAAAGTTGCTACAGTGACAAAGACAAGCTCCGCGCTCATGGGCAATGTATATGGGGCAACTGTGCTGCGAGTATCTAAGCAGTCGTCGTGCATGGATAAAATGCAATGTTTCAAACAGATCTGATGAATTCACCTACTTTGAAAAAGTGTGCGTTAGGAAGTTCTTTTGACACAAAGCGAAAATCTACAGTCAAGCGTCAATCAGCAGACAGCCGTGTGTTCTTTAGTCATGAGCCTGTTGTCAAAACGGCAGAAAAAAATGGTCACAAACGAAATATTGTTTCTACACTTAAAATGAACAAAGAAAAAATGAGCTAGCCTGATATAAGTCATGTTCATGACGATGCAAATGTAACGAGATTTCGAACTGTTCTGTTGCACACGTTGGGACTCATTTTATTTTTCTACAAAAATCCTTTGCCATGACGGGAATCGAACCCAGGCCGCCCTGCGTTACAAGGCAGATTCCTATCCGCTAGACCATTTGGGAAGACTTGATATGTACACCCTAAGATATCTAAGTGTCATTTCGATGAGGTCTGTAGCAGAGGCCATAGAGCACAGCAAACAAATAATCATGTGTTTAAATATCCTTGTCGTTTTGAAAAAATTACCATTGTCACCTGCACAGGAATGCCATGCGGCCAACATTGAAGAAATGTGCTTCTCAAATCTGTCATTAACACTGTTTTCCACACGCTTTTTTCATTGCATTGCCATATAATCAATTGGTCATTGATGCGTCACGAATAACGACAATGCGTCGAAAATTAAAGAAATGTAAACATGAATTATGTTATTACTGTCTAAGCATCGCAAAGCTGTATGCGTGAAGGCGTCTGACGTCACAGTGGCTTGCCTGAAACAAAGGAATTAGAGAAACATGTGCTTACAGGGGCGTCGAACCGCCTTCTCCCGCTGATGGAGCAAAGTTGCTACAGTGACAAAGACAAGCTCCGCGCTCATGGGCAATTGATATGGGGCAACTGTGCTGCGAGTATCTAAGTAGTCGTCGTGCATGGATAAAATGCAATGTTTCAAACAGATCTGATGAATTCACCTACTTTGAAAAAGTGTGCGTTAGGGAGTTCTTTTGACACAAAGCGAAAATCTACAGTCAAGAGTCAATCAGCAGACAGCCGTGTGTTCTATAGTAATGAGCCTGTTGTCAAAACGGCAGAAAAAAATGTTCACAAACGAAATATTGTTTCTACACTTAAAATGAACAAAGAAAAAATTGGCTAGCCTGATATAAGTCATGTTCATGACGATGCAAATGTAACGAGATTTCGAACTGTTCTGTTGCACACGTTGGGACTCATTTTAATTTAATACAAAAATCATTTGCCATGACGGGAATCGAACCCGGGCCGCCCTGCGTGACAAGGCAGATTCCTATCCGCTAGACCATTTGGGAAGACTTGATATGTACACCCTAAGATATCTAAGTGTGATTTCGATGAGGTCTGTAGCAGAGGCCATAGAGCACAGCAAACAAATAATCATGTGTTTAAATATCCTTGTCTTTTTGAAAAATTACCATTGTCACCTGCACAGGAATGCCATGCGGCCAACATTGAAGAAATGTGCTTCTCAAATCTGTCATTAACACTGTTTTCCACACGCTTTTTTCATTGCATTGCCATATAATCAATTGGTCATTGATGCGTCACGAATAACGACAATGCGTCGAAAATTAAAGAAATGTAAACATGAATTATGTTATTACTGTCTAAGCATCGCAAAGCTGTATGCGTAAAGGCGTCTGACGTCACAGTGGCTTGCCTGAAACAAAGGAATTAGAGAAACATGTGCTTACAGGGGCGTCGAACCGCCTTCTCCCGCTGATGGAGCAAAGTTGCTACAGTGACAAAGACAAGCTCCGCGCACATGGGCAATTTATATGAGGCAACTGTGCTGCGAGTATCTAAGTAGTCGTCGTGCATGGATAAAATGCAATGTTTCAAACAGATCTGATGAATTCACCTACTTTGAAAAAGTGTGCGTTAGGGAGTTCTTTTGACACAAAGCGAAAATCTACAGTCAAGCGTCAATCAGCAGACAGCCGTGTGTTCTTTAGTAATGAGTCTGTTGTCAAAACGGCAGAAAAAAATGTTCACAAACGAAATATTGTTTCTACACTTAAAATGAACAAAGAAAAAATTAGCTAGCCTGATATAAGTCATGTTCATGACGATGCAAATGTAACGAGATTTCGAACTGTTCTGTTGCACACGTTGGGACTCATTTTATTTTTCTACAAAAAAAATTTGCCATGACGGGAATCGAACCCGGGCCGCCCTGCGTGACAAGGCAGATTCCTATACGATAGACCATTTGGGAAGACTTGATATGTACACCCTAAGATATCTAAGTGTCATTTCGATGAGGTCTGTAGCAGAGGCCATAGAGCACAGCAAACAAATAATCATGTGTTTAAATATCCTTGTCGTTTTGAAAAATTACCATTGTCACCTGCACAGGAATGCCATGCGGCCAACATTGAAGAAATGTGCTTCTCAAATCTGTCATTAACACTGTTTTCCACACGCTTTTTTCATTGCATTGCCATATAATCAATTGGTCATTGATGCGTCACGAATAACGACAATGCGTCGAAAATTAAAGAAATGTAAACATGAATTATGTTATTACTGTCTAAGCATCGCAAAGCTGTATGCGTAAAGGCGTCTGACGTCACAGTGGCTTGCCTGAAACAAAGGAATTAGACAAACATGTGCTTACAGGGGCGTCGAACCGCCTTCTCCCGCTGATGGAGCAAAGTTGCTACAGTGACAAAGACAAGCTCCACGCTCATGGGCAATTTATATGAGGCAACTGTGCTGCGAGTATCTAAGTAGTCGTCGTGCATGGATAAAATGCAATGTTTCAAACAGATCTGATGAATTCACCTACTTTGAAAAAGTGTGCGTTAGGGAGTTCTTTTGACACAAAGCGAAAATCTACAGTCAAGCGTCAATCAGCAGACAGCCGTGTGTTCTTTAGTAATGAGCCTGTTGTCAAAACGGCAGAAAAAAATGTTCACAAACGAAATATTGTTTCTACACTTAAAATGAACAAAGAAAAAATTGGCTAGCCTGATACAAGTCATGTTCATGACGATGCAAATGTAACGAGATTTCGAACTGTTCTGTTGCACACGTTGGGACTCATTTTATTTTTCTACAAAAAACATTTGCCATGACGGGAATCGAACCCGGGCCGCCCTGCGTTACAAGGTAGATGCCTATCCGCTAAACCATTTGGGAAGACTTGATATGTACACCCTAAGATATCTAAGTGTCATTTCGATGAGGTCTGTAGCAGAGGCCATAGAGCACAGCAAACAAATAATCATGTGTTTAAATATCCTTGTCGTTTTGAAAAATTACCATTGTCACCTGCACAGGAATGCCATGCGGCCAACATTGAAGAAATGTGCTTCTCAAATCTGTCATTAACACTGTTTTCCACACGCTTTTTTCATTGCATTGCCATATAATCAATTGGTCATTGATGCGTCACGAATAACGACAATGCGTCGAAAATTAAAGAAATGTAAACATGAATTATGTTATTACTGTCTAAGCATCGCAAAGCTGTATGCGTAAAGGCGTCTGACGTCACAGTGGCTTGCCTGAAACAAAGGAATCAGAGAAACATGTGCTTACAGGGGCGTCGAAGCGCCTTCTCCCGCTGATGGAGCAAAGTTGCTACAGTGACAAAGACAAGCTCCGCGCTCATGGGCAATGTATATGGGGCAACTGTGCTGCGAGTATCTAAGCAGTCGTCGTGCATGGATAAAATGCAATGTTTCAAACAGATCTGATGAATTCACCTACTTTGAAAAAGTGTGCGTTAGGAAGTTCTTTTGACACAAAGCGAAAATCTACAGTCAAGCGTCAATCAGCAGACAGCCGTGTGTTCTTTAGTCATGAGCCTGTTGTCAAAACGGCAGAAAAAAATGGTCACAAACGAAATATTGTTTCTACACTTAAAATGAACAAAGAAAAAATGAGCTAGCCTGATATAAGTCATGTTCATGACGATGCAAATGTAACGAGATTTCGAACTGTTCTGTTGCACACGTTGGGACTCATTTTATTTTTCTACAAAAATCCTTTGCCATGACGGGAATCGAACCCAGGCCGCCCTGCGTTACAAGGCAGATTCCTATCCGCTAGACCATTTGGGAAGACTTGATATGTACACCCTAAGATATCTAAGTGTCATTTCGATGAGGTCTGTAGCAGAGGCCATAGAGCACAGCAAACAAATAATCATGTGTTTAAATATCCTTGTCGTTTTGAAAAAATTACCATTGTCACCTGCACAGGAATGCCATGCGGCCAACATTGAAGAAATGTGCTTCTCAAATCTGTCATTAACACTGTTTTCCACACGCTTTTTTCATTGCATTGCCATATAATCAATTGGTCATTGATGCGTCACGAATAACGACAATGCGTCGAAAATTAAAGAAATGTAAACATGAATTATGTTATTACTGTCTAAGCATCGCAAAGCTGTATGCGTAAAGGCGTCTGACGTCACAGTGGCTTGCCTGAAACAAAGGAATTAGAGAAACATGTGCTTACAGGGGCGTCGAACCGCCTTCTCCCGCTGATGGAGCAAAGTTGCTACAGTGACAAAGACAAGCTCCGCGCTCATGGGCAATTTATATGAGGCAACTGTGCTGCGAGTATCTAAGTAGTAGTCGTGCATGGATAAAATGCAATGTTTCAAACAGATCTGATGAATTCACCTACTTTGAAAAAGTGTGCGTTAGGGAGTTCTTTTGACACAAAGCGAAAATCTACAGTCAAGCGTCAATCAGCAGACAGCCGTGTGTTCTTTAGTAATGAGCCTGTTGTCAAAACGGCAGAAAAAAATGTTCACAAACGAAATATTGTTTCTACACCTAAAATGAACAAAGAAAAAATTGGCTAGCCTGATATAAGTCATGTTCATGAAGATGCAAATGTAACGAGATTTCGAACTGTTCTGTTGCACACGTTGGGACTCATTTTATTTTTCTACAAAAAACATTTGCCATGACGGGAATCGAACCCGGGCCGCCCCGCGTTACAAGGTAGATGCCTATCCGCTAAACCATTTGGGAAGACTTGATATGTACACCCTAAGATATCTAAGTGTGATTTCGATGAGGTCTGTAGCAGAGGCCATAGAGCACAGCAAACAAATAATCATGTGTTTAAATATCCTTGTCGTTTTGAAAAATTACCATTGTCACCTGCACAGGAATGCCATGCGGCCAACATTGAAGAAATGTGCTTCTCAAATCTGTCATTAACACTGTTTTCCACACGCTTTTTTCATTGCATTGCCATATAATCAATTGGTCATTGATGCGTCACGAATAACGACAATGCGTCGAAAATTAAAGAAATGTAAACATGAATTATGTTATTACTGTCTAAGCATCGCAAAGCTGTATGCGTGAAGGCGTCTGACGTCACAGTGGCTTGCCTGAAACAAAGGAATTAGAGAAACATGTGCTTACAGGGGCGTCGAACCGCCTTCTCCCGCTGATGGAGCAAAGTTGCTACAGTGACAAAGACAAGCTCCGCGCTCATGGGCAATTGATATGGGGCAACTGTGCTGCGAGTATCTAAGTAGTCGTCGTGCATGGATAAAATGCAATGTTTCAAACAGATCTGATGAATTCACCTACTTTGAAAAAGTGTGCGTTAGGGAGTTCTTTTGACACAAAGCGAAAATCTACAGTCAAGAGTCAATCAGCAGACAGCCGTGTGTTCTATAGTAATGAGCCTGTTGTCAAAACGGCAGAAAAAAATGTTCACAAACGAAATATTGTTTCTACACTTAAAATGAACAAAGAAAAAATTGGCTAGCCTGATATAAGTCATGTTCATGACGATGCAAATGTAACGAGATTTCGAACTGTTCTGTTGCACACGTTGGGACTCATTTTAATTTTCTACAAAAATCATTTGCCATGACGGGAATCGAACCCGGGCCGCCCTGCGTGACAAGGCAGATTCCTATCCGCTAGACCATTTGGGAAGACTTGATATGTACACCCTAAGATATCTAAGTGTGATTTCGATGAGGTCTGTAGCAGAGGCCATAGAGCACAGCAAACAAATAATCATGTGTTTAAATATCCTTGTCTTTTTGAAAAATTACCATTGTCACCTGCACAGGAATGCCATGCGGCCAACATTGAAGAAATGTGCTTCTCAAATCTGTCATTAACACTGTTTTCCACACGCTTTTTTCATTGCATTGCCATATAATCAATTGGTCATTGATGCGTCACGAATAACGACAATGCGTCGAAAATTAAAGAAATGTAAACATGAATTATGTTATTACTGTCTAAGCATCGCAAAGCTGTATGCGTAAAGGCGTCTGACGTCACAGTGGCTTGCCTGAAACAAAGGAATTAGAGAAACATGTGCTTACAGGGGTGTCGAACCGCCTTCTCCCGCTGATGGAGCAAAGTTGCT
Organism: Argentina silus; assembly: GCF_951799395.1. Lineage (NCBI taxonomy): Eukaryota > Metazoa > Chordata > Actinopteri > Argentiniformes > Argentinidae > Argentina > Argentina silus. The sequence goes on along the minus strand of NC_139655.1, from coordinate 39,017,295 downwards.
ACAGTGACAAAGACAAGCTCCGCGCACATGGGCAATTTATATGAGGCAACTGTGCTGCGAGTATCTAAGTAGTCGTCGTGCATGGATAAAATGCAATGTTTCAAACAGATCTGATGAATTCACCTACTTTGAAAAAGTGTGCGTTAGGGAGTTCTTTTGACACAAAGCGAAAATCTACAGTCAAGCGTCAATCAGCAGACAGCCGTGTGTTCTTTAGTAATGAGTCTGTTGTCAAAACGGCAGAAAAAAATGTTCACAAACGAAATATTGTTTCTACACTTAAAATGAACAAAGAAAAAATTAGCTAGCCTGATATAAGTCATGTTCATGACGATGCAAATGTAACGAGATTTCGAACTGTTCTGTTGCACACGTTGGGACTCATTTTATTTTTCTACAAAAAAAATTTGCCATGACGGGAATCGAACCCGGGCCGCCCTGCGTGACAAGGCAGATTCCTATACGATAGACCATTTGGGAAGACTTGATATGTACACCCTAAGATATCTAAGTGTCATTTCGATGAGGTCTGTAGCAGAGGCCATAGAGCACAGCAAACAAATAATCATGTGTTTAAATATCCTTGTCGTTTTGAAAAATTACCATTGTCACCTGCACAGGAATGCCATGCGGCCAACATTGAAGAAATGTGCTTCTCAAATCTGTCATTAACACTGTTTTCCACACGCTTTTTTCATTGCATTGCCATATAATCAATTGGTCATTGATGCGTCACGAATAACGACAATGCGTCGAAAATTAAAGAAATGTAAACATGAATTATGTTATTACTGTCTAAGCATCGCAAAGCTGTATGCGTAAAGGCGTCTGACGTCACAGTGGCTTGCCTGAAACAAAGGAATTAGACAAACATGTGCTTACAGGGGCGTCGAACCGCCTTCTCCCGCTGATGGAGCAAAGTTGCTACAGTGACAAAGACAAGCTCCACGCTCATGGGCAATTTATATGAGGCAACTGTGCTGCGAGTATCTAAGTAGTCGTCGTGCATGGATAAAATGCAATGTTTCAAACAGATCTGATGAATTCACCTACTTTGAAAAAGTGTGCGTTAGGGAGTTCTTTTGACACAAAGCGAAAATCTACAGTCAAGCGTCAATCAGCAGACAGCCGTGTGTTCTTTAGTAATGAGCCTGTTGTCAAAACGGCAGAAAAAAATGTTCACAAACGAAATATTGTTTCTACACTTAAAATGAACAAAGAAAAAATTGGCTAGCCTGATACAAGTCATGTTCATGACGATGCAAATGTAACGAGATTTCGAACTGTTCTGTTGCACACGTTGGGACTCATTTTATTTTTCTACAAAAAACATTTGCCATGACGGGAATCGAACCCGGGCCGCCCTGCGTTACAAGGTAGATGCCTATCCGCTAAACCATTTGGGAAGACTTGATATGTACACCCTAAGATATCTAAGTGTCATTTCGATGAGGTCTGTAGCAGAGGCCATAGAGCACAGCAAACAAATAATCATGTGTTTAAATATCCTTGTCGTTTTGAAAAATTACCATTGTCACCTGCACAGGAATGCCATGCGGCCAACATTGAAGAAATGTGCTTCTCAAATCTGTCATTAACACTGTTTTCCACACGCTTTTTTCATTGCATTGCCATATAATCAATTGGTCATTGATGCGTCACGAATAACGACAATGCGTCGAAAATTAAAGAAATGTAAACATGAATTATGTTATTACTGTCTAAGCATCGCAAAGCTGTATGCGTAAAGGCGTCTGACGTCACAGTGGCTTGCCTGAAACAAAGGAATCAGAGAAACATGTGCTTACAGGGGCGTCGAAGCGCCTTCTCCCGCTGATGGAGCAAAGTTGCTACAGTGACAAAGACAAGCTCCGCGCTCATGGGCAATGTATATGGGGCAACTGTGCTGCGAGTATCTAAGCAGTCGTCGTGCATGGATAAAATGCAATGTTTCAAACAGATCTGATGAATTCACCTACTTTGAAAAAGTGTGCGTTAGGAAGTTCTTTTGACACAAAGCGAAAATCTACAGTCAAGCGTCAATCAGCAGACAGCCGTGTGTTCTTTAGTCATGAGCCTGTTGTCAAAACGGCAGAAAAAAATGGTCACAAACGAAATATTGTTTCTACACTTAAAATGAACAAAGAAAAAATGAGCTAGCCTGATATAAGTCATGTTCATGACGATGCAAATGTAACGAGATTTCGAACTGTTCTGTTGCACACGTTGGGACTCATTTTATTTTTCTACAAAAATCCTTTGCCATGACGGGAATCGAACCCAGGCCGCCCTGCGTTACAAGGCAGATTCCTATCCGCTAGACCATTTGGGAAGACTTGATATGTACACCCTAAGATATCTAAGTGTCATTTCGATGAGGTCTGTAGCAGAGGCCATAGAGCACAGCAAACAAATAATCATGTGTTTAAATATCCTTGTCGTTTTGAAAAAATTACCATTGTCACCTGCACAGGAATGCCATGCGGCCAACATTGAAGAAATGTGCTTCTCAAATCTGTCATTAACACTGTTTTCCACACGCTTTTTTCATTGCATTGCCATATAATCAATTGGTCATTGATGCGTCACGAATAACGACAATGCGTCGAAAATTAAAGAAATGTAAACATGAATTATGTTATTACTGTCTAAGCATCGCAAAGCTGTATGCGTAAAGGCGTCTGACGTCACAGTGGCTTGCCTGAAACAAAGGAATTAGAGAAACATGTGCTTACAGGGGCGTCGAACCGCCTTCTCCCGCTGATGGAGCAAAGTTGCTACAGTGACAAAGACAAGCTCCGCGCTCATGGGCAATTTATATGAGGCAACTGTGCTGCGAGTATCTAAGTAGTAGTCGTGCATGGATAAAATGCAATGTTTCAAACAGATCTGATGAATTCACCTACTTTGAAAAAGTGTGCGTTAGGGAGTTCTTTTGACACAAAGCGAAAATCTACAGTCAAGCGTCAATCAGCAGACAGCCGTGTGTTCTTTAGTAATGAGCCTGTTGTCAAAACGGCAGAAAAAAATGTTCACAAACGAAATATTGTTTCTACACCTAAAATGAACAAAGAAAAAATTGGCTAGCCTGATATAAGTCATGTTCATGAAGATGCAAATGTAACGAGATTTCGAACTGTTCTGTTGCACACGTTGGGACTCATTTTATTTTTCTACAAAAAACATTTGCCATGACGGGAATCGAACCCGGGCCGCCCCGCGTTACAAGGTAGATGCCTATCCGCTAAACCATTTGGGAAGACTTGATATGTACACCCTAAGATATCTAAGTGTCATTTCGATGAGGTCTGTAGCAGAGGCCATAGAGCACAGCAAACAAATAATCATGTGTTTAAATATCCTTGTCGTTTTGAAAAATTACCATTGTCACCTGCACAGGAATGCCATGCGGCCAACAATGAAGAAATGTGCTTCTCAAATCTGTCATTAACACTGTTTTCCACACGCTTTTTTCATTGCATTGCCATATAATCAATTGGTCATTGATGCGTCACGAATAACGACAATGCGTCGAAAATTAAAGAAATGTAAACATGAATTATGTTATTACTGTCTAAGCATCGCAAAGCTGTATGCGTAAAGGCGTCTGACGTCACAGTGGCTTGCCTGAAACAAAGGAATTAGAGAAACATGTGCTTACAGGGGCGTCGAACCGCCTTCTCCCGCTGATGGAGCAAAGTTGCTACAGTGACAAAGACAAGCTCCGCGCTCATGGGCAATTTATATGAGGCAACTGTGCTGCGAGTATCTAAGTAGTCGTCGTGCATGGATAAAATGCAATGTTTCAAACAGATCTGATGAATTCACCTACTTTGAAAAAGTGTGCGTTAGGAAGTTCTTTTGACACAAAGCGAAAATCTACAGTCAAGCGTCAATCAGCAGACAGCCGTGTGTTCTTTAGTCATGAGCCTGTTGTCAAAACGGCAGAAAAAAATGGTCACAAACGAAATATTGTTTCTACACTTAAAATGAACAAAGAAAAAATGAGCTAGCCTGATATAAGTCATGTTCATGACGATGCAAATGTAACGAGATTTCGAACTGTTCTGTTGCACACGTTGGGACTCATTTTATTTTTCTACAAAAAACATTTGCCATGACGGGAATCGAACCCGGGCCACCCTGCGTTACAAGGTAGATGCCTATCCGCTAGACCATTTGGGAAAACTTGATATGTACACCCTAAGATATCTAAGTGTCATTTCGATGAGGTCTGTAGCAGAGGCCATAGAGCACAGCAAACAAATAATCATGTGTTTAAATATCCTTGTCGTTTTGAAAAATTACCATTGTCACCTGCACAGGAATGCCATGCGGCCAACATTGAAGAAATGTGCTTCTCAAATCTGTCATTAACACTGTTTTCCACACGCTTTTTTCATTGCATTGCCATATAATCAATTGGTCATTGATGCGTCACGAATAACGACAATGCGTCGAAAATTAAAGAAATGTAAACATGAATTATGTTATTACTGTCTAAGCATCGCAAAGCTGTATGCGTGAAGGCGTCTGACGTCACAGTGGCTTGCCTGAAACAAAGGAATTAGAGAAACATGTGCTTACAGGGGCGTCGAACCGCCTTCTCCCGCTGATGGAGCAAAGTTGCTACAGTGACAAAGACAAGCTCCGCGCTCATGGGCAATTTATATGGGGCAACTGTGCTGCGAGTATCTAAGCAGTCGTCGTGCATGGATAAAATGCAATGTTTCAAACAGATCTGATGAATTCACCTACTTTGAAAAAGTGTGCGTTAGGAAGTTCTTTTGACACAAAGCGAAAATCTACAGTCAAGCGTCAATCAGCAGACAGCCGTGTGTTCTTTAGTCATGAGCCTGTTGTCAAAACGGCAGAAAAAAATGGTCACAAACGAAATATTGTTTCTACACTTAAAATGAACAAAGAAAAAATGAGCTAGCCTGATATAAGTCATGTTCATGACGATGCAAATGTAACGAGATTTCGAACTGTTCTGTTGCACACGTTGGGACTCATTTTATTTTTCTACAAAAAACATTTGCCATGACGGGAATCGAACCCGGGCCACCCTGCGTTACAAGGTAGATGCCTATCCGCTAGACCATTTGGGAAAACTTGATATGTACACCCTAAGATATCTAAGTGTCATTTCGATGAGGTCTGTAGCAGAGGCCATAGAGCACAGCAAACAAATAATCATGTGTTTAAATATCCTTGTCGTTTTGAAAAATTACCATTGTCACCTGCACAGGAATGCCATGCGGCCAACATTGAAGAAATGTGCTTCTCAAATCTGTCATTAACACTGTTTTCCACACGCTTTTTTCATTGCATTGCCATATAATCAATTGGTCATTGATGCGTCACGAATAACGACAATGCGTCGAAAATTAAAGAAATGTAAACATGAATTATGTTATTACTGTCTAAGCATCGCAAAGCTGTATGCGTGAAGGCGTCTGACGTCACAGTGGCTTGCCTGAAACAAAGGAATTAGAGAAACATGTGCTTACAGGGGCGTCGAACCGCCTTCTCCCGCTGATGGAGCAAAGTTGCTACAGTGACAAAGACAAGCTCCGCGCTCATGGGCAATTTATATGGGGCAACTGTGCTGCGAGTATCTAAGCAGTCGTCGTGCATGGATAAAATGCAATGTTTCAAACAGATCTGATGAATTCACCTACTTTGAAAAAGTGTGCGTTAGGAAGTTCTTTTGACACAAAGCGAAAATCTACAGTCAAGCGTCAATCAGCAGACAGCCGTGTGTTCTTTAGTCATGAGCCTGTTGTCAAAACGGCAGAAAAAAATGTTCACAAACGAAATATTGTTTCTACACTTAAAATGAACAAAGAAAAAATGAGCTAGCCTGATATAAGTCATGTTCATGACGATGCAAATGTAACGAGATTTCGAACTGTTCTGTTGCACACGTTGGGACTCATTTTATTTTTCTACAAAAATCCTTTGCCATGACGGGAATCGAACCCAGGCCGCCCTGCGTTACAAGGCAGATTCCTATCCGCTAGACCATTTGGGAAGACTTGATATGTACACCCTAAGATATCTAAGTGTCATTTCGATGAGGTCTGTAGCAGAGGCCATAGAGCACAGCAAACAAATAATCATGTGTTTAAATATCCTTGTCGTTTTGAAAAAATTACCATTGTCACCTGCACAGGAATGCCATGCGGCCAACATTGAAGAAATGTGCTTCTCAAATCTGTCATTAACACTGTTTTCCACACGCTTTTTTCATTGCATTGCCATATAATCAATTGGTCATTGATGCGTCACGAATAACGACAATGCGTCGAAAATTAAAGAAATGTAAACATGAATTATGTTATTACTGTCTAAGCATCGCAAAGCTGTATGCGTAAAGGCGTCTGACGTCACAGTGGCTTGCCTGAAACAAAGGAATTAGAGAAACATGTGCTTACAGGGGCGTCGAACCGCCTTCTCCCGCTGATGGAGCAAAGTTGCTACAGTGACAAAGACAAGCTCCACGCTCATGGGCAATTTATATGAGGCAACTGTGCTGCGAGTATCTAAGTAGTCGTCGTGCATGGATAAAATGCAATGTTTCAAACAGATCTGATGAATTCACCTACTTTGAAAAAGTGTGCGTTAGGGAGTTCTTTTGACACAAAGCGAAAATCTACAGTCAAGAGTCAATCAGCAGACAGCCGTGTGTTCTATAGTAATGAGCCTGTTGTCAAAACGGCAGAAAAAAATGTTCACAAACGAAATATTGTTTCTACACTTAAAATGAACAAAGAAAAAATTGGCTAGCCTGATATAAGTCATGTTCATGACGATGCAAATGTAACGAGATTTCGAACTGTTCTGTTGCACACGTTGGGACTCATTTTAATTTTCTACAAAAATCATTTGCCATGACGGGAATCGAACCCGGGCCGCCCTGCGTGACAAGGCAGATTCCTATCCGCTAGACCATTTGGGAAGACTTGATATGTACACCCTAAGATATCTAAGTGTGATTTCGATGAGGTCTGTAGCAGAGGCCATAGAGCACAGCAAACAAATAATCATGTGTTTAAATATCCTTGTCTTTTTGAAAAATTACCATTGTCACCTGCACAGGAATGCCATGCGGCCAACATTGAAGAAATGTGCTTCTCAAATCTGTCATTAACACTGTTTTCCACACGCTTTTTTCATTGCATTGCCATATAATCAATTGGTCATTGATGCGTCACGAATAACGACAATGCGTCGAAAATTAAAGAAATGTAAACATGAATTATGTTATTACTGTCTAAGCATCGCAAAGCTGTATGCGTAAAGGCGTCTGACGTCACAGTGGCTTGCCTGAAACAAAGGAATTAGAGAAACATGTGCTTACAGGGGCGTCGAACCGCCTTCTCCCGCTGATGGAGCAAAGTTGCTACAGTGACAAAGACAAGCTCCGCGCACATGGGCAATTTATATGAGGCAACTGTGCTGCGAGTATCTAAGTAGTCGTCGTGCATGGATAAAATGCAATGTTTCAAACAGATCTGATGAATTCACCTACTTTGAAAAAGTGTGCGTTAGGGAGTTCTTTTGACACAAAGCGAAAATCTACAGTCAAGCGTCAATCAGCAGACAGCCGTGTGTTCTTTAGTAATGAGTCTGTTGTCAAAACGGCAGAAAAAAATGTTCACAAACGAAATATTGTTTCTACACTTAAAATGAACAAAGAAAAAATTAGCTAGCCTGATATAAGTCATGTTCATGACGATGCAAATGTAACGAGATTTCGAACTGTTCTGTTGCACACGTTGGGACTCATTTTATTTTTCTACAAAAAAAATTTGCCATGACGGGAATCGAACCCGGGCCGCCCTGCGTGACAAGGCAGATTCCTATACGATAGACCATTTGGGAAGACTTGATATGTACACCCTAAGATATCTAAGTGTCATTTCGATGAGGTCTGTAGCAGAGGCCATAGAGCACAGCAAACAAATAATCATGTGTTTAAATATCCTTGTCGTTTTGAAAAATTACCATTGTCACCTGCACAGGAATGCCATGCGGCCAACATTGAAGAAATGTGCTTCTCAAATCTGTCATTAACACTGTTTTCCACACGCTTTTTTCATTGCATTGCCATATAATCAATTGGTCATTGATGCGTCACGAATAACGACAATGCGTCGAAAATTAAAGAAATGTAAACATGAATTATGTTATTACTGTCTAAGCATCGCAAAGCTGTATGCGTAAAGGCGTCTGACGTCACAGTGGCTTGCCTGAAACAAAGGAATTAGACAAACATGTGCTTACAGGGGCGTCGAACCGCCTTCTCCCGCTGATGGAGCAAAGTTGCTACAGTGACAAAGACAAGCTCCACGCTCATGGGCAATTTATATGAGGCAACTGTGCTGCGAGTATCTAAGTAGTCGTCGTGCATGGATAAAATGCAATGTTTCAAACAGATCTGATGAATTCACCTACTTTGAAAAAGTGTGCGTTAGGGAGTTCTTTTGACACAAAGCGAAAATCTACAGTCAAGCGTCAATCAGCAGACAGCCGTGTGTTCTTTAGTAATGAGCCTGTTGTCAAAACGGCAGAAAAAAATGTTCACAAACGAAATATTGTTTCTACACTTAAAATGAACAAAGAAAAAATTGGCTAGCCTGATACAAGTCATGTTCATGACGATGCAAATGTAACGAGATTTCGAACTGTTCTGTTGCACACGTTGGGACTCATTTTATTTTTCTACAAAAAACATTTGCCATGACGGGAATCGAACCCGGGCCGCCCTGCGTTACAAGGTAGATGCCTATCCGCTAAACCATTTGGGAAGACTTGATATGTACACCCTAAGATATCTAAGTGTCATTTCGATGAGGTCTGTAGCAGAGGCCATAGAGCACAGCAAACAAATAATCATGTGTTTAAATATCCTTGTCGTTTTGAAAAATTACCATTGTCACCTGCACAGGAATGCCATGCGGCCAACATTGAAGAAATGTGCTTCTCAAATCTGTCATTAACACTGTTTTCCACACGCTTTTTTCATTGCATTGCCATATAATCAATTGGTCATTGATGCGTCACGAATAACGACAATGCGTCGAAAATTAAAGAAATGTAAACATGAATTATGTTATTACTGTCTAAGCATCGCAAAGCTGTATGCGTAAAGGCGTCTGACGTCACAGTGGCTTGCCTGAAACAAAGGAATCAGAGAAACATGTGCTTACAGGGGCGTCGAAGCGCCTTCTCCCGCTGATGGAGCAAAGTTGCTACAGTGACAAAGACAAGCTCCGCGCTCATGGGCAATGTATATGGGGCAACTGTGCTGCGAGTATCTAAGCAGTCGTCGTGCATGGATAAAATGCAATGTTTCAAACAGATCTGATGAATTCACCTACTTTGAAAAAGTGTGCGTTAGGAAGTTCTTTTGACACAAAGCGAAAATCTACAGTCAAGCGTCAATCAGCAGACAGCCGTGTGTTCTTTAGTCATGAGCCTGTTGTCAAAACGGCAGAAAAAAATGGTCACAAACGAAATATTGTTTCTACACTTAAAATGAACAAAGAAAAAATGAGCTAGCCTGATATAAGTCATGTTCATGACGATGCAAATGTAACGAGATTTCGAACTGTTCTGTTGCACACGTTGGGACTCATTTTATTTTTCTACAAAAATCCTTTGCCATGACGGGAATCGAACCCAGGCCGCCCTGCGTTACAAGGCAGATTCCTATCCGCTAGACCATTTGGGAAGACTTGATATGTACACCCTAAGATATCTAAGTGTCATTTCGATGAGGTCTGTAGCAGAGGCCATAGAGCACAGCAAACAAATAATCATGTGTTTAAATATCCTTGTCGTTTTGAAAAAATTACCATTGTCACCTGCACAGGAATGCCATGCGGCCAACATTGAAGAAATGTGCTTCTCAAATCTGTCATTAACACTGTTTTCCACACGCTTTTTTCATTGCATTGCCATATAATCAATTGGTCATTGATGCGTCACGAATAACGACAATGCGTCGAAAATTAAAGAAATGTAAACATGAATTATGTTATTACTGTCTAAGCATCGCAAAGCTGTATGCGTAAAGGCGTCTGACGTCACAGTGGCTTTCCTGAAACAAAGGAATTAGAGAAACATGTGCTTACAGGGGCGTCGAACCGCCTTCTCCCGCTGATGGAGCAAAGTTGCTACAGTGACAAAGACAAGCTCCGCGCTCATGGGCAATTTATATGAGGCAACTGTGCTGCGAGTATCTAAGTAGTAGTCGTGCATGGATAAAATGCAATGTTTCAAACAGATCTGATGAATTCACCTACTTTGAAAAAGTGTGCGTTAGGGAGTTCTTTTGACACAAAGCGAAAATCTACAGTCAAGCGTCAATCAGCAGACAGCCGTGTGTTCTTTAGTAATGAGCCTGTTGTCAAAACGGCAGAAAAAAATGTTCACAAACGAAATATTGTTTCTACACCTAAAATGAACAAAGAAAAAATTGGCTAGCCTGATATAAGTCATGTTCATGAAGATGCAAATGTAACGAGATTTCGAACTGTTCTGTTGCACACGTTGGGACTCATTTTATTTTTCTACAAAAAACATTTGCCATGACGGGAATCGAACCCGGGCCGCCCCGCGTTACAAGGTAGATGCCTATCCGCTAAACCATTTGGGAAGACTTGATATGTACACCCTAAGATATCTAAGTGTGATTTCGATGAGGTCTGTAGCAGAGGCCATAGAGCACAGCAAACAAATAATCATGTGTTTAAATATCCTTGTCGTTTTGAAAAATTACCATTGTCACCTGCACAGGAATGCCATGCGGCCAACATTGAAGAAATGTGCTTCTCAAATCTGTCATTAACACTGTTTTCCACACGCTTTTTTCATTGCATTGCCATATAATCAATTGGTCATTGATGCGTCACGAATAACGACAATGCGTCGAAAATTAAAGAAATGTAAACATGAATTATGTTATTACTGTCTAAGCATCGCAAAGCTGTATGCGTGAAGGCGTCTGACGTCACAGTGGCTTGCCTGAAACAAAGGAATTAGAGAAACATGTGCTTACAGGGGCGTCGAACCGCCTTCTCCCGCTGATGGAGCAAAGTTGCTACAGTGACAAAGACAAGCTCCGCGCTCATGGGCAATTGATATGGGGCAACTGTGCTGCGAGTATCTAAGTAGTCGTCGTGCATGGATAAAATGCAATGTTTCAAACAGATCTGATGAATTCACCTACTTTGAAAAAGTGTGCGTTAGGGAGTTCTTTTGACACAAAGCGAAAATCTACAGTCAAGAGTCAATCAGCAGACAGCCGTGTGTTCTATAGTAATGAGCCTGTTGTCAAAACGGCAGAAAAAAATGTTCACAAACGAAATATTGTTTCTACACTTAAAATGAACAAAGAAAAAATTGGCTAGCCTGATATAAGTCATGTTCATGACGATGCAAATGTAACGAGATTTCGAACTGTTCTGTTGCACACGTTGGGACTCATTTTAATTTTCTACAAAAATCATTTGCCATGACGGGAATCGAACCCGGGCCGCCCTGCGTGACAAGGCAGATTCCTATCCGCTAGACCATTTGGGAAGACTTGATATGTACACCCTAAGATATCTAAGTGTGATTTCGATGAGGTCTGTAGCAGAGGCCATAGAGCACAGCAAACAAATAATCATGTGTTTAAATATCCTTGTCTTTTTGAAAAATTACCATTGTCACCTGCACAGGAATGCCATGCGGCCAACATTGAAGAAATGTGCTTCTCAAATCTGTCATTAACACTGTTTTCCACACGCTTTTTTCATTGCATTGCCATATAATCAATTGGTCATTGATGCGTCACGAATAACGACAATGCGTCGAAAATTAAAGAAATGTAAACATGAATTATGTTATTACTGTCTAAGCATCGCAAAGCTGTATGCGTAAAGGCGTCTGACGTCACAGTGGCTTGCCTGAAACAAAGGAATTAGAGAAACATGTGCTTACAGGGGTGTCGAACCGCCTTCTCCCGCTGATGGAGCAAAGTTGCTACAGTGACAAAGACAAGCTCCGCGCACATGGGCAATTTATATGAGGCAACTGTGCTGCGAGTATCTAAGTAGTCGTCGTGCATGGATAAAATGCAATGTTTCAAACAGATCTGATGAATTCACCTACTTTGAAAAAGTGTGCGTTAGGGAGTTCTTTTGACACAAAGCGAAAATCTACAGTCAAGCGTCAATCAGCAGACAGCCGTGTGTTCTTTAGTAATGAGTCTGTTGTCAAAACGGCAGAAAAAAATGTTCACAAACGAAATATTGTTTCTACACTTAAAATGAACAAAGAAAAAATTAGCTAGCCTGATATAAGTCATGTTCATGACGATGCAAATGTAACGAGATTTCGAACTGTTCTGTTGCACACGTTGGGACTCATTTTATTTTTCTACAAAAAAAATTTGCCATGACGGGAATCGAACCCGGGCCGCCCTGCGTGACAAGGCAGATTCCTATACGATAGACCATTTGGGAAGACTTGATATGTACACCCTAAGATATCTAAGTGTCATTTCGATGAGGTCTGTAGCAGAGGCCATAGAGCACAGCAAACAAATAATCATGTGTTTAAATATCCTTGTCGTTTTGAAAAATTACCATTGTCACCTGCACAGGAATGCCATGCGGCCAACATTGAAGAAATGTGCTTCTCAAATCTGTCATTAACACTGTTTTCCACACGCTTTTTTCATTGCATTGCCATATAATCAATTGGTCATTGATGCGTCACGAATAACGACAATGCGTCGAAAATTAAAGAAATGTAAACATGAATTATGTTATTACTGTCTAAGCATCGCAAAGCTGTATGCGTAAAGGCGTCTGACGTCACAGTGGCTTGCCTGAAACAAAGGAATTAGACAAACATGTGCTTACAGGGGCGTCGAACCGCCTTCTCCCGCTGATGGAGCAAAGTTGCTACAGTGACAAAGACAAGCTCCACGCTCATGGGCAATTTATATGAGGCAACTGTGCTGCGAGTATCTAAGTAGTCGTCGTGCATGGATAAAATGCAATGTTTCAAACAGATCTGATGAATTCACCTACTTTGAAAAAGTGTGCGTTAGGGAGTTCTTTTGACACAAAGCGAAAATCTACAGTCAAGCGTCAATCAGCAGACAGCCGTGTGTTCTTTAGTAATGAGCCTGTTGTCAAAACGGCAGAAAAAAATGTTCACAAACGAAATATTGTTTCTACACTTAAAATGAACAAAGAAAAAATTGGCTAGCCTGATACAAGTCATGTTCATGACGATGCAAATGTAACGAGATTTCGAACTGTTCTGTTGCACACGTTGGGACTCATTTTATTTTTCTACAAAAAACATTTGCCATGACGGGAATCGAACCCGGGCCGCCCTGCGTTACAAGGTAGATGCCTATCCGCTAAACCATTTGGGAAGACTTGATATGTACACCCTAAGATATCTAAGTGTCATTTCGATGAGGTCTGTAGCAGAGGCCATAGAGCACAGCAAACAAATAATCATGTGTTTAAATATCCTTGTCGTTTTGAAAAATTACCATTGTCACCTGCACAGGAATGCCATGCGGCCAACATTGAAGAAATGTGCTTCTCAAATCTGTCATTAACACTGTTTTCCACACGCTTTTTTCATTGCATTGCCATATAATCAATTGGTCATTGATGCGTCACGAATAACGACAATGCGTCGAAAATTAAAGAAATGTAAACATGAATTATGTTATTACTGTCTAAGCATCGCAAAGCTGTATGCGTAAAGGCGTCTGACGTCACAGTGGCTTGCCTGAAACAAAGGAATCAGAGAAACATGTGCTTACAGGGGCGTCGAAGCGCCTTCTCCCGCTGATGGAGCAAAGTTGCTACAGTGACAAAGACAAGCTCCGCGCTCATGGGCAATGTATATGGGGCAACTGTGCTGCGAGTATCTAAGCAGTCGTCGTGCATGGATAAAATGCAATGTTTCAAACAGATCTGATGAATTCACCTACTTTGAAAAAGTGTGCGTTAGGAAGTTCTTTTGACACAAAGCGAAAATCTACAGTCAAGCGTCAATCAGCAGACAGCCGTGTGTTCTTTAGTCATGAGCCTGTTGTCAAAACGGCAGAAAAAAATGGTCACAAACGAAATATTGTTTCTACACTTAAAATGAACAAAGAAAAAATGAGCTAGCCTGATATAAGTCATGTTCATGACGATGCAAATGTAACGAGATTTCGAACTGTTCTGTTGCACACGTTGGGACTCATTTTATTTTTCTACAAAAATCCTTTGCCATGACGGGAATCGAACCCAGGCCGCCCTGCGTTACAAGGCAGATTCCTATCCGCTAGACCATTTGGGAAGACTTGATATGTACACCCTAAGATATCTAAGTGTCATTTCGATGAGGTCTGTAGCAGAGGCCATAGAGCACAGCAAACAAATAATCATGTGTTTAAATATCCTTGTCGTTTTGAAAAAATTACCATTGTCACCTGCACAGGAATGCCATGCGGCCAACATTGAAGAAATGTGCTTCTCAAATCTGTCATTAACACTGTTTTCCACACGCTTTTTTCATTGCATTGCCATATAATCAATTGGTCATTGATGCGTCACGAATAACGACAATGCGTCGAAAATTAAAGAAATGTAAACATGAATTATGTTATTACTGTCTAAGCATCGCAAAGCTGTATGCGTAAAGGCGTCTGACGTCACAGTGGCTTGCCTGAAACAAAGGAATTAGAGAAACATGTGCTTACAGGGGCGTCGAACCGCCTTCTCCCGCTGATGGAGCAAAGTTGCTACAGTGACAAAGACAAGCTCCGCGCTCATGGGCAATTTATATGAGGCAACTGTGCTGCGAGTATCTAAGTAGTAGTCGTGCATGGATAAAATGCAATGTTTCAAACAGATCTGATGAATTCACCTACTTTGAAAAAGTGTGCGTTAGGGAGTTCTTTTGACACAAAGCGAAAATCTACAGTCAAGCGTCAATCAGCAGACAGCCGTGTGTTCTTTAGTAATGAGCCTGTTGTCAAAACGGCAGAAAAAAATGTTCACAAACGAAATATTGTTTCTACACCTAAAATGAACAAAGAAAAAATTGGCTAGCCTGATATAAGTCATGTTCATGAAGATGCAAATGTAACGAGATTTCGAACTGTTCTGTTGCACACGTTGGGACTCATTTTATTTTTCTACAAAAAACATTTGCCATGACGGGAATCGAACCCGGGCCGCCCCGCGTTACAAGGTAGATGCCTATCCGCTAAACCATTTGGGAAGACTTGATATGTACACCCTAAGATATCTAAGTGTCATTTCGATGAGGTCTGTAGCAGAGGCCATAGAGCACAGCAAACAAATAATCATGTGTTTAAATATCCTTGTCGTTTTGAAAAATTACCATTGTCACCTGCACAGGAATGCCATGCGGCCAACAATGAAGAAATGTGCTTCTCAAATCTGTCATTAACACTGTTTTCCACACGCTTTTTTCATTGCATTGCCATATAATCAATTGGTCATTGATGCGTCACGAATAACGACAATGCGTCGAAAATTAAAGAAATGTAAACATGAATTATGTTATTACTGTCTAAGCATCGCAAAGCTGTATGCGTAAAGGCGTCTGACGTCACAGTGGCTTGCCTGAAACAAAGGAATTAGAGAAACATGTGCTTACAGGGGCGTCGAACCGCCTTCTCCCGCTGATGGAGCAAAGTTGCTACAGTGACAAAGACAAGCTCCGCGCTCATGGGCAATTTATATGAGGCAACTGTGCTGCGAGTATCTAAGTAGTCGTCGTGCATGGATAAAATGCAATGTTTCAAACAGATCTGATGAATTCACCTACTTTGAAAAAGTGTGCGTTAGGAAGTTCTTTTGACACAAAGCGAAAATCTACAGTCAAGCGTCAATCAGCAGACAGCCGTGTGTTCTTTAGTCATGAGCCTGTTGTCAAAACGGCAGAAAAAAATGGTCACAAACGAAATATTGTTTCTACACTTAAAATGAACAAAGAAAAAATGAGCTAGCCTGATATAAGTCATGTTCATGACGATGCAAATGTAACGAGATTTCGAACTGTTCTGTTGCACACGTTGGGACTCATTTTATTTTTCTACAAAAAACATTTGCCATGACGGGAATCGAACCCGGGCCACCCTGCGTTACAAGGTAGATGCCTATCCGCTAGACCATTTGGGAAAACTTGATATGTACACCCTAAGATATCTAAGTGTCATTTCGATGAGGTCTGTAGCAGAGGCCATAGAGCACAGCAAACAAATAATCATGTGTTTAAATATCCTTGTCGTTTTGAAAAATTACCATTGTCACCTGCACAGGAATGCCATGCGGCCAACATTGAAGAAATGTGCTTCTCAAATCTGTCATTAACACTGTTTTCCACACGCTTTTTTCATTGCATTGCCATATAATCAATTGGTCATTGATGCGTCACGAATAACGACAATGCGTCGAAAATTAAAGAAATGTAAACATGAATTATGTTATTACTGTCTAAGCATCGCAAAGCTGTATGCGTGAAGGCGTCTGACGTCACAGTGGCTTGCCTGAAACAAAGGAATTAGAGAAACATGTGCTTACAGGGGCGTCGAACCGCCTTCTCCCGCTGATGGAGCAAAGTTGCTACAGTGACAAAGACAAGCTCCGCGCTCATGGGCAATTTATATGGGGCAACTGTGCTGCGAGTATCTAAGCAGTCGTCGTGCATGGATAAAATGCAATGTTTCAAACAGATCTGATGAATTCACCTACTTTGAAAAAGTGTGCGTTAGGAAGTTCTTTTGACACAAAGCGAAAATCTACAGTCAAGCGTCAATCAGCAGACAGCCGTGTGTTCTTTAGTCATGAGCCTGTTGTCAAAACGGCAGAAAAAAATGGTCACAAACGAAATATTGTTTCTACACTTAAAATGAACAAAGAAAAAATGAGCTAGCCTGATATAAGTCATGTTCATGACGATGCAAATGTAACGAGATTTCGAACTGTTCTGTTGCACACGTTGGGACTCATTTTATTTTTCTACAAAAAACATTTGCCATGACGGGAATCGAACCCGGGCCACCCTGCGTTACAAGGTAGATGCCTATCCGCTAGACCATTTGGGAAAACTTGATATGTACACCCTAAGATATCTAAGTGTCATTTCGATGAGGTCTGTAGCAGAGGCCATAGAGCACAGCAAACAAATAATCATGTGTTTAAATATCCTTGTCGTTTTGAAAAATTACCATTGTCACCTGCACAGGAATGCCATGCGGCCAACATTGAAGAAATGTGCTTCTCAAATCTGTCATTAACACTGTTTTCCACACGCTTTTTTCATTGCATTGCCATATAATCAATTGGTCATTGATGCGTCACGAATAACGACAATGCGTCGAAAATTAAAGAAATGTAAACATGAATTATGTTATTACTGTCTAAGCATCGCAAAGCTGTATGCGTGAAGGCGTCTGACGTCACAGTGGCTTGCCTGAAACAAAGGAATTAGAGAAACATGTGCTTACAGGGGCGTCGAACCGCCTTCTCCCGCTGATGGAGCAAAGTTGCTACAGTGACAAAGACAAGCTCCGCGCTCATGGGCAATTTATATGGGGCAACTGTGCTGCGAGTATCTAAGCAGTCGTCGTGCATGGATAAAATGCAATGTTTCAAACAGATCTGATGAATTCACCTACTTTGAAAAAGTGTGCGTTAGGAAGTTCTTTTGACACAAAGCGAAAATCTACAGTCAAGCGTCAATCAGCAGACAGCCGTGTGTTCTTTAGTCATGAGCCTGTTGTCAAAACGGCAGAAAAAAATGTTCACAAACGAAATATTGTTTCTACACTTAAAATGAACAAAGAAAAAATGAGCTAGCCTGATATAAGTCATGTTCATGACGATGCAAATGTAACGAGATTTCGAACTGTTCTGTTGCACACGTTGGGACTCATTTTATTTTTCTACAAAAATCCTTTGCCATGACGG
The DNA here is from genome assembly GCF_951799395.1 of Argentina silus. Classification (NCBI taxonomy): domain Eukaryota; kingdom Metazoa; phylum Chordata; class Actinopteri; order Argentiniformes; family Argentinidae; genus Argentina; species Argentina silus. The sequence goes on along the minus strand of NC_139655.1, from coordinate 38,999,278 downwards.
GAATCGAACCCAGGCCGCCCTGCGTTACAAGGCAGATTCCTATCCGCTAGACCATTTGGGAAGACTTGATATGTACACCCTAAGATATCTAAGTGTCATTTCGATGAGGTCTGTAGCAGAGGCCATAGAGCACAGCAAACAAATAATCATGTGTTTAAATATCCTTGTCGTTTTGAAAAAATTACCATTGTCACCTGCACAGGAATGCCATGCGGCCAACATTGAAGAAATGTGCTTCTCAAATCTGTCATTAACACTGTTTTCCACACGCTTTTTTCATTGCATTGCCATATAATCAATTGGTCATTGATGCGTCACGAATAACGACAATGCGTCGAAAATTAAAGAAATGTAAACATGAATTATGTTATTACTGTCTAAGCATCGCAAAGCTGTATGCGTAAAGGCGTCTGACGTCACAGTGGCTTGCCTGAAACAAAGGAATTAGAGAAACATGTGCTTACAGGGGCGTCGAACCGCCTTCTCCCGCTGATGGAGCAAAGTTGCTACAGTGACAAAGACAAGCTCCGCGCTCATGGGCAATTTATATGAGGCAACTGTGCTGCGAGTATCTAAGTAGTCGTCGTGCATGGATAAAATGCAATGTTTCAAACAGATCTGATGAATTCACCTACTTTGAAAAAGTGTGCGTTAGGAAGTTCTTTTGACACAAAGCGAAAATCTACAGTCAAGCGTCAATCAGCAGACAGCCGTGTGTTCTTTAGTCATGAGCCTGTTGTCAAAACGGCAGAAAAAAATGGTCACAAACGAAATATTGTTTCTACACTTAAAATGAACAAAGAAAAAATGAGCTAGCCTGATATAAGTCATGTTCATGACGATGCAAATGTAACGAGATTTCGAACTGTTCTGTTGCACACGTTGGGACTCATTTTATTTTTCTACAAAAAACATTTGCCATGACGGGAATCGAACCCGGGCCACCCTGCGTTACAAGGTAGATGCCTATCCGCTAGACCATTTGGGAAAACTTGATATGTACACCCTAAGATATCTAAGTGTCATTTCGATGAGGTCTGTAGCAGAGGCCATAGAGCACAGCAAACAAATAATCATGTGTTTAAATATCCTTGTCGTTTTGAAAAATTACCATTGTCACCTGCACAGGAATGCCATGCGGCCAACATTGAAGAAATGTGCTTCTCAAATCTGTCATTAACACTGTTTTCCACACGCTTTTTTCATTGCATTGCCATATAATCAATTGGTCATTGATGCGTCACGAATAACGACAATGCGTCGAAAATTAAAGAAATGTAAACATGAATTATGTTATTACTGTCTAAGCATCGCAAAGCTGTATGCGTGAAGGCGTCTGACGTCACAGTGGCTTGCCTGAAACAAAGGAATTAGAGAAACATGTGCTTACAGGGGCGTCGAACCGCCTTCTCCCGCTGATGGAGCAAAGTTGCTACAGTGACAAAGACAAGCTCCGCGCTCATGGGCAATTTATATGGGGCAACTGTGCTGCGAGTATCTAAGCAGTCGTCGTGCATGGATAAAATGCAATGTTTCAAACAGATCTGATGAATTCACCTACTTTGAAAAAGTGTGCGTTAGGAAGTTCTTTTGACACAAAGCGAAAATCTACAGTCAAGCGTCAATCAGCAGACAGCCGTGTGTTCTTTAGTCATGAGCCTGTTGTCAAAACGGCAGAAAAAAATGGTCACAAACGAAATATTGTTTCTACACTTAAAATGAACAAAGAAAAAATGAGCTAGCCTGATATAAGTCATGTTCATGACGATGCAAATGTAACGAGATTTCGAACTGTTCTGTTGCACACGTTGGGACTCATTTTTTTTTTCTACAAAAAACATTTGCCATGACGGGAATCGAACCCGGGCCGCCTTGCGTTACAAGGTAGATGCCTATCCGCTAGACCATTTGGGAAAACTTGATATGTACACCCTAAGATATCTAAGTGTGATTTCGATGAGGTCTGTAGCAGAGGCCATAGAGCACAGCAAACAAATAATCATGTGTTTAAATATCCTTGTCGTTTTGAAAAATTACCATTGTCACCTGCACAGGAATGCCATGCGGCCAACATTGAAGAAATGTGCTTCTCAAATCTGTCATTAACACTGTTTTCCACACGCTTTTTTCATTGCATTGCCATATAATCAATTGGTCATTGATGCGTCACGAATAACGACAATGCGTCGAAAATTAAAGAAATGTAAACATGAATTATGTTATTACTGTCTAAGCATCGCAAAGCTGTATGCGTAAAGGCGTCTGACGTCACAGTGGCTTGCCTGAAACAAAGGAATCAGAGAAACATGTGCTTACAGGGGCGTCGAAGCGCCTTCTCCCGCTGATGGAGCAAAGTTGCTACAGTGACAAAGACAAGCTCCGCGCTCATGGGCAATGTATATGGGGCAACTGTGCTGCGAGTATCTAAGCAGTCGTCGTGCATGGATAAAATGCAATGTTTCAAACAGATCTGATGAATTCACCTACTTTGAAAAAGTGTGCGTTAGAAAGTTCTTTTGACACAAAGCGAAAATCTACAGTCAAGCGTCAATCAGCAGACAGCCGTGTGTTCTTTAGTCATGAGCCTGTTGTCAAAACGGCAGAAAAAAATGGTCACAAACGAAATATTGTTTCTACACTTAAAATGAACAAAGAAAAAATGAGCTAGCCTGATATAAGTCATGTTCATGACGATGCAAATGTAACGAGATTTCGAACTGTTCTGTTGCACACGTTGGGACTCATTTTATTTTTCTACAAAAAACATTTGCCATGACGGGAATCGAACCCGGGCCGCCCTGCGTTACAAGGTAGATGCCTATCCGCTAGACCATTTGGGAAAACTTGATATGTACACCCTAAGATATCTAAGTGTCATTTCGATGAGGTCTGTAGCAGAGGCCATAGAGCACAGCAAACAAATAATCATGTGTTTAAATATCCTTGTCGTTTTGAAAAATTACCATTGTCACCTGCACAGGAATGCCATGCGGCCAACATTGAAGAAATGTGCTTCTCAAATCTGTCATTAACACTGTTTTCCACACGCTTTTTTCATTGCATTGCCATATAATCAATTGGTCATTGATGCGTCACGAATAACGACAATGCGTCGAAAATTAAAGAAATGTAAACATGAATTATGTTATTACTGTCTAAGCATCGCAAAGCTGTATGCGTAAAGGCGTCTGACGTCACAGTGGCTTGCCTGAAACAAAGGAATCAGAGAAACATGTGCTTACAGGGGCGTCGAAGCGCCTTCTCCCGCTGATGGAGCAAAGTTGCTACAGTGACAAAGACAAGCTCCGCGCTCATGGGCAATGTATATGGGGCAACTGTGCTGCGAGTATCTAAGCAGTCGTCGTGCATGGATAAAATGCAATGTTTCAAACAGATCTGATGAATTCACCTACTTTGAAAAAGTGTGCGTTAGGAAGTTCTTTTGACACAAAGCGAAAATCTACAGTCAAGCGTCAATCAGCAGACAGCCGTGTGTTCTTTAGTCATGAGCCTGTTGTCAAAACGGCAGAAAAAAATGGTCACAAACGAAATATTGTTTCTACACTTAAAATGAACAAAGAAAAAATGAGCTAGCCTGATATAAGTCATGTTCATGACGATGCAAATGTAACGAGATTTCGAACTGTTCTGTTGCACACGTTGGGACTCATTTTATTTTTCTACAAAAAACATTTGCCATGACGGGAATCGAACCCGGGCCGCCCTGCGTTACAAGGTAGATGCCTATCCGCTAGACCATTTGGGAAAACTTGATATGTACACCCTAAGATATCTAAGTGTCATTTCGATGAGGTCTGTAGCAGAAGCCATAGAGCACAGCAAACAAATAATCATGTGTTTAAATATCCTTGTCGTTTTGAAAAATTACCATTGTCACCTGCACAGGAATGCCATGCGGCCAACATTGAAGAAATGTGCTTCTCAAATCTGTCATTAACACTGTTTTCCACACGCTTTTTTCATTGCATTGCCATATAATCAATTGGTCATTGATGCGTCACGAATAACGACAATGCGTCGAAAATTAAAGAAATGTAAACATGAATTATGTTATTACTGTCTAAGCATCGCAAAGCTGTATGCGTAAAGGCGTCTGACGTCACAGTGGCTTGCCTGAAACAAAGGAATCAGAGAAACATGTGCTTACAGGGGCGTCGAACCGCCTTCTCCCGCTGATGGAGCAAAGTTGCTACAGTAACAAAGACAAGCTCCGCGCTCATGGGCAATTTATATGAGGCAACTGTGCTGCGAGTATCTAAGTAGTCGTCGTGCATGGATAAAATGCAATGTTTCAAACAGATCTGATGAATTCACCTACTTTGAAAAAGTGTGCGTTAGGAAGTTCTTTTGACACAAAGCGAAAATCTACAGTCAAGCGTCAATCAGCAGACAGCCATGTGTTCTTTAGTCATGAGCCTGTTGTCAAAACGGCAGAAAAAAATGGTCACAAACGAAATATTGTTTCTACATTTAAAATGAACAAAGAAAAAATGAGCAAGCCTGATATAAGTCATGTTCATGAAGATGCAAATGTAACGAGATTTCGAACTGTTCTGTTGCACACGTTGGGACTCATTTTATTTTTCTACAAAAAACATTTGCCATGACGGGAATCGAACCCGGGCCGCCCTGCGTTACAAGGTAGATGCCTATCCGCTAGACCATTTGGGAAAACTTGATATGTACACCCTAAGATATCTAAGTGTCATTTCGATGAGGTCTGTAGCAGAGGCCATAGAGCACAGCAAACAAATAATCATGTGTTTAAATATCCTTGTCGTTTTGAAAAATTACCATTGTCACCTGCACAGGAATGCCATGCGGCCAACATTGAAGAAATGTGCTTCTCAAATCTGTCATTAACACTGTTTTCCACACGCTTTTTTCATTGCATTGCCATATAATCAATTGGTCATTGATGCGTCACGAATAACGACAATGCGTCGAAAATTAAAGAAATGTAAACATGAATTATGTTATTACTGTCTAAGCATCGCAAAGCTGTATGCGTAAAGGCGTCTGACGTCACAGTGGCTTGCCTGAAACAAAGGAATTAGAGAAACATGTGCTTACAGGGGCGTCGAACCGCCTTCTCCCGCTGATGGAGCAAAGTTGCTACAGTGACAAAGACAAGCTCCGCGCTCATGGGCAATTTATATGAGGCAACTGTGCTGCGAGTATCTAAGTAGTCGTCGTGCATGGATAAAATGCAATGTTTCAAACAGATCTGATGAATTCACCTACTTTGAAAAAGTGTGCGTTAGGAAGTTCTTTTGACACAAAGCGAAAATCTACAGTCAAGCGTCAATCAGCAGACAGCCGTGTGTTCTTTAGTCATGAGCCTGTTGTCAAAACGGCAGAAAAAAATGGTCACAAACGAAATATTGTTTCTACACTTAAAATGAACAAAGAAAAAATGAGCTAGCCTGATATAAGTCATGTTCATGACGATGCAAATGTAACGAGATTTCGAACTGTTCTGTTGCACACGTTGGGACTCATTTTTTTTTTCTACAAAAAACATTTGCCATGACGGGAATCGAACCCGGGCCGCCTTGCGTTACAAGGTAGATGCCTATCCGCTAGACCATTTGGGAAAACTTGATATGTACACCCTAAGATATCTAAGTGTGATTTCGATGAGGTCTGTAGCAGAGGCCATAGAGCACAGCAAACAAATAATCATGTGTTTAAATATCCTTGTCGTTTTGAAAAATTACCATTGTCACCTGCACAGGAATGCCATGCGGCCAACATTGAAGAAATGTGCTTCTCAAATCTGTCATTAACACTGTTTTCCACACGCTTTTTTCATTGCATTGCCATATAATCAATTGGTCATTGATGCGTCACGAATAACGACAATGCGTCGAAAATTAAAGAAATGTAAACATGAATTATGTTATTACTGTCTAAGCATCGCAAAGCTGTATGCGTAAAGGCGTCTGACGTCACAGTGGCTTGCCTGAAACAAAGGAATCAGAGAAACATGTGCTTACAGGGGCGTCGAAGCGCCTTCTCCCGCTGATGGAGCAAAGTTGCTACAGTGACAAAGACAAGCTCCGCGCTCATGGGCAATGTATATGGGGCAACTGTGCTGCGAGTATCTAAGCAGTCGTCGTGCATGGATAAAATGCAATGTTTCAAACAGATCTGATGAATTCACCTACTTTGAAAAAGTGTGCGTTAGAAAGTTCTTTTGACACAAAGCGAAAATCTACAGTCAAGCGTCAATCAGCAGACAGCCGTGTGTTCTTTAGTCATGAGCCTGTTGTCAAAACGGCAGAAAAAAATGGTCACAAACGAAATATTGTTTCTACACTTAAAATGAACAAAGAAAAAATGAGCTAGCCTGATATAAGTCATGTTCATGACGATGCAAATGTAACGAGATTTCGAACTGTTCTGTTGCACACGTTGGGACTCATTTTATTTTTCTACAAAAAACATTTGCCATGACGGGAATCGAACCCGGGCCGCCCTGCGTTACAAGGTAGATGCCTATCCGCTAGACCATTTGGGAAAACTTGATATGTACACCCTAAGATATCTAAGTGTCATTTCGATGAGGTCTGTAGCAGAGGCCATAGAGCACAGCAAACAAATAATCATGTGTTTAAATATCCTTGTCGTTTTGAAAAATTACCATTGTCACCTGCACAGGAATGCCATGCGGCCAACATTGAAGAAATGTGCTTCTCAAATCTGTCATTAACACTGTTTTCCACACGCTTTTTTCATTGCATTGCCATATAATCAATTGGTCATTGATGCGTCACGAATAACGACAATGCGTCGAAAATTAAAGAAATGTAAACATGAATTATGTTATTACTGTCTAAGCATCGCAAAGCTGTATGCGTAAAGGCGTCTGACGTCACAGTGGCTTGCCTGAAACAAAGGAATCAGAGAAACATGTGCTTACAGGGGCGTCGAAGCGCCTTCTCCCGCTGATGGAGCAAAGTTGCTACAGTGACAAAGACAAGCTCCGCGCTCATGGGCAATGTATATGGGGCAACTGTGCTGCGAGTATCTAAGCAGTCGTCGTGCATGGATAAAATGCAATGTTTCAAACAGATCTGATGAATTCACCTACTTTGAAAAAGTGTGCGTTAGGAAGTTCTTTTGACACAAAGCGAAAATCTACAGTCAAGCGTCAATCAGCAGACAGCCGTGTGTTCTTTAGTCATGAGCCTGTTGTCAAAACGGCAGAAAAAAATGGTCACAAACGAAATATTGTTTCTACACTTAAAATGAACAAAGAAAAAATGAGCTAGCCTGATATAAGTCATGTTCATGACGATGCAAATGTAACGAGATTTCGAACTGTTCTGTTGCACACGTTGGGACTCATTTTATTTTTCTACAAAAAACATTTGCCATGACGGGAATCGAACCCGGGCCGCCCTGCGTTACAAGGTAGATGCCTATCCGCTAGACCATTTGGGAAAACTTGATATGTACACCCTAAGATATCTAAGTGTCATTTCGATGAGGTCTGTAGCAGAAGCCATAGAGCACAGCAAACAAATAATCATGTGTTTAAATATCCTTGTCGTTTTGAAAAATTACCATTGTCACCTGCACAGGAATGCCATGCGGCCAACATTGAAGAAATGTGCTTCTCAAATCTGTCATTAACACTGTTTTCCACACGCTTTTTTCATTGCATTGCCATATAATCAATTGGTCATTGATGCGTCACGAATAACGACAATGCGTCGAAAATTAAAGAAATGTAAACATGAATTATGTTATTACTGTCTAAGCATCGCAAAGCTGTATGCGTAAAGGCGTCTGACGTCACAGTGGCTTGCCTGAAACAAAGGAATCAGAGAAACATGTGCTTACAGGGGCGTCGAACCGCCTTCTCCCGCTGATGGAGCAAAGTTGCTACAGTAACAAAGACAAGCTCCGCGCTCATGGGCAATTTATATGAGGCAACTGTGCTGCGAGTATCTAAGTAGTCGTCGTGCATGGATAAAATGCAATGTTTCAAACAGATCTGATGAATTCACCTACTTTGAAAAAGTGTGCGTTAGGAAGTTCTTTTGACACAAAGCGAAAATCTACAGTCAAGCGTCAATCAGCAGACAGCCATGTGTTCTTTAGTCATGAGCCTGTTGTCAAAACGGCAGAAAAAAATGGTCACAAACGAAATATTGTTTCTACATTTAAAATGAACAAAGAAAAAATGAGCAAGCCTGATATAAGTCATGTTCATGAAGATGCAAATGTAACGAGATTTCGAACTGTTCTGTTGCACACGTTGGGACTCATTTTATTTTTCTACAAAAAACATTTGCCATGACGGGAATCGAACCCGGGCCGCCCTGCGTTACAAGGTAGATGCCTATCCGCTAGACCATTTGGGAAAACTTGATATGTACACCCTAAGATATCTAAGTGTCATTTCGATGAGGTCTGTAGCAGAGGCCATAGAGCACAGCAAACAAATAATCATGTGTTTAAATATCCTTGTCGTTTTGAAAAATTACCATTGTCACCTGCACAGGAATGCCATGCGGCCAACATTGAAGAAATGTGCTTCTCAAATCTGTCATTAACACTGTTTTCCACACGCTTTTTTCATTGCATTGCCATATAATCAATTGGTCATTGATGCGTCACGAATAACGACAATGCGTCGAAAATTAAAGAAATGTAAACATGAATTATGTTATTACTGTCTAAGCATCGCAAAGCTGTATGCGTAAAGGCGTCTGACGTCACAGTGGCTTGCCTGAAACAAAGGAATTAGAGAAACATGTGCTTACAGGGGCGTCGAACCGCCTTCTCCCGCTGATGGAGCAAAGTTGCTACAGTGACAAAGACAAGCTCCGCGCTCATGGGCAATTTATATGAGGCAACTGTGCTGCGAGTATCTAAGTAGTCGTCGTGCATGGATAAAATGCAATGTTTCAAACAGATCTGATGAATTCACCTACTTTGAAAAAGTGTGCGTTAGGAAGTTCTTTTGACACAAAGCGAAAATCTACAGTCAAGCGTCAATCAGCAGACAGCCGTGTGTTCTTTAGTCATGAGCCTGTTGTCAAAACGGCAGAAAAAAATGGTCACAAACGAAATATTGTTTCTACACTTAAAATGAACAAAGAAAAAATGAGCTAGCCTGATATAAGTCATGTTCATGACGATGCAAATGTAACGAGATTTCGAACTGTTCTGTTGCACACGTTGGGACTCATTTTATTTTTCTACAAAAAACATTTGCCATGACGGGAATCGAACCCGGGCCGCCCTGCGTTACAAGGTAGATGCCTATCCGCTAGACCATTTGGGAAAACTTGATATGTACACCCTAAGATATCTAAGTGTCATTTCGATGAGGTCTGTAGCAGAGGCCATAGAGCACAGCAAACAAATAATCATGTGTTTAAATATCCTTGTCGTTTTGAAAAATTACCATTGTCACCTGCACAGGAATGCCATGCGGCCAACATTGAAGAAATGTGCTTCTCAAATCTGTCATTAACACTGTTTTCCACACGCTTTTTTCATTGCATTGCCATATAATCAATTGGTCATTGATGCGTCACGAATAACGACAATGCGTCGAAAATTAAAGAAATGTAAACATGAATTATGTTATTACTGTCTAAGCATCGCAAAGCTGTATGCGTAAAGGCGTCTGACGTCACAGTGGCTTGCCTGAAACAAAGGAATCAGAGAAACATGTGCTTACAGGGGCGTCGAAGCGCCTTCTCCCGCTGATGGAGCAAAGTTGCTACAGTGACAAAGACAAGCTCCGCGCTCATGGGCAATGTATATGGGGCAACTGTGCTGCGAGTATCTAAGCAGTCGTCGTGCATGGATAAAATGCAATGTTTCAAACAGATCTGATGAATTCACCTACTTTGAAAAAGTGTGCGTTAGGAAGTTCTTTTGACACAAAGCGAAAATCTACAGTCAAGCGTCAATCAGCAGACAGCCGTGTGTTCTTTAGTCATGAGCCTGTTGTCAAAACGGCAGAAAAAAATGGTCACAAACGAAATATTGTTTCTACACTTAAAATGAACAAAGAAAAAATGAGCTAGCCTGATATAAGTCATGTTCATGACGATGCAAATGTAACGAGATTTCGAACGGTTCTGTTGCACACGTTGGGACTCATTTTATTTTTCTACAAAAAACATTTGCCATGACGGGAATCGAACCCGGGCCGCCCTGCGTTACAAGGTAGATGCCTATCCGCTAGACCATTTGGGAAAACTTGATATGTACACCCTAAGATATCTAAGTGTCATTTCGATGAGGTCTGTAGCAGAAGCCATAGAGCACAGCAAACAAATAATCATGTGTTTAAATATCCTTGTCGTTTTGAAAAATTACCATTGTCACCTGCACAGGAATGCCATGCGGCCAACATTGAAGAAATGTGCTTCTCAAATCTGTCATTAACACTGTTTTCCACACGCTTTTTTCATTGCATTGCCATATAATCAATTGGTCATTGATGCGTCACGAATAACGACAATGCGTCGAAAATTAAAGAAATGTAAACATGAATTATGTTATTACTGTCTAAGCATCGCAAAGCTGTATGCGTAAAGGCGTCTGACGTCACAGTGGCTTGCCTGAAACAAAGGAATTAGAGAAACATGTGCTTACAGGGGCGTCGAACCGCCTTCTCCCGCTGATGGAGCAAAGTTGCTACAGTGACAAAGACAAGCTCCGCGCTCATGGGCAATTTATATGAGGCAACTGTGCTGCGAGTATCTAAGTAGTCGTCGTGCATGGATAAAATGCAATGTTTCAAACAGATCTGATGAATTCACCTACTTTGAAAAAGTGTGCGTTAGGAAGTTCTTTTGACACAAAGCGAAAATCTACAGTCAAGCGTCAATCAGCAGACAGCCGTGTGTTCTTTAGTCATGAGCCTGTTGTCAAAACGGCAGAAAAAAATGGTCACAAACGAAATATTGTTTCTACACTTAAAATGAACAAAGAAAAAATGAGCTAGCCTGATATAAGTCATGTTCATGACGATGCAAATGTAACGAGATTTCGAACTGTTCTGTTGCACACGTTGGGACTCATTTTATTTTTCTACAAAAAACATTTGCCATGACGGGAATCGAACCCGGGCCGCCCTGCGTTACAAGGTAGATGCCTATCCGCTAGACCATTTGGGAAAACTTGATATGTACACCCTAAGATATCTAAGTGTCATTTCGATGAGGTCTGTAGCAGAGGCCATAGAGCACAGCAAACAAATAATCATGTGTTTAAATATCCTTGTCGTTTTGAAAAATTACCATTGTCACCTGCACAGGAATGCCATGCGGCCAACATTGAAGAAATGTGCTTCTCAAATCTGTCATTAACACTGTTTTCCACACGCTTTTTTCATTGCATTGCCATATAATCAATTGGTCATTGATGCGTCACGAATAACGACAATGCGTCGAAAATTAAAGAAATGTAAACATGAATTATGTTATTACTGTCTAAGCATCGCAAAGCTGTATGCGTAAAGGCGTCTGACGTCACAGTGGCTTGCCTGAAACAAAGGAATCAGAGAAACATGTGCTTACAGGGGCGTCGAAGCGCCTTCTCCCGCTGATGGAGCAAAGTTGCTACAGTGACAAAGACAAGCTCCGCGCTCATGGGCAATGTATATGGGGCAACTGTGCTGCGAGTATCTAAGCAGTCGTCGTGCATGGATAAAATGCAATGTTTCAAACAGATCTGATGAATTCACCTACTTTGAAAAAGTGTGCGTTAGGAAGTTCTTTTGACACAAAGCGAAAATCTACAGTCAAGCGTCAATCAGCAGACAGCCGTGTGTTCTTTAGTCATGAGCCTGTTGTCAAAACGGCAGAAAAAAATGGTCACAAACGAAATATTGTTTCTACACTTAAAATGAACAAAGAAAAAATGAGCTAGCCTGATATAAGTCATGTTCATGACGATGCAAATGTAACGAGATTTCGAACGGTTCTGTTGCACACGTTGGGACTCATTTTATTTTTCTACAAAAAACATTTGCCATGACGGGAATCGAACCCGGGCCGCCCTGCGTTACAAGGTAGATGCCTATCCGCTAGACCATTTGGGAAAACTTGATATGTACACCCTAAGATATCTAAGTGTCATTTCGATGAGGTCTGTAGCAGAAGCCATAGAGCACAGCAAACAAATAATCATGTGTTTAAATATCCTTGTCGTTTTGAAAAATTACCATTGTCACCTGCACAGGAATGCCATGCGGCCAACATTGAAGAAATGTGCTTCTCAAATCTGTCATTAACACTGTTTTCCACACGCTTTTTTCATTGCATTGCCATATAATCAATTGGTCATTGATGCGTCACGAATAACGACAATGCGTCGAAAATTAAAGAAATGTAAACATGAATTATGTTATTACTGTCTAAGCATCGCAAAGCTGTATGCGTAAAGGCGTCTGACGTCACAGTGGCTTGCCTGAAACAAAGGAATCAGAGAAACATGTGCTTACAGGGGCGTCGAAGCGCCTTCTCCCGCTGATGGAGCAAAGTTGCTACAGTGACAAAGACAAGCTCCGCGCTCATGGGCAATGTATATGGGGCAACTGTGCTGCGAGTATCTAAGCAGTCGTCGTGCATGGATAAAATGCAATGTTTCAAACAGATCTGATGAATTCACCTACTTTGAAAAAGTGTGCGTTAGGAAGTTCTTTTGACACAAAGCGAAAATCTACAGTCAAGCGTCAATCAGCAGACAGCCGTGTGTTCTTTAGTCATGAGCCTGTTGTCAAAACGGCAGAAAAAAATGGTCACAAACGAAATATTGTTTCTACATTTAAAATGAACAAAGAAAAAATGAGCAAGCCTGATATAAGTCATGTTCATGACGATGCAAATGTAACGAGATTTCGAACTGTTCTGTTGCACACGTTGGGACTCATTTTATTTTTCTACAAAAAACATTTGCCATGACGGGAATCGAACCCGGGCCGCCCTGCGTGACAAGGCAGATTCCTATCCGCTAGACCATTTGGGAAGACTTGATATGTACACCCTAAGATATCTAAGTGTCATTTCGATGAGGTCTGTAGCAGAGGCCATAGAGCACAGCAAACAAATAATCATGTGTTTAAATATCCTTGTCGTTTTGAAAAATTACCATTGTCACCTGCACAGGAATGCCATGCGGCCAACATTGAAGAAATGTGCTTCTCAAATCTGTCATTAACACTGTTTTCCACACGCTTTTTTCATTGCATTGCCATATAATCAATTGGTCATTGATGCGTCACGAATAACGACAATGCGTCGAAAATTAAAGAAATGTAAACATGAATTATGTTATTACTGTCTAAGCATCGCAAAGCTGTATGCGTAAAGGCGTCTGACGTCACAGTGGCTTGACTGAAACAAAGGAATTAGAGAAACATTTGCTTACAGGGGCGTCGAAGCGCCTTCTCCCGCTGATGGAGCAAAGTTGCTACAGTGACAAAGACAAGCTCCGCGCTCATGAGCAGTTTATATGAGGCAACTGTGCTGCGAGTATCTAAGTAGTCGTCGTGCATGGATAAAATGCAATGTTTCAAACAGATCTGATGAATTCACCTACTTTGAAAAAGTGTGCGTTAGGAAGTTCTTTTGACACAAAGCGAAAATCTACAGTCAAGCGTCAATCAGCAGACAGCCGTGTGTTCTTTAGTCATGAGCCTGTTGTCAAAACGGCAGAAAAAAATGGTCACAAACGAAATATTGTTTCTACATTTAAAATGAACAAAGAAAAAATGAGCAAGCCTGATATAAGTCATGTTCATGACGATGCAAATGTAACGAGATTTCGAACTGTTCTGTTGCACACGTTGGGACTCATTTTATTTTTCTACAAAAAACATTTGCCATGACGGGAATCGAACCCGGGCCGCCCTGCGTGACAAGGCAGATTCCTATCCGCTAGACCATTTGGGAAGACTTGATATGTACACCCTAAGATATCTAAGTGTCATTTCGATGAGGTCTGTAGCAGAGGCCATAGAGCACAGCAAACAAATAATCATGTGTTTAAATATCCTTGTCGTTTTGAAAAATTACCATTGTCACCTGCACAGGAATGCCATGCGGCCAACATTGAAGAAATGTGCTTCTCAAATCTGTCATTAACACTGTTTTCCACACGCTTTTTTCATTGCATTGCCATATAATCAATTGGTCATTGATGCGTCACGAATAACGACAATGCGTCGAAAATTAAAGAAATGTAAACATGAATTATGTTATTACTGTCTAAGCATCGCAAAGCTGTATGCGTAAAGGCGTCTGACGTCACAGTGGCTTGACTGAAACAAAGGAATTAGAGAAACATTTGCTTACAGGGGCGTCGAAGCGCCTTCTCCCGCTGATGGAGCAAAGTTGCTACAGTGACAAAGACAAGCTCCGCGCTCATGAGCAGTTTATATGAGGCAACTGTGCTGCGAGTATCTAAGTAGTCGTCGTGCATGGATAAAATGCAATGTTTCAAACAGATCTGATGAATTCACCTACTTTGAAAAAGAGTGCGTTTGAAAGTTCTTTTGACACAAAGCGAAAATCTACAGTCAAGCGTCAATCAGCAGACAGCCGTGTGTTCTTTAGTCATGAGCCTGTTGTCAAAACGGCAGAAAAAAATGTTCACAAACGAAATATTGTTTCTACACCTAAAATGAACAAAGAAAAAATGAGCTAGCCTGATATAAGTCATGTTCATGACGATGCAAATGTAACGAGATTTCGAACTGTTCTGTTGCACACGTTGGGACTCATTTTATTTTTCTACAAAAAACATTTGCCATGACGGGAATCGAACCCGGGCCGCCCTGCGTTACAAGGTAGATGCCTATCCGCTAGACCATTTGGGAAAACTTGATATGTACACCCTAAGATATCTAAGTGTCATTTCGATGAGGTCTGTAGCAGAAGCCATAGAGCACAGCAAACAAATAATCATGTGTTTAAATATCCTTGTCGTTTTGAAAAATTACCATTGTCACCTGCACAGGAATGCCATGCGGCCAACATTGAAGAAATGTGCTTCTCAAATCTGTCATTAACACTGTTTTCCACACGCTTTTTTCATTGCATTGCCATATAATCAATTGGTCATTGATGCGTCACGAATAACGACAATGCGTCGAAAATTAAAGAAATGTAAACATGAATTATGTTATTACTGTCTAAGCATCGCAAAGCTGTATGCGTAAAGGCGTCTGACGTCACAGTGGCTTGCCTGAAACAAAGGAATCAGAGAAACATGTGCTTACAGGGGCGTCGAAGCGCCTTCTCCCGCTGATGGAGCAAAGTTGCTACAGTGACAAAGACAAGCTCCGCGCTCATGGGCAATGTATATGGGGCAACTGTGCTGCGAGTATCTAAGCAGTCGTCGTGCATGGATAAAATGCAATGTTTCAAACAGATCTGATGAATTCACCTACTTTGAAAAAGTGTGCGTTAGGAAGTTCTTTTGACACAAAGCGAAAATCTACAGTCAAGCGTCAATCAGCAGACAGCCGTGTGTTCTTTAGTCATGAGCCTGTTGTCAAAACGGCAGAAAAAAATGGTCACAAACGAAATATTGTTTCTACACTTAAAATGAACAAAGAAAAAATGAGCTAGCCTGATATAAGTCATGTTCATGACGATGCAAATGTAACGAGATTTCGAACTGTTCTGTTGCACACGTTGGGACTCATTTTATTTTTCTACAAAAAACATTTGCCATGACGGGAATCAAACCCGGGCCACCCTGCGTTACAAGGTAGATGCCTATCCGCTAGACCATTTGGGAAAACTTGATATGTACACCCTAAGATATCTAAGTGTCATTTCGATGAGGTCTGTAGCAGAGGCCATAGAGCACAGCAAACAAATAATCATGTGTTTAAATATCCTTGTCGTTTTGAAAAATTACCATTGTCACCTGCACAGGAATGCCATGCGGCCAACATTGATGAAATGTGCTTCTCAAATCTGTCATTAACACTGTTTTCCACACGCTTTTTTCATTGCATTGCCATAAAATCAATTGGTCATTGATGCGTCACGAATAACGACAATGCGTCGAAAATTAAAGAAATGTAAACATGAATTATGTTATTACTGTCTAAGCATCGCAAAGCTGTATGCGTAAAGGCGTCTGACGTCACAGTGGCTTGCCTGAAACAAAGGAATTAGAGAAACATGTGCTTACAGGGGCGTCGAAGCGCCTTCTCCCGCTGATGGAGCAAAGTTGCTACGGTGACAAAGAGAAGCTCCGCGCTCATGGGCAATTTATATGAGGCAACTGTGCTGCGAGTATCTAAGTAGTCGTCGTGCATGGATAAAATGCAATGTTTCAAACAGATCTGATGAATTCACCTACTTTGAAAAAGTGTGCGTTAGGGACTTCTTTTGACACAAAGCGAAAATCTACAGTCAAGCGTCAATCAGCAGACAGCCGTGTGTTCTTTAGTCATGAGCCTGTTGTCAAAACGGCAGAAAAAAATGTTCACAAACGAAATATTGTTTCTACACTTAAAATGAACAAAGAAAAAATGAGCTAGCCTGATATAAGTCATGTTCATGACGATGCAAATGTAACGAGATTTCGAACTGTTCTGTTGCACACGTTGGGACTCATTTTATTTTTCTAAAAAAACATTTGCCATGACGGGAATCGAACCCGGGCCGCCCTGCGTTACAAGGTAGATGCGTATCCGCTAGACCATTTGGGAAAACTTGATATGTACACCCTAAGATATCTAAGTGTAATTTCGATGAGGTCTGTAGCAGAGGCCATAGAGCACAGCAAACAAATAATCATGTGTTGAAATATCCTTGTCGTTTTGAAAAATTACCATTGTCACCTGCACAGGAATGCCATGCGGCCAACATTGAAGAAATGTGCTTCTCAAATCTGTCATTAACACTGTTTTCCACACGCTTTTTTCATTGCATTGCCATATAATCAATTGGTCATTGATGCGTCACGAATAACGACAATGCGTCGAAAATTAAAGAAATGTAAACATGAATTATGTTATTACTGTCTAAGCATCGCAAAGCTGTATGCGTAAAGGCGTCTGACGTCACAGTGGCTTGCCTGAAACAAAGGAATTAGAGAAACATGTGCTTACAGGGGCGTCGAACCGCCTTCTCCCGCTGATGGAGCAAAGTTGCTACAGTGACAAAGACAAGCTCCGTGCTCATGGGCAATTTATATGGGGCAACTGTGCTGCGAGTATCTAAGCAGTCGTCGTGCATGGATAAAATGCAATGTTTCAAACAGATCTGATGAATTCACCTACTTTGAAAAAGTGTGCGTTAGGAAGTTCTTTTGACACAAAGCGAAAATCTACAGTCAAGCGTCAATCAGCAGACAGCCGTGTGTTCTTTAGTCATGAGCCTGTTGTCAAAACGGCAGAAAAAAATGTTCACAAACGAAATATTGTTTCTACACTTAAAATGAACAAAGAAAAAATTAGCTAGCCTGATATAAGTCATGTTCATGACGATGCAAATGTAACGAGATTTCGAACTGTTCTGTTGCACACGTTGGGACTCATTTTATTTTTCTACAAAAAACATTTGCCATGACGGGAATCGAACCCGTGCCGCCCTGCGTTTCAAGGTAGATGCCTATCCGCTAGACCATTTGGGAAAACTTGATATGTACACCCTAAGATATCTAAGTGTCATTTCGATGAGGTCTGTAGCAGAGGCCATAGAGCACAGCCAACAAATAATCATGTGTTTAAATATCCTTGTCGTTTTGAAAAATTACCATTGTCACCTGCACAGGAATGCCATGCCGCCAACATTGAAGAAATGTGCTTCTCAAATCTGTCATGAACACTGTTTTCCACACGCTTTTTTCATTGCATTGCCATATAATCAATTGGTCATTGATGCGTCACGAATAACGACAATGCGTCGAAAATTAAAGAAATGTAAACATGAATTATGTTATTACTGTCTAAGCATCGCAAAGCTGTATGCGTTAAGGCGTCTGACGTCACAGTGGCTTGCCTGAAACAAAGGAATCAGAGAAACATGTGCTTACAGGGGCGTCGAAGCGCCTTCTCCCGCTGATGGAGCAAAGTTGCTACAGTGACAAAGACAAGCTCCGCGCTCATGGGCAATTTATATGGGGCAACTGTGCTGCGAGTATCTAAGCAGTCGTCGTGCATGGATAAAATGCAATGTTTCAAACAGATCTGATGAATTCACCTATTTTGAAAAAGTGTGCGTTAGGAAGTTCTTTTGACACAAAGCGAAAATCTACAGTCAAGCGTCAATCAGCAGACAGCCGTGTGTTCTTTAGTCATGAGCCTGTTGTCAAAACGGCAGAAAAAAATGTTCACAAACGAAATATTGTTTCTACACTTAAAATGAACAAAGAAAAAATGAGCTAGCCTGATATAAGTCATGTTCATGACGATGCAAATGTAACGAGATTTCGAACTGTTCTGTTGCACACGTTGGGACTCATTTTATTTTTCTACAAAAATCATTTGCCATGACGGGAATCGAACCCGGGCCGCCCTGCGTGACAAGGCAGATTCCTATCCGCTAGACCATTTGGGAAGACTTGATATGTACACCCTAAGATATCTAAGTGTCATTTCGATGAGGTCTGTAGCAGAGGCCATAGAGCACAGCAAACAAATAATCATGTGTTTAAATATCCTTGTCGTTTTGAAAAATTACCATTGTCACCTGCACAGGAATGCCATGCGGCCAACATTGAAGAAATGTGCTTCTCAAATCTGTCATTAACACTGTTTTCCACACGCTTTTTTCATTGCATTGCCATATAATCAATTGGTCATTGATGCGTCACGAATAACGACAATGCGTCGAAAATTAAAGAAATGTAAACATGAATTATGTTATTACTGTCTAAGCATCGCAAAGCTGTATGCGTAAAGGCGTCTGACGTCACAGTGGCTTGCCTGAAACAAAGGAATTAGAGAAACATGTGCTTACAGGGGCGTCGAACCGCCTTCTCCCGCTGATGGAGCAAAGTTGCTACAGTGACAAAGACAAGCTCCGTGCTCATGGGCAATTTATATGGGGCAACTGTGCTGCGAGTATCTAAGCAGTCGTCGTGCATGGATAAAATGCAATGTTTCAAACAGATCTGATGAATTCACCTACTTTGAAAAAGTGTGCGTTAGGAAGTTCTTTTGACACAAAGCGAAAATCTACAGTCAAGCGTCAATCAGCAGACAGCCGTGTGTTCTTTAGTCATGAGCCTGTTGTCAAAACGGCAGAAAAAAATGTTCACAAACGAAATATTGTTTCTACACTTAAAATGAACAAAGAAAAAATTAGCTAGCCTGATATAAGTCATGTTCATGACGATGCAAATGTAACGAGATTTCGAACTGTTCTGTTGCACACGTTGGGACTCATTTTATTTTTCTACAAAAAACATTTGCCATGACGGGAATCGAACCCGGGCCGCCCTGCGTTACAAGGTAGATGCCTATCCGCTAGACCATTTGGGAAAACTTGATATGTACACCCTAAGATATCTAAGTGTCATTTCGATGAGGTCTGTAGCAGAGGCCATAGAGCACAGCCAACAAATAATCATGTGTTTAAATATCCTTGTCGTTTTGAAAAATTACCATTGTCACCTGCACAGGAATGCCATGCCGCCAACATTGAAGAAATGTGCTTCTCAAATCTGTCATGAACACTGTTTTCCACACGCTTTTTTCATTGCATTGCCATATAATCAATTGGTCATTGATGCGTCACGAATAACGACAATGCGTCGAAAATTAAAGAAATGTAAACATGAATTATGTTATTACTGTCTAAGCATCGCAAAGCTGTATGCGTTAAGGCGTCTGACGTCACAGTGGCTTGCCTGAAACAAAGGAATCAGAGAAACATGTGCTTACAGGGGCGTCGAAG
The DNA here is from genome assembly GCF_951799395.1 of Argentina silus. Classification (NCBI taxonomy): domain Eukaryota; kingdom Metazoa; phylum Chordata; class Actinopteri; order Argentiniformes; family Argentinidae; genus Argentina; species Argentina silus. The sequence goes on along the minus strand of NC_139655.1, from coordinate 38,979,356 downwards.
CGCCTTCTCCCGCTGATGGAGCAAAGTTGCTACAGTGACAAAGACAAGCTCCGCGCTCATGGGCAATTTATATGGGGCAACTGTGCTGCGAGTATCTAAGCAGTCGTCGTGCATGGATAAAATGCAATGTTTCAAACAGATCTGATGAATTCACCTATTTTGAAAAAGTGTGCGTTAGGAAGTTCTTTTGACACAAAGCGAAAATCTACAGTCAAGCGTCAATCAGCAGACAGCCGTGTGTTCTTTAGTCATGAGCCTGTTGTCAAAACGGCAGAAAAAAATGTTCACAAACGAAATATTGTTTCTACACTTAAAATGAACAAAGAAAAAATGAGCTAGCCTGATATAAGTCATGTTCATGACGATGCAAATGTAACGAGATTTCGAACTGTTCTGTTGCACACGTTGGGACTCATTTTATTTTTCTACAAAAATCATTTGCCATGACGGGAATCGAACCCGGGCCGCCCTGCGTGACAAGGCAGATTCCTATCCGCTAGACCATTTGGGAAGACTTGATATGTACACCCTAAGATATCTAAGTGTCATTTCGATGAGGTCTGTAGCAGAGGCCATAGAGCACAGCAAACAAATAATCATGTGTTTAAATATCCTTGTCGTTTTGAAAAATTACCATTGTCACCTGCACAGGAATGCCATGCGGCCAACATTGAAGAAATGTGCTTCTCAAATCTGTCATTAACACTGTTTTCCACACGCTTTTTTCATTGCATTGCCATATAATCAATTGGTCATTGATGCGTCACGAATAACGACAATGCGTCGAAAATTAAAGAAATGTAAACATGAATTATGTTATTACTGTCTAAGCATCGCAAAGCTGTATGCGTTAAGGCGTCTGACGTCACAGTGGCTTGCCTGAAACAAAGGAATCAGAGAAACATGTGCTTACAGGGGCGTCGAAGCGCCTTCTCCCGCTGATGGAGCAAAGTTGCTACAGTGACAAAGACAAGCTCCGCGCTCATGGGCAATTTATATGGGGCAACTGTGCTGCGAGTATCTAAGCAGTCGTCGTGCATGGATAAAATGCAATGTTTCAAACAGATCTGATGAATTCACCTATTTTGAAAAAGTGTGCGTTAGGAAGTTCTTTTGACACAAAGCGAAAATCTACAGTCAAGCGTCAATCAGCAGACAGCCGTGTGTTCTTTAGTCATGAGCCTGTTGTCAAAACGGCAGAAAAAAATGGTCACAAACGAAATATTGTTTCTACACTTAAAATGAACAAAGAAAAAATGAGCTAGCCTGATATAAGTCATGTTCATGACGATGCAAATGTAACGAGATTTCGAACTGTTCTGTTGCACACGTTGGGACTCATTTTATTTTTCTACAAAAATCATTTGCCATGACGGGAATCGAACCCGGGCCGCCCTGCGTGACAAGGCAGATTCCTATCCGCTAGACCATTTGGGAAGACTTGATATGTACACCCTAAGATATCTAAGTGTCATTTCGATGAGGTCTGTAGCAGAGGCCATAGAGCACAGCAAACAAATAATCATGTGTTTAAATATCCTTGTCGTTTTGAAAAATTACCATTGTCACCTGTACAGGAATGCCATGCGGACAACATTGAAGAAATGTGCTTCTCAAATCTGTCATTAACACTGTTTTCCACACGCTTTTTTCATTGCATTGCCATATAATCAATTGGTCATTGATGCGTCACGAATAACGACAATGCGTCGAAAATTAAAGAAATGTAAACATGAATTATGTTATTACTGTCTAAGCATCGCAAAGCTGTATGCGTAAAGGCGTCTGACGTCACAGTGGCTTGCCTGAAACAAAGGAATTAGAGAAACATGTGCTTACAGGGGCGTCGAACCGCCTTCTCCCGCTGATGGAGCAAAGTTGCTACAGTGACAAAGACAAGCTCCGCGGTCATGGGCAATTTATATGAGGCAACTGTGCTGCGAGTATCTAAGTAGTCGTCGTGCATGGATAAAATGCAATGTTTCAAACAGATCTGATGAATTCACCTACTTTGAAAAAGTGTGCGTTAGGGAGTTCTTTTGACACAAAGCGAAAATCGACAGTCAAGCGTCAATCAGCAGACAGCCGTGTGTTCTTTAGTAATGAGCCTGTTGTCAAAACGGCAGAAAAAAATGTTCACAAACGAAATATTGTTTCTACACTTAAAATGAACAAAGAAAAAATTAGGTAGCCAGATATAAGTCATGTTCATGACGATGCAAATGTAACGAGATTTCGAAATGTTCTGTTGCACACGTTGGGACTCATTTTATTTTTCTACAAAAATCATTTGCCATTACGGGAATCGAACCCGGGCCGCCCTGCGTGACAAGGCAGATTCCTATCAGCTAGACCATTTGGGAAGACTTGATATGTACACCCTAAGATATCTAAGTGTCATTTCGATGAGGTCTGTAGCAGAGGCCATAGAGCACAGCAAACAAATAATCATGTGTTGAAATATCCTTGTCGTTTTGAAAAATTACCATTGTCACCTGCACAGGAATGCCATGCGGCCAACATTGAAGAAATGTGCTTCTCAAATCTGTCATTAACACTGTTTTCCACACGCTTTTTTCATTGCATTGCCATATAATCAATTGGTCATTGATGCGTCACGAATAACGACAATGCGTCGAAAATTAAAGAAATGTAAACATGAATTATGTTATTACTGTCTAAGCATCGCAAAGCTGTATGCGTAAAGGCGTCTGACGTCACAGTGGCTTGCCTGGAACAAAGGAATTAGAGAAACATGTGCTGACAGGGGCGTCGAACCGCCTTCTCCCGCTGATGGAGCAAAGTTGCTACAGTGACAAAGACAAGCTCCGCACTCATGGGCAATTTATATGGGGCAACTGTGTATCTAAGCAGTCGTCGTGCATGGATAAAATGCAATGTTTCAAACAGATCTGATGAATTCACCTACTTTGAAAAAGTGTGCGTTAGGAAGTTCTTTTGACACAAAGCGAAAATCTACAGTCAAGCGTCAATCAGCAGACAGCCGTGTGTTCTTTAGTCATGAGCCTGTTGTCAAAACGGCAGAAAAAAATGTTCACAAACGAAATATTGTTTCTACACTTAAAATGAACAAAGAAAAAATTAGGTAGCCAGATATAAGTCATGTTCATGACGATGCAAATGTAACGAGATTTCGAAATGTTCTGTTGCACACGTTGGGACTCATTTTATTTTTCTACAAAAATCATTTGCCATTACGGGAATCGAACCCGGGCCGCCCTGCGTGACAAGGCAGATTCCTATCAGCTAGACCATTTGGGAAGACTTGATATGTACACCCTAAGATATCTAAGTGTCATTTCGATGAGGTCTGTAGCAGAGGCCATAGAGCACAGCAAACAAATAATCATGTGTTGAAATATCCTTGTCGTTTTGAAAAATTACCATTGTCACCTGCACAGGAATGCCATGCGGCCAACATTGAAGAAATGTGCTTCTCAAATCTGTCATTAACACTGTTTTCCACACGCTTTTTTCATTGCATTGCCATATAATCAATTGGTCATTGATGCGTCACGAATAACGACAATGCGTCGAAAATTAAAGAAATGTAAACATGAATTATGTTATTACTGTCTAAGCATCGCAAAGCTGTATGCGTAAAGGCGTCTGACGTCACAGTGGCTTGCCTGAAACAAAGGAATTAGAGAAACATGTGCTGACAGGGGCGTCGAACCGCCTTCTCCCGCTGATGGAGCAAAGTTGCTGCAGTGACAAAGACAAGCTCCGCGCTCATGGGCAATTTATATGAGGCAACTGTGCTGCGAGTATCTAAGTAGTCGTCGTGCATGGATAAAATGCAATGTTTCAAACAGATCTGATGAATTCACCTACTTTGAAAAAGTGTGCGTTAGGGAGTTCTTTTGACACAAAGCGAAAATCTACAGTCAAGCGTCAATCAGCAGACAGCCGTGTGTTCTTTAGTCATGAGCCTGTTGTCAAAACGGCAGAAAAAAATGTTCACAAACGAAATATTGTTTCTACACTTAAAATGAACAAAGAAAAAATGAGCTAGCCTGATATAAGTCATGTTCATGACGATGCAAATGTAACGAGATTTCGAACTGTTCTGTTGCACACGTTGGGACTCATTTTATTTTTCTACAAAAATCATTTGCCATGACGGGAATCGAACCCGGGCCGCCCTGCGTGACAAGGCAGATTCCTATCCGCTAGACCATTTGGGAAGACTTGATATGTACACCCTAAGATATCTAAGTGTCATTTCGATGAGGTCTGTAGCAGAGGCCATAGAGCACAGCAAACAAATAATCATGTGTTTAAATATCCTTGTCGTTTTGAAAAATTACCATTGTCACCTGCACAGGAATGCCATGCGGCCAACATTGAAGAAATGTGCTTCTCAAATCTGTCATTAACACTGTTTTCCACACGCTTTTTTCATTGCATTGCCATATAATCAATTGGTCATTGATGCGTCACGAATAACGACAATGCGTCGAAAATTAAAGAAATGTAAACATGAATTATGTTATTACTGTCTAAGCATCGCAAAGCTGTATGCGTAAAGGCGTCTGACGTCACAGTGGCTTGCCTGAAACAAAGGAATTAGAGAAACATGTGCTTACAGGGGCGTCGAACCGCCTTCTCCCGCTGATGGAGCAAAGTTGCTACAGTGACAAAGACAAGCTCCGTGCTCATGGGCAATTTATATGGGGCAACTGTGCTGCGAGTATCTAAGCAGTCGTCGTGCATGGATAAAATGCAATGTTTCAAACAGATCTGATGAATTCACCTACTTTGAAAAAGTGTGCGTTAGGAAGTTCTTTTGACACAAAGCGAAAATCTACAGTCAAGCGTCAATCAGCAGACAGCCGTGTGTTCTTTAGTCATGAGCCTGTTGTCAAAACGGCAGAAAAAAATGTTCACAAACGAAATATTGTTTCTACACTTAAAATGAACAAAGAAAAAATTAGCTAGCCTGATATAAGTCATGTTCATGACGATGCAAATGTAACGAGATTTCGAACTGTTCTGTTGCACACGTTGGGACTCATTTTATTTTTCTACAAAAAACATTTGCCATGACGGGAATCGAACCCGGGCCGCCCTGCGTTACAAGTTAGATGCCTATCCGCTAGACCATTTGGGAAAACTTGATATGTACACCCTAAGATATCTAAGTGTCATTTCGATGAGGTCTGTAGCAGAGGCCATAGAGCACAGCCAACAAATAATCATGTGTTTAAATATCCTTGTCGTTTTGAAAAATTACCATTGTCACCTGCACAGGAATGCCATGCCGCCAACATTGAAGAAATGTGCTTCTCAAATCTGTCATGAACACTGTTTTCCACACGCTTTTTTCATTGCATTGCCATATAATCAATTGGTCATTGATGCGTCACGAATAACGACAATGCGTCGAAAATTAAAGAAATGTAAACATGAATTATGTTATTACTGTCTAAGCATCGCAAAGCTGTATGCGTTAAGGCGTCTGACGTCACAGTGGCTTGCCTGAAACAAAGGAATCAGAGAAACATGTGCTTACAGGGGCGTCGAAGCGCCTTCTCCCGCTGATGGAGCAAAGTTGCTACAGTGACAAAGACAAGCTCCGCGCTCATGGGCAATTTATATGGGGCAACTGTGCTGCGAGTATCTAAGCAGTCGTCGTGCATGGATAAAATGCAATGTTTCAAACAGATCTGATGAATTCACCTATTTTGAAAAAGTGTGCGTTAGGAAGTTCTTTTGACACAAAGCGAAAATCTACAGTCAAGCGTCAATCAGCAGACAGCCGTGTGTTCTTTAGTCATGAGCCTGTTGTCAAAACGGCAGAAAAAAATGTTCACAAACGAAATATTGTTTCTACACTTAAAATGAACAAAGAAAAAATGAGCTAGCCTGATATAAGTCATGTTCATGACGATGCAAATGTAACGAGATTTCGAACTGTTCTGTTGCACACGTTGGGACTCATTTTATTTTTCTACAAAAATCATTTGCCATGACGGGAATCGAACCCGGGCCGCCCTGCGTGACAAGGCAGATTCCTATCCGCTAGACCATTTGGGAAGACTTGATATGTACACCCTAAGATATCTAAGTGTCATTTCGATGAGGTCTGTAGCAGAGGCCATAGAGCACAGCAAACAAATAATCATGTGTTTAAATATCCTTGTCGTTTTGAAAAATTACCATTGTCACCTGCACAGGAATGCCATGCGGCCAACATTGAAGAAATGTGCTTCTCAAATCTGTCATTAACACTGTTTTCCACACGCTTTTTTCATTGCATTGCCATATAATCAATTGGTCATTGATGCGTCACGAATAACGACAATGCGTCGAAAATTAAAGAAATGTAAACATGAATTATGTTATTACTGTCTAAGCATCGCAAAGCTGTATGCGTTAAGGCGTCTGACGTCACAGTGGCTTGCCTGAAACAAAGGAATCAGAGAAACATGTGCTTACAGGGGCGTCGAAGCGCCTTCTCCCGCTGATGGAGCAAAGTTGCTACAGTGACAAAGACAAGCTCCGCGCTCATGGGCAATTTATATGGGGCAACTGTGCTGCGAGTATCTAAGCAGTCGTCGTGCATGGATAAAATGCAATGTTTCAAACAGATCTGATGAATTCACCTATTTTGAAAAAGTGTGCGTTAGGAAGTTCTTTTGACACAAAGCGAAAATCTACAGTCAAGCGTCAATCAGCAGACAGCCGTGTGTTCTTTAGTCATGAGCCTGTTGTCAAAACGGCAGAAAAAAATGGTCACAAACGAAATATTGTTTCTACACTTAAAATGAACAAAGAAAAAATGAGCTAGCCTGATATAAGTCATGTTCATGACGATGCAAATGTAACGAGATTTCGAACTGTTCTGTTGCACACGTTGGGACTCATTTTATTTTTCTACAAAAATCATTTGCCATGACGGGAATCGAACCCGGGCCGCCCTGCGTGACAAGGCAGATTCCTATCCGCTAGACCATTTGGGAAGACTTGATATGTACACCCTAAGATATCTAAGTGTCATTTCGATGAGGTCTGTAGCAGAGGCCATAGAGCACAGCAAACAAATAATCATGTGTTTAAATATCCTTGTCGTTTTGAAAAATTACCATTGTCACCTGTACAGGAATGCCATGCGGACAACATTGAAGAAATGTGCTTCTCAAATCTGTCATTAACACTGTTTTCCACACGCTTTTTTCATTGCATTGCCATATAATCAATTGGTCATTGATGCGTCACGAATAACGACAATGCGTCGAAAATTAAAGAAATGTAAACATGAATTATGTTATTACTGTCTAAGCATCGCAAAGCTGTATGCGTAAAGGCGTCTGACGTCACAGTGGCTTGCCTGAAACAAAGGAATTAGAGAAACATGTGCTTACAGGGGCGTCGAACCGCCTTCTCCCGCTGATGGAGCAAAGTTGCTACAGTGACAAAGACAAGCTCCGCGGTCATGGGCAATTTATATGAGGCAACTGTGCTGCGAGTATCTAAGTAGTCGTCGTGCATGGATAAAATGCAATGTTTCAAACAGATCTGATGAATTCACCTACTTTGAAAAAGTGTGCGTTAGGGAGTTCTTTTGACACAAAGCGAAAATCGACAGTCAAGCGTCAATCAGCAGACAGCCGTGTGTTCTTTAGTAATGAGCCTGTTGTCAAAACGGCAGAAAAAAATGTTCACAAACGAAATATTGTTTCTACACTTAAAATGAACAAAGAAAAAATTAGGTAGCCAGATATAAGTCATGTTCATGACGATGCAAATGTAACGAGATTTCGAAATGTTCTGTTGCACACGTTGGGACTCATTTTATTTTTCTACAAAAATCATTTGCCATTACGGGAATCGAACCCGGGCCGCCCTGCGTGACAAGGCAGATTCCTATCAGCTAGACCATTTGGGAAGACTTGATATGTACACCCTAAGATATCTAAGTGTCATTTCGATGAGGTCTGTAGCAGAGGCCATAGAGCACAGCAAACAAATAATCATGTGTTGAAATATCCTTGTCGTTTTGAAAAATTACCATTGTCACCTGCACAGGAATGCCATGCGGCCAACATTGAAGAAATGTGCTTCTCAAATCTGTCATTAACACTGTTTTCCACACGCTTTTTTCATTGCATTGCCATATAATCAATTGGTCATTGATGCGTCACGAATAACGACAATGCGTCGAAAATTAAAGAAATGTAAACATGAATTATGTTATTACTGTCTAAGCATCGCAAAGCTGTATGCGTAAAGGCGTCTGACGTCACAGTGGCTTGCCTGAAACAAAGGAATTAGAGAAACATGTGCTGACAGGGGCGTCGAACCGCCTTCTCCCGCTGATGGAGCAAAGTTGCTACAGTGACAAAGACAAGCTCCGCACTCATGGGCAATTTATATGGGGCAACTGTGTATCTAAGCAGTCGTCGTGCATGGATAAAATGCAATGTTTCAAACAGATCTGATGAATTCACCTACTTTGAAAAAGTGTGCGTTAGGAAGTTCTTTTGACACAAAGCGAAAATCTACAGTCAAGCGTCAATCAGCAGACAGCCGTGTGTTCTTTAGTCATGAGCCTGTTGTCAAAACGGCAGAAAAAAATGTTCACAAACGAAATATTGTTTCTACACTTAAAATGAACAAAGAAAAAATTAGGTAGCCAGATATAAGTCATGTTCATGACGATGCAAATGTAACGAGATTTCGAAATGTTCTGTTGCACACGTTGGGACTCATTTTATTTTTCTACAAAAATCATTTGCCATTACGGGAATCGAACCCGGGCCGCCCTGCGTGACAAGGCAGATTCCTATCAGCTAGACCATTTGGGAAGACTTGATATGTACACCCTAAGATATCTAAGTGTCATTTCGATGAGGTCTGTAGCAGAGGCCATAGAGCACAGCAAACAAATAATCATGTGTTGAAATATCCTTGTCGTTTTGAAAAATTACCATTGTCACCTGCACAGGAATGCCATGCGGCCAACATTGAAGAAATGTGCTTCTCAAATCTGTCATTAACACTGTTTTCCACACGCTTTTTTCATTGCATTGCCATATAATCAATTGGTCATTGATGCGTCACGAATAACGACAATGCGTCGAAAATTAAAGAAATGTAAACATGAATTATGTTATTACTGTCTAAGCATCGCAAAGCTGTATGCGTAAAGGCGTCTGACGTCACAGTGGCTTGCCTGAAACAAAGGAATTAGAGAAACATGTGCTGACAGGGGTGTCGAACCGCCTTCTCCCGCTGATGGAGCAAAGTTGCTACAGTGACAAAGACAAGCTCCGCACTCATGGGCAATTTATATGGGGCAACTGTGTATCTAAGCAGTCGTCGTGCATGGATAAAATGCAATGTTTCAAACAGATCTGATGAATTCACCTACTTTGAAAAAGTGTGCGTTAGGAAGTTCTTTTGACACAAAGCGAAAATCTACAGTCAAGCGTCAATCAGCAGACAGCCGTGTGTTCTTTAGTCATGAGCCTGTTGTCAAAACGGCAGAAAAAAATGTTCACAAACGAAATATTGTTTCTACACTTAAAATGAACAAAGAAAAAATTAGCTAGCCTGATATAAGTCATGTTCATGACGATGAAAATGTAACGAGATTTCGAACTGTTCTGTTGCACACGTTGGGACTCATTTTATTTTTCTACAAAAAACATTTGCCATGACGGGAATCGAACCCGGGCCGCCCTGCGTTACAAGGTAGATGCCTATCCGCTAGACCATTTGGGAAGACTTGATATGTACACCCTAAGATATCTAAGTGTCATTTCGATGAGGTCTGTAGCAGAGGCCATAGAGCACAGCAAACAAATAATCATGTGTTTAAATATCCTTGTCGTTTTGAAAAATTACCATTGTCACCTGCACAGGAATGCCATGCGGCCAACATTGAAGAAATGTGCTTCTCAAATCTGTCATTAACACTGTTTTCCACACGCTTTTTTCATTGCATTGCCATATAATCAATTGGTCATTGATGCGTCACGAATAACGACAATGCGTCGAAAATTAAAGAAATGTAAACATGAATTATGTTATTACTGTCTAAGCATCGCAAAGCTGTATGCGTAAAGGCGTCTGACGTCACAGTGGCTTGCCTGAAACAAAGGAATTAGAGAAACATGTGCTTACAGGGGCGTTGAACCGCCTTCTCCCGCTGATGGAGCAAAGTTGCTACAGTGTCAAAGACAAGCTCCGCGCTCATGGGCAATTTATATGAGGCAACTGTGCTGCGAGTATCTAAGTAGTCGTCGTGCATGGATAAAATGCAATGTTTCAAACAGATCTGATGAATTCACCTACTTTGAAAAAGTGTGCGTTAGGGAGTTCTTTTGACACAAAGCGAAAATCTACAGTCAAGCGTCAATCAGCAGACAGCCGTGTGTTCTTTAGTAATGAGCCTGTTGTCAAAACGGCAGAAAAAAATGTTCACAAACGAAATATTGTTTCTACACTTAAAATGAACAAAGAAAAAATGAGCTAGCCTGATATAAGTCATGTTCATGACGATGCAAATGTAACGAGATTTCGAACTGTTCTGTTGCACACGTTGGGACTCATTTTATTTTTCTACAAAAATCATTTGCCATGACGGGAATCGAACCCGGGCCGCCCTGCGTGACAAGGCAGATTCCTATCCGCTAGACCATTTGGGAAGACTTGATATGTACACCCTAAGATATCTAAGTGTCATTTCGATGAGGTCTGTAGCAGAGGCCATAGAGCACAGCAAACAAATAATCATGTGTTTAAATATCCTTGTCGTTTTGAAAAATTACCATTGTCACCTGCACAGGAATGCCATGCGGCCAACATTGAAGAAATGTGCTTCTCAAATCTGTCATTAACACTGTTTTCCACACGCTTTTTTCATTGCATTGCCATATAATCAATTGGTCATTGATGCGTCACGAATAACGACAATGCGTCGAAAATTAAAGAAATGTAAACATGAATTATGTTATTACTGTCTAAGCATCGCAAAGCTGTATGCGTAAAGGCGTCTGACGTCACAGTGGCTTGCCTGAAACAAAGGAATTAGAGAAACATGTGCTTACAGGGGCGTTGAACCGCCTTCTCCCGCTGATGGAGCAAAGTTGCTACAGTGTCAAAGACAAGCTCCGCGCTCATGGGCAATTTATATGAGGCAACTGTGCTGCGAGTATCTAAGTAGTCGTCGTGCATGGATAAAATGCAATGTTTCAAACAGATCTGATGAATTCACCTACTTTGAAAAAGTGTGCGTTAGGGAGTTCTTTTGACACAAAGCGAAAATCTACAGTCAAGCGTCAATCAGCAGACAGCCGTGTGTTCTTTAGTAATGAGCCTGTTGTCAAAACGGCAGAAAAAAATGTTCACAAACGAAATATTGTTTCTACACTTAAAATGAACAAAGAAAAAATGAGCTAGCCTGATATAAGTCATGTTCATGACGATGCAAATGTAACGAGATTTCGAACTGTTCTGTTGCACACGTTGGGACTCATTTGATTTTTCTACAAAAATCATTTGCCATGACGGGAATCGAACCCGGGCCGCCCTGCGTGACAAGGCAGATTCCTATCCGCTAGACCATTTGGGAAGACTTGATATGTACACCCTAAGATATCTAAGTGTCATTTCGATGAGGTCTGTAGCAGAGGCCATAGAGCACAGCAAACAAATAATCATGTGTTTAAATATCCTTGTCGTTTTGAAAAATTACCATTGTCACCTGCACAGGAATGCCATGCGGCCAACATTGAAGAAATGTGCTTCTCAAATCTGTCATTAACACTGTTTTCCACACGCTTTTTTCATTGCATTGCCATATAATCAATTGGTCATTGATGCGTCACGAATAACGACAATGCGTCGAAAATTAAAGAAATGTAAACATGAATTATGTTATTACTGTCTAAGCATCGCAAAGCTGTATGCGTAAAGGCGTCTGACGTCACAGTGGCTTGCCTGAAACAAAGGAATTAGAGAAACATGTGCTTACAGGGGCGTCGAACCGCCTTCTCCCGCTGATGGAGCAAAGTTGCTGCAGTGACAAAGACAAGCTCCGCGCTCATGGGCAATTTATATGAGGCAACTGTGCTGCGAGTATCTAAGTAGTCGTCGTGCATGGATAAAATGCAATGTTTCAAACAGATCTGATGAATTCACCTACTTTGAAAAAGTGTGCGTTAGGGAGTTCTTTTGACACAAAGCGAAAATCGACAGTCAAGCGTCAATCAGCAGACAGCCGTGTGTTCTTTAGTAATGAGCCTGTTGTCAAAACGGCAGAAAAAAATGTTCACAAACGAAATATTGTTTCTACACTTAAAATGAACAAAGAAAAAATTAGCTAGCCTGATATAAGTCATGTTCATGACGATGCAAATGTAACGAGATTTCGAAATGTTCTGTTGCACACGTTGGGACTCATTTTATTTTTCTACAAAAATCATTTGCCATGACGGGAATCGAACCCGGGCCGCCCTGCGTGACAAGGCAGATTCCTATCCGCTAGACCATTTGGGAAGACTTGATATGTACACCCTAAGATATCTAAGTGTCATTTCGATGAGGTCTGTAGCAGAGGCCATAGAGCACAGCAAACAAATAATCATGTGTTGAAATATCCTTGTCGTTTTGAAAAATTACCATTGTCACCTGCACAGGAATGCCATGCGGCCAACATTGAAGAAATGTGCTTCTCAAATCTGTCATTAACACTGTTTTCCACACGCTTTTTTCATTGCATTGCCATATAATCAATTGGTCATTGATGCGTCACGAATAACGACAATGCGTCGAAAATTAAAGAAATGTAAACATGAATTATGTTATTACTGTCTAAGCATCGCAAAGCTGTATGCGTAAAGGCGTCTGACGTCACAGTGGCTTGCCTGAAACAAAGGAATTAGAGAAACATGTGCTGACAGGGGCGTCGAACCGCCTTCTCCCGCTGATGGAGCAAAGTTGCTACAGTGACAAAGACAAGCTCCGCACTCATGGGCAATTTATATGGGGCAACTGTGTATCTAAGCAGTCGTCGTGCATGGATAAAATGCAATGTTTCAAACAGATCTGATGAATTCACCTACTTTGAAAAAGTGTGCGTTAGGAAGTTCTTTTGACACAAAGCGAAAATCTACAGTCAAGCGTCAATCAGCAGACAGCCGTGTGTTCTTTAGTCATGAGCCTGTTGTCAAAACGGCAGAAAAAAATGTTCACAAACGAAATATTGTTTCTACACTTAAAATGAACAAAGAAAAAATTAGGTAGCCAGATATAAGTCATGTTCATGACGATGCAAATGTAACGAGATTTCGAAATGTTCTGTTGCACACGTTGGGACTCATTTTATTTTTCTACAAAAATCATTTGCCATTACGGGAATCGAACCCGGGCCGCCCTGCGTGACAAGGCAGATTCCTATCAGCTAGACCATTTGGGAAGACTTGATATGTACACCCTAAGATATCTAAGTGTCATTTCGATGAGGTCTGTAGCAGAGGCCATAGAGCACAGCAAACAAATAATCATGTGTTGAAATATCCTTGTCGTTTTGAAAAATTACCATTGTCACCTGCACAGGAATGCCATGCGGCCAACATTGAAGAAATGTGCTTCTCAAATCTGTCATTAACACTGTTTTCCACACGCTTTTTTCATTGCATTGCCATATAATCAATTGGTCATTGATGCGTCACGAATAACGACAATGCGTCGAAAATTAAAGAAATGTAAACATGAATTATGTTATTACTGTCTAAGCATCGCAAAGCTGTATGCGTAAAGGCGTCTGACGTCACAGTGGCTTGCCTGAAACAAAGGAATTAGAGAAACATGTGCTGACAGGGGCGTCGAACCGCCTTCTCCCGCTGATGGAGCAAAGTTGCTACAGTGACAAAGACAAGCTCCGCACTCATGGGCAATTTATATGGGGCAACTGTGTATCTAAGCAGTCGTCGTGCATGGATAAAATGCAATGTTTCAAACAGATCTGATGAATTCACCTACTTTGAAAAAGTGTGCGTTAGGAAGTTCTTTTGACACAAAGCGAAAATCTACAGTCAAGCGTCAATCAGCAGACAGCCGTGTGTTCTTTAGTCATGAGCCTGTTGTCAAAACGGCAGAAAAAAATGTTCACAAACGAAATATTGTTTCTACACTTAAAATGAACAAAGAAAAAATTAGCTAGCCTGATATAAGTCATGTTCATGACGATGAAAATGTAACGAGATTTCGAACTGTTCTGTTGCACACGTTGGGACTCATTTTATTTTTCTACAAAAATCATTTGCCATGACGGGAATCGAACCCGGGCCGCCCTGCGTGACAAGGCAGATTCCTATCCGCTAGACCATTTGGGAAGACTTGATATGTACACCCTAAGATATCTAAGTGTCATTTCGATGAGGTCTGTAGCAGAGGCCATAGAGCACAGCAAACAAATAATCATGTGTTTAAATATCCTTGTCGTTTTGAAAAATTACCATTGTCACCTGCACAGGAATGCCATGCGGCCAACATTGAAGAAATGTGCTTCTCAAATCTGTCATTAACACTGTTTTCCACACGCTTTTTTCATTGCATTGCCATATAATCAATTGGTCATTGATGCGTCACGAATAACGACAATGCGTCGAAAATTAAAGAAATGTAAACATGAATTATGTTATTACTGTCTAAGCATCGCAAAGCTGTATGCGTAAAGGCGTCTGACGTCACAGTGGCTTGCCTGAAACAAAGGAATTAGAGAAACATGTGCTTACAGGGGCGTCGAACCGCCTTCTCCCGCTGATGGAGCAAAGTTGCTGCAGTGACAAAGACAAGCTCCGCGCTCATGGGCAATTTATATGAGGCAACTGTGCTGCGAGTATCTAAGTAGTCGTCGTGCATGGATAAAATGCAATGTTTCAAACAGATCTGATGAATTCACCTACTTTGAAAAAGTGTGCGTTAGGGAGTTCTTTTGACACAAAGCGAAAATCGACAGTCAAGCGTCAATCAGCAGACAGCCGTGTGTTCTTTAGTAATGAGCCTGTTGTCAAAACGGCAGAAAAAAATGTTCACAAACGAAATATTGTTTCTACACTTAAAATGAACAAAGAAAAAATGAGCTAGCCTGATATAAGTCATGTTCATGACGATGCAAATGTAACGAGATTTCGAACTGTTCTGTTGCACACGTTGGGACTCATTTTATTTTTCTACAAAAATCCTTTGCCATGACGGGAAACGAACCCGGGCCGCCCTGCGTTACAAGGCAGATTCCTATCCGCTAGACCATTTGGAAAGATTTCATATGTAGACCTTAAGATATCTAAGTGTCATTTCGATGACGTCTGTAGCAGAGGCCATAGAGCACACCAAACAAATAATCATGTGTTTAAATATCCTTGTCGTTTTGAAAAATTACCATTGTCACCTGCACAGGAATGCCATGCGGCCAACATTGAAGAAATGTGCTTCTCAAATCTGTCATTAACACTGTTTTCCACACGCTTTTTTCATTGCATTGCCATATAATCAATTGGTCATTGATGCGTCACGAATACAATGCGTCGAAAATTAAAGAAATGTAAACATGAATTATGTTATTACTGTCTAAGCATCGCAAAGCTGTATGCGCAAAGGCGTCTGACGTCACTGTGGCTTGCCTGAAACAAAGGAATTAGAGAAACATGTGCTTACAGGGGCGTCGAACCGGCTTGTCCCCCTGATGGAGCAAAGTTGCTACAGTGACAAAGACAAGCTCCGCGCTCATGGGCAATTTATATGGGGCAACTGTGCTGCGAGTATCTAAGCAGTCGTCGTGCATGGATAAAATGCAATGTTTCAAACAGATCTGATGAATTCACCTACTTTGAAAAAGTGTGTGTTAAGGGAGTACTTTTGACACAAAGCGAAAATCTACAGTCAAGCGTCAATCAGCAGACAGCCGTGTGTTCTTTAGTCATGAGCCTGTTGTCAAAACGGCAGAAAAAAATGGTCACAAACGAAATATTGTTTCTACACATCAAATGAACAAAGAAAAAATGAGCTAGCCTGATATAAGTCATGTTCATGACGATGCAAATATAACCAGATTTCGAACTGTTCTGTTGCACACGTTGGGACTCATTTTATTTTTCTACAAAAAATCATTTGCCATGACGGGAATCGAATCCGTGCCGCCCTTCGTTACAAGGGAGATTCCTATCCGCTAGACCATTCGGGAAGACTTGATATGTGCACCCTAAGATATCTAAGTGTCATTTCGATGAGGTCTGTAGCAGAGGTCATAGAGCACAGCAAACAAATAATCATGTGTTTAAATATCCTTGTCGTTTTGAAAAATTACCATTGTCACCTGCACAGGAATGCCATGCGGCCAACATTGAAGAAATGTGCTTCTCAAATCTGTCATTAACACTGTTTTCCACAAACTTTTTTCATTGCATTGCCATATAATCAATTGGTCATTGATGCGTCACGAATAACGACAATGCGTCGAAAATTAAAGAAATGTAAACATGAATTATGTTATTACTGTCTAAGCATAGCAAAGCTGTATGCGTAAAGGCGTCTGACGTCACAGTGGCTTGCCTGAAACAAAGGAATTAGAGAAACTTGTGCTTACAGGGCCGTCGAACCGGCTTCTCCCGCTGATGGAGCAAAGTTGCTACAGTGACAAAGACAAGCTCCGCGCTCATGGGCAATTTATATGTGGCAACTGTGCTGCGAGTATCTAAGCAGTCGTCGTGCATGGATAAAATGCAATGTTTCAAACCGATCTGATGAATTCACCTACTTTGAAAAAGTGTGCGTTAGGGAGTTCTTTCGACTCAAGCGAAAATCTACAGTCAAGCGTCAATCAGCAGACTGCCGTGTGTTCTTTAGTCTTGAGCCTGTTGTCAAAACGGCAGAAAAAAATGGTCACAAACGAAATATTGTTTCTACACTTAAAATGAACAAAGAAAAAATGAGCTAGCCTGATATAAGTCATGTTCATGACGATGCAAATGTAACGAGATTTCGAACTGTTCTGTTGCACACGTAAGGACTCATTTTATTTTTCTACAAAAATCATTTGCCATGACGGGAATCGAACCCGGGCCACCCTGCGTTACAAGGCAGAATCCTCTCTGCTAGACCATTTGGGAAGACTTGATATGTACACCCTAAGATATCGAAGTGTCATTTCGATGAGGTCTGTAGCAGAGGCCATAGAGCACAGCAAACAAATAATCATGTGTTTAAATATCCTTGTCGTTTTGAAAAATTACCATTGTCACCTGCACAGGAATGCCATGCGGCCAACATTGAAGAAATGTGCTTCTCAAATCTGTCATTAACACTGTTTTCCACACGCTTTTTTCATTGCATTGCCATATAATCAATTGGTCATTGATGTGTCACGAATAACGACAATGCGTCGAAAATTAAAGAAATGTAAACATGAATTATGTTATTACTGTCTAAGCATCGCAAAGCTGTATGCGTAAAGGCCTCTGACGTCACAGTGGCTTGCCTGAAACAAAGGAATTAGAGAAACATGTGCTCACAGGGGCGTCGAACCGGCTTCTCCCGCTGATGGAGCAAAGTTGCTACAGTGACAAAGACAAGCTCCGCGCTCATTGGCAATTTATATGAGGCAACTGTGCTGCGAGTATCTAAGCAGTCGTCGTGCATGGATAAAATGCAATGTTTCAAACCGATCTGATGAATTCACCTACTTTGAAAAAGTGTGCGTTAGGGAGTTCTTTCGACTCAAGCGAAAATCTACAGTCAAGCGTCAATCAGCAGACTGCCGTGTGTTCTTTAGTCTTGAGCCTGTTGTCAAAACGGCAGAAAAAAATGGTCACAAACGAAATATTGTTTCTACACTTAAAATGAACAAAGAAAAAATGAGCTAGCCTGATATAAGTCATGTTCATGACGATGCAAATGTAACGAGATTTCGAACTGTTCTGTTGCACACGTAAGGACTCATTTTATTTTTCTACAAAAATCATTTGCCATGACGGGAATCGAACCCGGGCCGCCCTGCGTTACAAGGCAGAATCCTCTCTGCTAGACCATTTGGGAAGACTTGATATGTACACCCTAAGATATCTAAGTGTCATTTCGATGAGGTCTGTAGCAGAGGCCATAGAGCACAGCAAACAAATAATCATGTGTTTAAATATCCTTGTCGTTTTGAAAAATTACCATTGTCACCTGCTCAGGAATGCCATGCGGCCAACATTGAAGAAATGTGCTTCTCAAATCTGTCATTAACACTGTTTTCCACACGCTTTTTTCATTGCATTGCCATATAATCAATTGGTCATTGATGTGTCACGAATAACGACAATGCGTCGAAAATTAAAGAAATGTAAACATGAATTATGTTATTACTGTCTAAGCATCGCAAAGCTGTATGCGTAAAGGCCTCTGACGTCACAGTGGCTTGCCTGAAACAAAGGAATTAGAGAAACATGTGCTCACAGGGGCGTCGAACCGGCTTCTCCCGCTGATGGAGCAAAGTTGCTACAGTGACAAAGACAAGCTCCGCGCTCATGGGCAATTTATATGGGGCAACTGTGCTGCGAGTATCTAAGCAGTCGTCGTGCATGGATAAAATGCAATGTTTCAAACAGATCTGATGAATTCACCTACTTTGAAAAAGTGTGCGTTAGGGAGTTCTTTCGACTCAAGCGAAAATCTACAGTCAAGCGTCAATCTGCAGACTGCCGTATGTTCTTTAGTCATGAGCCTGTTGTCAAAACGGCAGAAAAAAATGGTCACAAACGAAATATTGTTTCTACACTTAAAATGAACAAAGACAAAATGAGCTAGCCTGATATAAGTCATGTTCATGACGATGCAAATGTAACGAGATTTCGAACTGTTCTGTTGCACACGTTGGGACTCATTTTATTTTTCAACAAAAATCATTTGCCATGACGGGAATCGAACCCGGGCCGCCCTGCGTTACAAGGCAGATTCCTCTCCGCTAGACCATTTGGGAAGACTTGATATGTGCACCCTAAGATATCTAAGTGTCATTTCGATGAGGTCTGTAGCAGAGGCCATAGAGCACACCAAACAAATAATCACTTGTTTAAATATCCTTGTTTTTTTGAAAAATTACCATTGTCACCTGCACAGGAATGCCATGCGGCCAACATTGAAGAAATGTGCTTCTCAAATCTGTCATTAACACTGTTTTCCACACGCTTTTTTCATTGCATTGCCATATAATCAATTGGTCATTGATGCGTCACGAATAACGACAATGCGTCGAAAATTAAAGAAATGTAAACATGAATTATGTTATTACTGTCTAAGCATCGCAAAGCTGTATGCGCAAAGGCGTCTGACGTCACTGTGGCTTGCCTGAAACAAAGGAATTAGAGAAACATGTGCTTACAGGGGCGTCGAACCGGCTTGTCCCCCTGATGGAGCAAACTTGCTACAGTGACAAAGACAAGCTCCGCGCTCATGGGCAATTTATATGGGGCAACTGTGCTGCGAGTATCTAAGCAGTCGTCGTGCATGGATAAAATGCAATGTTTCAAACAGATCTGATGAATTCACCTACTTTGAAAAAGTGTGCGTTAAGGGAGTCCTTTTGACACAAAGCGAAAATCTACAGTCAAGCGTCAATCAGCAGACAGCCGTGTGTTCTTTAGTCATGAGCCTGTTGTCAAAACGGCAGAAAAAAATGGTCACAAACGAAATATTGTTTCTACACTTAAAATGAACAAAAGAAAAATTAGCTAGCCTGATATAAGTCATGTTCATGACGATGCAAATGTAACGAGATTTCAAACTGTTCTGTTGCACACGTTGGGACTCATTTTATTTTTCTACAAGAATCATTTGTCATGACGGGAATCGAACCAGGGCCGCCCTGCGTTACAAGGCAGATTCCTATCCGCTAGACCATTTGGGAAGATTTCATAGGTGCACCCTAAGATATCTAAGTGTCATTTCGATGAGGTCTGTAGCAGAGGCCAAAGAGCACACCAAACAAATAATCATGTGTTTAAATATCCTTGTCGTTTTGAAAAATTACCATTGTCACCTGCACAGGAATGCCATGCGGCCAACATTGAAGAAATGTGCTTCTCAAATCTGTCATTAACACTGTTTTCCACACGCTTTTTTCATTGCATTGCCATATAATCAATTGGTCATTGATGCGTCACGAATAACGACAATGCGTCGAAAATTAAAGAAATGTAAACATGAATTATGTTATTACTGTCTAAGCATCGCAAAGCTGTATGCGCAAAGGCGTCTGACGTTACTGTGGCTTGCCTGAAACAAAGGAATTAGAGAAACATGTGTTTACAAGGGGCGTCGAACCGGCTTGTCCCCCTGATGGAGCAAAGTTGCTACAGTGACAAAGACAAGCTCCGCGCTCATGGGCAATTTATATGGGACAACTGTGCTGCGAGTATCTAAGCAGTCGTCGTGCATGGATAAAATGCAATGTTTCAAACAGATCTGATGAATTCACCTACTTTGAAAAAGTGTGCGTTAAGGGAGTCCTTTTGACACAAAGCGAAAATCTACAGTCAAGCGTCAATCAGCAGACAGCCGTGTGTTCTTTAGTCATGAGCCTGTTGTCAAAACGGCAGAAAAAAATGGTCACAAACAAAATATTGTTTCTACACTTAAAATGAACAAAGAAAAAATGAGCTAGCCTGATATAAGTCATGTTCATGACGATGCAAATGTAACGAGATTTCAAACTGTTCTGTTGCACACGTTGGGACTCATTTTATTTTTCTACAAGGATCATTTGTCATGACGGGAATCGAACCCGGGCCGCCCTGCATTACAAGGCAGATTCCTATCCGCTAGACCATTTGGGAAGACTTCATAGGTAGACCCTAAGATATCTAAGTGTCATTTCGATGAGGTCTGTAGCAGAGGCCATAGAGCACACAAATAATCATGTGTTTAAATATCCTAGTCGTTTTGAAAAATTACCATTGTCACCTGCACAGGAATGCCATGCGGCCAACATTGAAGTAATGTGCTTCTCAAATCTGTCATTAACACTGTTTTCCACACGCTTTTTTCATTGCATTGCCATATAATCAATTGGTCATTGATGCGTCACGAATAACGACAATGCGTCGAAAATTAAAGAAATGTAAACATGAATTATGTTATTACTGTCTAAGCATCGCAAAGCTGTATGCGTAAAGGCGTCTGACGTCACAGTGGCTTGCCTGAAACAAAGGAATTAGAGAAACATGTGCTTACAGGGGCGTCGAACCGGCTTGTCCCCCTGATGGAGCAAAGTTGCTACAGTGACAAAGACAAGCTCCGCGCTCATGGGCAATTTATATGGGGCAACTGTGCTGCGAGTATCTAAGCAGTCGTCGTGCATGGATAAAATGCAATGTTTCAAACAGATCTGATGAATTCACCTACTTTGAAAAAGTGTGTGTTAAGGGAGTCCTTTTGACACAAAGCGAAAATCTACAGTCAAGCGTCAATCAGCAGACAGCCGTGTGTTCTTTAGTCATGAGCCTGTTGTCAAAACGGCAGAAAAAAATGGTCACAAACGAAATATTGTTTCTACACTTAAAATGAACAAAGAAAAAATGAGCTAGCCTGATATAAGTGATGTTCATGACGATGCAAATGTAACGAGATTTCGAACTGTTCTGTTGCACACGTTGGGACTCATTTTATTTTTCTACAAGAATCATTTGCCATGACGGGAATCGGACCCGGGCCGCCCTGCGTTACAAGGCAGATTCCTATCCGCTAGACCATTTGGGAAGATTTCATAGGTGCACCCTAAGATATCTAAGTGTCATTTCGATGAGGTCTGTAGCAGAGGCCATAGAGCACAGCAAACAAATAATCATGTGTTTAAATATCCTTGTCGTTTTGAAAAATTACCATTGTCACCTGCACAGGAATGCCATGCGGCCAGCATTGAAGAAATGTGCTTCTCAAATCTGTCATTAACACTGTTTTCCACACGCTTTTTTCATTGCATTGCCATATAATCAATTGGTCATTGATGCGTCACGAATAACGACAATGCGTCGTAAATTAAAGAAATGTAAACATGAATTATGTTATTACTGTCGAAGCATCGCAAAGCTGTATGCGCAAAGGCGTCTGACGTCACTGTGGCTTGCCTGAAACAAAGGAATTAGAGAAACATGTGCTTACAGGGGCGTCGAACCGGCTTGTCCCCCTGATGGAGCAAAGTTGCTACAGTGACAAAGACAAGCTCCCCGCTCATGGGCAATTTATATGGGGCAACTGTGCTGCGAGTATCTAAGCAGTCGTCGTGCATGGATAAAATGCAATGTTTCAAACAGATCTGATGAATTCACCTACTTTGAAAAAGTGTGCGTTAAGGAGTTCTTTTGACACAAAGCGAAAATCTACAGTCAAGCGTCAATCAGCAGACAGCCGTGTGTTCTTTAGTCATGAGCCTGTTGTCAAAACGGCAGAAAAAAATGGTCACAAACGAAATATTGTTTCTACACTTAAAATGAACAAAGAAAAAATGAGCTAGCCTGATATAAGTCATGTTCATGACGATGCAAATGTAACGAGATTTCGAACTGTTCTGTTGCACACGTTGGGACTCATTTTATTTTTCTACAAGAATCATTTGTCATGACGGGAATCGAACCCGGGCCGCCCTGCGTTACAAGGCAGATTCCGATCCGCTAGACCATTTGGGAAGATTTCATATGTAGACCCTAAGATATCTAAGTGTCATTTCGATGAGGTCTGTAGCAGAGGCCATAGAGCACACAAATAATCATGTGTTTAAATATCCTAGTCGTTTTGAAAAATTACCATTGTCACCTGCACAGGAATGCCATGCGGCCAGCATTGAAGAAATGTGCTTCTCAAATCTGTCATTAACACTGTTTTCCACACGCTTTTTTCATTGCATTGCCATATAATCAATTGGTCATTGATGCGTCACGAATAACGACAATGCGTCGTAAATTAAAGAAATGTAAACATGAATTATGTTATTACTGTCGAAGCATCGCAAAGCTGTATGCGCAAAGGCGTCTGACGTCACTGTGGCTTGCCTGAAACAAAGGAATTAGAGAAACATGTGCTTACAGGGGCGTCGAACCGGCTTGTCCCCCTGATGGAGCAAAGTTGCTACAGTGACAAAGACAAGCTCCCCGCTCATGGGCAATTTATATGGGGCAACTGTGCTGCGAGTATCTAAGCAGTCGTCGTGCATGGATAAAATGCAATGTTTCAAACAGATCTGATGAATTCACCTACTTTGAAAAAGTGTGCGTTAAGGAGTTCTTTTGACACAAAGCGAAAATCTACAGTCAAGCGTCAATCAGCAGACAGCCGTGTGTTCTTTAGTCATGAGCCTGTTGTCAAAACGGCAGAAAAAAATGGTCACAAACGAAATATTGTTTCTACACTTAAAATGAACAAAGAAAAAATGAGCTAGCCTGATATAAGTCATGTTCATGACGATGCAAATGTAACGAGATTTCGAACTGTTCTGTTGCACACGTTGGGACTCATTTTATTTTTCTACAAGAATCATTTGTCATGACGGGAATCGAACCCGGGCCGCCCTGCGTTACAAGGCAGATTCCGATCCGCTAGACCATTTGGGAAGATTTCATATGTAGACCCTAAGATATCTAAGTGTCATTTCGATGAGGTCTGTAGCAGAGGCCATACAGCACACCAAACAAATAATCATGTGTTTAAATATCCTTGTCGTTTTGAAAAATTACCATTGTCACCTGCACAGGAATGCCATGCGGCCAACATTGAAGAAATGTGCTTCTCAAATCTGTCATTAACACTGTTTTCCACACGCTTTTTTCATTGCATTGCCATATAATCAATTGGTCATTGATGCGTCACGAATAACGACAATGCGTCGAAAATTAAAGAAATGTAAACATGAATTATGTTATTACTGTCTAAGCATCGCAAAGCTGTATGCGCAAAGGCGTCTGACGTCACTGTGGCTTGCCTGAAACAAAGGAATTAGAGAAACATGTGCTTACAAGGGGCGTCGAACCGGCTTGTCCCCCTGATGGAGCAAAGTTGCTACAGTGACAAAGACAAGCTCCGCGCTCATGGGCAATTTATATGGGACAATTGTGCTGCGAGTATCTAAGCAGTCGTCGTGCATGGATAAAATGCAATGTTTCAAACAGATCTGATGAATTCACCTACTTTGAAAAAGTGTGCGTTAAGGGAGTCCTTTTGACACAAAGCGAAAATCTACAGTCAAGCGTCAATCAGCAGACAGCCGTGTGTTCTTTAGTCATGAGCCTGTTGTCAAAACGGCAGAAAAAAATGGTCACAAACGAAATATTGTTTCTACACTTAAAATGAACAAAGAAAAAATGAGCTAGCCTGATATAAGTCATGTTCATGACGATGCAAATGTAACGAGATTTCAAACTGTTCTGTTGCACACGTTGGGACTCATTTTATTTTTCTACAAGAATCATTTGTCATGACGGGAATCGAACCCGGGCCGCCCTGCGTTACAAGGCAGATTCCTATCCGCTAGACCATTTGGGAAGATTTCATATGTAGACCCTAAGATATCTAAGTGTCATTTCGATGAGGTCTGTAGCAGAGGCCATACAGCACACCAAACAAATAATCATGTGTTTAAATATCCTTGTCGTTTTGAAAAATTACCATTGTCACCTGCACAGGAATGCCATGCGGCCAACATTGAAGAAATGTGCTTCTCAAATCTGTCATTAACACTGTTTTCCACACGCTTTTTTCATTGCATTGCCATATAATCAATTGGTCATTGATGCGTCACGAATAACGACAATGCGTCGTAAATTAAAGAAATGTAAACATGAATTATGTTATTACTGTCTAAGCATCGCAAAGCTGTATGCGCAAAGGCGTCTGACGTCACTGTGGCTTGCCTGAAACAAAGGAATTAGAGAAACATGTGCTTACAGGGGCGTCGAACCGGCTTGTCCCCCTGATGGAGCAAAGTTGCTACAGTGACAAAGACAAGCTCCGCGCTCATGGGCAATTTATATGGGACAACTGTGCTGCGAGTATCTAAGCAGTCGTCGTGCATGGATAAAATGCAATGTTTCAAACAGATCTGATGAATTCACCTACTTTGAAAAAGTGTGCGTTAAGGGAGTCCTTTTGACACAAAGCGAAAATCTACAGTCAAGCGTCAATCAGCAGACAGCCGTGTGTTCTTTAGTCATGAGCCTGTTGTCAAAACGGCAGAAAAAAATGGTCACAAACGAAATATTGTTTCTACACTTAAAATGAACAAAGAAAAAATGAGCTAGCCTGATATAAGTCATGTTCATGACGATGCAAATGTAACGAGATTTCGAACTGTTCTGTTGCACACGTTGGGACTCATTTTACTTTTCTACAAGAATCATTTGCCATGACGGGAATCGAACCCGGGCCACCCTGCGTTACAAGGCAGACTCCTATCCGCTAGACCATTTGGGAAGATTTCATAGGTGCACCCTAAGATATCTAAGTGTCATTTCGATGAGGTCTGTAGCAGAGGCCATAGAGCACACCAAACAAATAATCATGTGTTTAAATATCCTTGTCGTTTTGAAAAATTACCATTGTCACCTGCACAGGAATGCCATGCGGCCAACATTGAAGAAATGTGCTTCTCAAATCTGTCATTAACACTGTTTTCCACACGCTTTTTTCATTGCATTGCCATGTAATCAATTGGTCATTGATGCGTCACGAATAACGACAATGCGTCGAAAATTAAAGAAATTTAAACATGAATTATGTTATTACTGTCTAAGCATCGCAAAGCTGTATGCGTAAAGGCGTCTGACGTCACAGTGGCTTGCCTGAAACAAAGGAATTAGAGAAACATGTGCTCACAGGGGCGTCGAACCGGCTTGTCCCCCTGATGGAGCAAAGCTGCTCCAGTGACAAAGACAAGCTCCGCGCTCATGGGTAATTTATATGGGGCAACTGTGCTGCGAGTATCTAAGCAGTCGTCGTGCATGGATAAAATGCAATGTTTCAAACAGATCTGATGAATTCACCTACTTTGAAAAAGTGTGCGTTAAGGGAGTCCTTTTGACACAAAGCGAAAATCTACAGTCAAGCGTCAATCAGCAGACAGCCGTGTGTTCTTTAGTCATGAGCCTGATGTCAAAACGGCAGAAAAAAATGGTCACAAACGAAATATTGTTTCTCCACTTAAAATGAACAAAGAAAAAATGAGCAAGCCTGATATAAGTCATGTTCATGACGATGCAAATGTAACGAGATTTCAAACTGTTCTGTTGCACACGTTGGGACTCATTTTATTTTTCTACAAGAATCATTTGCCATGACGGGAATCGAACCCGGGCCGCCCTGCGTTACAAGGCAGATTCCTATCCGCTAGACCATTTGGGAAGATTTCAAATGTAGACCCTAAGATATCTAAGTGTCATTTCGATGAGGTCTGTAGCAGAGGCCATAGAGCACACCAAACAAATAATCATGTGTTTAAATATCCTTGTCGTTTTGAAAAATTACCATTGTCACCTGCACAGGAATGCCATGCGGCCAACATTGAAGAAATGTGCTGCTCAAATCTGTCATTAACACTGTTTTCCACAAGCTTTTTTCATTGCATTGCCATATAATCAATTGGTCATTGATGCGTCACGAATAACGACAATGCGTCGAAAATTAAAGAAATGTAAACATGAATTATGTTATTACTGTCTAAGCATCGCAAAGCTGTATGCGTAAAGGCGTCTGACGTCACAGTGGCTTGCCTGAAACAAAGGAATTAGAGAAACATGTGCTTACAAGGGGCGTCGAACCGGGTTGTCCCCCTGATGGAGCAAAGTTGCTACAGTGACAAAGACAAGCTCCGCGCTCATGGGCAATTTATATGGGGCAACTGTGCTGCGAGTATCTAAGCAGTCGTCGTGCATGTGTAAAATGCAATGTTTCAAACAGATCTGATGAATTCACCTACTTTGAAAAAGTGTGCGTTAAGGGAGTCCTTTTGACACAAAGCGAAAATCGACAGTCAAGCGTCAATCAGCAGACAGCCGTGTGTTCTTTAGTCATGAGCCTGTTGTCAAAACGGCAGAAAAAAATGGTCACAAACGAAATATTGTTTCTCCACTTAAAATGAACAAAGACAAAATGAGCTAGCCTGATATAAGTCATGTTCATGACGATGCAAATGTAACGAGATTTCGAACTGTTCTGTTGCACACGTTGGGACTCATTTTATTTTTCTACAAAAATCATTTGCCATGACAGGAATCGAACCCGGGCCGCCCTGCGTTACAAGGCAGATTCCTATCCGCTAGACCATTTGGGAAGATTTCAAATGTAGACCCTAAGATATGTAGTGTCATTTCGATGAGGTCTGTAGCAGAGGCCATAGAGCACACCAAACAAATAATCATGTGTTTAAATATCCTTGTCGTTTTGAAAAATTACCATTGTCACCTGCACAGGAATGCCATGCGGCCAACATTGAAGAAATGTGCTTCTCAAATCTGTCATTAACACTGTTTTCCACACGCTTTTTTCATTGCATTGCCATATAATCAATTGGTCATTGATGCGTCACGAATAACGACAATGCGTCGAAAATTAAAGAAATTTAAACATGAATTATGTTATTACTGTCTAAGCATCGCAAAGCTGTATGCGTAAAGGCGTCTGACGTCACAGTGGCTTGCCTGAAACAAAGGAATTAGAGAAACATGTGCTCACAGGGGCGTCGAACCGGCTTGTCCCCCTGATGGAGCAAAGCTGCTCCAGTGACAAAGACAAGCTCCGCGCTCATGGGTAATTTATATGGGGCAACTGTGCTGCGAGTATCTAAGCAGTCGTCGTGCATGGATAAAATGCAATGTTTCAAACAGATCTGATGAATTCACCTACTTTGAAAAAGTGTGCGTTAAGGGAGTCCTTTTGACACAAAGCGAAAATCTACAGTCAAGCGTCAATCAGCAGACAGCCGTGTGTTCTTTAGTCATGAGCCTGTTGTCAAAACGGCAGAAAAAAATGGTCACAAACGAAATATTGTTTCTCCACTTAAAATGAACAAAGAAAAAATGAGCAAGCCTGATATAAGTCATGTTCATGACGATGCAAATGTAACGAGATTTCAAACTGTTCTGTTGCACACGTTGGGACTCATTTTATTTTTCTACAAGAATCATTTGCCATGACGGGAATCGAACCCGGGCCGCCCTGCGTTACAAGGCAGATTCCTATCCGCTAGACCATTTGGGAAGATTTCAAATGTAGACCCTAAGATATCTAAGTGTCATTTCGATGAGGTCTGTAGCAGAGGCCATAGAGCACACCAAACAAATAATCATGTGTTTAAATATCCTTGTCGTTTTGAAAAATTACCATTGTCACCTGCACAGGAATGCCATGCGGCCAACATTGAAGAAATGTGCTGCTCAAATCTGTCATTAACACTGTTTTCCACAAGCTTTTTTCATTGCATTGCCATATAATCAATTGGTCATTGATGCGTCACGAATAACGACAATGCGTCGAAAATTAAAGAAATGTAAACATGAATTATGTTATTACTGTCTAAGCATCGCAAAGCTGTATGCGTAAAGGCGTCTGACGTCACAGTGGCTTGCCTGAAACAAAGGAATTAGAGAAACATGTGCTTACAAGGGGCGTCGAACCGGGTTGTCCCCCTGATGGAGCAAAGTTGCTACAGTGACAAAGACAAGCTCCGCGCTCATGGGCAATTTATATGGGGCAACTGTGCTGCGAGTATCTAAGCAGTCGTCGTGCATGGATAAAATGCAATGTTTCAAACAGATCTGATGAATTCACCTACTTTGAAAAAGTGTGCGTTAAGGGAGTCCTTTTGACACAAAGCGAAAATCGACAGTCAAGCGTCAATCAGCAGACAGCCGTGTGTTCTTTAGTCATGAGCCTGTTGTCAAAACGGCAGAAAAAAATGGTCACAAACGAAATATTGTTTCTACACTTAAAATGAACAAAGACAAAATGAGCTAGCCTGATATAAGTCATGTTCATGACGATGCAAATGTAACGAGATTTCGAACTGTTCTGTTGCACACGTTGGGACTCATTTTATTTTTCTACAAAAATCATTTGCCATGACGGGAATCGAACCCGGGCCGCCCTGCGTTACAAGGCAGATTCCTATCCGCTAGACCATTTGGGAAGATTTCATATGTAGACCCTAAGATATCTAAGTGGCATTTCGATGAGGTCTGTAGCAGAGGCCATAGAGCACACCAAACAAATAATCATGTGTTTAAATATCCTTGTCGTTTTGAAAAATTACCATTGTCACCTGCACAGGAATGCCATGCGGCCAACATTGAAGAAATGTGCTTCTCAAATCTGTCATTAACACTGTTTTCCACACGCTTTTTTCATTGCATTGCCATATAATCAATTGGTCATTGATGCGTCACGAATAACGACAATGCGTCGAAAATTAAAGAAATGTAAACATGAATTATGTTATTACTGTCTAAGCATCGCAAAGCTGTATGCGTAAAGGCGTCTGACGTCACTGTGGCTTGCCTGAAACAAAGGAATTAGAGAAACATGTGCTTACAGGGGCGTCGAACCGGCTTGTACCCCTGATGGAGCAAAGTTGCTACAGTGACAAAGACAAGCTCCGCGCTCATGGGCAATTTATATGGGGCAACTGTGCTGCGAGTATCTAAGCAGTCGTCGTGCATGGATAAAATGCAATGTTTCAAACAGATCTGATGAATTCACCTACTTTGAAAAAGTGTGCGTTAAGGGAGTCCTTTTGACACAAAGAGAAAATCTACAGTCAAGCGTCAATCAGCAGACAGCCGTGTGTTCTTTAGTCATGAGCCTGTTGTCAAAACGGCAGAAAAAAATGGTCACAAACGAAATATTGTTTCTACACTTAAAATGAACAAAGAAAAAATGAGCTAGCCTGATATAAGTCATGTTCA
The DNA here is from genome assembly GCF_951799395.1 of Argentina silus. Classification (NCBI taxonomy): domain Eukaryota; kingdom Metazoa; phylum Chordata; class Actinopteri; order Argentiniformes; family Argentinidae; genus Argentina; species Argentina silus. Next base: position 38,949,402 of record NC_139655.1, on the reverse strand, counting down.
TGACGATGCAAATGTAACAAGATTTCGAACTGTTTTGTTGCACACGTTGGGACTCATTTTTTTTTTCTACAAGAATCATTTGCCATGACGGGAATCGAACCCGGGCCGCCCTGCGTTACAAGGCAGATTCCTATCCGCTAGACCATTTGGGAAGATTTCATATGTAGACCCTAAGATATCTAAGTGTCATTTCGATGAGGTCTGTAGCAGAGGCCATAGAGCACACCAAACAAATAATCATGTGTTTAAATATCCTTGTCGTTTTGAAAAATTACCATTGTCACCTGCACAGGAATGCCATGCGGCGAACATTGAAGAAATGTGCTTCTCAAATCTGTCATTAACACTGTTTTCCACACGCTTTTTTCATTGCATTGCCATATAATCAATTGGTCATTGATGCGTCACGAATAACAACAATGCGTCGAAAATTAAAGAAATGTAAACATGAATTATGTTATTACTGTCAAAGCATCGCAAAGCTGTATGCGTAAAGGCGTCTGACGTCACAGTGGCTTGCCTGAAACAAAGGAATTAGAGAAACATGTGCTTACAGGGGCGTCGAACCGGCTTGTCCCCCTGATGGAGCAAAGTTGCTACAGTGACAAAGACAAGCTCCGCGCTCATGGGCAATTTATATGGGGTAACTGTGCTGCGAGTATCTAAGCAGTCGTCGTGCATGGATAAAATGCAATGTTTCAAACAGATCTGAAGAATTCACCTACTTTGAAAAAGTGTGCGTTAAGGGAGTCCTTTTGACACAAAGCGAAAATCTACAGTCAAGCGTCAATCAGCAGACAGCCGTGTGTTCTTTAGTCATGAGCCTGTTGTCAAAACGGCAGAAAAAAATGGTCACTAACGAAATATTGTTTCTACACTTAAAATGAACAAAGAAAAAATGAGCTAGCCTGATATAAGTCATGTTCATGACGATGCAAATGTAACGAGATTTCGAACTGTTCTGTTGCACACGTTGGGACTCATTTTATTTTTCTACAAGAATCATTTGCCATGACGGGAATCGAACGCGGGCCGCCCTGCTTTACAAGGCAGATTCCTATCCGCTAGACCATTTGGGAAGATTTCATATGTAGACCCTAAGATATCTAAGTGTCATTTCGATGAGGTCTGTAGCAGAGGCCATAGAGCACACCAAACAAATAATCATGTGTTTAAATATCCTTGTCGTTTTGAAAAATTACCATTGTCACCTGCACAGGAATGCCATGCGGCCAACAGTGAAGAAATGTGCTTCTCAAATCTGTCATTAACACTGTTTTCCACACGCTTTTTTCATTGCATTGCCATATAATCAATTGGTCATTGATGCGTCACGAATAACGACAATGCGTCGAAAATTAAAGAAATGTAAACATGAATTATGTTATTACTGTCTAAGCATCGCAAAGCTGTATGCGTAAAGGCGTCTGACGTCACTGTGGCTTGCCTGAAACAAAGGAATTAGAGAAACATGTGCTTACAGGGGCGTCGAACCGGCTTCTCCCGCTGATGGAGCAAAGTTGCTACAGTGACAAAGACAAGCTCCGCGCTCATGGGCAATTTATATGGGGCAACTGTGCTGCGAGTATCTAAGCAGTCGTCGTGCATGGATAAAATGCAATGTTTCAAACAGATCTGATGAATTCACCTACTTTGAAAAAGTGTGCGTTAGGGAGTTCTTTTGACACAAAGCGAAAATCTACAGTCAAGCGTCAATCGGCAGACTGCCGTGTGTTCTTTAGTCATGAGCCTGTTGTCAAAATGGCAGAAAAAAATGGTCACAAACGAAATATTGTTTCTACACTTAAAATGAACAAAGAAAAAATGAGCTAGCCTGATATAAGTCATGTTCATGACGATGCAAATGTAACGAGATTTCAAACTGTTCTGTTGCACACGTTGGGACTCATTTTATTTTTCTACAAGAATCATTTGCCATGACGGGAATCGAACCCGGGCCGCCCTGCGTTACAAGGCAGATTCCTATCCGCTAGACCATTTGGGAAGATTTCATATGTAGACCCTAAGATATCTAAGTGTCATTTCGATGAGGTCTGTAGCAGAGGCCATAGAGCACACCAAACAAATAATCATGTGTTTAAATATCCTTGTCGTTTTGAAAAATTACCATTGTCACCTGCACAGGAATGCCATGCGGCCAACATTGAAGAAATGTGCTTCTCAAATCTGTCATTAACACTGTTTTCCACACGCTTTTTTCATTGCATTGACATATAATCAATTGGTCATTGATGCGTCACGAATAACGACAATGCGTCGAAAATTAAAGAAATGTAAACATGAATTATGTTATTACTGTCTAAGCATCGCAAAGCTGTATGCGCAAAGGCGTCTGACGTCACTGTGGCTTGCCTGAAACAAAGGAATTAGAGAAACATGTGCTTACAGGGGCGTCGAACCGGCTTGTCCCCCTGATGGAGCAAAGTTGCTACAGTGACAAAGACAAGCTCCGCGCTCATGGGCAACTTATATGGGGCAACTGTGCTGCGAGTATCTAAGCAGTCGTCGTGCATGGATAAAATGCAATGTTTCAAACAGATCTGATGAATTCACCTACTTTGAAAAAGTGTGCGTTAAGGGAGTCCTTTTGACACAAAGCGAAAATCTACAGTCAAGCGTCAATCAGCAGACAGCCGTGTGTTCTTTAGTCATGAGCCTGTTGTCAAAACGGCAGAAAAAAATGGTCACAAACGAAATATTGTTTCTACACTTAAAATGAACAAAGACAAAATGAGCTAGCCTGATATAAGTCATGTTCATGACGATGCAAATGTAACGAGATTTCGAACTGTTCTGTTGCACACGTTGGGACTCATTTTATTTTTCTACAAAAATCATTTGCCATGACTGGAATCGAACCCGGGCCGCCCTGCGTTACAAGGCAGATTCCTATCCGCTAGACCATTTGGGAAGATTTCATATGTAGACCCTAAGATATCTAAGTGGCATTTCGATGAGGTCTGTAGCAGAGGCCATAGAGCACACCAAACAAATAATCATGTGTTTAAATATCCTTGTCGTTTTGAAAAATTACCATTGTCACCTGCACAGGAATGCCATGCGGCCAACATTGAAGAAATGTGCTTCTCAAATCTGTCATTAACACTGTTTTCCACACGCTTTTTTCATTGCATTGCCATATAATCAATTGGTCATTGATGCGTCACGAATAACGACAATGCGTCGAAAATTAAAGAAATTTAAACATGAATTATGTTATTACTGTCTAAGCATCGCAAAGCTGTATGCGTAAAGGCGTCTGACGTCACAGTGGCTTGCCTGAAACAAAGGAATTAGAGAAACATGTGCTCACAGGGGCGTCGAACCGGCTTGTCCCCCTGATGGAGCAAAGCTGCTCCAGTGACAAAGACAAGCTCCGCGCTCATGGGTAATTTATATGGGGCAACTGTGCTGCGAGTATCTAAGCAGTCGTCGTGCATGGATAAAATGCAATGTTTCAAACAGATCTGATGAATTCACCTACTTTGAAAAAGTGTGCGTTAAGGGAGTCCTTTTGACACAAAGCGAAAATCTACAGTCAAGCGTCAATCAGCAGACAGCCGTGTGTTCTTTAGTCATGAGCCTGTTGTCAAAACGGCAGAAAAAAATGGTCACAAACGAAATATTGTTTCTCCACTTAAAATGAACAAAGAAAAAATGAGCAAGCCTGATATAAGTCATGTTCATGACGATGCAAATGTAACGAGATTTCAAACTGTTCTGTTGCACACGTTGGGACTCATTTTATTTTTCTACAAGAATCATTTGCCATGACGGGAATCGAACCCGGGCCGCCCTGCGTTACAAGGCAGATTCCTATCCGCTAGACCATTTGGGAAGATTTCAAATGTAGACCCTAAGATATCTAAGTGTCATTTCGATGAGGTCTGTAGCAGAGGCCATAGAGCACACCAAACAAATAATCATGTGTTTAAATATCCTTGTCGTTTTGAAAAATTACCATTGTCACCTGCACAGGAATGCCATGCGGCCAACATTGAAGAAATGTGCTGCTCAAATCTGTCATTAACACTGTTTTCCACAAGCTTTTTTCATTGCATTGCCATATAATCAATTGGTCATTGATGCGTCACGAATAACGACAATGCGTCGAAAATTAAAGAAATGTAAACATGAATTATGTTATTACTGTCTAAGCATCGCAAAGCTGTATGCGTAAAGGCGTCTGACGTCACAGTGGCTTGCCTGAAACAAAGGAATTAGAGAAACATGTGCTTACAAGGGGCGTCGAACCGGGTTGTCCCCCTGATGGAGCAAAGTTGCTACAGTGACAAAGACAAGCTCCGCGCTCATGGGCAATTTATATGGGGCAACTGTGCTGCGAGTATCTAAGCAGTCGTCGTGCATGGATAAAATGCAATGTTTCAAACAGATCTGATGAATTCACCTACTTTGAAAAAGTGTGCGTTAAGGGAGTCCTTTTGACAAAAAGCGAAAATCTACAGTCAAGCGTCAATCAGCAGACAGCCGTGTGTTCTTTAGTCATGAGCCTGTTGTCAAAACGGCAGAAAAAAATTGTCACAAACGAAATATTGTTTCTACACTTAAAATGAACAAAGAAAAAATGAGCTAGCCTGATATAAGTCATGTTCATGACGATGCAAATGTAACGAGATTTCGAACTGTTCTGTTGCACACGTTGGGACTCATTTGATTTTTCTACAAGAATCATTTGCCATGACTGGAATCGAACCCGGGCCGCCCTGCGTTACAAGGCAGATTCCTATCCGCTAGACCATTTGGGAAGATTTCATATGTAGACCCTAAGATATCTAAGTGGCATTTCGATGAGGTCTGTAGCAGAGGCCATAGAGCACACCAAACAAATAATCATGTGTTTAAATATCCTTGTCGTTTTGAAAAATTACCATTGTCACCTGCACAGGAATGCCATGCGGCCAACATTGAAGAAATGTGCTTCTCAAATCTGTCATTAACACTGTTTTCCACACGCTTTTTTCATTGCATTGCCATATAATCAATTGGTCATTGATGCGTCACGAATAACAACAATGCGTCGAAAATTAAAGAAATGTAAACATGAATTATGTTATTACTGTCAAAGCATCGCAAAGCTGTATGCGTAAAGGCGTCTGACGTCACAGTGGCTTGCCTGAAACAAAGGAATTAGAGAAACATGTGCTTACAGGGGCGTCGAACCGGCTTGTCCCCCTGATGGAGCAAAGTTGCTACAGTGACAAAGACAAGCTCCGCGCTCATGGGCAATTTATATGGGGTAACTGTGCTGCGAGTATCTAAGCAGTCGTCGTGCATGGATAAAATGCAATGTTTCAAACAGATCTGAAGAATTCACCTACTTTGAAAAAGTGTGCGTTAAGGGAGTCCTTTTGACACAAAGCGAAAATCTACAGTCAAGCGTCAATCAGCAGACAGCCGTGTGTTCTTTAGTCATGAGCCTGTTGTCAAAACGGCAGAAAAAAATGGTCACTAACGAAATATTGTTTCTACACTTAAAATGAACAAAGAAAAAATGAGCTAGCCTGATATAAGTCATGTTCATGACGATGCAAATGTAACGAGATTTCGAACTGTTCTGTTGCACACGTTGGGACTCATTTTATTTTTCTACAAGAATCATTTGCCATGACGGGAATCGAACGCGGGCCGCCCTGCTTTACAAGGCAGATTCCTATCCGCTAGACCATTTGGGAAGATTTCATATGTAGACCCTAAGATATCTAAGTGTCATTTCGATGAGGTCTGTAGCAGAGGCCATAGAGCACACCAAACAAATAATCATGTGTTTAAATATCCTTGTCGTTTTGAAAAATTACCATTGTCACCTGCACAGGAATGCCATGCGGCCAACATTGAAGAAATGTGCTTCTCAAATCTGTCATTAACACTGTTTTCCACACGCTTTTTTCATTGCATTGCCATATAATCAATTGGTCATTGATGCGTCACGAATAACGACAATGCGTCGAAAATTAAAGAAATGTAAACATGAATTATGTTATTACTGTCTAAGCATCGCAAAGCTGTATGCGTAAAGGCGTCTGACGTCACTGTGGCTTGCCTGAAACAAAGGAATTAGAGAAACATGTGCTTACAGGGGCGTCGAACCGGCTTGTCCCCCTGATGGAGCAAAGTTGCTACAGTCACAAAGACAAGCTCCGCGCTCATGGGCAATTTATATGGGGCAACTGTGCTGCGAGTATCTAAGCAGTCGTCGTGCATGGATAAAATGCAATGTTTCAAACAGATCTGATGAATTCACCTACTTTGAAAAAGTGTGCGTTAAGGGAGTCCTTTTGACACAAAGCGAAAATCTACAGTCAAGTGTCAATCAGCAGACAGCCGTGTGTTCTTTAGTCATGAGCCTGTTGTCAAAACGGCAGAAAAAAATGGTCACAAACGAAATATTGTTTCTACACTTAAAATGAACAAAGAAAAAATGAGCTAGCCTGATATAAGTCATGTTCATGACGATGCAAATGTAACGAGATTTCGAACTGTTCTGTTGCACACGTTGGGACTCATTTTATTTTTCTACAAGAATCATTTGCCATGACGGGAATCGAACCCGGGCCGCCCTGCGTTACAAGGCAGATTCCTATCCGCTAGACCATTTGGGAAGATTTCATATGTAGACCCTAAGATATCTAAGTGTCATTTCGATGAGGTCTGTAGCAGAGGCCATAGAGCACACCAAACAAATAATCATGTGTTTAAATATCCTTGTCGTTTTGAAAAATTACCATTGTCACCTGCACAGGAATGCCATGCGGCCAACATTGAAGAAATGTGCTTCTCAAATCTGTCATTAACACTGTTTTCCACACGCTTTTTTCATTGCATTGACATATAATCAATTGGTCATTGATGCGTCACGAATAACGACAATGCGTCGAAAATAAAAGAAATGTAAACATGAATTATGTTATTACTGTCTAAGCATCGCAAAGCTGTATGCGTAAAGGCGTCTGACGTCACAGTGGCTTGCCTGAAACAAAGGAATTAGAGAAACATGTGCTTACAGGGGCGTCGAACCGGCTTCTCCCGCTGATGGAGCAAAGTTGCTACAGTGACAAAGACAAGCTCCGTGCTCATGGGCAATTTATATGGGGCAACTGTGCTGCGAGTATCTAAGCAGTCGTCGTGCATGGATAAAATGCAATGTTTCAAACAGATCTGATGAATTCACCTACTTTGAAAAAGTGTGCGTTAGGGAGTTCTTTTGACACAAAGCGAAAATCTACAGTCAAGCGTCAATCGGCAGACTGCCGTGTGTTCTTTAGTCATGAGCCTGTTGTCAAAATGGCAGAAAAAAATGGTCACAAACGAAATATTGTTTCTACACTTAAAATGAACAAAGAAAAAATCAGCTAGCCTGATATAAGTCATGTTCATGACGATGCAAATGTAACAAGATTTCAAACTGTTCTGTTGCACACGTTGGGACTCATTTTATTTTTCTACAAGAATCATTTGACATGACGGGAATCGAACACGGGCCGCCCTGCGTTACAAGGCAGATTCCTATCCGCTAGACCATTTGGGAAGATTTCATATGTAGACCCTAAGATATCTAAGTGTCATTTCGATGAGGTCTGTAGCAGAGGCCATAGAGCACACCAAACAAATAATCATGTGTTTAAATATCCTTGTCGTTTTGAAAAATTACCATTGTCACCTGCACAGGAATGCCATGCGGCCAACATTGAAGAAATGTGCTTCTCAAATCTGTCATTAACACTGTTTTCCACACGCTTTTTTCATTGCATTGCCATATAATCAATTGGTCATTGATGCGTCACGAATAACGACAATGCGTCGAAAATTAAAGAAATGTAAACATGAATTATGTTATTACTGTCTAAGCATCGCAAAGCTGTATGCGCAAAGGCGTCTGACGTCACTGTGGCTTGCCTGAAACAAAGGAATTAGAGAAACATGTGCTTACAGGGGCGTCGAACCGGCTTGTCCCCCTGATGGAGCAAAGTTGCTACAGTGACAAAGACAAGCTCCGCGCTCATGGGCAACTTATATGGGGCAACTGTGCTGCGAGTATCTAAGCAGTCGTCGTGCATGGATAAAATGCAATGTTTCAAACAGATCTGATGAATTCACCTACTTTGAAAAAGTGTGCGTTAAGGGAGTCCTTTTGACACAAAGCGAAAATCTACAGTCAAGCGTCAATCAGCAGACAGCCGTGTGTTCTTTAGTCATGAGCCTGTTGTCAAAACGGCAGAAAAAAATGGTCACAAACGAAATATTGTTTCTACACTTAAAATGAACAAAGACAAAATGAGCTAGCCTGATATAAGTCATGTTCATGACGATGCAAATGTAACGAGATTTCGAACTGTTCTGTTGCACACGTTGGGACTCATTTTATTTTTCTACAAGAATCATTTGCCATGACGGGAATCGAACCCGGGCCGCCCTGCGTTACAAGGCAGATTCCTATCCGCTAGACCATTTGGGAAGATTTCATATGTAGACCCTAAGATATCTAAGTGTCATTTCGATGAGGTCTGTAGCAGAGGCCATAGAGCACACCAAACAAATAATCATGTGTTTAAATATCCTTGTCGTTTTGAAAAATTACCATTGTCACCTGCACAGGAATGCCATGCGGCCAACATTGAAGAAATGTGCTTCTCAAATCTGTCATTAACACTGTTTTCCAAACGCTTTTTTCATTGCATTGCCATATAATCAATTGGTCATTGATGCGTCACGAATAACGACAATGCGTCGAAAATTAAAGAAATGTAAACATGAATTATGTTATTACTGTCTAAGCATCGCAAAGCTGTATGCGTAAAGGCGTCTGACGTCACAGTGGCTTGCCTGAAACAAAGGAATCAGAGAAACATGTGCTTACAGGGGCGTCGAAGCGCCTTCTCCCGCTGATTGAGCAAAGTTGCGACAGTGACAAAGACAAGCTCCGCGCTCATGGGCAATTTATATGAGGCAACTGTGCTGCGAGTATCTAAGTAGTCGTCGTGCATGGATAAAATGCAATGTTTCAAACAGATCTGATGAATTCACCTACTTTGAAAAAGTGTGCGTTAGGAAGTTCTTTTGACACAAAGCGAAAATCTACAGTCAAGCGTCAATCAGCAGACAGCCGTGTGTTCTTTAGTCATGAGCCTGTTGTCAAAACGGCAGAAAAAAATGTTCACAAACGAAATATTGTTTCTACACTTAAAATGAACAAAGAAAAAATGAGCTAGCCTGATATAAGTCATGTTCATGACGATGCAAATGTAACGAGATTTCGAACTGTTCTGTTGCACACGTTGGGACTCATTTTATTTTTCTACAAAAAACATTTGCCAAGACGGGAATCGAACCCGGGCCGCCCTGCGTTACAAGGTAGATGCCTATCCGCTAGACCATTTGGGAAAACTTGATATGTACACCCTAAGATATCTAAGTGTCATTTCGATGAGGTCTGTAGCAGAGGCCATAGAGCACAGCAAACAAATAATCATGTGTTTAAATATCCTTGTCGTTTTGAAAAATTACCATTGTCACCTGCACAGGAATGCCATGCGGCCAACATTGAAGAAATGTGCTTCTCAAATCTGTCATTAACACTGTTTTCCACACGCTTTTTTCATTGCATTGCCATATAATCAATTGGTCATTGATGCGTCACGAATAACGACAATGCGTCGAAAATTAAAGAAATGTAAACATGAATTATGTTATTACTGTCTAAGCATCGCAAAGCTGTATGCGTAAAGGCGTCTGACGTCACAGTGGCTTGCCTGAAACAAAGGAATTAGAGAAACATGTGCTTACAGGGGCGTCGAATCGGCTTGTACCCCTGATGGAGCAAAGTTGCTACAGTGACAAAGACAAGCTCCGCGCTCATGGGCAATTTATATGGGGCAACTGTGCTGCGAGTATCTAAGCAGTCGTCGTGCATGGATAAAATGCAATGTTTCAAACAGATCTGATGAATTCACCTACTTTGAAAAAGTGTGCGTTAGGAAGTTCTTTTGACACAAAGCGAAAATCTACAGTCAAGCGTCAATCAGCAGACAGCCGTGTGTTCTTTAGTCATGAGCCTGTTGTCAAAACGGCAGAAAAAAATGTTCACAAACGAAATATTGTTTCTACACTTAAAATGAACAAAGAAAAAATGAGCTAGCCTGATATAAGTCATGTTCATGACGATGCAAATGTAACGAGATTTCGAACTGTTCTGTTGCACACGTTGGGACTCATTTTATTTTTCTACAAAAAACATTTGCCATGACGGGAATCGAACCCGGGCCGCCCTGCGTTACAAGGTAGATGCCTATCCGCTAGACCATTTGGGAAAACTTGATATGTACACCCTAAGATATCTAAGTGTCATTTCGATGAGGTCTGTAGCAGAGGCCATAGAGCACAGCAAACAAATAATCATGTGTTTAAATATCCTTGTCGTTTTGAAAAATTACCATTGTCACCTGCACAGGAATGCCATGCGGCCAACATTGAAGAAATGTGCTTCTCAAATCTGTCATTAACACTGTTTTCCACACGCTTTTTTCATTGCATTGCCATATAATCAATTGGTCATTGATGCGTCACGAATAACGACAATGCGTCGAAAATTAAAGAAATGTAAACATGAATTATGTTATTACTGTCTAAGCATCGCAAAGCTGTATGCGTAAAGGCGTCTGACGTCACAGTGGCTTGCCTGAAACAAAGGAATTAGAGAAACATGTGCTTACAGGGGCGTCGAACCGCCTTCTCCCGCTGATGGAGCAAAGTTGCTACAGTGAAAAAGACAAGCTCCGCGCTCATGGGCAATTTATATGAGGCAACTCTGCTGCGAGTATCTAAGTAGTCGTCGTGCATGGATAAAATGCAATGTTTCAAACAGATCTGATGAATTCACCTACTTTGAAAAAGTGTGCGTTAGGGAGTTCTTTTGACACAAAGCGAAAATCGACAGTCAAGCGTCAATCAGCAGACAGCCGTGTGTTCTTTAGTCATGAGCCTGTTGTCAAAACGGCAGAAGAAAATGTTCGCAAACGAAATATTGTTTCTACACTTAAAATGAACAAAGAAAAAATTAGCTAGCCTGATATAAGTCATGTTCATGACGATGCAAATGTAACGAGATTTCGAACTGTTCTGTTGCACACGTTGGGACTCATTTTATTTTTCTACAAAAAACATTTGCCATGACGGGAATCGAACCCGGGCCGCCCTGCGTTACAAGGTAGATGCCTATCCGCTAGACCATTTGGGAAGACTTGATATGTACACCCTAAGATATCTAAGTGTCATTTCGATGAGGTCTGTAGCAGAGGCCATAGAGCACAGCAAACAAATAATCATGTGTTTAAATATCCTTGTCGTTTTGAAAAATTACCATTGTCACCTGCACAGGAATGCCATGCGGCCAACATTGAAGAAATGTGCTTCTCAAATCTGTCATTAACACTGTTTTCCACACGCTTTTTTCATTGCATTGCCATATAATCAATTGGTCATTGATGCGTCACGAATAACGACAATGCGTCGAAAATTAAAGAAATGTAAACATGAATTATGTTATTACTGTCTAAGCATCGCAAAGCTGTATGCGTAAAGGCGTCTGACGTCACAGTGGCTTGCCTGAAACAAAGGAATTAGAGAAACGTGCTTACAGGGGCGTCGAACCGCCTTCTCCCGCTCATGGAGCAAAGTTGCTACAGTGAAAAAGACAAGCTCCGCGCTCATGGGCAATTTATATGAGGCAACTGTGCTGCGAGTATCTAAGTAGTCGTCGTGCATGGATAAAATGCAATGTTTCAAACAGATCTGATGAATTCACCTACTTTGAAAAAGTGTGCGTTAGGGAGTTCTTTTGACACAAAGCGAAAATCGACAGTCAAGCGTCAATCAGCAGACAGCCGTGTGTTCTTTAGTCATGAGCCTGTTGTCAAAACGGCAGAAAAAAATGTTCGCAAACGAAATATTGTTTCTACACTTAAAATGAACAAAGAAAAAATTAGCTAGCCTGATATAAGTCATGTTCATGACGATGCAAATGTAACGAGATTTCGAACTGTTCTGTTGCACACGTTGGGACTCATTTTATTTTTCTACAAAAAACATTTGCCATGACGGGAATCGAACCCGGGCCGCCCTGCGTTACAAGGTAGATGCCTATCCGCTAGACCATTTGGGAAGACTTGATATGTACACCCTAAGATATCTAAGTGTCATTTCGATGAGGTCTGTAGCAGAGGCCATAGAGCACAGCAAACAAATAATCATGTGTTTAAATATCCTTGTCGTTTTGAAAAATTACCATTGTCACCTGCACAGGAATGCCATGCGGCCAACATTGAAGAAATGTGCTTCTCAAATCTGTCATTAACACTGTTTTCCACACGCTTTTTTCATTGCATTGCCATATAATCAATTGGTCATTGATGCGTCACGAATAACGACAATGCGTCGAAAATTAAAGAAATGTAAACATGAATTATGTTATTACTGTCTAAGCATCGCAAAGCTGTATGCGTAAAGGCGTCTGACGTCACAGTGGCTTGCCTGAAACAAAGAAATTAGAGAAACATGTGCTTACAGGGGCGTCGAACCGCCTTCTCCCGCTGATGGAGCAAAGTTGCTACAGTGACAAAGACAAGCTCCGCGCTCATGGGCAATTTATATGAGGCAACTGTGCTGCGAGTATCTAAGTAGTCGTCGTGCATGGATAAAATGCAATGTTTCAAACAGATCTGATGAATTCACCTACTTTGAAAAAGTGTGCGTTAGGGAGTTCTTTTGACACAAAGCGAAAATCGACAGTCAAGCGTCAATCAGCAGACAGCCGTGTGTTCTTTAGTCATGAGCCTGTTGTCAAAACGCCAGAAAAAAATGTTCACAAACGAAATATTGTTTCTACACTTAAAATGAACAAAGAAAAAATTAGCTAGCCTGATATAAGTCATGTTCATGACGATGCAAATGTAACGAGATTTCGAACTGTTCTGTTGCACACGTTGGGACTCATTTTATTTTTCTACAAAAAACATTTGCCATGACGGGAATCGAACCCGGGCCGCCCTGCGTTACAAGGTAGATGCCTATCCGCTAGACCATTTGGGAAGACTTGATATGTACACCCTAAGATATCTAAGTGTCATTTCGATGAGGTCTGTAGCAGAGGCCATAGAGCACAGCAAACAAATAATCATGTGTTTAAATATCCTTGTCGTTTTGAAAAATTACCATTGTCACCTGCACAGGAATGCCATGCGGCCAACATTGAAGAAATGTGCTTCTCAAATCTGTCATTAACACTGTTTTCCACACGCTTTTTTCATTGCATTGCCATATAATCAATTGGTCATTGATGCGTCACGAATAACGACAATGCGTCGAAAATTAAAGAAATGTAAACATGAATTATGTTATTACTGTCTAAGCATCGCAAAGCTGTATGCGTAAAGGCGTCTGACGTCACAGTGGCTTGCCTGAAACAAAGGAATTAGAGAAACGTGCTTACAGGGGCGTCGAACCGCCTTCTCCCGCTGATGGAGCAAAGTTGCTACAGTGAAAAAGACAAGCTCCGCGCTCATGGGCAATTTATATGAGGCAACTGTGCTGCGAGTATCTAAGTAGTCGTCGTGCATGGATAAAATGCAATGTTTCAAACAGATCTGATGAATTCACCTACTTTGAAAAAGTGTGCGTTAGGGAGTTCTTTTGACACAAAGCGAAAATCGACAGTCAAGCGTCAATCAGCAGACAGCCGTGTGTTCTTTAGTCATGAGCCTGTTGTCAAAACGGCAGAAAAAAATTTTCACAAACGAAATATTGTTTCTACACTTAAAATGAACAAAGAAAAAATTAGCTAGCCTGATATAAGTCATGTTCATGACGATGCAAATGTAACGAGATTTCGAACTGTTCTGTTGCACACGTTGGGACTCATTTTATTTTTCTACAAAAAACATTTGCCATGACGGGAATCGAACCCGGGCCGCCCTGCGTTACAAGGTAGATGCCTATCCGCTAGACCATTTGGGAAGACTTGATATGTACACCCTAAGATATCTAAGTGTCATTTCGATGAGGTCTGTAGCAGAGGCCATAGAGCACAGCAAACAAATAATCATGTGTTTAAATATCCTTGTCGTTTTGAAAAATTACCATTGTCACCTGCACAGGAATGCCATGCGGCCAACATTGAAGAAATGTGCTTCTCAAATCTGTCATTAACACTGTTTTCCACACGCTTTTTTCATTGCATTGCCATATAATCAATTGGTCATTGATGCGTCACGAATAACGACAATGCGTCGAAAATTAAAGAAATGTAAACATGAATTATGTTATTACTGTCTAAGCATCGCAAAGCTGTATGCGTAAAGGCGTCTGACGTCACAGTGGCTTGCCTGAAACAAAGAAATTAGAGAAACATGTGCTTACAGGGGCGTCGAACCGCCTTCTCCCGCTGATGGAGCAAAGTTGCTACAGTGACAAAGACAAGCTCCGCGCTCATGGGCAATTTATATGAGGCAACTGTGCTGCGAGTATCTAAGTAGTCGTCGTGCATGGATAAAATGCAATGTTTCAAACAGATCTGATGAATTCACCTACTTTGAAAAAGTGTGCGTTAGGGAGTTCTTTTGACACAAAGCGAAAATCGACAGTCAAGCGTCAATCAGCAGACAGCCGTGTGTTCTTTAGTCATGAGCCTGTTGTCAAAACGCCAGAAAAAAATGTTCACAAACGAAATATTGTTTCTACACTTAAAATGAACAAAGAAAAAATTAGCTAGCCTGATATAAGTCATGTTCATGACGATGCAAATGTAACGAGATTTCGAACTGTTCTGTTGCACACGTTGGGACTCATTTTATTTTTCTACAAAAAACATTTGCCATGACGGGAATCGAACCCGGGCCGCCCTGCGTTACAAGGTAGATGCCTATCCGCTAGACCATTTGGGAAGACTTGATATGTACACCCTAAGATATCTAAGTGTCATTTCGATGAGGTCTGTAGCAGAGGTCATAGAGCACAGCAAACAAATAATCATGTGTTTAAATATCCTTGTCGTTTTGAAAAATTACCATTGTCACCTGCACAGGAATGCCATGCGGCCAACATTGAAGAAATGTGCTTCTCAAATCTGTCATTAACACTGTTTTCCACACGCTTTTTTCATTGCATTGCCATATAATCAATTGGTCATTGATGCGTCACGAATAACGACAATGCGTCGAAAATTAAAGAAATGTAAACATGAATTATGTTATTACTGTCTAAGCATCGCAAAGCTGTATGCGTAAAGGCGTCTGACGTCACAGTGGCTTGCCTGAAACAAAGGAATTAGAGAAACATGTGCTTACAGGGGCGTCGAACCGCCTTCTCCCGCTGATGGAGCAAAGTTGCTACAGTGAAAAAGACAAGCTCCGCGCTCATGGGCAATTTATATGAGGCAACTCTGCTGCGAGTATCTAAGTAGTCGTCGTGCATGGATAAAATGCAATGTTTCAAACAGATCTGATGAATTCACCTACTTTGAAAAAGTGTGCGTTAGGGAGTTCTTTTGACACAAAGCGAAAATCGACAGTCAAGCGTCAATCAGCAGACAGCCGTGTGTTCTTTAGTCATGAGCCTGTTGTCAAAACGGCAGAAGAAAATGTTCGCAAACGAAATATTGTTTCTACACTTAAAATGAACAAAGAAAAATTTTGCTAGCCTGATATAAGTCATGTTCATGACGATGCAAATGTAACGAGATTTCGAACTGTTCTGTTGCACACGTTGGGACTCATTTTATTTTTCTACAAAAAACATTTGCCATGACGGGAATCGAACCCGGGCCGCCCTGCGTTACAAGGTAGATGCCTATCCGCTAGACCATTTGGGAAGACTTGATATGTACACCCTAAGATATCTAAGTGTCATTTCGATGAGGTCTGTAGCAGAGGCCATAGAGCACAGCAAACAAATAATCATGTGTTTAAATATCCTTGTCGTTTTGAAAAATTACCATTGTCACCTGCACAGGAATGCCATGCGGCCAACATTGAAGAAATGTGCTTCTCAAATCTGTCATTAACACTGTTTTCCACACGCTTTTTTCATTGCATTGCCATATAATCAATTGGTCATTGATGCGTCACGAATAACGACAATGCGTCGAAAATTAAAGAAATGTAAACATGAATTATGTTATTACTGTCTAAGCATCGCAAAGCTGTATGCGTAAAGGCGTCTGACGTCACAGTGGCTTGCCTGAAACAAAGAAATTAGAGAAACATGTGCTTACAGGGGCGTCGAACCGCCTTCTCCCGCTGATGGAGCAAAGTTGCTACAGTGACAAAGACAAGCTCCGCGCTCATGGGCAATTTATATGAGGCAACTGTGCTGCGAGTATCTAAGTAGTCGTCGTGCATGGATAAAATGCAATGTTTCAAACAGATCTGATGAATTCACCTACTTTGAAAAAGTGTGCGTTAGGGAGTTCTTTTGACACAAAGCGAAAATCGACAGTCAAGCGTCAATCAGCAGACAGCCGTGTGTTCTTTAGTCATGAGCCTGTTGTCAAAACGCCAGAAAAAAATGTTCACAAACGAAATATTGTTTCTACACTTAAAATGAACAAAGAAAAAATTAGCTAGCCTGATATAAGTCATGTTCATGACGATGCAAATGTAACGAGATTTCGAACTGTTCTGTTGCACACGTTGGGACTCATTTTATTTTTCTACAAAAAACATTTGCCATGACGGGAATCGAACCCGGGCCGCCCTGCGTGACAAGGTAGATGCCTATCCGCTAGACCATTTGGGAAGACTTGATATGTACACCCTAAGATATCTAAGTGTCATTTCGATGAGGTCTGTAGCAGAGGCCATAGAGCACAGCAAACAAATAATCATGTGTTTAAATATCCTTGTCGTTTTGAAAAATTACCATTGTCACCTGCACAGGAATGCCATGCGGCCAACATTGAAGAAATGTGCTTCTCAAATCTGTCATTAACACTGTTTTCCACACGCTTTTTTCATTGCATTGCCATATAATCAATTGGTCATTGATGCGTCACGAATAACGACAATGCGTCGAAAATTAAAGAAATGTAAACATGAATTATGTTATTACTGTCTAAGCATCGCAAAGCTGTATGCGTAAAGGCGTCTGACGTCACAGTGGCTTGCCTGAAACAAAGGAATTAGAGAAACATGTGCTTACAGGGGCGTCGAACCGCCTTCTCCCGCTGATGGAGCAAAGTTGCTACAGTGAAAAAGACAAGCTCCGCGCTCATGGGCAATTTATATGAGGCAACTCTGCTGCGAGTATCTAAGTAGTCGTCGTGCATGGATAAAATGCAATGTTTCAAACAGATCTGATGAATTCACCTACTTTGAAAAAGTGTGCGTTAGGGAGTTCTTTTGACACAAAGCGAAAATCGACAGTCAAGCGTCAATCAGCAGACAGCCGTGTGTTCTTTAGTCATGAGCCTGTTGTCAAAACGGCAGAAGAAAATGTTCGCAAACGAAATATTGTTTCTACACTTAAAATGAACAAAGAAAAAATTAGCTAGCCTGATATAAGTCATGTTCATGACGATGCAAATGTAACGAGATTTCGAACTGTTCTGTTGCACACGTTGGGACTCATTTTATTTTTCTACAAAAAACATTTGCCATGACGGGAATCGAACCCGGGCCGCCCTGCGTTACAAGGTAGATGCCTATCCGCTAGACCATTTGGGAAGACTTGATATGTACACCCTAAGATATCTAAGTGTCATTTCGATGAGGTCTGTAGCAGAGGCCATAGAGCACAGCAAACAAATAATCATGTGTTTAAATATCCTTGTCGTTTTGAAAAATTACCATTGTCACCTGCACAGGAATGCCATGCGGCCAACATTGAAGAAATGTGCTTCTCAAATCTGTCATTAACACTGTTTTCCACACGCTTTTTTCATTGCATTGCCATATAATCAATTGGTCATTGATGCGTCACGAATAACGACAATGCGTCGAAAATTAAAGAAATGTAAACATGAATTATGTTATTACTGTCTAAGCATCGCAAAGCTGTATGCGTAAAGGCGTCTGACGTCACAGTGGCTTGCCTGAAACAAAGAAATTAGAGAAACATGTGCTTACAGGGGCGTCGAACCGCCTTCTCCCGCTGATGGAACAAAGTTGCTACAGTGACAAAGACAAGCTCCGCGCTCATGGGCAATTTATATGAGGCAACTGTGCTGCGAGTATCTAAGTAGTCGTCGTGCATGGATAAAATGCAATGTTTCAAACAGATCTGATGAATTCACCTACTTTGAAAAAGTGTGCGTTAGGGAGTTCTTTTGACACAAAGCGAAAATCGACAGTCAAGCGTCAATCAGCAGACAGCCGTGTGTTCTTTAGTCATGAGCCTGTTGTCAAAACGCCAGAAAAAAATGTTCACAAACGAAATATTGTTTCTACACTTAAAATGAACAAAGAAAAAATTAGCTAGCCTGATATAAGTCATGTTCATGACGATGCAAATGTAACGAGATTTCGAACTGTTCTGTTGCACACGTTGGGACTCATTTTATTTTTCTACAAAAAACATTTGCCATGACGGGAATCGAACCCGGGCCGCCCTGCGTGACAAGGTAGATGCCTATCCGCTAGACCATTTGGGAAGACTTGATATGTACACCCTAAGATATCTAAGTGTCATTTCGATGAGGTCTGTAGCAGAGGCCATAGAGCACAGCAAACAAATAATCATGTGTTTAAATATCCTTGTCGT
Organism: Argentina silus; assembly: GCF_951799395.1. NCBI lineage: Eukaryota > Metazoa > Chordata > Actinopteri > Argentiniformes > Argentinidae > Argentina > Argentina silus. The sequence goes on along the minus strand of NC_139655.1, from coordinate 38,930,616 downwards.
TTTGAAAAATTACCATTGTCACCTGCACAGGAATGCCATGCGGCCAACATTGAAGAAATGTGCTTCTCAAATCTGTCATTAACACTGTTTTCCACACGCTTTTTTCATTGCATTGCCATATAATCAATTGGTCATTGATGCGTCACGAATAACGACAATGCGTCGAAAATTAAAGAAATGTAAACATGAATTATGTTATTACTGTCTAAGCATCGCAAAGCTGTATGCGTAAAGGCGTCTGACGTCACAGTGGCTTGCCTGAAACAAAGGAATTAGAGAAACATGTGCTTACAGGGGCGTCGAACCGCCTTCTCCCGCTGATGGAGCAAAGTTGCTACAGTGAAAAAGACAAGCTCCGCGCTCATGGGCAATTTATATGAGGCAACTCTGCTGCGAGTATCTAAGTAGTCGTCGTGCATGGATAAAATGCAATGTTTCAAACAGATCTGATGAATTCACCTACTTTGAAAAAGTGTGCGTTAGGGAGTTCTTTTGACACAAAGCGAAAATCGACAGTCAAGCGTCAATCAGCAGACAGCCGTGTGTTCTTTAGTCATGAGCCTGTTGTCAAAACGGCAGAAGAAAATGTTCGCAAACGAAATATTGTTTCTACACTTAAAATGAACAAAGAAAAAATTAGCTAGCCTGATATAAGTCATGTTCATGACGATGCAAATGTAACGAGATTTCGAACTGTTCTGTTGCACACGTTGGGACTCATTTTATTTTTCTACAAAAAACATTTGCCATGACGGGAATCGAACCCGGGCCGCCCTGCGTTACAAGGTAGATGCCTATCCGCTAGACCATTTGGGAAGACTTGATATGTACACCCTAAGATATCTAAGTGTCATTTCGATGAGGTCTGTAGCAGAGGCCATAGAGCACAGCAAACAAATAATCATGTGTTTAAATATCCTTGTCGTTTTGAAAAATTACCATTGTCACCTGCACAGGAATGCCATGCGGCCAACATTGAAGAAATGTGCTTCTCAAATCTGTCATTAACACTGTTTTCCACACGCTTTTTTCATTGCATTGCCATATAATCAATTGGTCATTGATGCGTCACGAATAACGACAATGCGTCGAAAATTAAAGAAATGTAAACATGAATTATGTTATTACTGTCTAAGCATCGCAAAGCTGTATGCGTAAAGGCGTCTGACGTCACAGTGGCTTGCCTGAAACAAAGAAATTAGAGAAACATGTGCTTACAGGGGCGTCGAACCGCCTTCTCCCGCTGATGGAACAAAGTTGCTACAGTGACAAAGACAAGCTCCGCGCTCATGGGCAATTTATATGAGGCAACTGTGCTGCGAGTATCTAAGTAGTCGTCGTGCATGGATAAAATGCAATGTTTCAAACAGATCTGATGAATTCACCTACTTTGAAAAAGTGTGCGTTAGGGAGTTCTTTTGACACAAAGCGAAAATCGACAGTCAAGCGTCAATCAGCAGACAGCCGTGTGTTCTTTAGTCATGAGCCTGTTGTCAAAACGGCAGAAAAAAATGTTCACAAACGAAATATTGTTTCTACACTTAAAATGAACAAAGAAAAAATTAGCTAGCCTGATATAAGTCATGTTCATGACGATGCAAATGTAACGAGATTTCGAACTGTTCTGTTGCACACGTTGGGACTCATTTTATTTTTCTACAAAAAACATTTGCCATGACGGGAATCGAACCCGGGCCGCCCTGCGTTACAAGGCAGATTCCTATCCGCTAGACCATTTGGGAAGACTTGATATGTACACCCTAAGATATCTAAGTGTCATTTCGATGAGGTCTGTAGCAGAGGCCATAGAGCACAGCAAACAAATAATCATGTGTTTAAATATCCTTGTCGTTTTGAAAAATTACCATTGTCACCTGCACAGGAATGCCATGCGGCCAACATTGAAGAAATGTGCTTCTCAAATCTGTCATTAACACTGTTTTCCACACGCTTTTTTCATTGCATTGCCATATAATCAATTGGTCATTGATGCGTCACGAATAATGACAATGCGTCGAAAATTAAAGAAATGTAAACATGAATTATGTTATTACTGTCTAAGCATCGCAAAGCTGTATGCGTAAAGGCGTCTGACGTCACAGTGGCTTGCCTGAAACAAAGGAATCAGAGAAACATGTGCTTACAGGGGCGTCGAAGCGCCTTCTCCCGCTGATGGAGCAAAGTTGCTACAGTGACAAAGACAAGCTCCGCGCTCATGGGCAATTTATATGGGGCAACTGTGTATCTAAGCAGTCGTCGTGCATGGATAAAATGCAATGTTTCAAACAGATCTGATGAATTCACCTACTTTGAAAAAGCGTGCGTTAGGGAGTTCTTTTGACACAAAGCGAAAATCTACAGTCAAGCGTCAATCAGCAGACAGCCGTGTGTTCTTTAGTAATGAGCCTGTTGTCAAAACGGCAGAAAAAAATGTTCACAAACGAAATATTGTTTCTACACTTAAAATGAACAAAGAAAAAATTAGCTAGCCTGATATAAGTCATGTTCATGACGATGCAAATGTAACGAGATTTCGAACTGTTCTGTTGCACACGTTGGGACTCATTTTATTTTTCTACAAAAATCATTTGCCATGACGGGAATCGAACCCGGGCCGCCTTGCGTGACAAGGCAGATTCCTATCCGCTAGACCATTTGGGAAGACTTGATATGTACACCCTAAGATATCTAAGTGTCATTTCGATGAGGTCTGTAGCAGAGGCCATAGAGCACAGCAAACAAATAATCATGTGTTTAAATATCCTTGTCGTTTTGAAAAATTACCATTGTCACCTGCACAGGAATGCCATGCGGCCAACATTGAAGAAATGTGCTTCTCAAATCTGTCATTAACACTGTTTTCCACACGCTTTTTTCATTGCATTGCCATATAATCAATTGGTCATTGATGCGTCACGAATAACGACAATGCGTCGAAAATTAAAGAAATGTAAACATGAATTATGTTATTACTGTCTAAGCATCGCAAAGCTGTATGCGTAAAGGCGTCTGACTTCACAGTGGCTTGCCTGAAACAAAGGAATTAGAGAAACATGTGCTTACAGGGGCGTTGAACCGCCTTCTCCCGCTGATGGAGCAAAGTTGCTACAGTGACAAAGACAAGCTCCGCGCTCATGGGCAATTTATATGAGGCAACTGTGCTGCGAGTATCTAAGTAGTCGTCGTGCATGGATAAAATGCAATGTTTCAAACAGATCTGATGAATTCACCTACTTTGAAAAAGTGTGCGTTAGGGAGTTCTTTTGACACAAAGCGAAAATCTACAGTCAAGCGTCAATCAGCAGACAGCCGTGTGTTCTTTAGTAATGAGCCTGTTGTCAAAACGGCAGAAAAAAATGTTCACAAACGAAATATTGTTTCTACACTTAAAATGAACAAAGAAAAAATTAGCTAGCCTGATATAAGTCATGTTCATGACGATGCAAATGTAACGAGATTTCGAACTGTTCTGTTGCACACGTTGGGACTCATTTTATTTTTCTACAAAAAACATTTGCCATGACGGGAATCGAACCCGGGCCGCCCTGCGTTACAAGGTAGATGCCTATCCGCTAGACCATTTGGGAAGACTTGATATGTACACCCTAAGATATCTAAGTGTCATTTCGATGAGGTCTGTAGCAGAGGCCATAGAGCACAGCAAACAAATAATCATGTGTTTAAATATCCTTGTCGTTTTGAAAAATTACCATTGTCACCTGCACAGGAATGCCATGCGGCCAACATTGAAGAAATGTGCTTCTCAAATCTGTCATTAACACTGTTTTCCACACGCTTTTTTCATTGCATTGCCATATAATCAATTGGTCATTGATGCGTCACGAATAACGACAATGCGTCGAAAATTAAAGAAATGTAAACATGAATTATGTTATTACTGTCTAAGCATCGCAAAGCTGTATGCGTAAAGGCGTCTGACGTCACAGTGGCTTGCCTGAAACAAAGGAATTAGAGAAACATGTGCTTACAGGGGCGTCGAACCGCCTTCTCCCGCTGATGGAGCAAAGTTGCTACAGTGACAAAGACAAGCTCCGCGCTCACGGGCAATTTATATGAGGCAACTGTGCTGCGAGTATCTAAGTAGTCGTCGTGCATGGATAAAATGCAATGTTTCAAACAGATCTGATGAATTCACCTACTTTGAAAAAGTGTGCGTTAGGGAGTTCTTTTGACACAAAGCGAAAATCTACAGTCAAGCGTCAATCAGCAGACAGCCGTGTGTTCTTTAGTCATGAGCCTGTTGTCAAAACGGCAGAAAAAAATGTTCACAAACGAAATATTGTTTCTACACTTAAAATGAACAAAGAAAAAATTAGCTAACCTGATATAAGTCATGTTCATGACGATGCAAATGTAACGAGATTTCAAACTGTTCTGTTGCACACGTTGGGACTCATTTTATTTTTCTACAAAAAACATTTGCCATGACGGGAATCGAACCCGGGCCGCCCTGCGTTACAAGGTAGATGCCTATCCGCTAGACCATTTGGGAAGACTTGATATGTACACCCTAAGATATCTAAGTGTCATTTCGATGAGGTCTGTAGCAGAGGCCATAGAGCACAGCAAACAAATAATCATGTGTTTAAATATCCTTGTCGTTTTGAAAAATTACCATTGTCACCTGCACAGGAATGCCATGCGGCCAACATTGAAGAAATGTGCTTCTCAAATCTGTCATTAACACTGTTTTCCACACGCTTTTTTCATTGCATTGCCATATAATCAATTGGTCATTGATGCGTCACGAATAACGACAATGCGTCGAAAATTAAAGAAATGTAAACATGAATTATGTTATTACTGTCTAAGCATCGCAAAGCTGTATGCGTAAAGGCGTCTGACGTCACAGTGGCTTGCCTGAAACAAAGGAATTAGAGAAACATGTGCTTACAGGGGCGTCGAACCGCCTTCTCCCGCTGATGGAGCAAAGTTGCTACAGTGACAAAGACAAGCTCCGCGCTCACGGGCAATTTATATGAGGCAACTGTGCTGCGAGTATCTAAGTAGTCGTCGTGCATGGATAAAATGCAATGTTTCAAACAGATCTGATGAATTCACCTACTTTGAAAAAGTGTGCGTTAGGGAGTTCTTTTGACACAAAGCGAAAATCTACAGTCAAGCGTCAATCAGCAGACAGCCGTGTGTTCTTTAGTCATGAGCCTGTTGTCAAAACGGCAGAAAAAAATGTTCACAAACGAAATATTGTTTCTACACTTAAAATGAACAAAGAAAAAATTAGCTAGCCTGATATAAGTCATGTTCATGACGATGCAAATGTAACGAGATTTCAAACTGTTCTGTTGCACACGTTGGGACTCATTTTATTTTTCTACAAAAAACATTTGCCATGACGGGAATCGAACCCGGGCCGCCCTGCGTTACAAGGTAGATGCCTATCCGCTAGACCATTTGGGAAGACTTGATATGTACACACTAAGATATCTAAGTGTCATTTCGATGAGGTCTGTAGCAGAGGCCATAGAGCACAGCAAACAAATAATCATGTGTTTAAATATCCTTGTCGTTTTGAAAAATTACCATTGTCACCTGCACAGGAATGCCATGCGGCCAACATTGAAGAAATGTGCTTCTCAAATCTGTCATTAACACTGTTTTCCACACGCTTTTTTCATTGCATTGCCATATAATCAATTGGTCATTGATGCGTCACGAATAACGACAATGCGTCGAAAATTAAAGAAATGTAAACATGAATTATGTTATTACTGTCTAAGCATCGCAAAGCTGTATGCGTAAAGGCGTCTGACGTCACAGTGGCTTGCCTGAAACAAAGGAATTAGAGAAACATGTGCTTACAGGGGCGTCGAACCGCCTTCTCCCGCTGATGGAGCAAAGTTGCTACAGTGACAAAGACAAGCTCCGCGCTCACGGGCAATTTATATGAGGCAACTGTGCTGCGAGTATCTAAGTAGTCGTCGTGCATGGATAAAATGCAATGTTTCAAACAGATCTGATGAATTCACCTACTTTGAAAAAGTGTGCGTTAGGGAGTTCTTTTGACACAAAGCGAAAATCTACAGTCAAGCGTCAATCAGCAGACAGCCGTGTGTTCTTTAGTCATGAGCCTGTTGTCAAAACGGCAGAAAAAAATGTTCACAAACGAAATATTGTTTCTACACTTAAAATGAACAAAGAAAAAATTAGCTAGCCTGATATAAGTCATGTTCATGACGATGCAAATGTAACGAGATTTCAAACTGTTCTGTTGCACACGTTGGGACTCATTTTATTTTTCTACAAAAAACATTTGCCATGACGGGAATCGAACCCGGGCCGCCCTGCGTTACAAGGTAGATGCCTATCCGCTAGACCATTTGGGAAGACTTGATATGTACACCCTAAGATATCTAAGTGTCATTTCGATGAGGTCTGTAGCAGAGGCCATAGAGCACAGCAAACAAATAATCATGTGTTTAAATATCCTTGTCGTTTTGAAAAATTACCATTGTCACCTGCACAGGAATGCCATGCGGCCAACATTGAAGAAATGTGCTTCTCAAATCTGTCATTAACACTGTTTTCCACACGCTTTTTTCATTGCATTGCCATATAATCAATTGGTCATTGATGCGTCACGAATAACGACAATGCGTCGAAAATTAAAGAAATGTAAACATGAATTATGTTATTACTGTCTAAGCATCGCAAAGCTGTATGCGTAAAGGCGTCTGACGTCACAGTGGCTTGCCTGAAACAAAGGAATTAGAGAAACATGTGCTTACAGGGGCGTCGAACCGCCTTCTCCCGCTGATGGAGCAAAGTTGCTACAGTGACAAAAACAAGCTCCGCGCTCACGGGCAATTTATATGAGGCAACTGTGCTGCGAGTATCTAAGTAGTCGTCGTGCATGGATAAAATGCAATGTTTCAAACAGATCTGATGAATTCACCTACTTTGAAAAAGTGTGCGTTAGGGAGTTCTTTTGACACAAAGCGAAAATCTACAGTCAAGCGTCAATCAGCAGACAGCCGTGTGTTCTTTAGTCATGAGCCTGTTGTCAAAACGGCAGAAAAAAATGTTCACAAACGAAATATTGTTTCTACACTTAAAATGAACAAAGAAAAAATTAGCTAGCCTGATATAAGTCATGTTCATGACGATGCAAATGTAACGAGATTTCAAACTGTTCTGTTGCACACGTTGGGACTCATTTTATTTTTCTACAAAAAACATTTGCCATGACGGGAATCGAACCCGGGCCGCCGTGCGTTACAAGGTAGATGCCTATCCGCTAGACCATTTGGGAAGACTTGATATGTACACCCTAAGATATCTAAGTGTCATTTCGATGAGGTCTGTAGCAGAGGCCATAGAGCACAGCAAACAAATAATCATGTGTTTAAATATCCTTGTCGTTTTGAAAAATTACCATTGTCACCTGCACAGGAATGCCATGCGGCCAACATTGAAGAAATGTGCTTCTCAAATCTGTCATTAACACTGTTTTCCACACGCTTTTTTCATTGCATTGCCATATAATCAATTGGTCATTGATGCGTCACGAATAACGACAATGCGTCGAAAATTAAAGAAATGTAAACATGAATTATGTTATTACTGTCTAAGCATCGCAAAGCTGTATGCGTAAAGGCGTCTGACGTCACAGTGGCTTGCCTGAAACAAAGGAATTAGAGAAACATGTGCTTACAGGGGCGTCGAACCGCCTTCTCCCGCTGATGGAGCAAAGTTGCTACAGTGACAAAGACAAGCTCCGCGCTCACGGGCAATTTATATGAGGCAACTGTGCTGCGAGTATCTAAGTAGTCGTCGTGCATGGATAAAATGCAATGTTTCAAACAGATCTGATGAATTCACCTACTTTGAAAAAGTGTGCGTTAGGGAGTTCTTTTGACACAAAGCGAAAATCTACAGTCAAGCGTCAATCAGCAGACAGCCGTGTGTTCTTTAGTCATGAGCCTGTTGTCAAAACGGCAGAAAAAAATGTTCACAAACGAAATATTGTTTCTACACTTAAAATGAACAAAGAAAAAATTAGCTAGCCTGATATAAGTCATGTTCATGACGATGCAAATGTAACGAGATTTCAAACTGTTCTGTTGCACACGTTGGGACTCATTTTATTTTTCTACAAAAAACATTTGCCATGACGGGAATCGAACCCGGGCCGCCCTGCGTTACAAGGTAGATGCCTATCCGCTAGACCATTTGGGAAGACTTGATATGTACACCCTAAGATATCTAAGTGTCATTTCGATGAGGTCTGTAGCAGAGGCCATAGAGCACAGCAAACAAATAATCATGTGTTTAAATATCCTTGTCGTTTTGAAAAATTACCATTGTCACCTGCACAGGAATGCCATGCGGCCAACATTGAAGAAATGTGCTTCTCAAATCTGTCATTAACACTGTTTTCCACACGCTTTTTTCATTGCATTGCCATATAATCAATTGGTCATTGATGCGTCACGAATAACGACAATGCGTCGAAAATTAAAGAAATGTAAACATGAATTATGTTATTACTGTCTAAGCATCGCAAAGCTGTATGCGTAAAGGCGTCTGACGTCACAGTGGCTTGCCTGAAACAAAGGAATTAGAGAAACATGTGCTTACAGGGGCGTCGAACCGCCTTCTCCCGCTGATGGAGCAAAGTTGCTACAGTGACAAAGACAAGCTCCGCGCTCACGGGCAATTTATATGAGGCAACTGTGCTGCGAGTATCTAAGTAGTCGTCGTGCATGGATAAAATGCAATGTTTCAAACAGATCTGATGAATTCACCTACTTTGAAAAAGTGTGCGTTAGGGAGTTCTTTTGACACAAAGCGAAAATCTACAGTCAAGCGTCAATCAGCAGACAGCCGTGTGTTCTTTAGTCATGAGCCTGTTGTCAAAACGGCAGAAAAAAATGTTCACAAACGAAATATTGTTTCTACACTTAAAATGAACAAAGAAAAAATTAGCTAGCCTGATATAAGTCATGTTCATGACGATGCAAATGTAACGAGATTTCAAACTGTTCTGTTGCACACGTTGGGACTCATTTTATTTTTCTACAAAAAACATTTGCCATGACGGGAATCGAACCCGGGCCGCCCTGCGTTACAAGGTAGATGCCTATCCGCTAGACCATTTGGGAAGACTTGATATGTACACCCTAAGATATCTAAGTGTCATTTCGATGAGGTCTGTAGCAGAGGCCATAGAGCACAGCAAACAAATAATCATGTGTTTAAATATCCTTGTCGTTTTGAAAAATTACCATTGTCACCTGCACAGGAATGCCATGCGGCCAACATTGAAGAAATGTGCTTCTCAAATCTGTCATTAACACTGTTTTCCACACGCTTTTTTCATTGCATTGCCATATAATCAATTGGTCATTGATGCGTCACGAATAACGACAATGCGTCGAAAATTAAAGAAATGTAAACATGAATTATATTATTACTGTCTAAGCATCGCAAAGCTGTATGCGTAAAGGCGTCTGACGTCACAGTGGCTTGCCTGAAACAAAGGAATTAGAGAAACATGTGCTTACAGGGGCGTCGAACCGCCTTCTCCCGCTGATGGAGCAAAGTTGCTACAGTGACAAAGACAAGCTCCGCGCTCATGGGCAATTTATATGAGGCAACTGTGCTGCGAGTATCTAAGTAGTCGTCGTGCATGGATAAAATGCAATGTTTCAAACAGATCTGATGAATTCACCTACTTTGAAAAAGTGTGCGTTAGGGAGTTCTTTTGACACAAAGCGAAAATCTACAGTCAAGCGTCAATCAGCAGACAGCAGTGTGTTCTTTAGTAATGAGCCTGTTGTCAAAACGGCAGAAAAAAATGTTCACAAACGAAATATTGTTTCTACACTTAAAATGAACAAAGAAAAAATTAGCTAGCCTGATATAAGTCATGTTCATGACGATGCAAATGTAACGAGATTTCGAACTGTTCTGTTGCACATGTTGGGACTCATTTTATTTTTCTACAAAAAACATTTGCCATGACGGGAATCGAACCCGGGCCGCCCTGCGTTACAAGGTAGATGCCTATCCGCTAGACCATTTGGGAAGACTTGATATGTACACCCTAAGATATCTAAGTGTCATTTCGATGAGGTCTGTAGCAGAGGCCATAGAGCACAGGAAAAAAAAATAATCATGTGTTTAAATATCCTTGTCGTTTTGAAAAATTACCATTGTCACCTGCACAGGAATGCCATGCGGCCAACATTGAAGAAATGTGCTTCTCAAATCTGTCATTAACACTGTTTTCCACACGCTTTTTTCATTGCATTGCCATATAATCAATTGGTCATTGATGCGTCACGAATAACGACAATGCGTCGAAAATTAAAGAAATGTAAACATGAATTATGTTATTACTGTCTAAGCATCGCAAAGCTGTATGCGTAAAGGCGTCTGACGTCACAGTGGCTTGCCTGAAACAAAGGAATTAGAGAAACATGTGCTTACAGGGGCGTCGAACCGCCTTCTCCCGCTGATGGAGCAAAGTTGCTACAGTGACAAAGACAAGCTCCGCGCTCACGGGCAATTTATATGAGGCAACTGTGCTGCGAGTATCTAAGTAGTCGTCGTGCATGGATAAAATGCAATGTTTCAAACAGATCTGATGAATTCACCTACTTTGAAAAAGTGTGCGTTAGGGAGTTCTTTTGACACAAAGCGAAAATCTACAGTCAAGCGTCAATCAGCAGACAGCCGTGTGTTCTTTAGTCATGAGCCTGTTGTCAAAACGGCAGAAAAAAATGTTCACAAACGAAATATTGTTTCTACACTTAAAATGAACAAAGAAAAAATTAGCTAGCCTGATATAAGTCATGTTCATGACGATGCAAATGTAACGAGATTTCGAACTGTTCTGTTGCACACGTTGGGACTCATTTTATTTTTCTACAAAAAACACTTGCCATGACGGGAATCGAACCCGGGCCGCCCTGCGTTACAAGGTAGATGCCTATCCGCTAGACCATTTGGGAAGACTTGATATGTACACCCTAAGATATCTAAGTGTCATTTCGATGAGGTCTGTAGCAGAGGCCATAGAGCACAGCAAACAAATAAACATGTGTTTAAATATCCTTGTCGTTTTGAAAAATTACCATTGTCACCTGCACAGGAATGCCATGCGGCCAACATTGAAGAAATGTGCTTCTCAAATCTGTCATTAACACTGTTTTCCACACGCTTTTTTCATTGCATTGCCATATAATCAATTGGTCATTGATGCGTCACGAATAACGACAATGCGTCGAAAATTAAAGAAATGTAAACATGAATTATGTTATTACTGTCTAAGCATCGCAAAGCTGTATGCGTAAAGGCGTCTGACGTCACAGTGGCTTGCCTGAAACAAAGGAATTAGAGAAACATGTGCTTACAGGGGCGTCGAACCGCCTTCTCCCGCTGATGGAGCAAAGTTGCTACAGTGACAAAGACAAGCTCCGCGCTCACGGGCAATTTATATGAGGCAACTGTGCTGCGAGTATCTAAGTAGTCGTCGTGCATGGATAAAATGCAATGTTTCAAACAGATCTGATGAATTCACCTACTTTGAAAAAGTGTGCGTTAGGGAGTTCTTTTGACACAAAGCGAAAATCTACAGTCAAGCGTCAATCAGCAGACAGCCGTGTGTTCTTTAGTCATGAGCCTGTTGTCAAAACGGCAGAAAAAAATGTTCACAAACGAAATATTGTTTCTACACTTAAAATGAACAAAGAAAAAATTAGCTAGCCTGATATAAGTCATGTTCATGACGATGCAAATGTAACGAGATTTCAAACTGTTCTGTTGCACACGTTGGGACTCATTTTATTTTTCTACAAAAAACATTTGCCATGACGGGAATCGAACCCGGGCCGCCCTGCGTTACAAGGTAGATGCCTATCCGCTAGACCATTTGGGAAGACTTGATATGTACACCCTAAGATATCTAAGTGTCATTTCGATGAGGTCTGTAGCAGAGGCCATAGAGCACAGCAAACAAATAATCATGTGTTTAAATATCCTTGTCGTTTTGAAAAATTACCATTGTCACCTGCACAGGAATGCCATGCGGCCAACATTGAAGAAATGTGCTTCTCAAATCTGTCATTAACACTGTTTTCCACACGCTTTTTTCATTGCATTGCCATATAATCAATTGGTCATTGATGCGTCACGAATAACGACAATGCGTCGAAAATTAAAGAAATGTAAACATGAATTATGTTATTACTGTCTAAGCATCGCAAAGCTGTATGCGTAAAGGCGTCTGACGTCACAGTGGCTTGCCTGAAACAAAGGAATTAGAGAAACATGTGCTTACAGGGGCGTCGAACCGCCTTCTCCCGCTGATGGAGCAAAGTTGCTACAGTGACAAAGACAAGCTCCGCGCTCACGGGCAATTTATATGAGGCAACTGTGCTGCGAGTATCTAAGTAGTCGTCGTGCATGGATAAAATGCAATGTTTCAAACAGATCTGATGAATTCACCTACTTTGAAAAAGTGTGCGTTAGGGAGTTCTTTTGACACAAAGCGAAAATCTACAGTCAAGCGTCAATCAGCAGACAGCCGTGTGTTCTTTAGTCATGAGCCTGTTGTCAAAACGGCAGAAAAAAATGTTCACAAACGAAATATTGTTTCTACACTTAAAATGAACAAAGAAAAAATTAGCTAGCCTGATATAAGTCATGTTCATGACGATGCAAATGTAACGAGATTTCGAACTGTTCTGTTGCACACGTTGGGACTCATTTTATTTTTCTACAAAAAACATTTGCCATGACGGGAATCGAACCCGGGCCGCCCTGCGTTACAAGGTAGATGCCTATCCGCTAGACCATTTGGGAAGACTTGATATGTACACCCTAAGATATCTAAGTGTCATTTCGATGAGGTCTGTAGCAGAGGCCATAGAGCACAGCAAACAAATAATCATGTGTTTAAATATCCTTGTCGTTTTGAAAAATTACCATTGTCACCTGCACAGGAATGCCATGCGGCCAACATTGAAGAAATGTGCTTCTCAAATCTGTCATTAACACTGTTTTCCACACGCTTTTTTCATTGCATTGCCATATAATCAATTGGTCATTGATGCGTCACGAATAACGACAATGCGTCGAAAATTAAAGAAATGTAAACATGAATTATGTTATTACTGTCTAAGCATCGCAAAGCTGTATGCGTAAAGGCGTCTGACGTCACAGTGGCTTGCCTGAAACAAAGGAATTAGAGAAACATGTGCTTACAGGGGCGTCGAACCGCCTTCTCCCGCTGATGGAGCAAAGTTGCTACAGTGACAAAGACAAGCTCCGCGCTCATGGGCAATTTATATGAGGCAACTGTGCTGCGAGTATCTAAGTAGTCGTCGTGCATGGATAAAATGCAATGTTTCAAACAGATCTGATGAATTCACCTACTTTGAAAAAGTGTGCGTTAGGGAGTTCTTTTGACACAAAGCGAAAATCTACAGTCAAGCGTCAATCAGCAGACAGCAGTGTGTTCTTTAGTAATGAGCCTGTTTTCAAAACGGCAGAAAAAAATGTTCACAAACGAAATATTGTTTCTACACTTAAAATGAACAAAGAAAAAATTAGCTAGCCTGATATAAGTCATGTTCATGACGATGCAAATGTAACGAGATTTCGAACTGTTCTGTTGCACACGTTGGGACTCATTTTATTTTTCTACAAAAAACATTTGCCATGACGGGAATCGAACCCGGGCCGCCCTGCGTTACAAGGTAGATGCCTATCCGCTAGACCATTTGGGAAGACTTGATATGTACACCCTAAGATATCTAAGTGTCATTTCGATGAGGTCTGTAGCAGAGGCCATAGAGCACAGCAAACAAATAATCATGTGTTTAAATATCCTTGTCGTTTTGAACAATTACCATTGTCACCTGCACAGGAATGCCATGCGGCCAACATTGAAGAAATGTGCTTCTCAAATCTGTCATTAACACTGTTTTCCACACGCTTTTTTCATTGCATTGCCATATAATCAATTGGTCATTGATGCGTCACGAATAACGACAATGCGTCGAAAATTAAAGAAATGTAAACATGAATTATGTTATTACTGTCTAAGCATCGCAAAGCTGTATGCGTAAAGGCGTCTGACGTCACAGTGGCTTGCCTGAAACAAAGGAATTAGAGAAACATGTGCTTACAGGGGCGTCGAACCGCCTTCTCCCGCTGATGGAGCAAAGTTGCTACAGTGACAAAGACAAGCTCCGCGCTCACGGGCAATTTATATGAGGCAACTGTGCTGCGAGTATCTAAGTAGTCGTCGTGCATGGATAAAATGCAATGTTTCAAACAGATCTGATGAATTCACCTACTTTGAAAAAGTGTGCGTTAGGGAGTTCTTTTGACACAAAGCGAAAATCTACAGTCAAGCGTCAATCAGCAGACAGCCGTGTGTTCTTTAGTCATGAGCCTGTTGTCAAAACGGCAGAAAAAAATGTTCACAAACGAAATATTGTTTCTACACTTAAAATGAACAAAGAAAAAATTAGCTAGCCTGATATAAGTCATGTTCATGACGATGCAAATGTAACGAGATTTCAAACTGTTCTGTTGCACACGTTGGGACTCATTTTATTTTTCTACAAAAAACATTTGCCATGACGGGAATCGAACCCGGGCCGCCCTGCGTTACAAGGTAGATGCCTATCCGCTAGACCATTTGGGAAGACTTGATATGTACACCCTAAGATATCTAAGTGTCATTTCGATGAGGTCTGTAGCAGAGGCCATAGAGCACAGCAAACAAATAATCATGTGTTTAAATATCCTTGTCGTTTTGAAAAATTACCATTGTCACCTGCACAGGAATGCCATGCGGCCAACATTGAAGAAATGTGCTTCTCAAATCTGTCATTAACACTGTTTTCCACACGCTTTTTTCATTGCATTGCCATATAATCAATTGGTCATTGATGCGTCACGAATAACGACAATGCGTCGAAAATTAAAGAAATGTAAACATGAATTATGTTATTACTGTCTAAGCATCGCAAAGCTGTATGCGTAAAGGCGTCTGACGTCACAGTGGCTTGCCTGAAACAAAGGAATTAGAGAAACATGTGCTTACAGGGGCGTCGAACCGCCTTCTCCCGCTGATGGAGCAAAGTTGCTACAGTGACAAAGACAAGCTCCGCGCTCACGGGCAATTTATATGAGGCAACTGTGCTGCGAGTATCTAAGTAGTCGTCGTGCATGGATAAAATGCAATGTTTCAAACAGATCTGATGAATTCACCTACTTTGAAAAAGTGTGCGTTAGGGAGTTCTTTTGACACAAAGCGAAAATCTACAGTCAAGCGTCAATCAGCAGACAGCCGTGTGTTCTTTAGTCATGAGCCTGTTGTCAAAACGGCAGAAAAAAATGTTCACAAACGAAATATTGTTTCTACACTTAAAATGAACAAAGAAAAAATTAGCTAGCCTGATATAAGTCATGTTCATGACGATGCAAATGTAACGAGATTTCGAACTGTTCTGTTGCACACGTTGGGACTCATTTTATTTTTCTACAAAAAACATTTGCCATGACGGGAATCGAACCCGGGCCGCCCTGCGTTACAAGGTAGATGCCTATCCGCTAGACCATTTGGGAAGACTTGATATGTACACCCTAAGATATCTAAGTGTCATTTCGATGAGGTCTGTAGCAGAGGCCATAGAGCACAGCAAACAAATAATCATGTGTTTAAATATCCTTGTCGTTTTGAAAAATTACCATTGTCACCTGCACAGGAATGCCATGCGGCCAACATTGAAGAAATGTGCTTCTCAAATCTGTCATTAACACTGTTTTCCACACGCTTTTTTCATTGCATTGCCATATAATCAATTGGTCATTGATGCGTCACGAATAACGACAATGCGTCGAAAATTAAAGAAATGTAAACATGAATTATGTTATTACTGTCTAAGCATCGCAAAGCTGTATGCGTAAAGGCGTCTGACGTCACAGTGGCTTGCCTGAAACAAAGGAATTAGAGAAACATGTGCTTACAGGGGCGTCGAACCGCCTTCTCCCGCTGATGGAGCAAAGTTGCTACAGTGACAAAGACAAACTCCGCGCTCATGGGCAATTTATATGAGGCAACTGTGCTGCGAGTATCTAAGTAGTCGTCGTGCATGGATAAAATGCAATGTTTCAAACAGATCTGATGAATTCACCTACTTTGAAAAAGTGTGCGTTAGGGAGTTCTTTTGACACAAAGCGAAAATCTACAGTCAAGCGTCAATCAGCAGACAGCAGTGTGTTCTTTAGTAAAGAGCCTGTTTTCAAAACGGCAGAAAAAAATGTTCACAAACGAAATATTGTTTCTACACTTAAAATGAACAAAGAAAAAATTAGCTAGCCTGATATAAGTCATGTTCATGACGATGCAAATGTAACGAGATTTCGAACTGTTCTGTTGCACACGTTGGGACTCATTTTATTTTTCTACAAAAAACATTTGCCATGACGGGAATCGAACCCGGGCCGCCCTGCGTTACAAGGTAGATGCCTATCCGCTAGACCATTTGGGAAGACTTGATATGTACACCCTAAGATATCTAAGTGTCATTTCGATGAGGTCTGTAGCAGAAGCCATAGAGCACAGCAAACAAATAATCATGTGTTTAAATATCCTTGTCGTTTTGAACAATTACCATTGTCACCTGCACAGGAATGCCATGCGGCCAACATTGAAGAAATGTGCTTCTCAAATCTGTCATTAACACTGTTTTCCACACGCTTTTTTCACTGCATTGCCATATAATCAATTGGTCATTGATGCGTCACGAATAACGACAATGCGTCGAAAATTAAAGAAATGTAAACATGAATTATGTTATTACTGTCTAAGCATCGCAAAGCTGTATGCGTAAAGGCGTCTGACGTCACAGTGGCTTGCCTGAAACAAAGGAATTAGAGAAACATGTGCTTACAAGGGGCGTCGAACCACCTTCTCCCGCTGATGGAGCAAAGTTGCTACAGTGACAAAGACAAGCTCCGCGCTCATGGGCAATTTATATGAGGCAACTGTGCTGCGAGTATCTAAGTAGTCGTCGTGCATGGATAAAATGCAATGTTTCAAACAGATCTGATGAATTCACCTACTTTGAAAAAGTGTGCGTTAGGGAGTTCTTTTGACACAAAGCGAAAATCTACAGTCAAGCGTCAATCAGCAGACAGCCGTGTGTTCTTTAGTAATGAGCCTGTTGTCAAAACGGCAGAAAAAAATGTTCACAAACGAAATATTGTTTCTACACTTAAAATGAACAAAGAAAAAATTAGCTAGCCTGATATAAGTCATGTTCATGACGATGCAAATGTAACGAGATTTCGAACTGTTCTGTTGCACACGTTGGGACTCATTTTATTTTTCTACAAAAATCCTTTGCCATGACGGGAATCGAACCCGGGCCGCCCTGCGTGACAAGGCAGATTCCTATCCGCTAGACCATTTGGGAAGACTTGATATGTACACCCTAAGATATCTAAGTGTCATTTCGATGAGGTCTGTAGCAGAGGCCATAGAGCACAGCAAACAAATAATCATGTGTTTAAATATCCTTGTCGTTTTGAAAAATTACCATTGTCACCTGCACAGGAATGCCCTGCGGCCAACATTGAAGAAATGTGCTTCTCAAATCTGTCATTAACACTGTTTTCCACACGCTTTTTTCATTGCATTGCCATATAATCAATTGGTCATTGATGCGTCACGAATAACGACAATGCGTCGAAAATTAAAGAAATGTAAACATGAATTATGTTATTACTGTCTAAGCATCGCAAAGCTGTATGCGTAAAGGCGTCTGACGTCACAGTGGCTTGCCTGAAACAAAGGAATTAGAGAAACATGTGCTTACAGGGGCGTCGAACCGCCTTCTCCCGCTGATGGAGCAAAGTTGCTACAGTGACAAAGACAAGCTCCGCGCTCATGGGCAATTTATATGAGGCAACTGTGCTGCGAGTATCTAAGTAGTCGTCGTGCATGGATAAAATGCAATGTTTCAAACAGATCTGATGAATTCACCTACTTTGAAAAAGTGTGCGTTAGGGAGTTCTTTTGACACAAAGCGAAAATCTACAGTCAAGCGTCAATCAGCAGACAGCAGTGTGTTCTTTAGTAATGAGCCTGTTTTCAAAACGGCAGAAAAAAATGTTCACAAACGAAATATTGTTTCTACACTTAAAATGAACAAAGAAAAAATTAGCTAGCCTGATATAAGTCATGTTCATGACGATGCAAATGTAACGAGATTTCGAACTGTTCTGTTGCACACGTTGGGACTCATTTTATTTTTCTACAAAAATCATTTGCCATGACGGGAATCGAACCCGGGCCGCCCTGCGTGACAAGGCAGATTCCTATCCGCTAGACCATTTGGGAAGACTTGATATGTACACCCTAAGATATCTAAGTGTCATTTCGATGAGGTCTGTAGCAGAGGCCATAGAGCACAGCAAACAAATAATCATGTGTTTAAATATCCTTGTCGTTTTGAAAAATTACCATTGTCACCTGCACAGGAATGCCATGCGGCCAACATTGAAGAAATGTGCTTCTCAAATCTGTCATTAACACTGTTTTCCACACGCTTTTTTCATTGCATTGCCATATAATCAATTGGTCATTGATGCGTCACGAATAACGACAATGCGTCGAAAATTAAAGAAATGTAAACATGAATTATGTTATTACTGTCTAAGCATCGCAAAGCTGTATGCGTAAAGGCGTCTGACGTCACAGTGGCTTGCCTGAAACAAAGGAATTAGAGAAACATGTGCTTACAGGGGCGTCGAACCGCCTTCTCCCGCTGATGGAGCAAAGTTGCTACAGTGACAAAGACAAGCTCCGCGCTCATGGGCAATTTATATGAGGCAACTGTGCTGCGAGTATCTAAGTAGTCGTCGTGCATGGATAAAATGCAATGTTTCAAACAGATCTGATGAATTCACCTACTTTGAAAAAGTGTGCGTTAGGGAGTTCTTTTGACACAAAGCGAAAATCTACAGTCAAGCGTCAATCAGCAGACAGCCGTGTGTTCTTTAGTAATGAGCCTGTTGTCAAAACGGCAGAAAAAAATGTTCACAAACGAAATATTGTTTCTACACTTAAAATGAACAAAGAAAAAATTAGCTAGCCTGATATAAGTCATGTTCATGACGATGCAAATGTAACGAGATTTCGACCTGTTCTGTTGCACACGTTGGGACTCATTTTATTTTTCTACAAAAATCATTTGCCATGACGGGAATCGAACCCGGGCCGCCCTGCGTGACAAGGCAGATTCCTATCCGCTAGACCATTTGGGAAGACTTGATATGTACACCCTAAGATATCTAAGTGTCATTTCGATGAGGTCTGTAGCAGAGGCCATAGAGCACAGCAAACAAATAATCATGTGTTTAAATATCCTTGTCGTTTTGAAAAATTACCATTGTCACCTGCACAGGAATGCCATGCGGCCAACATTGAAGAAATGTGCTTCTCAAATCTGTCATTAACACTGTTTTCCACACGCTTTTTTCATTGCATTGCCATATAATCAATTGGTCATTGATGCGTCACGAATAACGACAATGCGTCGAAAATTAAAGAAATGTAAACATGAATTATGTTATTACTGTCTAAGCATCGCAAAGCTGTATGCGTAAAGGCGTCTGACGTCACAGTGGCTTGCCTGAAACAAAGGAATTAGAGAAACATGTGCTTACAGGGGCGTCGAACCTCCTTCTCCCGCTGATGGAGCAAAGTTGCTACAGTGACAAAGACAAGCTCCGCGCTCATGGGCAATTTATATGAGGCAACTGTGCTGCGAGTATCTAAGTAGTCGTCGTGCATGGATAAAATGCAATGTTTCAAACAGATCTGATGAATTCACCTACTTTGAAAAAGTGTGCGTTAGGGAGTTCTTTTGACACAAAGCGAAAATCTACAGTCAAGCGTCAATCAGCAGACAGCCGTGTGTTCTTTAGTAATGAGCCTGTTGTCAAAACGGCAGAAAAAAATGTTCACAAACGAAATATTGTTTCTACACTTAAAATGAACAAAGAAAAAATTAGCTAGCCTGATATAAGTCATGTTCATGACGATGCAAATGTAACGAGATTTCGAACTGTTCTGTTGCACACGTTGGGACTCATTTTATTTTTCTACAAAAATCCTTTGCCATGACGGGAATCGAACCCGGGCCGCCCTGCGTGACAAGGCAGATGCCTATCCGCTAGACCATTTGGGAAGACTTGATATGTACACCCTAAGATATCTAAGTGTCATTTCGATGAGGTCTGTAGCAGAGGCCATAGAGCACAGCAAACAAATAATCATGTGTTTAAATATCCTTGTCGTTTTGAAAAATTACCATTGTCACCTGCACAGGAATGCCCTGCAGCCAACATTGAAGAAATGTGCTTCTCAAATCTGTCATTAACACTGTTTTCCACACGCTTTTTTCATTGCATTGCCATATAATCAATTGGTCATTGATGCGTCACGAATAACGACAATGCGTCGAAAATTAAAGAAATGTAAACATGAATTATGTTATTACTGTCTAAGCATCGCAAAGCTGTATGCGTAAAGGCGTCTGACGTCACAGTGGCTTGCCTGAAACAAAGGAATTAGAGAAACATGTGCTTACAGGGGCGTCGAACCACCTTCTCCCGCTGATGGAGCAAAGTTGCTACAGTGACAAAGACAAGCTCCGCGCTCATGGGCAATTTATATGAGGCAACTGTGCTGCGAGTATCTAAGTAGTCGTCGTGCATGGATAAAATGCAATGTTTCAAACAGATCTGATGAATTCACCTACTTTGAAAAAGTGTGCGTTAGGGAGTTCTATTGACACAAAGCGAAAATCTACAGTCAAGCGTCAATCAGCAGACAGCCGTGTGTTCTTTAGTAATGAGCCTGTAGTCAAAACGGCAGAAAAAAATGTTCACAAACGAAATATTGTTTCTACACTTAAAATGAACAAAGAAAAAATTAGCTAGCCTGATATAAGTCATGTTCATGACGATGCAAATGTAACGAGATTTCGAACTGTTCTGTTGCACACGTTGGGACTCATTTTATTTTTCTACAAAAAACATTTGCCATGACGGGAATCGAACCCGGGCCGCCCTGCGTGACAAGGCAGATTCCTATCCGCTAGACCATTTGGGAGGACTTGATATGTACACCCTAAGATATCTAAGTGTCATTTCGATGAGGTCTGTAGCAGAGGCCATAGAGCACAGCAAACAAATAATCATGTGTTTAAATATCCTTGTCGTTTTGAAAAATTACCATTGTCACCTGCACAGGAATGCCATGCGGCCAACATTGAAGAAATGTGCTTCTCAAATCTGTCATTAACACTGTTTTCCACACGCTTTTTTCATTGCATTGCCATATAATCAATTGGTCATTGATGCGTCACGAATAACGACAATGCGTCGAAAATTAAAGAAATGTAAACATGAATTATGTTATTACTGTCTAAGCATCGCAAAGCTGTATGCGTAAAGGCGTCTGACGTCACAGTGGCTTGCCTGAAACAAAGGAATTAGAGAAACATGTGCTTACAAGGGGCGTCGAACCGCCTTCTCCCGCTGATGGAGCAAAGTTGCTACAGTGACAAAGACAAGCTCCGCGCTCATGGGCAATTTATATGAGGCAACTGTGCTGCGAGTATCTAAGTAGTCGTCGTGCATGGATAAAATGCAATGTTTCAAACAGATCTGATGAATTCACCTACTTTGAAAAAGTGTGCGTTAGGGAGTTCTTTTGACACAAAGCGAAAATCTACAGTCAAGCGTCAATCAGCAGACAGCCGTGTGTTCTTTAGTAATGAGCCTGTTGTCAAAACGGCAGAAAAAAATGTTCACAAACGAAATATTGTTTCTACACTTAAAATGAACAAAGAAAAAATTAGCTAGCCTGATATAAGTCATGTTCATGACGATGCAAATGTAACGAGATTTCGAACTGTTCTGTTGCACACGTTGGGACTCATTTTATTTTTCTACAAAAATCATTTGCCATGACGGGAATCGAACCCGGGCCGCCTTGCGTGACAAGGCAGATTCCTATCCGCTAGACCATTTGGGAAGACTTGATATGTACACCCTAAGATATCTAAGTGTCATTTCGATGAGGTCTGTAGCAGAGGCCATAGAGCACAGCAAACAAATAATCAAGTGTTTAAATATCCTTGTCGTTTTGAAAAATTACCATTGTCACCTGCACAGGAATGCCCTGCGGCCAACATTGAAGAAATGTGCTTCTCAAATCTGTCATTAACACTGTTTTCCACACGCTTTTTTCATTGCATTGCCATATAATCAATTGGTCATTGATGCGTCACGAATAACGACAATGCGTCGAAAATTAAAGAAATGTAAACATGAATTATGTTATTACTGTCTAAGCATCGCAAAGCTGTATGCGTAAAGGCGTCTGACGTCACAGTGGCTTGCCTGAAACAAAGGAATTAGAGAAACATGTGCTTACAGGGGCGTCGAACCGCCTTCTCCCGCTGATGGAGCAAAGTTGCTACAGTGACAAAGACAAGCTCCGCGCTCATGGGCAATTTATATGAGGCAACTGTGCTGCGAGTATCTAAGTAGTCGTCGTGCATGGATAAAATGCAATGTTTCAAACAGATCTGATGAATTCACCTACTTTGAAAAAGTGTGCGTTAGGGAGTTCTTTTGACACAAAGCGAAAATCTACAGTCAAGCGTCAATCAGCAGACAGCAGTGTGTTCTTTAGTAATGAGCCTGTTGTCAAAACGGCAGAAAGAAATGTTCACAAACGAAATATTGTTTCTACACTTAAAATGAACAAAGAAAAAATTAGCTAGCCTGATATAAGTCATGTTCATGACGATGCAAATGTAACGAGATTTCGAACTGTTCTGTTGCACACGTTGGGACTCATTTTATTTTTCTACAAAAATCCTTTGCCATGACGGGAATCGAACCCGGGCCGCCCTGCGTGACAAGGCAGATGCCTATCCGCTAGACCATTTGGGAAGACTTGATATGTACACCCTAAGATATCTAAGTGTCATTTCGATGAGGTCTGTAGCAGAGGCCATAGAGCACAGCAAACAAATAATCATGTGTTTAAATATCCTTGTCGTTTTGAAAAATTACCATTGTCACCTGCACAGGAATGCCCTGCAGCCAACATTGAAGAAATGTGCTTCTCAAATCTGTCATTAACACTGTTTTCCACACGCTTTTTTCATTGCATTGCCATATAATCAATTGGTCATTGATGCGTCACGAATAACGACAATGCGTCGAAAATTAAAGAAATGTAAACATGAATTATGTTATTAATGTCTAAGCATCGCAAAGCTGTATGCGTAAAGGCGTCTGACGTCACAGTGGCTTGCCTGAAACAAAGGAATTAGAGAAACATGTGCTTACAGGGGCGTCGAACCTCCTTCTCCCGCTGATGGAGCAAAGTTGCTACAGTGACAAAGACAAGCTCCGCGCTCATGGGCAATTTATATGAGGCAACTGTGCTGCGAGTATCTAAGTAGTCGTCGTGCATGGATAAAATGCAATGTTTCAAACAGATCTGATGAATTCACCTACTTTGAAAAAGTGTGCGTTAGGGAGTTCTTTTGACACAAAGCGAAAATCTACAGTCAAGCGTCAATCAGCAGACAGCCGTGTGTTCTTTAGTAATGAGCCTGTTGTCAAAACGGCAGAAAAAAATGTTCACAAACGAAATATTGTTTCTACACTTAAAATGAACAAAGAAAAAATTAGCTAGCCTGATATAAGTCATGTTCATGACGATGCAAATGTAACGAGATTTCGAACTGTTCTGTTGCACACGTTGGGACTCATTTTATTTTTCTACAAAAATCATTTGCCATGACGGGAATCGAACCCGGGCCGCCTTGCGTGACAAGGCAGATTCCTATCCGCTAGACCATTTGGGAAGACTTGATATGTACACCCTAAGATATCTAAGTGTCATTTCGATGAGGTCTGTAGCAGAGGCCATAGAGCACAGCAAACAAATAATCAAGTGTTTAAATATCCTTGTCGTTTTGAAAAATTACCATTGTCACCTGCACAGGAATGCCCTGCGGCCAACATTGAAGAAATGTGCTTCTCAAATCTATCATTAACACTGTTTTCCACACGCTTTTTTCATTGCATTGCCATATAATCAATTGGTCATTGATGCGTCACGAATAACGACAATGCGTCGAAAATTAAAGAAATGTAAACATGAATTATGTTATTACTGTCTAAGCATCGCAAAGCTGTATGCGTAAAGGCGTCTGACGTCACAGTGGCTTGCCTGAAACAAAGGAATTAGAGAAACATGTGCTTACAGGGGCGTCGAACCGCCTTCTCCCGCTGATGGAGCAAAGTTGCTACAGTGACAAAGACAAGCTCCGCGCTCATGGGCAATTTATATGAGGCAACTGTGCTGCGAGTATCTAAGTAGTCGTCGTGCATGGATAAAATGCAATGTTTCAAACAGATCTGATGAATTCACCTACTTTGAAAAAGTGTGCGTTAGGGAGTTCTTTTGACACAAAGCGAAAATCTACAGTCAAGCGTCAATCAGCAGACAGCAGTGTGTTCTTTAGTAATGAGCCTGTTTTCAAAACGGCAGAAAAAAATGTTCA
Organism: Argentina silus; assembly: GCF_951799395.1. Lineage (NCBI taxonomy): Eukaryota > Metazoa > Chordata > Actinopteri > Argentiniformes > Argentinidae > Argentina > Argentina silus. The sequence goes on along the minus strand of NC_139655.1, from coordinate 38,905,951 downwards.
CAAACGAAATATTGTTTCTACACTTAAAATGAACAAAGAAAAAATTAGCTAGCCTGATATAAGTCATGTTCATGACGATGCAAATGTAACGAGATTTCAAACTGTTCTGTTGCACACGTTGGGACTCATTTTATTTTTCTACAAAAAACATTTGCCATGACGGGAATCGAACCCGGGCCGCCCTGCGTTACAAGGTAGATGCCTATCCGCTAGACCATTTGGGAAGACTTGATATGTACACCCTAAGATATCTAAGTGTCATTTCGATGAGGTCTGTAGCAGAGGCCATAGAGCACAGCAAACAAATAATCATGTGTTTAAATATCCTTGTCGTTTTGAAAAATTACCATTGTCACCTGCACAGGAATGCCATGCGGCCAACATTGAAGAAATGTGCTTCTCAAATCTGTCATTAACACTGTTTTCCACACGCTTTTTTCATTGCATTGCCATATAATCAATTGGTCATTGATGCGTCACGAATAACGACAATGCGTCGAAAATTAAAGAAATGTAAACATGAATTATGTTATTACTGTCTAAGCATCGCAAAGCTGTATGCGTAAAGGCGTCTGACGTCACAGTGGCTTGCCTGAAACAAAGGAATTAGAGAAACATGTAATTACAGGGGCGTCGAACCTCCTTCTCCCGCTGATGGAGCAAAGTTGCTACAGTGACAAAGACAAGCTCCGCGCTCATGGGCAATTTATATGAGGCAACTGTGCTGCGAATATCTAAGTAGTCGTCGTGCATGGATAAAATGCAATGTTTCAAACAGATCTGATGAATTCACCTACTTTGAAAAAGTGTGCGTTAGGGAGTTCTTTTGACACAAAGCGAAAATCTACAGTCAAGCGTCAATCAGCAGACAGCCGTGTGTTCTTTAGTAATGAGCCTGTTGTCAAAACGGCAGAAAAAAATGTTCACAAACGAAATATTGTTTCTACACTTAAAATGAACAAAGAAAAAATTAGCTAGCCTGATATAAGTCATGTTCATGACGATGCAAATGTAACGAGATTTCGAACTGTTCTGTTGCACACGTTGGGACTCATTTTATTTTTCTACAAAAATCCTTTGCCATGACGGGAATCGAACCCGGGCCGCCCTGCGTGACAAGGCAGATGCCTATCCGCTAGACCATTTGGGAAGACTTGATATGTACACCCTAAGATATCTAAGTGTCATTTCGATGAGGTCTGTAGCAGAGGCCATAGAGCACAGCAAACAAATAATCATGTGTTTAAATATCCTTGTCGTTTTGAAAAATTACCATTGTCACCTGCACAGGAATGCCCTGCAGCCAACATTGAAGAAATGTGCTTCTCAAATCTGTCATTAACACTGTTTTCCACACGCTTTTTTCATTGCATTGCCATATAATCAATTGGTCATTGATGCGTCACGAATAACGACAATGCGTCGAAAATTAAAGAAATGTAAACATGAATTATGTTTTTACTTTCTAAGCATCGCAAAGCTGTATGCGTAAAGGCGTCTGACGTCACAGTGGCTTGCCTGAAACAAAGGAATTAGAGAAACATGTGCTTACAGGGGCGTCGAACCACCTTCTCCCGCTGATGGAGCAAAGTTGCTACAGTGACAAAGACAAGCTCCGCGCTCATGGGCAATTTATATGAGGCAACTGTGCTGCGAATATCTAAGTAGTCGTCGTGCATGGATAAAATGCAATGTTTCAAACAGATCTGATGAATTCACCTACTTTGAAAAAGTGTGCGTTAGGGAGTTCTTTTGACACAAAGCGAAAATCTACAGTCAAGCGTCAATCAGCAGACAGCAGTGTGTTCTTTAGTAATGAGCCTGTTTTCAAAACGGCAGAAAAAAATGTTCACAAACGAAATATTGTTTCTACACTTAAAATGAACAAAGAAAAAATTAGCTAGCCTGATATAAGTCATGTTCATGACGATGCAAATGTAACGAGATTTCAAACTGTTCTGTTGCACACGTTGGGACTCATTTTATTTTTCTACAAAAAACATTTGCCATGACGGGAATCGAACCCGGGCCGCCCTGCGTTACAAGGTAGATGCCTATCCGCTAGACCATTTGGGAAGACTTGATATGTACACCCTAAGATATCTAAGTGTCATTTCGATGAGGTCTGTAGCAGAGGCCATAGAGCACAGCAAACAAATAATCATGTGTTTAAATATCCTTGTCGTTTTGAAAAATTACCATTGTCACCTGCACAGGAATGCCATGCGGCCAACATTGAAGAAATGTGCTTCTCAAATCTGTCATTAACACTGTTTTCCACACGCTTTTTTCATTGCATTGCCATATAATCAATTGGTCATTGATGCGTCACGAATAACGACAATGCGTCGAAAATTAAAGAAATGTAAACATGAATTATGTTATTACTGTCTAAGCATCGCAAAGCTGTATGCGTAAAGGCGTCTGACGTCACAGTGGCTTGCCTGAAACAAAGGAATTAGAGAAACATGTAATTACAGGGGCGTCGAACCTCCTTCTCCCGCTGATGGAGCAAAGTTGCTACAGTGACAAAGACAAGCTCCGCGCTCATGGGCAATTTATATGAGGCAACTGTGCTGCGAATATCTAAGTAGTCGTCGTGCATGGATAAAATGCAATGTTTCAAACAGATCTGATGAATTCACCTACTTTGAAAAAGTGTGCGTTAGGGAGTTCTTTTGACACAAAGCGAAAATCTACAGTCAAGCGTCAATCAGCAGACAGCCGTGTGTTCTTTAGTAATGAGCCTGTTGTCAAAACGGCAGAAAAAAATGTTCACAAACGAAATATTGTTTCTACACTTAAAATGAACAAAGAAAAAATTAGCTAGCCTGATATAAGTCATGTTCATGACGATGCAAATGTAACGAGATTTCGAACTGTTCTGTTGCACACGTTGGGACTCATTTTATTTTTCTACAAAAATCCTTTGCCATGACGGGAATCGAACCCGGGCCGCCCTGCGTGACAAGGCAGATGCCTATCCGCTAGACCATTTGGGAAGACTTGATATGTACACCCTAAGATATCTAAGTGTCATTTCGATGAGGTCTGTAGCAGAGGCCATAGAGCACAGCAAACAAATAATCATGTGTTTAAATATCCTTGTCGTTTTGAAAAATTACCATTGTCACCTGCACAGGAATGCCCTGCAGCCAACATTGAAGAAATGTGCTTCTCAAATCTGTCATTAACACTGTTTTCCACACGCTTTTTTCATTGCATTGCCATATAATCAATTGGTCATTGATGCGTCACGAATAACGACAATGCGTCGAAAATTAAAGAAATGTAAACATGAATTATGTTTTTACTTTCTAAGCATCGCAAAGCTGTATGCGTAAAGGCGTCTGACGTCACAGTGGCTTGCCTGAAACAAAGGAATTAGAGAAACATGTGCTTACAGGGGCGTCGAACCACCTTCTCCCGCTGATGGAGCAAAGTTGCTACAGTGACAAAGACAAGCTCCGCGCTCATGGGCAATTTATATGAGGCAACTGTGCTGCGAATATCTAAGTAGTCGTCGTGCATGGATAAAATGCAATGTTTCAAACAGATCTGATGAATTCACCTACTTTGAAAAAGTGTGCGTTAGGGAGTTCTTTTGACACAAAGCGAAAATCTACAGTCAAGCGTCAATCAGCAGACAGTCGTGTGTTCTTTAGTAATGAGCCTGTTGTCAAAACGGCAGAAAGAAATGTTCACAAACGAAATATTGTTTCTACACTTAAAATGAACAAAGAAAAAATTAGCTAGCCTGATATAAGTCATGTTCATGACGATGCAAATGTAACGAGATTTCGAACTGTTCTGTTGCACACGTTGGGACTCATTTTATTTTTCTACAAAAATCCTTTGCCATGACGGGAATCGAACCCGGGCCGCCCTGCGTGACAAGGCAGATGCCTATCCGCTAGACCATTTGGGAAGACTTGATATGTACACCCTAAGATATCTAAGTGTCATTTCGATGAGGTCTGTAGCAGAGGCCATAGAGCACAGCAAACAAATAATCATGTGTTTAAATATCCTTGTCGTTTTGAAAAATTACCATTGTCACCTGCACAGGAATGCCCTGCAGCCAACATTGAAGAAATGTGCTTCTCAAATCTGTCATTAACACTGTTTTCCACACGCTTTTTTCATTGCATTGCCATATAATCAATTGGTCATTGATGCGTCACGAATAACGACAATGCGTCGAAAATTAAAGAAATGTAAACATGAATTATGTTATTAATGTCTAAGCATCGCAAAGCTGTATGCGTAAAGGCGTCTGACGTCACAGTGGCTTGCCTGAAACAAAGGAATTAGAGAAACATGTGCTTACAGGGGCGTCGAACCTCCTTCTCCCGCTGATGGAGCAAAGTTGCTACAGTGACAAAGACAAGCTCCGCGCTCATGGGCAATTTATATGAGGCAACTGTGCTGCGAGTATCTAAGTAGTCGTCGTGCATGGATAAAATGCAATGTTTCAAACAGATCTGATGAATTCACCGACTTTGAAAAAAGTGTGCGTTAGGGAGTTCTTTTGACACAAAGCGAAAATCTACAGTCAAGCGTCAATCAGCAGACAGCCGTGTGTTCTTTAGTAATGAGCCTGTTGTCAAAACGGCAGAAAAAAATGTTCACAAACGAAATATTGTTTCTACACTTAAAATGAACAAAGAAAAAATTAGCTAGCCTGATATAAGTCATGTTCATGACGATGCAAATGTAACGAGATTTCGAACTGTTCTGTTGCACACGTTGGGACTCATTTTATTTTTCTACAAAAATCATTTGCCATGACGGGAATCGAACCCGGGCCGCCCTGCGTGACAAGGCAGATTCCTATCCGCTAGACCATTTGGGAAGACTTGATATGTACACCCTAAGATATCTAAGTGTCATTTCGATGAGGTCTGTAGCAGAGGCCATAGAGCACAGCAAACAAATAATCAAGTGTTTAAATATCCTTGTCGTTTTGAAAAATTACCATTGTCACCTGCACAGGAATGCCCTGCGGCCAACATTGATGAACTGTGCTTCTCAAATCTGTCATTAACACTGTTTTCCACACGCTTTTTTCATTGCATTGCCATATAATCAATTGGTCATTGATGCGTCACGAATAACGACAATGCGTCGAAAATTAAAGAAATGTAAACATGAATTATGTTATTACTGTCTAAGCATCGCAAAGCTGTATGCGTAAAGGCGTCTGACGTCACAGTGGCTTGCCTGAAACAAAGGAATTAGAGAAACATGTGCTTACAGGGGCGTCGAACCGCCTTCTCCCGCTGATGGAGCAAAGTTGCTACAGTGACAAAGACAAGCTCCGCGCTCATGGGCAATTTATATGAGGCAACTGTGCTGCGAGTATCTAAGCAGTCGTCGTGCATGGATAAAATGCAATGTTTCAAACAGATCTGATGAATTCACCTACTTTCAAAAAGTGTGCGTTAGGGAGTTCTTTTGACACAAAGCGAAAATCTACAGTCAACCGTCAATCAGCAGACAGCAGTGTGTTCTTTAGTAATGAGCCTGTTTTCAAAACGGCAGAAAAAAATGTTCACAAACGAAATATTGTTTCTACACTTAAAATGAACAAAGAAAAAATTAGCTAGCCTGATATAAGTCATGTTCATGACGATGCAAATGTAACGAGATTTCGAACTGTTCTGTTGCACACGTTGGGACTCATTTTATTTTTCTACAAAAAACATTTGCCATGACGGGAATCGAACCCAGGCCGCCCTGCGTTACAAGGTAGATGCCTATCTGCTAGACCATTTGGGAAAACTTGATATGTACACCCTAAGATATCTAAGTGTCATTTCGATGAGGTCTGTAGCAGAGGCCATAGAGCACAGCAAACAAATAATCATGTGTTTAAATATCCTTGTCGTTTTGAAAAATTACCATTGTCACCTGCACAGGAATGCCATGCGGCCAACATTGAAGAAATGTGCTTCTCAAATCTGTCATTAACACTGTTTTCCACACGCTTTTTTCATTGCATTGCCATATAATCAATTGGTCATTGATGCGTCACGAATAACGACAATGCGTCGAAAATTAAAGAAATGTAAACATGAATTATGTTATTACTGTATAAGCATCGCAAAGCTGTATGCGTAAAGGCGTCTGACGTCACAGTGGCTTGCCTGAAACAAAGGAATTAGAGAAACATGTGCTTACAGGGGCGTCGAAGCGCCTTCTCCCGCTGATGGAGCAAAGTTGCTACAGTGACAAAGACAAGCTCCGCGCTCATGGGCAATTTATATGAGGCAACTGTGCTGCGAGTATCTAAGTAGTCGTCGTGCATGGATAAAATGCAATGTTTCAAACAGATCTGATGAATTCACCTACTTTGAAAAAGTGTGCGTTAGGGAGTTCTTTTGACACAAAGCGAAAATCTACAGTCAACCGTCAATCAGCAGACAGCCGTGTGTTCTTTAGCAATGAGCCTGTTGTCAAAACGGCAGAAAAAAATGTTCACAAACGAAATATTGTTTCTACACTTAAAATGAACAAAGAAAAAATTAGCTAGCCTGATATAAGTCATGTTCATGACGATGCAAATGTAACGAGATTTCGAACTGTTCTGTTGCACACGTTGGGACTCATTTTATTTTTCTACAAAAAACATTTGCCAAGACGGGAATCGAACCCGGGCCGCCCTGCGTTACAAGGTAGATGCCTATCCGCTAGACCATTTGGGAAAACTTGATATGTACACCCTAAGATATCTAAGTGTCATTTCGATGAGGTCTGTAGCAGAGGCCATAGAGCACAGCAAACAAATAATCATGTGTTTAAATATCCTTGTCGTTTTGAAAAATTACCATTGTCACCTGCACAGGAATGCCATGCGGCCAACATTGAAGAAATGTGCTTCTCAAATCTGTCATTAACACTGTTTTCCACACGCTTTTTTCATTGCATTGCCATATAATCAATTGGTCATTGATGCGTCACGAATAACGACAATGCGTCGAAAATTAAAGAAATGTAAACATGAATTATGTTATTACTGTCTAAGCATCGCAAAGCTGTATGCGTAAAGGCGTCTGACGTCACAGTGGCTTGCCTGAAACAAAGGAATTAGAGAAACATGTGCTTACAGGGGCGTCGAACCGCCTTCTCCCGCTGATGGAGCAAAGTTGCTACAGTGACAAAGACAAGCTCCGCGCTCATGGGCAATTTATATGGGGCAACTGTGCTGCGAGTATCTAAGCAGTCGTCGTGCATGGATAAAATGCAATGTTTCAAACAGATCTGATGAATTCACCTACTTTGAAAAAGTGTGCGTTAGGAAGTTCTTTTGACACAAAGCGAAAATCTACAGTCAAGCGTCAATCAGCAGACAGCCGTGTGTTCTTTAGTCATGAGCCTGTTGTCAAAACGGCAGAAAAAAATGTTCACAAACGAAATATTGTTTCTACACTTAAAATGAACAAAGAAAAAATGAGCTAGCCTGATATAAGTCATGTTCATGACGATGCAAATGTAACGAGATTTCGAACTGTTCTGTTGCACACGTTGGGACTCATTTTATTTTTCTACAAAAATCATTTGCCATGACGGGAATCGAACCCGGGCCGCCCTGCATTACAAGGTAGATGCCTATCCGCTAGACCATTTGGGAAAACTTGATATGTACACCCTAAGATATCTAAGTGTCATTTCGATGAGGTCTGTAGCAGAGGCCATAGAGCACAGCAAACAAATAATCATGTGTTTAAATATCCTTGTCGTTTTGAAAAATTACCATTGTCACCTGCACAGGAATGCCATGCGGCCAACATTGAAGAAATGTGCTTCTCAAATCTGTCATTAACACTGTTTTCCACACGCTTTTTTCATTGCATTGCCATATAATCAATTGGTCATTGATGCGTCACGAATAACGACAATGCGTCAAAAATTAAAGAAATGTAAACATGAATTATGTTATTACTGTCTAAGCATCGCAAAGCTGTATGCGTAAAGGCGTCTGACGTCACAGTGGCTTGCCTGAAACAAAGGAATTAGAGAAACATGTGCTTACAGGGGCGTCGAACCGCCTTCTCCCGCTGATGGAGCAAAGTTGCTACAGTGACAAAGACAAGCTCCGCGCTCATGGGCAATTTATATGGGGCAACTGTGCTGCGAGTATCTAAGCAGTCGTCGTGCATGGATAAAATGCAATGTTTCAAACAGATCTGATGAATTCACCTACTTTGAAAAAGTGTGCGTTAGGAAGTTCTTTTGACACAAAGCGAAAATCTACAGTCAAGCGTCAATCAGCAGACAGCCGTGTGTTCTTTAGTCATGAGCCTGTTGTCAAAACGGCAGAAAAAAATGTTCACAAACGAAATATTGTTTCTACACTTAAAATGAACAAAGAAAAAATGAGCTAGCCTGATATAAGTCATGTTCATGACGATGCAAATGTAACGAGATTTCGAACTGTTCTGTTGCACACGTTGGGACTCATTTTATTTTTCTACAAAAATCATTTGCCATGACGGGAATCGAACCCGGGCCGCCCTGCGTTACAAGGTAGATGCCTATCCGCTAGACCATTTGGGAAAACTTGATATGTACACCCTAAGATATCTAAGTGTCATTTCGATGAGGTCTGTAGCAGAGGCCATAGAGCACAGCAAACAAATAATCATGTGTTTAAATATCCTTGTCGTTTTGAAAAATTACCATTGTCACCTGCACAGGAATGCCATGCGGCCAACATTGAAGAAATGTGCTTCTCAGATCTGTCATTAACACTGTTTTCCACACGCTTTTTTCATTGCATTGCCATATAATCAATTGGTCATTGATGCGTCACGAATAACGACAATGCGTCGAAAATTAAAGAAATGTAAACATGAATTATGTTATTACTGTCTAAGCATCGCAAAGCTGTATGCGTAAAGGCGTCTGACGTCACAGTGGCTTGCCTGAAACAAAGGAATTAGAGAAACATGTGCTTACAGGGGCGTCGAACCGCCTTCTCCCGCTGATGGAGCAAAGTTGCTACAGTGACAAAGACAAGCTCCGCGCTCATGGGCAATTTATATGAGGCAACTGTGCTGCGAGTATCTAAGTAGTCGTCTTGCATGGATAAAATGCAATGTTTCAAACAGATCTGATGAATTCACCTACTTTGAAAAAGTGTGCGTTAGGGAGTTCTTTTGACACAAAGCGAAAATCTACAGTCAAGCGTCAATCAGCAGACAGCCGTGTGTTCTTTAGTAATGAGCCTGTTGTCAAAACGGCAGAAAAAAATGTTCACAAACGAAATATTGTTTCTACACTTAAAATGAACAAAGAAAGAATTAGCTAGCCTGATATAAGTCATGTTCATGACGATGCAAATGTAACGAGATTTCGAACTGTTCTGTTGCACACGTTGGGACTCATTTTATTTTTCTACAAAAATCATTTGCCATGACGGGAATCGAACCCGGGCCGCCCTGCATTACAAGGTAGATGCCTATCCGCTAGACCATTTGGGAAAACTTGATATGTACACCCTAAGATATCTAAGTGTCATTTCGATGAGGTCTGTAGCAGAGGCCATAGAGCACAGCAAACAAATAATCATGTGTTTAAATATCCTTGTCGTTTTGAAAAATTACCATTGTCACCTGCACAGGAATGCCATGCGGCCAACATTGAAGAAATGTGCTTCTCAAATCTGTCATTAACACTGTTTTCCACACGCTTTTTTCATTGCATTGCCATATAATCAATTGGTCATTGATGCGTCACGAATAACGACAATGCGTCAAAAATTAAAGAAATGTAAACATGAATTATGTTATTACTGTCTAAGCATCGCAAAGCTGTATGCGTAAAGGCGTCTGACGTCACAGTGGCTTGCCTGAAACAAAGGAATTAGAGAAACATGTGCTTACAGGGGCGTCGAACCGCCTTCTCCCGCTGATGGAGCAAAGTTGCTACAGTGACAAAGACAAGCTCCGCGCTCATGGGCAATTTATATGGGGCAACTGTGCTGCGAGTATCTAAGCAGTCGTCGTGCATGGATAAAATGCAATGTTTCAAACAGATCTGATGAATTCACCTACTTTGAAAAAGTGTGCGTTAGGAAGTTCTTTTGACACAAAGCGAAAATCTACAGTCAAGCGTCAATCAGCAGACAGCCGTGTGTTCTTTAGTCATGAGCCTGTTGTCAAAACGGCAGAAAAAAATGTTCACAAACGAAATATTGTTTCTACACTTAAAATGAACAAAGAAAAAATGAGCTAGCCTGATATAAGTCATGTTCATGACGATGCAAATGTAACGAGATTTCGAACTGTTCTGTTGCACACGTTGGGACTCATTTTATTTTTCTACAAAAATCATTTGCCATGACGGGAATCGAACCCGGGCCGCCCTGCGTTACAAGGTAGATGCCTATCCGCTAGACCATTTGGGAAAACTTGATATGTACACCCTAAGATATCTAAGTGTCATTTCGATGAGGTCTGTAGCAGAGGCCATAGAGCACAGCAAACAAATAATCATGTGTTTAAATATCCTTGTCGTTTTGAAAAATTACCATTGTCACCTGCACAGGAATGCCATGCGGCCAACATTGAAGAAATGTGCTTCTCAAATCTGTCATTAACACTGTTTTCCACACGCTTTTTTCATTGCATTGCCATATAATCAATTGGTCATTGATGCGTCACGAATAACGACAATGCGTCGAAAATTAAAGAAATGTAAACATGAATTATGTTATTACTGTCTAAGCATCGCAAAGCTGTATGCGTAAAGGCGTCTGACGTCACAGTGGCTTGCCTGAAACAAAGGAATTAGAGAAACATGTGCTTACAGAGGCGTCGAACCGCCTTCTCCCGCTGATGGAGCAAAGTTGCTACAGTGACAAAGACAAGCTCCGTGCTCATGGGCAATTTATATGGGGCAACTGTGCTGCGAGTATCTAAGCAGTCGTCGTGCATGGATAAAATGCAATGTTTCAAACAGATCTGATGAATTCACCTACTTTGAAAAAGTGTGCGTTAGGAAGTTCTTTTGACACAAAGCGAAAATCTACAGTCAAGCGTCAATCAGCAGACAGCCGTGTGTTCTTTAGTCATGAGCCTGTTGTCAAAACGGCAGAAAAAAATGTTCACAAACGAAATATTGTTTCTACACTTAAAATGAACAAAGAAAAAATGAGCTAGCCTGATATAAGTCATGTTCATGACGATGCAAATGTAACGAGATTTCGAACTGTTCTGTTGCACACGTTGGGACTCATTTTATTTTTCTACAAAAATCATTTGCCATGACGGGAATCGAACCCGGGCCGCCCTGCGTTACAAGGTAGATGCCTATCCGCTAGACCATTTGGGAAAACTTGATATGTACACCCTAAGATATCTAAGTGTCATTTCGATGAGGTCTGTAGCAGAGGCCATAGAGCACAGCAAACAAATAATCATGTGTTTAAATATCCTTGTCGTTTTGAAAAATTACCATTGTCACCTGCACAGGAATGCCATGCGGCCAACATTGAAGAAATGTGCTTCTCAGATCTGTCATTAACACTGTTTTCCACACGCTTTTTTCATTGCATTGCCATATAATCAATTGGTCATTGATGCGTCACGAATAACGACAATGCGTCGAAAATTAAAGAAATGTAAACATGAATTATGTTATTACTGTCTAAGCATCGCAAAGCTGTATGCGTAAAGGCGTCTGACGTCACAGTGGCTTGCCTGAAACAAAGGAATTAGAGAAACATGTGCTTACAGGGGCGTCGAACCGCCTTCTCCCGCTGATGGAGCAAAGTTGCTACAGTGACAAAGACAAGCTCCGCGCTCATGGGCAATTTATATGAGGCAACTGTGCTGCGAGTATCTAAGTAGTCGTCTTGCATGGATAAAATGCAATGTTTCAAACAGATCTGATGAATTCACCTACTTTGAAAAAGTGTGCGTTAGGGAGTTCTTTTGACACAAAGCGAAAATCTACAGTCAAGCGTCAATCAGCAGACAGCCGTGTGTTCTTTAGTAATGAGCCTGTTGTCAAAACGGCAGAAAAAAATGTTCACAAACGAAATATTGTTTCTACACTTAAAATGAACAAAGAAAGAATTAGCTAGCCTGATATAAGTCATGTTCATGACGATGCAAATGTAACGAGATTTCGAACTGTTCTGTTGCACACGTTGGGACTCATTTTATTTTTCTACAAAAAACATTTGCCATGACGGGAATCGAACCCGGGCCACCCTGCGATAAAAGGTAGATGCCTATCCGCTAGACCATTTGGGAAGACTTGATATGTACACCCTAAGATATCTAAGTGTCATTTCGATGAGGTCTGTAGCAGAGGCCATAGAGCACAGCAAACAAATAATCATGTGTTTAAATATCCTTGTCGTTTTGAAAAATTACCATTGTCACCTGCACAGGAATGCCATGCGGCCAACATTGAAGAAATGTGCTTCTCAAATCTGTCATTAACACTGTTTTCCACACGCTTTTTTCATTGCATTGCCAAATAATCAATTGGTCATTGATGCGTCACGAATAACGACAATGCGTCGAAAATTAAAGAAATGTAAACATGAATTATGTTATTACTGTCTAAGCATCGCAAAGCTGTATGCGTAAAGGCGTCTGACGTCACAGTGGCTTGCCTGAAACACAGGAATCAGAGAAACATGTGCTTACAGGGGCGTCGAAGCGCCTTCTCCCGCTGATGGAGCAAAGTTGCTACAGTGACAAAGACAAGCTCCGCGCTCATGGGCAATTTATATGAGGCAACTGTGCTGCGAGTATCTAAGTAGTCGTCGTGCATGGATAAAATGCAATGTTTCAAACAGATCTGATGAATTCACCTACTTTGAAAAAGTGTGCGTTAGGGAGTTCTTTTGACACAAAGCGAAAATCTACAGTCAACCGTCAATCAGCAGACAGCCGTGTGTTCTTTAGTAATGAGCCTGTTGTCAAAACGGCAGAAAAAAATGTTCACAAACGAAATATTGTTTCTACACTTAAAATGAACAAAGAAAAAATTAGCTAGCCTGATATAAGTCATGTTCATGACGATGCAAATGTAACGAGATTTCGAACTGTTCTGTTGCACACGTTGGGACTCATTTTATTTTTCTACAAAAAACATTTGCCATGACGGGAATCGAACCCGGGCCACCCTGCGTTACAAGGTAGATGCCTATCCGCTAGACCATTTGGGAAGACTTGATATGTACACCCTAAGATATCTAAGTGTCATTTCGATGAGGTCTGTAGCAGAGGCCATAGAGCACAGCAAACAAATAATCATGTGTTTAAATATCCTTGTCGTTTTGAAAAATTACCATTGTCACCTGCACAGGAATGCCATGCGGCCAACATTGAAGAAATGTGCTTCTCAAATCTGTCATTAACACTGTTTTCCACACGCTTTTTTCATTGCATTGCCATATAATCAATTGGTCATTGATGCGTCACGAATAACGACAATGCGTCGAAAATTAAAGAAATGTAAACATGAATTATGTTATTACTGTCTAAGCATCGCAAAGCTGTATGCGTAAAGGCGTCTGACGTCACAGTGGCTTGCCTGAAACAAAGGAATCAGAGAAACATGTGCTTACAGGGGCGTCGAAGCGCCTTCTCCCGCTGATGGAGCAAAGTTGCTACAGTGACAAAGACAAGCTCCGCGCTCATGGGCAATTTATATGAGGCAACTGTGCTGCGAGTATCTAAGTAGTCGTCGTGCATGGATAAAATGCAATGTTTCAAACAGATCTGATGAATTCACCTACTTTGAAAAAGTGTGCGTTAGGGAGTTCTTTTGACACAAAGCGAAAATCTACAGTCAACCGTCAATCAGCAGACAGCCGTGTGTTCTTTAGTAATGAGCCTGTTGTCAAAACGGCAGAAAAAAATGTTCACAAACGAAATATTGTTTCTACACTTAAAATGAACAAAGACAAAATGAGCTAGCCTGATATAAGTCATGTTCATGACGATGCAAATGTAACGAGATTTCGAACTGTTCTGTTGCACACGTTGGGACTCATTTTATTTTTCTACAAAAAACATTTGCCATGACGGGAATCGAACCCGGGCCACCCTGCGTTACAAGGTAGATGCCTATCCGCTAGACCATTTGGGAAGACTTGATATGTACACCCTAAGATATCTAAGTGTCATTTCGATGAGGTCTGTAGCAGAGGCCATAGAGCACAGCAAACAAATAATCATGTGTTTAAATATCCTTGTCGTTTTGAAAAATTACCATTGTCACCTGCACAGGAATGCCATGCGGCCAACATTGAAGAAATGTGCTTCTCAAATCTGTCATTAACACTGTTTTCCACACGCTTTTTTCATTGCATTGCCATATAATCAATTGGTCATTGATGCGTCACGAATAACGACAATGCGTCGAAAATTAAAGAAATGTAAACATGAATTATGTTATTACTGTCTAAGCATCGCAAAGCTGTATGCGTAAAGGCGTCTGACGTCACAGTGGCTTGCCTGAAACAAAGGAATCAGAGAAACATGTGCTTACAGGGGCGTCGAAGCGCCTTCTCCCGCTGATGGAGCAAAGTTGCAACAGTGACAAAGACAAGCTCCGCGCTCATGGGCAATTTATATGGGGCAACTGTTCTGCGAGTATCTAAGCAGTCGTCGTGCATGGATAAAATGCAATGTTTCAAACAGATCTGATGAATTCACCTACTTTGAAAAAGTGTGCGTTAGGAAGTTCTTTTGACACAAAGCGAAAATCTACAGTCAAGCGTCAATCAGCAGACAGCCGTGTGTTCTTTAGTCATGAGCCTGTTGTCAAAACGGCAGAAAAAAATGTTCACAAACGAAATATTGTTTCTACACTTAAAATGAACAAAGAAAAAATGAGCAAGCCTGATATAAGTCATGTTCATGACGATGCAAATGTAACGAGATTTCGAACTGTTCTGTTGCACACGTTGGGACTCATTTTATTTTTCTACAAAAAATATTTGCCATGACGGGAATCGAACCCGTTCCGCCCTGCGTTACAAGGTAGATGCCTATCCGCTAGACCATTTGGGAAAACTTGATATGTACACCCTAAGATATCTAAGTGTCATTTCGATGAGGTCTGTAGCAGAGGCCATAGAGCACAGCAAACAAATAATCATGTGTTTAAATATCCTTGTCGTTTTGAAAAATTACCATTGTCACCTGCACAGGAATGCCATGCGGCCAACATTGAAGAAATGTGCTTCTCAAATCTGTCATTAACACTGTTTTCCACACGCATTTCTCATTGCATTGCCATATAATCAATTGGTCATTGATGCGTCACGAATAACGACAATGCGTCGAAAATTAAAGAAATGTAAACATGAATTATGTTATTACTGTCTAAGCATCGCAAAGCTGTATGCGTAAAGGCATCTGACGTCACAGTGGCTTGCCTGAAACAAAGGAATTAGAGAAACATGTGCTTACAGGGGCGTCGAACCGCCTTCTCCCGCTGATGGAGCAAAGTTGCTACAGTGACAAAGACAAGCTCCGCGCTCATGGGCAATTTATATGGGGCAACTGTGCTGCGAGTATCTAAGCAGTCGTCGTGCATGGATAAAATGCAATGTTTCAAACAGATCTGATGAATTCACCTACTTTGAAAAAGTGTGCGTTAGGAAGTTCTTTTGACACAAAGCGAAAATCTACAGTCAAGCGTCAATCAGCAGACAGCCGTGTGTTCTTTAATCATGAGCCTGTTGTCAAAACGGCAGAAAAAAATGTTCACAAACGAAATATTGTTTCTACACTTAAAATGAACAAAGAAAAAATGAGCTAGCCTGATATAAGTCATGTTCATGACGATGCAAATGTAACGAGATTTCGAACTGTTCTGTTGCACACGTTGGGACTCATTTTATTTTTCTACAAAAAACATTTGCCATGACGGGAATCGAACCCGGGCCGCCCTGCGTTACAAGGTAGATGCCTATCCGCTAGACCATTTGGGAAGACTTGATATGTACACCCTAAGATATCTAAGTGTCATTTCGATGAGGTCTGTAGCAGAGGCCATAGGGCACAGCAAACAAATAATCATGTGTTTAAATATCCTTGTCGTTTTGAAAAATTACCATTGTCACCTGCACAGGAATGCCATGCGGCCAACATTGAAGAAATGTGCTTCTCAAATCTGTCATTAACACTGTTTTCCACACGCTTTTTTCATTGCATTGCCATATAATCAATTGGTCATTGATGCGTCACGAATAACGACAATGCGTCGAAAATTAAAGAAATGTAAACATGAATTATGTTATTACTGTCTAAGCATCGCAAAGCTGTATGCGTAAAGGCGTCTGACGTCACAGTGGCTTGCCTGAAACAAAGGAATTAGAGAAACATGTGCTTACAGGGGCGTCGAACCGCCTTCTCCCGCTGATGGAGCAATGTTGCTACAGTGACAAAGACAAGCTCCGCGCTCATGGGCAATTTATATGAGGCAACTGTGCTGCGAGTATCTAAGTAGTCGTCGTGCATGGATAAAATGCAATGTTTCAAACAGATCTGATGAATTCACCTACTTTGAAAAAGTGTGCGTTAGGGAGTTCTTTTGACACAAAGCGAAAATCTACAGTCAAGCGTCAATCAGCAGACAGCCGTGTGTTCTTTAGTAATGAGCCTGTTGTCAAAACGGCAGAAAAAAATGTTCACAAACGAAATATTGTTTCTACACTTAAAATGAACAAAGAAAAAATTAGCTAGCCTGATATAAGTCATGTTCATGACGATGCAAATGTAACGAGATTTCGAACTGTTCTGTTGCACACGTTGGGACTCATTTTATTTTTCTACAAAAATCATTTGCCATGACGGGAATCGAACCCGGGCCACCCTGCGTGACAAGGCAGATTCCTATCCGCTAGACCATTTGGGAAGACTTGATATGTACACCCTAAGATATCTAAGTGTCATTTCGATGAGGTCTGTAGCAGAGGCCATAGAGCACAGCAAACAAATAATCATGTGTTTAAATATCCTTGTCGTTTTGAAAAATTACCATTGTCACCTGCACAGGAATGCCATGCGGCCAACATTGAAGAAATGTGCTTCTCAAATCTGTCATTAACACTGTTTTCCACACGCTTTTTTCATTGCATTGCCATATAATCAATTGGTCATTGATGCGTCACGAATAACGACAATGCGTCGAAAATTAAAGAAATGTAAACATGAATTATGTTATTACTGTCTAAGCATCGCAAAGCTGTATGCGTAAAGGCGTCTGACGTCACAGTGGCTTGCCTGAAACAAAGGAATCAGAGAAACATGTGCTTACAGGGGCGTCGAAGCGCCTTCTCCCGCTGATGGAGCAAAGTTGCTACAGTGACAAAGACAAGCTCCGCGCTCATGGGCAATTTATATGAGGCAACTGTGCTGCGAGTATCTAAGTAGTCGTCGTGCATGGATAAAATGCAATGTTTCAAACAGATCTGATGAATTCACCTACTTTGAAAAAGTGTGCGTTAGGGAGTTCTTTTGACACAAAGCGAAAATCTACAGTCAACCGTCAATCAGCAGACAGCCGTGTGTTCTTTAGTAATGAGCCTGTTGTCAAAACGGCAGAAAAAAATGTTCACAAACGAAATATTGTTTCTACACTTAAAATGAACAAAGAAAAAATTAGCTAGCCTGATATAAGTCATGTTCATGACGATGCAAATGTAACGAGATTTCGAACTGTTCTGTTGCACACGTTGGGACTCATTTTATTTTTCTACAAAAAACATTTGCCATGACGGGAATCGAACCCGGGCCACCCTGCGTTACAAGGTAGATGCCTATCCCCTAGACCATTTGGGAAGACTTGATATGTACACCCTAAGATATCTAAGTGTCATTTCGATGAGGTCTGTAGCAGAGGCCATAGAGCACAGCAAACAAATAATCATGTGTTTAAATATCCTTGTCGTTTTGAAAAATTACCATTGTCACCTGCACAGGAATGCCATGCGGCCAACATTGAAGAAATGTGCTTCTCAAATCTGTCATTAACACTGTTTTCCACACGCTTTTTTCATTGCATTGCCATATAATCAATTGGTCATTGATGCGTCACGAATAACGACAATGCGTCGAAAATTAAAGAAATGTAAACATGAATTATGTTATTACTGTCTAAGCATCGCAAAGCTGTATGCGTAAAGGCGTCTGACGTCACAGTGGCTTGCCTGAAACAAAGGAATCAGAGAAACATGTGCTTACAGGGGCGTCGAAGCGCCTTCTCCCGCTGATGGAGCAAAGTTGCAACAGTGACAAAGACAAGCTCCGCGCTCATGGGCAATTTATATGGGGCAACTGTTCTGCGAGTATCTAAGCAGTCGTCGTGCATGGATAAAATGCAATGTTTCAAACAGATCTGATGAATTCACCTACTTTGAAAAAGTGTGCGTTAGGAAGTTCTTTTGACACAAAGCGAAAATCTACAGTCAAGCGTCAATCAGCAGACAGCCGTGTGTTCTTTAGTCATGAGCCTGTTGTCAAAACGGCAGAAAAAAATGTTCACAAACGAAATATTGTTTCTACACTTAAAATGAACAAAGAAAAAATGAGCAAGCCTTTTATAAGTCATGTTCATGACGATGCAAATGTAACGAGATTTCGAACTGTTCTGTTGCACACGTTGGGACTCATTTTATTTTTCTACAAAAAATATTTGCCATGACGGGAATCGAACCCGTTCCGCCCTGCGTTACAAGGTAGATGCCTATCCGCTAGACCATTTGGGAAAACTTGATATGTACACCCTAAGATATCTAAGTGTCATTTCGATGAGGTCTGTAGCAGAGGCCATAGAGCACAGCAAACAAATAATCATGTGTTTAAATATCCTTGTCGTTTTGAAAAATTACCATTGTCACCTGCACAGGAATGCCATGCGGCCAACATTGAAGAAATGTGCTTCTCAAATCTGTCATTAACACTGTTTTCCACACGCATTTTTCATTGCATTGCCATATAATCAATTGGTCATTGATGCGTCACGAATAACGACAATGCGTCGAAAATTAAAGAAATGTAAACATGAATTATGTTATTACTGTCTAAGCATCGCAAAGCTGTATGCGTAAAGGCGTCTGACGTCACAGTGGCTTGCCTGAAACAAAGGAATTAGAGAAACATGTGCTTACAGGGGCGTCGAACCGCCTTCTCCCGCTGATGGAGCAAAGTTGCTACAGTGACAAAGACAAGCTCCGCGCTCATGGGCAATTTATATGGGGCAACTGTGCTGCGAGTATCAAAGCAGTCGTCGTGCATGGATAAAATGCAATGTTTCAAACAGATCTGATGAATTCACCTACTTTGAAAAAGTGTGCGTTATGAAGTTCTTTTGACACAAAGCGAAAATCTACAGTCAAGCGTCAATCAGCAGACAGCCGTGTGTTCTTTAGTCATGAGCCTGTTGTCAAAACGGCAGAAAAAAATGTTCACAAACGAAATATTGTTTCTACACTTAAAATGAACAAAGAAAAAATGAGCTAGCCTGATATAAGTCATGTTCATGACGATGCAAATGTAACGAGATTTCGAACTGTTCTGTTGCACACGTTGGGACTCATTTTATTTTTCTACAAAAAAAATTGCCATGACGGGAATCGAACACGGGCCGCCCTGCGTTACAAGGCAAATTCCTATCCGCTAGACCATTTGGGAAGACTTGATATGTACACCCTAAGATATCTAAGTGTCATTTCGATGAGGTCTGTAGCAGAGGCCATAGAGCACAGCAAACAAATAATCATGTGTTTAAATATCCTTGTCTAAGCATCGCAAACATGGTGCGAGGACAACAACCTCACCCTCAATACGGACAAGACGAAGGAGATGATAGTGGACATGAGGAAGAAGAGGGGACCTCATCGGCCACTGTACATCCGGGAACTTGAAGTAGAGAGGGTGAGCAGTTTCAAATACCTGGGCGTCCACATCAGCGAGGACCTCACCTGGACACTTAACACCACTCAGCTGGTTAAGAAGGCCCAACAGCGGCTGTACTTTCTGAGGAGGCTGAGGAAGTTTGGCATGTCGCCCAAGATCCTCAGCAACTTCTACAGCTGCATTGTTGAGAGCATCCTAACTAGCTGTATCACTGTGTGGTATGGCAGCACTACTGCTATGGACCGCAGACGCCTGCAGAGAGTGGTGAAGACTGCTGAGAAAATCACCAGGACTCCACTGCCCTCTCTGCAGAGCATCTACCACCGCAGAGTCCACAGGAGAGCCGCCTCCATCCTCAAGGACCCCACCCACCCCCAGCTCGGACTGTTCACACTTCTACCCTCAGGCCGGAGGTACAGAAGTGTTAAATGCAGGACCACCCGACTGAAGAACTCCTTCTTTCCCACTGCCATCAGACTCCTAAACAACCCATAGGAGATTAATATAACCGTACTACCTCAATAACTGAACTTTCCAGTTTGCATAATTGCACTGCTACATTTGCACTGTTTTATTATTATTATTGCTGCTATTTTATTTTATGCCTTAAATTTTGCTGTCTTGTACATTTGTTTAGTATATATTGTATATTCTTTAGTATTGTATATTTTACATTGGTTGGCATTCTGCGGACAGCAAAGCAAGAATTTCGTTGTACAGTGAAACATGTTTTCTGCTGTGCATATGATAATAAACACTTTGAATCTTTAAAAGCTGTATGCGTAAAGGCGTCTGACGTCACAGTGGCTTGCCTGAAACAAAGGAATTAGAGAAACATGTGCTTACAGGGGCGTCGAACCGCCTTCTCCCGCTGATGGAGCAAAGTTGCTACAGTGACAAAGACAAGCTCCGCGCTCATGGGGAATTTATATGGGGCAACTGTGCTGCGAGTATCTAAGCAGTCGTCGTGCATGGATAAAATGCAATGTTTCAAACAGATCTGATGAATTCACCTACTTTGAAAAAGTGTGCGTTATGAAGTTCTTTTGACACAAAGCGAAAATCTACAGTCAAGCGTCAATCAGCAGACAGCCGTGTGTTCTTTAGTCATGAGCCTGTTGTCAAAACGGCAGAAAAAAATGTTCACAAACGAAATATTGTTTCTACACTTAAAATGAACAAAGAAAAAATGAGCTAGCCTGATATAAGTCATGTTCTTGACGATGCAAATGTAACGAGATTTCGAACTGTTCTGTTGCACACGTTGGGACTCATTTTATTTTTCTACAAAAAAATTTGCCATGACGGGAATCGAACACGGGCCGCCCTGCGTTACAAGGCAAATTCCTATCCGCTAGACCATTTGGGAAGACTTGATATGTACACCCTAAGATATCTAAGTGTCATTTCGATGAGGTCTGTAGCAGAGGCCATAGAGCACAGCAAACAAATAATCATGTGTTTAAATATCCTTGTCGTTTTGAAAAATTACCATTGTCACCTGCACAGGAATGCCATGCGGCCAAAATTGAAGAAATGTGCTTCTCAAATCTGTCATTAACACTGTTTTCCACACGCTTTTTTCATTGCATTGCCATATAATCAATTGGTCATTGATGCGTCACGAATAACGACAATGCGTCGAAAATTAAAGAAATGTAAACATGAATTATGTTATTACTGTCTAAGCATCGCAAAGCTGTATGCGTAAAGGCGTCTGACGTCACAGTGGCTTGCCTGAAACAAAGGAATTAGAGAAACATGTGCTTACAGGGGCGTCGAACCGCCTTCTCCCGCTGATGGAGCAAAGTTGCTACAGTGACAAAGACAAGCTCCGCGCTCATGGGCAATTTATATGAGGCAACTGTGCTGCGAGTATCTAAGTAGTCGTCGTGCATGGATAAAATGCAATGTTTCAAACAGATCTGATGAATTCACCTACTTTGAAAAAGTGTGCGTTAGGGAGTTCTTTTGACACAAAGCGAAAATCTACAGTCAAGCGTCAATCAGCAGACAGCCGTGTGTTCTTTAGTCATGAGCCTGTTGTCAAAACGGCAGAAAAAAATGTTCACAAACGAAATATTGTTTCTACACTTAAAATGAACAAAGAAAAAATGAGCTAGCCTGATATAAGTCATGTTCATGACGATGCAAATGTAACGAGATTTCGAACTGTTCTGTTGCACACGTTGGGACTCATTTTATTTTTCTACAAAAAACATTTGCCATGACGGGAATCGAACCCGGGCCGCCCTGCGTTACAAGGTAGATGCCTATCCGCTAGACCATTTGGGAAGACTTGATATGTACACCCTAAGATATCTAAGTGTCATTTCGATGAGGTCTGTAGCAGAGGCCATAGGGCACAGCAAACAAATAATCATGTGTTTAAATATCCTTGTCGTTTTGAAAAATTACCATTGTCACCTGCACAGGAATGCCATGCGGCCAACATTGAAGAAATGTGCTTCTCAAATCTGTCATTAACACTGTTTTCCACACGCTTTTTTCATTGCATTGCCATATAATCAATTGGTCATTGATGCGTCACGAATAACGACAATGCGTCGAAAATTAAAGAAATGTAAACATGAATTATGTTATTACTGTCTAAGCATCGCAAAGCTGTATGCGTAAAGGCGTCTGACGTCACAGTGGCTTGCCTGAAACAAAGGAATTAGAGAAACATGTGCTTACAGGGGCGTCGAACCGCCTTCTCCCGCTGATGGAGCAATGTTGCTACAGTGACAAAGACAAGCTCCGCGCTCATGGGCAATTTATATGAGGCAACTGTGCTGCGAGTATCTAAGTAGTCGTCGTGCATGGATAAAATGCAATGTTTCAAACAGATCTGATGAATTCACCTACTTTGAAAAAGTGTGCGTTAGGGAGTTCTTTTGACACAAAGCGAAAATCTACAGTCAAGCGTCAATCAGCAGACAGCCGTGTGTTCTTTAGTAATGAGCCTGTTGTCAAAACGGCAGAAAAAAATGTTCACAAACGAAATATTGTTTCTACACTTAAAATGAACAAAGAAAAAATTAGCTAGCCTGATATAAGTCATGTTCATGACGATGCAAATGTAACGAGATTTCGAACTGTTCTGTTGCACACGTTGGGACTCATTTTATTTTTCTACAAAAATCATTTGCCATGACGGGAATCGAACCCGGGCCACCCTGCGTGACAAGGCAGATTCCTATCCGCTAGACCATTTGGGAAGACTTGATATGTACACCCTAAGATATCTAAGTGTCATTTCGATGAGGTCTGTAGCAGAGGCCATAGAGCACAGCAAACAAATAATCATGTGTTTAAATATCCTTGTCGTTTTGAAAAATTACCATTGTCACCTGCACAGGAATGCCATGCGGCCAACATTGAAGAAATGTGCTTCTCAAATCTGTCATTAACACTGTTTTCCACACGCTTTTTTCATTGCATTGCCATATAATCAATTGGTCATTGATGCGTCACGAATAACGACAATGCGTCGAAAATTAAAGAAATGTAAACATGAATTATGTTATTACTGTCTAAGCATCGCAAAGCTGTATGCGTAAAGGCGTCTGACGTCACAGTGGCTTGCCTGAAACAAAGGAATCAGAGAAACATGTGCTTACAGGGGCGTCGAAGCGCCTTCTCCCGCTGATGGAGCAAAGTTGCTACAGTGACAAAGACAAGCTCCGCGCTCATGGGCAATTTATATGAGGCAACTGTGCTGCGAGTATCTAAGTAGTCGTCGTGCATGGATAAAATGCAATGTTTCAAACAGATCTGATGAATTCACCTACTTTGAAAAAGTGTGCGTTAGGGAGTTCTTTTGACACAAAGCGAAAATCTACAGTCAACCGTCAATCAGCAGACAGCCGTGTGTTCTTTAGTAATGAGCCTGTTGTCAAAACGGCAGAAAAAAATGTTCACAAACGAAATATTGTTTCTACACTTAAAATGAACAAAGAAAAAATTAGCTAGCCTGATATAAGTCATGTTCATGACGATGCAAATGTAACGAGATTTCGAACTGTTCTGTTGCACACGTTGGGACTCATTTTATTTTTCTACAAAAAACATTTGCCATGACGGGAATCGAACCCGGGCCACCCTGCGTTACAAGGTAGATGCCTATCCCCTAGACCATTTGGGAAGACTTGATATGTACACCCTAAGATATCTAAGTGTCATTTCGATGAGGTCTGTAGCAGAGGCCATAGAGCACAGCAAACAAATAATCATGTGTTTAAATATCCTTGTCGTTTTGAAAAATTACCATTGTCACCTGCACAGGAATGCCATGCGGCCAACATTGAAGAAATGTGCTTCTCAAATCTGTCATTAACACTGTTTTCCACACGCTTTTTTCATTGCATTGCCATATAATCAATTGGTCATTGATGCGTCACGAATAACGACAATGCGTCGAAAATTAAAGAAATGTAAACATGAATTATGTTATTACTGTCTAAGCATCGCAAAGCTGTATGCGTAAAGGCGTCTGACGTCACAGTGGCTTGCCTGAAACAAAGGAATCAGAGAAACATGTGCTTACAGGGGCGTCGAAGCGCCTTCTCCCGCTGATGGAGCAAAGTTGCAACAGTGACAAAGACAAGCTCCGCGCTCATGGGCAATTTATATGGGGCAACTGTTCTGCGAGTATCTAAGCAGTCGTCGTGCATGGATAAAATGCAATGTTTCAAACAGATCTGATGAATTCACCTACTTTGAAAAAGTGTGCGTTAGGAAGTTCTTTTGACACAAAGCGAAAATCTACAGTCAAGCGTCAATCAGCAGACAGCCGTGTGTTCTTTAGTCATGAGCCTGTTGTCAAAACGGCAGAAAAAAATGTTCACAAACGAAATATTGTTTCTACACTTAAAATGAACAAAGAAAAAATGAGCAAGCCTTTTATAAGTCATGTTCATGACGATGCAAATGTAACGAGATTTCGAACTGTTCTGTTGCACACGTTGGGACTCATTTTATTTTTCTACAAAAAATATTTGCCATGACGGGAATCGAACCCGTTCCGCCCTGCGTTACAAGGTAGATGCCTATCCGCTAGACCATTTGGGAAAACTTGATATGTACACCCTAAGATATCTAAGTGTCATTTCGATGAGGTCTGTAGCAGAGGCCATAGAGCACAGCAAACAAATAATCATGTGTTTAAATATCCTTGTCGTTTTGAAAAATTACCATTGTCACCTGCACAGGAATGCCATGCGGCCAACATTGAAGAAATGTGCTTCTCAAATCTGTCATTAACACTGTTTTCCACACGCATTTTTCATTGCATTGCCATATAATCAATTGGTCATTGATGCGTCACGAATAACGACAATGCGTCGAAAATTAAAGAAATGTAAACATGAATTATGTTATTACTGTCTAAGCATCGCAAAGCTGTATGCGTAAAGGCGTCTGACGTCACAGTGGCTTGCCTGAAACAAAGGAATTAGAGAAACATGTGCTTACAGGGGCGTCGAACCGCCTTCTCCCGCTGATGGAGCAAAGTTGCTACAGTGACAAAGACAAGCTCCGCGCTCATGGGCAATTTATATGGGGCAACTGTGCTGCGAGTATCAAAGCAGTCGTCGTGCATGGATAAAATGCAATGTTTCAAACAGATCTGATGAATTCACCTACTTTGAAAAAGTGTGCGTTATGAAGTTCTTTTGACACAAAGCGAAAATCTACAGTCAAGCGTCAATCAGCAGACAGCCGTGTGTTCTTTAGTCATGAGCCTGTTGTCAAAACGGCAGAAAAAAATGTTCACAAACGAAATATTGTTTCTACACTTAAAATGAACAAAGAAAAAATGAGCTAGCCTGATATAAGTCATGTTCATGACGATGCAAATGTAACGAGATTTCGAACTGTTCTGTTGCACACGTTGGGACTCATTTTATTTTTCTACAAAAAAAATTGCCATGACGGGAATCGAACACGGGCCGCCCTGCGTTACAAGGCAAATTCCTATCCGCTAGACCATTTGGGAAGACTTGATATGTACACCCTAAGATATCTAAGTGTCATTTCGATGAGGTCTGTAGCAGAGGCCATAGAGCACAGCAAACAAATAATCATGTGTTTAAATATCCTTGTCTAAGCATCGCAAACATGGTGCGAGGACAACAACCTCACCCTCAATACGGACAAGACGAAGGAGATGATAGTGGACATGAGGAAGAAGAGGGGACCTCATCGGCCACTGTACATCCGGGAACTTGAAGTAGAGAGGGTGAGCAGTTTCAAATACCTGGGCGTCCACATCAGCGAGGACCTCACCTGGACACTTAACACCACTCAGCTGGTTAAGAAGGCCCAACAGCGGCTGTACTTTCTGAGGAGGCTGAGGAAGTTTGGCATGTCGCCCAAGATCCTCAGCAACTTCTACAGCTGCATTGTTGAGAGCATCCTAACTAGCTGTATCACTGTGTGGTATGGCAGCACTACTGCTATGGACCGCAGACGCCTGCAGAGAGTGGTGAAGACTGCTGAGAAAATCACCAGGACTCCACTGCCCTCTCTGCAGAGCATCTACCACCGCAGAGTCCACAGGAGAGCCGCCTCCATCCTCAAGGACCCCACCCACCCCCAGCTCGGACTGTTCACACTTCTACCCTCAGGCCGGAGGTACAGAAGTGTTAAATGCAGGACCACCCGACTGAAGAACTCCTTCTTTCCCACTGCCATCAGACTCCTAAACAACCCATAGGAGATTAATATAACCGTACTACCTCAATAACTGAACTTTCCAGTTTGCATAATTGCACTGCTACATTTGCACTGTTTTATTATTATTATTGCTGCTATTTTATTTTATGCCTTAAATTTTGCTGTCTTGTACATTTGTTTAGTATATATTGTATATTCTTTAGTATTGTATATTTTACATTGGTTGGCATTCTGCGGACAGCAAAGCAAGAATTTCGTTGTACAGTGAAACATGTTTTCTGCTGTGCATATGATAATAAACACTTTGAATCTTTAAAAGCTGTATGCGTAAAGGCGTCTGACGTCACAGTGGCTTGCCTGAAACAAAGGAATTAGAGAAACATGTGCTTACAGGGGCGTCGAACCGCCTTCTCCCGCTGATGGAGCAAAGTTGCTACAGTGACAAAGACAAGCTCCGCGCTCATGGGGAATTTATATGGGGCAACTGTGCTGCGAGTATCTAAGCAGTCGTCGTGCATGGATAAAATGCAATGTTTCAAACAGATCTGATGAATTCACCTACTTTGAAAAAGTGTGCGTTATGAAGTTCTTTTGACACAAAGCGAAAATCTACAGTCAAGCGTCAATCAGCAGACAGCCGTGTGTTCTTTAGTCATGAGCCTGTTGTCAAAACGGCAGAAAAAAATGTTCACAAACGAAATATTGTTTCTACACTTAAAATGAACAAAGAAAAAATGAGCTAGCCTGATATAAGTCATGTTCTTGACGATGCAAATGTAACGAGATTTCGAACTGTTCTGTTGCACACGTTGGGACTCATTTTATTTTTCTACAAAAAAATTTGCCATGACGGGAATCGAACACGGGCCGCCCTGCGTTACAAGGCAAATTCCTATCCGCTAGACCATTTGGGAAGACTTGATATGTACACCCTAAGATATCTAAGTGTCATTTCGATGAGGTCTGTAGCAGAGGCCATAGAGCACAGCAAACAAATAATCATGTGTTTAAATATCCTTGTCGTTTTGAAAAATTACCATTGTCACCTGCACAGGAATGCCATGCGGCCAAAATTGAAGAAATGTGCTTCTCAAATCTGTCATTAACACTGTTTTCCACACGCTTTTTTCATTGCATTGCCATATAATCAATTGGTCATTGATGCGTCACGAATAACGACAATGCGTCGAAAATTAAAGAAATGTAAACATGAATTATGTTATTACTGTCTAAGCATCGCAAAGCTGTATGCGTAAAGGCGTCTGACGTCACAGTGGCTTGCCTGAAACAAAGGAATTAGAGAAACATGTGCTTACAGGGGCGTCGAACCGCCTTCTCCCGCTGATGGAGCAAAGTTGCTACAGTGACAAAGACAAGCTCCGCGCTCATGGGCAATTTATATGAGGCAACTGTGCTGCGAGTATCTAAGTAGTCGTCGTGCATGGATAAAATGCAATGTTTCAAACAGATCTGATGAATTCACCTACTTTGAAAAAGTGTGCGTTAGGGAGTTCTTTTGACACAAAGCGAAAATCTACAGTCAAGCGTCAATCAGCAGACAGCCGTGTGTTCTTTAGTCATGAGCCTGTTGTCAAAACGGCAGAAAAAAATGTTCACAAACGAAATATTGTTTCTACACTTAAAATGAACAAAGAAAAAATGAGCTAGCCTGATATAAGTCATGTTCATGACGATGCAAATGTAACGAGATTTCGAACTGTTCTGTTGCACACGTTGGGACTCATTTTATTTTTCTACAAAAAACATTTGCCATGACGGGAATCGAACCCGGGCCGCCCTGCGTTACAAGGTAGATGCCTATCCGCTAGACCATTTGGGAAGACTTGATATGTACACCCTAAGATATCTAAGTGTCATTTCGATGAGGTCTGTAGCAGAGGCCATAGGGCACAGCAAACAAATAATCATGTGTTTAAATATCCTTGTCGTTTTGAAAAATTACCATTGTCACCTGCACAGGAATGCCATGCGGCCAACATTGAAGAAATGTGCTTCTCAAATCTGTCATTAACACTGTTTTCCACACGCTTTTTTCATTGCATTGCCATATAATCAATTGGTCATTGATGCGTCACGAATAACGACAATGCGTCGAAAATTAAAGAAATGTAAACATGAATTATGTTATTACTGTCTAAGCATCGCAAAGCTGTATGCGTAAAGGCGTCTGACGTCACAGTGGCTTGCCTGAAACAAAGGAATTAGAGAAACATGTGCTTACAGGGGCGTCGAACCGCCTTCTCCCGCTGATGGAGCAATGTTGCTACAGTGACAAAGACAAGCTCCGCGCTCATGGGCAATTTATATGAGGCAACTGTGCTGCGAGTATCTAAGTAGTCGTCGTGCATGGATAAAATGCAATGTTTCAAACAGATCTGATGAATTCACCTACTTTGAAAAAGTGTGCGTTAGGGAGTTCTTTTGACACAAAGCGAAAATCTACAGTCAAGCGTCAATCAGCAGACAGCCGTGTGTTCTTTAGTAATGAGCCTGTTGTCAAAACGGCAGAAAAAAATGTTCACAAACGAAATATTGTTTCTACACTTAAAATGAACAAAGAAAAAATGAGCTAGCCTGATATAAGTAATGTTCATGACGATGCAAATGTAACGAGATTTCGAACTGTTCTGTTGCACACGTTGGGACTCATTTTATTTTTCTACAAAAATCATTTGCCATGACGGGAATCGAACCCGGGCCGCCCTGCGTGACAAGGCAGATTCCTATCCGCTAGACCATTTGGGAAGACTTGATATGTACACCCTAAGATATCTAAGTGTCATTTCGATGAGGTCTGTAGCAGAGGCCATAGAGCACAGCAAACAAATAATCATGTGTTTAAATATCCTTGTCGTTTTGAAAAATTACCATTGTCACCTGCACAGGAATGCAATGCGGCCAACATTGAAGAAATGTGCTTCTCAAATCTGTCATTAACACTGTTTTCCACACGCTTTTTTCATTGCATTGCCATATAATCAATTGGTCATTGATGCGTCACGAATAACGACAATGCGTCGAAAATTAAAGAAATGTAAACATGAATTATGTTATTACTGTCTAAGCATCGCAAAGCTGTATGCGTAAAGGCGTCTGACGTCACAGTGGCTTGCCTGAAACAAAGGAATTAGAGAAACATGTGCTTACAGGGGCGTCGAACCGCCTTCTCCCGCTGATGGAGCAAAGTTGCTACAGTGACAAAGACAACCTCCGCGCTCATGGGCAATTTATATGAGGCAACTGTGCTGCGAGTATCTAAGTAGTCGTCGTGCATGGATAAAATGCAATGTTTCAAACAGATCTGATGAATTCACCTACTTTGAAAAAGTGTGCGTTAGGGAGTTCTTTTGACACAAAGCGAAAATCTACAGTCAAGCGTCAATCAGCAGACAGCCGTGTGTTCTTTAGTAATGAGCCTGTTGTCAAAACGGCAGAAAAAAATGTTCACAAACGAAATATTGTTTCTACACTTAAAATGAACAAAGAAAAAATTAGCTAGCCTGATATAAGTCATGTTCATGACGATGCAAATGTAACGAGATTTCGAACTGTTCTGTTGCACACGTTGGGACTCATTTTATTTTTCTACAAAAAACATTTGCCATGACGGGAATCGAACCCGGGCCGCCCTGCGTGACAAGGCAGATTCCTATCCGCTAGACCATTTGGGAAGACTTGATATGTACACCCTAAGATATCTAAGTGTCATTTCGATGAGGTCTGTAGCAGAGGCCATAGAGCACAGCAAACAAATAATCATGTGTTTAAATATCCTTGTCGTTTTGAAAAATTACCATTGTCACCTGCACAGGAATGCCATGCGGCCAACATTGAAGAAATGTGCTTCTCAAATCTGTCATTAACACTGTTTTCCACACGCTTTTTTCATTGCATTGCCATATAATCAATTGGTCATTGATGCGTCACGAATAACGACAATGCGTCGAAAATTAAAGAAATGTAAACATGAATTATGTTATTACTGTCTAAGCATCGCAAAGCTGTATGCGTAAAGGCGTCTGACGTCACAGTGGCTTGCCTGAAACAAAGGAATTAGAGAAACATGTGCTTACAGGGGCGTCGAACCGCCTTCTCCCGCTGATGGAGCAATGTTGCTACAGTGACAAAGACAAGCTCCGCGCTCATGGGCAATTTATATGAGGCAACTGTGCTGCGAGTATCTAAGTAGTCGTCGTGCATGGATAAAATGCAATGTTTCAAACAGATCTGATGAATTCACCTACTTTGAAAAAGTGTGCGTTAGGGAGTTCTTTTGACACAAAGCGAAAATCTACAGTCAAGCGTCAATCAGCAGACAGCCGTGTGTTCTTTAGTAATGAGCCTGTTGTCAAAACGGCAGAAAAAAATGTTCACAAACGAAATATTGTTTCTACACTTAAAATGAACAAAGAAAAAATTAGCTAGCCTGATATAAGTCATGTTCATGACGATGCAAATGTAACGAGATTTCGAACTGTTCTGTTGCACACGTTGGGACTCATTTTATTTTTCTACAAAAATCATTTGCCATGACGGGAATCGAACCAGGGCCGCCCTGCGTGACAAGGCAGATTCCTATCCGCTAGACCATTTGGGAAGACTTGATATGTACACCCTAAGATATCTAAGTGTCATTTCGATGAGGTCTGTAGCAGAGGCCATAGAGCACAGCAAACAAATAATCATGTGTTTAAATATCCTTGTCGTTTTGAAAAATTACCATTGTCACCTGCACAGGAATGCCATGCGGCCAACATTGAAGAAATGTGCTTCTCAAATCTGTCATTAACACTGTTTTCCACACGCTTTTTTCATTGCATTGCCATATAATCAATTGGTCATTGATGCGTCACGAATAACGACAATGCGTCGAAAATTAAAGAAATGTAAACATGAATTATGT
Source organism: Argentina silus (assembly GCF_951799395.1). Lineage (NCBI taxonomy): Eukaryota > Metazoa > Chordata > Actinopteri > Argentiniformes > Argentinidae > Argentina > Argentina silus. The sequence continues at coordinate 38,874,454 of NC_139655.1, read as the reverse complement.
TATTACTGTCTAAGCATCGCAAAGCTGTATGCGTAAAGGCGTCTGACGTCACAGTGGCTTGCCTGAAACAAAGGAATTAGAGAAACATGTGCTTACAGGGGCGTCGAACCGCCTTCTCCCGCTGATGGAGCAAAGTTGCTACAGTGACAAAGACAAGCTCCGCGCTCATGGGCAATTTATATGGGGCAACTGTGCTGCGAGTATCAAAGCAGTCGTCGTGCATGGATAAAATGCAATGTTTCAAACAGATCTGATGAATTCACCTACTTTGAAAAAGTGTGCGTTATGAAGTTCTTTTGACACAAAGCGAAAATCTACAGTCAAGCGTCAATCAGCAGACAGCCGTGTGTTCTTTAGTCATGAGCCTGTTGTCAAAACGGCAGAAAAAAATGTTCACAAACGAAATATTGTTTCTACACTTAAAATGAACAAAGAAAAAATGAGCTAGCCTGATATAAGTCATGTTCATGACGATGCAAATGTAACGAGATTTCGAACTGTTCTGTTGCACACGTTGGGACTCATTTTATTTTTCTACAAAAAAATTTGCCATGACGGGAATCGAACACGGGCCGCCCTGCGTTACAAGGCAAATTCCTATCCGCTAGACCATTTGGGAAGACTTGATATGTACACCCTAAGATATCTAAGTGTCATTTCGATGAGGTCTGTAGCAGAGGCCATAGAGCACAGCAAACAAATAATCATGTGTTTAAATATCCTTGTCGTTTTGAAAAATTACCATTGTCACCTGCACAGGAATGCCATGCGGCCAACATTGAAGAAATGTACTTCTCAAATCTGTCATTAACACTGTTTTCCACACGCTTTTTTCATTGCATTGCCATATAATCAATTGGTCATTGATGCGTCACGAATAAAGACAATGCGTCGAAAATTAAAGAAATGTAAACATGAATTATGTTATTACTGTCTAAGCATCGCAAAGCTGTATGCGTAAAGGCGTCTGACGTCACAGTGGCTTGCCTGAAACAAAGGAATTAGAGAAACATGTGCTTACAGGGGCGTCGAACCGCCTTCTCCCGCTGATGGAGCAAAGTTGCTACAGTGACAAAGACAAGCTCCGCCCTCATGGGCAATTTATATGAGGCAACTGTGCTGCGAGTATCTAAGCAGTCGTCGTGCATGGATAAAATGCAATGTTTCAAACAGATCTGATGAATTCACCTACTTTGAAAAAGTGTGCGTTAGGAAGTTCTTTTGACACAAAGCGAAAATCTACAGTCTAGCGTCAATCAGCAGACAGCCGTGTGTTCTTTAGTCATGAGCCTGTTGTCAAAACGGCAGAAAAAAATGTTCACAAACGAAATATTGTTTCTACACTTAAAATGAACAAAGAAAAAATGAGCTAGCCTGATATAAGTCATGTTCATGACGATGCAAATGTAACGAGATTTCGAACTGTTCTGTTGCACACGTTGGGACTCATTTTATTTTTCTACAAAAAACATTTGCCATGACGGGAATCGAACCCGGGCCGCCCTGCGTTACAAGGTAGATGCCTATCCGCTAGACCATTTGGGAAAACTTGATATGTACACCCTAAGATATCTAAGTGTCATTTCGATGAGGTCTGTAGCAGAGGCCATAGAGCACAGCAAACAAATAATCATGTGTTTAAATATCCTTGTCGTTTTGAAAAATTACCATTGTCACCTGCACAGGAATGCCATGCGGCCAAAATTGAAGAAATGTGCTTCTCAAATCTGTCATTAACACTGTTTTCCACACGCTTTTTTCATTGCATTGCCATATAATCAATTGGTCATTGATGCGTCACGAATAACGACAATGCGTCGAAAATTAAAGAAATGTAAACATGAATTATGTTATTACTGTCTAAGCATCGCAAAGCTGTATGCGTAAAGGCGTCTGACGTCACAGTGGCTTGCCTGAAACAAAGGAATTAGAGAAACATGTGCTTACAGGGGCGTCGAACCGCCTTCTCCCGCTGATGGAGCAAAGTTGCTACAGTGACAAAGACAAGCTCCGCGCTCATGGGCAATTTATATGAGGCAACTGTGCTGCGAGTATCTAAGTAGTCGTCGTGCATGGATAAAATGCAATGTTTCAAACAGATCTGATGAATTCACCTACTTTGAAAAAGTGTGCGTTAGGGAGTTCTTTTGACACAAAGCGAAAATCTACAGTCAAGCGTCAATCAGCAGACAGCCGTGTGTTCTTTAGTCATGAGCCTGTTGTCAAAACGGCAGAAAAAAATGTTCACAAACGAAATATTGTTTCTACACTTAAAATGAACAAAGAAAAAATGAGCTAGCCTGATATAAGTCATGTTCATGACGATGCAAATGTAACGAGATTTCGAACTGTTCTGTTGCACACGTTGGGACTCATTTTATTTTTCTACAAAAAAATTTGCCATGACGGGAATCGAACACGGGCCGCCCTGCGTTACAAGGCAAATTCCTATCCGCTAGACCATTTGGGAAGACTTGATATGTACACCCTAAGATATCTAAGTGTCATTTCGATGAGGTCTGTAGCAGAGGCCATAGAGCACAGCAAACAAATAATCATGTGTTTAAATATCCTTGTCGTTTTGAAAAATTACCATTGTCACCTGCACAGGAATGCCATGCGGCCAACATTGAAGAAATGTACTTCTCAAATCTGTCATTAACACTGTTTTCCACACGCTTTTTTCATTGCATTGCCATATAATCAATTGGTCATTGATGCGTCACGAATAAAGACAATGCGTCGAAAATTAAAGAAATGTAAACATGAATTATGTTATTACTGTCTAAGCATCGCAAAGCTGTATGCGTAAAGGCGTCTGACGTCACAGTGGCTTGCCTGAAACAAAGGAATTAGAGAAACATGTGCTTACAGGGGCGTCGAACCGCCTTCTCCCGCTGATGGAGCAAAGTTGCTACAGTGACAAAGACAAGCTCCGCCCTCATGGGCAATTTATATGAGGCAACTGTGCTGCGAGTATCTAAGCAGTCGTCGTGCATGGATAAAATGCAATGTTTCAAACAGATCTGATGAATTCACCTACTTTGAAAAAGTGTGCGTTAGGAAGTTCTTTTGACACAAAGCGAAAATCTACAGTCTAGCGTCAATCAGCAGACAGCCGTGTGTTCTTTAGTCATGAGCCTGTTGTCAAAACGGCAGAAAAAAATGTTCACAAACGAAATATTGTTTCTACACTTAAAATGAACAAAGAAAAAATGAGCTAGCCTGATATAAGTCATGTTCATGACGATGCAAATGTAACGAGATTTCGAACTGTTCTGTTGCACACGTTGGGACTCATTTTATTTTTCTACAAAAAACATTTGCCATGACGGGAATCGAACCCGGGCCGCCCTGCGTTACAAGGTAGATGCCTATCCGCTAGACCATTTGGGAAAACTTGATATGTACACCCTAAGATATCTAAGTGTCATTTCGATGAGGTCTGTAGCAGAGGCCATAGAGCACAGCAAACAAATAATCATGTGTTTAAATATCCTTGTCGTTTTGAAAAATTACCATTGTCACCTGCACAGGAATGCCATGCGGCCAAAATTGAAGAAATGTGCTTCTCAAATCTGTCATTAACACTGTTTTCCACACGCTTTTTTCATTGCATTGCCATATAATCAATTGGTCATTGATGCGTCACGAATAACGACAATGCGTCGAAAATTAAAGAAATGTAAACATGAATTATGTTATTACTGTCTAAGCATCGCAAAGCTGTATGCGTAAAGGCGTCTGACGTCACAGTGGCTTGCCTGAAACAAAGGAATTAGAGAAACATGTGCTTACAGGGGCGTCGAACCGCCTTCTCCCGCTGATGGAGCAAAGTTGCTACAGTGACAAAGACAAGCTCCGCGCTCATGGGCAATTTATATGAGGCAACTGTGCTGCGAGTATCTAAGTAGTCGTCGTGCATGGATAAAATGCAATGTTTCAAACAGATCTGATGAATTCACCTACTTTGAAAAAGTGTGCGTTAGGGAGTTCTTTTGACACAAAGCGAAAATCTACAGTCAAGCGTCAATCAGCAGACAGCCGTGTGTTCTTTAGTCATGAGCCTGTTGTCAAAACGGCAGAAAAAAATGTTCACAAACGAAATATTGTTTCTACACTTAAAATGAACAAAGAAAAAATGAGCTAGCCTGATATAAGTCATGTTCATGACGATGCAAATGTAACGAGATTTCGAACTGTTCTGTTGCACACGTTGGGACTCATTTTATTTTTCTACAAAAAAATTTGCCATGACGGGAATCGAACACGGGCCGCCCTGCGTTACAAGGCAAATTCCTATCCGCTAGACCATTTGGGAAGACTTGATATGTACACCCTAAGATATCTAAGTGTCATTTCGATGAGGTCTGTAGCAGAGGCCATAGAGCACAGCAAACAAATAATCATGTGTTTAAATATCCTTGTCGTTTTGAAAAATTACCATTGTCACCTGCACAGGAATGCCATGCGGCCAACATTGAAGAAATGTACTTCTCAAATCTGTCATTAACACTGTTTTCCACACGCTTTTTTCATTGCATTGCCATATAATCAATTGGTCATTGATGCGTCACGAATAAAGACAATGCGTCGAAAATTAAAGAAATGTAAACATGAATTATGTTATTACTGTCTAAGCATCGCAAAGCTGTATGCGTAAAGGCGTCTGACGTCACAGTGGCTTGCCTGAAACAAAGGAATTAGAGAAACATGTGCTTACAGGGGCGTCGAACCGCCTTCTCCCGCTGATGGAGCAAAGTTGCTACAGTGACAAAGACAAGCTCCGCCCTCATGGGCAATTTATATGAGGCAACTGTGCTGCGAGTATCTAAGCAGTCGTCGTGCATGGATAAAATGCAATGTTTCAAACAGATCTGATGAATTCACCTACTTTGAAAAAGTGTGCGTTAGGAAGTTCTTTTGACACAAAGCGAAAATCTACAGTCTAGCGTCAATCAGCAGACAGCCGTGTGTTCTTTAGTCATGAGCCTGTTGTCAAAACGGCAGAAAAAAATGTTCACAAACGAAATATTGTTTCTACACTTAAAATGAACAAAGAAAAAATGAGCTAGCCTGATATAAGTCATGTTCATGACGATGCAAATGTAACGAGATTTCGAACTGTTCTGTTGCACACGTTGGGACTCATTTTATTTTTCTACAAAAAACATTTGCCATGACGGGAATCGAACCCGGGCCGCCCTGCGTTACAAGGTAGATGCCTATCCGCTAGACCATTTGGGAAAACTTGATATGTACACCCTAAGATATCTAAGTGTCATTTCGATGAGGTCTGTAGCAGAGGCCATAGAGCACAGCAAACAAATAATCATGTGTTTAAATATCCTTGTCGTTTTGAAAAATTACCATTGTCACCTGCACAGGAATGCCATGCGGCCAAAATTGAAGAAATGTGCTTCTCAAATCTGTCATTAACACTGTTTTCCACACGCTTTTTTCATTGCATTGCCATATAATCAATTGGTCATTGATGCGTCACGAATAACGACAATGCGTCGAAAATTAAAGAAATGTAAACATGAATTATGTTATTACTGTCTAAGCATCGCAAAGCTGTATGCGTAAAGGCGTCTGACGTCACAGTGGCTTGCCTGAAACAAAGGAATTAGAGAAACATGTGCTTACAGGGGCGTCGAACCGCCTTCTCCCGCTGATGGAGCAAAGTTGCTACAGTGACAAAGACAAGCTCCGCGCTCATGGGCAATTTATATGAGGCAACTGTGCTGCGAGTATCTAAGTAGTCGTCGTGCATGGATAAAATGCAATGTTTCAAACAGATCTGATGAATTCACCTACTTTGAAAAAGTGTGCGTTAGGGAGTTCTTTTGACACAAAGCGAAAATCTACAGTCAAGCGTCAATCAGCAGACAGCCGTGTGTTCTTTAGTCATGAGCCTGTTGTCAAAACGGCAGAAAAAAATGTTCACAAACGAAATATTGTTTCTACACTTAAAATGAACAAAGAAAAAATGAGCTAGCCTGATATAAGTCATGTTCATGACGATGCAAATGTAACGAGATTTCGAACTGTTCTGTTGCACACGTTGGGACTCATTTTATTTTTCTACAAAAAACATTTGCCATGACGGGAATCGAACCCGGGCCGCCCTGCGTTACAAGGTAGATGCCTATCCGCTAGACCATTTGGGAAGACTTGATATGTACACCCTAAGATATCTAAGTGTCATTTCGATGAGGTCTGTAGCAGAGGCCATAGGGCACAGCAAACAAATAATCATGTGTTTAAATATCCTTGTCGTTTTGAAAAATTACCATTGTCACCTGCACAGGAATGCCATGCGGCCAACATTGAAGAAATGTGCTTCTCAAATCTGTCATTAACACTGTTTTCCACACGCTTTTTTCATTGCATTGCCATATAATCAATTGGTCATTGATGCGTCACGAATAACGACAATGCGTCGAAAATTAAAGAAATGTAAACATGAATTATGTTATTACTGTCTAAGCATCGCAAAGCTGTATGCGTAAAGGCGTCTGACGTCACAGTGGCTTGCCTGAAACAAAGGAATTAGAGAAACATGTGCTTACAGGGGCGTCGAACCGCCTTCTCCCGCTGATGGAGCAATGTTGCTACAGTGACAAAGACAAGCTCCGCGCTCATGGGCAATTTATATGAGGCAACTGTGCTGCGAGTATCTAAGTAGTCGTCGTGCATGGATAAAATGCAATGTTTCAAACAGATCTGATGAATTCACCTACTTTGAAAAAGTGTGCGTTAGGGAGTTCTTTTGACACAAAGCGAAAATCTACAGTCAAGCGTCAATCAGCAGACAGCCGTGTGTTCTTTAGTAATGAGCCTGTTGTCAAAACGGCAGAAAAAAATGTTCACAAACGAAATATTGTTTCTACACTTAAAATGAACAAAGAAAAAATGAGCTAGCCTGATATAAGTAATGTTCATGACGATGCAAATGTAACGAGATTTCGAACTGTTCTGTTGCACACGTTGGGACTCATTTTATTTTTCTACAAAAATCATTTGCCATGACGGGAATCGAACCCGGGCCGCCCTGCGTGACAAGGCAGATTCCTATCCGCTAGACCATTTGGGAAGACTTGATATGTACACCCTAAGATATCTAAGTGTCATTTCGATGAGGTCTGTAGCAGAGGCCATAGAGCACAGCAAACAAATAATCATGTGTTTAAATATCCTTGTCGTTTTGAAAAATTACCATTGTCACCTGCACAGGAATGCCATGCGGCCAACATTGAAGAAATGTACTTCTCAAATCTGTCATTAACACTGTTTTCCACACGCTTTTTTCATTGCATTGCCATATAATCAATTGGTCATTGATGCGTCACGAATAACGACAATGCGTCGAAAATTAAAGAAATGTAAACATGAATTATGTTATTACTGTCTAAGCATCGCAAAGCTGTATGCGTAAAGGCGTCTGACGTCACAGTGGCTTGCCTGAAACAAAGGAATTAGAGAAACATGTGCTTACAGGGGCGTCGAACCGCCTTCTCCCGCTGATGGAGCAAAGTTGCTACAGTGACAAAGACAAGCTCCGCCCTCATGGGCAATTTATATGAGGCAACTGTGCTGCGAGTATCTAAGTAGTCGTCGTGCATGGATAAAATGCAATGTTTCAAACAGATCTGATGAATTCACCTACTTTGAAAAAGTGTGCGTTAGGGACTTCTTTTGACACAAAGCGAAAATCTACAGTCAAGCGTCAATCAGCAGACAGCCGTGTGTTCTTTAGTCATGAGCCTGTTGTCAAAACGGCAGAAAAAAATGTTCACAAACGAAATATTGTTTCTACACTTAAAATGAACAAAGAAAAAATGAGCTAGCCTGATATAAGTCATGTTCATGACGATGCAAATGTAACGAGATTTCGAACTGTTCTGTTGCACACGTTGGGACTCATTTTATTTTTCTACAAAAAACATTTGCCATGACGGGAACCGAACCCGGGCCGCCCTGCGTTACAAGGTAGATGCCTATCCGCTAGACCATTTGGGAAAACTTGATATGTACACCCTAAGATATCTAAGTGTCATTTCGATGAGGTCTGTAGCAGAGGCCATAGAGCACAGCAAACAAATAATCATGTGTTGAAATATCCTTGTCGTTTTGAAAAATTACCATTGTCACCTGCACAGGAATGCCATGCGGCCAACATTGAAGAAATGTGCTTCTCAAATCTGTCATTAACACTGTTTTCCACACGCTTTTTTCATTGCATTGCCATATAATCAATTGGTCATTGATGCGTCACGAATAACGACAATGCGTCGAAAATTAAAGAAATGTAAACATTTATTATGTTATTACTGTCTAAGCATCGCAAAGCTGTATGCGTAAAGGCGTCTGACGTCACAGTGGCTTGCCTGAAACAAAGGAATTAGAGAAACATGTGCTTACAGGGGAGTCGAACCGCCTTCTCCCGCTGATGGAGCAAAGTTGCTACAGTGACAAAGACAAGCTCCGTGCTCATGGGCAATTTATATGGGGCAACTGTGCTGCGAGTATCTAAGCAGTCGTCGTGCATGGATAAAATGCAATGTTTCAAACAGATCTGATGAATTCACCTACTTTGAAAAAGTGTGCGTTAGGAAGTTCTTTTGACACAAAGCGAAAATCTACAGTCTAGCGTCAATCAGCAGACAGCCGTGTGTTCTTTAGTCATGAGCCTGTTGTCAAAACGGCAGAAAAAAATGTTCACAAACGAAATATTGTTTCTACACTTAAAATGAACAAAGAAAAAATGAGCTAGCCTGATATAAGTCATGTTCATGACGATGCAAATGTAACGAGATTTCGAACTGTTCTGTTGCACACGTTGGGACTCATTTTATTTTTCTACAAAAAACATTTGCCATGACGGGAATCGAACCCGGGCCGCCCTGCGTTACAAGGTAGATGCCTATCCGCTAGACCATTTGGGAAAACTTGATATGTACACCCTAAGATATCTAAGTGTCATTTCGATGAGGTCTGTAGCAGAGGCCATAGAGCACAGCAAACAAATAATCATGTGTTTAAATATCCTTGTCGTTTTGAAAAATTACCATTGTCACCTGCACAGGAATGCCATGCGGCCAACATTGAAGAAATGTGCTTCTCAAATCTGTCATTAACACTGTTTTCCACACGCTTTTTTCATTGCATTGCCATATAATCAATTGGTCATTGATGCGTCACGAATAACGACAATGCGTCGAAAATTAAAGAAATGTAAACATGAATTATGTTATTACTGTCTAAGCATCGCAAAGCTGTATGCGTAAAGGCGTCTGACGTCACAGTGGCTTGCCTGAAACAAAGGAATTAGAGAAACATGTGCTTACAGGGGCGTCGAACCGCCTTCTCCCGCTGATGGAGCAATGTTGCTACAGTGACAAAGACAAGCTCCGCGCTCATGGGCAATTTATATGAGGCAACTGTGCTGCGAGTATCTAAGTAGTCGTCGTGCATGGATAAAATGCAATGTTTCAAACAGATCTGATGAATTCACCTACTTTGAAAAAGTGTGCGTTAGGGAGTTCTTTTGACACAAAGCGAAAATCTACAGTCAAGCGTCAATCAGCAGACAGCCGTGTGTTCTTTAGTAATGAGCCTGTTGTCAAAACGGCAGAAAAAAATGTTCACAAACGAAATATTGTTTCTACACTTAAAATGAACAAAGAAAAAATGAGCTAGCCTGATATAAGTAATGTTCATGACGATGCAAATGTAACGAGATTTCGAACTGTTCTGTTGCACACGTTGGGACTCATTTTATTTTTCTACAAAAATCATTTGCCATGACGGGAATCGAACCCGGGCCGCCCTGCGTGACAAGGCAGATTCCTATCCGCTAGACCATTTGGGAAGACTTGATATGTACACCCTAAGATATCTAAGTGTCATTTCGATGAGGTCTGTAGCAGAGGCCATAGAGCACAGCAAACAAATAATCATGTGTTTAAATATCCTTGTCGTTTTGAAAAATTACCATTGTCACCTGCACAGGAATGCCATGCGGCCAACATTGAAGAAATGTACTTCTCAAATCTGTCATTAACACTGTTTTCCACACGCTTTTTTCATTGCATTGCCATATAATCAATTGGTCATTGATGCGTCACGAATAACGACAATGCGTCGAAAATTAAAGAAATGTAAACATGAATTATGTTATTACTGTCTAAGCATCGCAAAGCTGTATGCGTAAAGGCGTCTGACGTCACAGTGGCTTGCCTGAAACAAAGGAATTAGAGAAACATGTGCTTACAGGGGCGTCGAACCGCCTTCTCCCGCTGATGGAGCAAAGTTGCTACAGTGACAAAGACAAGCTCCGCCCTCATGGGCAATTTATATGAGGCAACTGTGCTGCGAGTATCTAAGTAGTCGTCGTGCATGGATAAAATGCAATGTTTCAAACAGATCTGATGAATTCACCTACTTTGAAAAAGTGTGCGTTAGGGACTTCTTTTGACACAAAGCGAAAATCTACAGTCAAGCGTCAATCAGCAGACAGCCGTGTGTTCTTTAGTCATGAGCCTGTTGTCAAAACGGCAGAAAAAAATGTTCACAAACGAAATATTGTTTCTACACTTAAAATGAACAAAGAAAAAATGAGCTAGCCTGATATAAGTCATGTTCATGACGATGCAAATGTAACGAGATTTCGAACTGTTCTGTTGCACACGTTGGGACTCATTTTATTTTTCTACAAAAAACATTTGCCATGACGGGAACCGAACCCGGGCCGCCCTGCGTTACAAGGTAGATGCCTATCCGCTAGACCATTTGGGAAAACTTGATATGTACACCCTAAGATATCTAAGTGTCATTTCGATGAGGTCTGTAGCAGAGGCCATAGAGCACAGCAAACAAATAATCATGTGTTGAAATATCCTTGTCGTTTTGAAAAATTACCATTGTCACCTGCACAGGAATGCCATGCGGCCAACATTGAAGAAATGTGCTTCTCAAATCTGTCATTAACACTGTTTTCCACACGCTTTTTTCATTGCATTGCCATATAATCAATTGGTCATTGATGCGTCACGAATAACGACAATGCGTCGAAAATTAAAGAAATGTAAACATTTATTATGTTATTACTGTCTAAGCATCGCAAAGCTGTATGCGTAAAGGCGTCTGACGTCACAGTGGCTTGCCTGAAACAAAGGAATTAGAGAAACATGTGCTTACAGGGGAGTCGAACCGCCTTCTCCCGCTGATGGAGCAAAGTTGCTACAGTGACAAAGACAAGCTCCGTGCTCATGGGCAATTTATATGGGGCAACTGTGCTGCGAGTATCTAAGCAGTCGTCGTGCATGGATAAAATGCAATGTTTCAAACAGATCTGATGAATTCACCTACTTTGAAAAAGTGTGCGTTAGGAAGTTCTTTTGACACAAAGCGAAAATCTACAGTCTAGCGTCAATCAGCAGACAGCCGTGTGTTCTTTAGTCATGAGCCTGTTGTCAAAACGGCAGAAAAAAATGTTCACAAACGAAATATTGTTTCTACACTTAAAATGAACAAAGAAAAAATGAGCTAGCCTGATATAAGTCATGTTCATGACGATGCAAATGTAACGAGATTTCGAACTGTTCTGTTGCACACGTTGGGACTCATTTTATTTTTCTACAAAAAACATTTGCCATGACGGGAATCGAACCCGGGCCGCCCTGCGTTACAAGGTAGATGCCTATCCGCTAGACCATTTGGGAAAACTTGATATGTACACCCTAAGATATCTAAGTGTCATTTCGATGAGGTCTGTAGCAGAGGCCATAGAGCACAGCAAACAAATAATCATGTGTTTAAATATCCTTGTCGTTTTGAAAAATTACCATTGTCACCTGCACAGGAATGCCATGCGGCCAACATTGAAGAAATGTGCTTCTCAAATCTGTCATTAACACTGTTTTCCACACGCTTTTTTCATTGCATTGCCATATAATCAATTGGTCATTGATGCGTCACGAATAACGACAATGCGTCGAAAATTAAAGAAATGTAAACATGAATTATGTTATTACTGTCTAAGCATCGCAAAGCTGTATGCGTAAAGGCGTCTGACGTCACAGTGGCTTGCCTGAAACAAAGGAATCAGAGAAACATGTGCTTACAGGGGCGTCGAAGCGCCTTCTCCCGCTGATGGAGCAAAGTTGCTACAGTGACAAAGACAAGCTCCGCGCTCATGGGCAATGTATATGGGGCAACTGTGCTGCGAGTATCTAAGCAGTCGTCGTGCATGGATAAAATGCAATGTTTCAAACAGATCTGATGAATTCACCTACTTTGAAAAAGTGTGCGTTAGGGAGTTCTTTTGACACAAAGCGAAAATCTACAGTCAAGCGTCAATCAGCAGACAGCCGTGTGTTCTTTAGTCATGAGCCTGTTGTCAAAACGGCAGAAAAAAATGTTCACAAACGAAATATTGTTTCTACACTTAAAATGAACAAAGAAAAAATGAGCTAGCCTGATATAAGACATGTTCATGACGATGCAAATGTAACGAGATTTCGAACTGTTCTGTTGCACACGTTGGGACTCATTTTATTTTTCTACAAAAATCATTTGCCATGACGGGAATCGAACCCGGGCCGCCCTGCGTGATAAGGCAGATTCCTATCCGCTAGACCATTTGGGAAGACTTGATATGTACACCCTAAGATATCTAAGTGTCATTTCGATGAGGTCTGTAGTAGAGGCCATAGAGCACAGCAAACAAATAATCATGTGTTTAAATATCCTTGTCGTTTTGAAAAATTACCATTGTCACCTGCACAGGAATGCCATGCGGCCAACATTGAAGAAATGTGCTTCTCAAATCTGTCATTAACACTGTTTTCCACACGCTTTTTTCATTGCATTGCCATATAATCAATTGGTCATTGATGCGTCACGAATAACGACAATGCGTCGAAAATTAAAGAAATGTAAACATGAATTATGTTATTACTGTCTAAGCATCGCAAAGCTGTATGCGTAAAGGCGTCTGACGTCACAGTGGCTTGCCTGAAACAAAGGAATTAGAGAAACATGTGCTTACAGGGGCGTCGAACCGCCTTCTCCCGCTGATGGAGCAAAGTTGCTACAGTGACAAAGACAAGCTCCGCCCTCATGGGCAATTTATATGAGGCAACTGTGCTGCGAGTATCTAAGTAGTCGTCGTGCATGGATAAAATGCAATGTTTCAAACAGATCTGATGAATTCACCTACTTTGAAAAAGTGTGCGTTAGGGACTTCTTTTGACACAAAGCGAACATCTACAGTCAAGCGTCAATCAGCAGACAGCCGTGTGTTCTTTAGTCATGAGCCTGTTGTCAAAACGGCAGAAAAAAATGTTCACAAACGAAATATTGTTTCTACACTTAAAATGAACAAAGAAAAAATGAGCTAGCCTGATATAAGTCATGTTCATGACGATGCAAATGTAACGAGATTTCGAACTGTTCTGTTGCACACGTTGGGACTCATTTTATTTTTCTACAAAAATCATTTGCCATGACGGGAATCGAACCCGGGCCGCCCTGCGTGATAAGGCAGATTCCTATCCGCTAGACCATTTGGGAAGACTTGATATGTACACCCTAAGATATCTAAGTGTCATTTCGATGAGGTCTGTAGCAGAGGCCATAGAGCACAGCAAACAAATAATCATGTGTTTAAATATCCTTGTCGTTTTGAAAAATTACCATTGTCACCTGCACAGGAATGCCATGCGGCCAACATTGAAGAAATGTACTTCTCAAATCTGTCATTAACACTGTTTTCCACACGCTTTTTTCATTGCATTGCCATATAATCAATTGGTCATTGATGCGTCACGAATAACGACAATGTGTCGAAAATTAAAGAAATGTAAACATGAATTATGTTATTACTGTCTAAGCATCGCAAAGCTGTATGCGTAAAGGCGTCTGACGTCACAGTGGCTTGCCTGAAACAAAGGAATTAGAGAAACATGTGCTTACAGGGGCGTCGAACCGCCTTCTCCCGCTGATGGAGCAAAGTTGCTACAGTGACAAAGACAAGCTCCGCCCTCATGGGCAATTTATATGAGGCAACTGTGCTGCGAGTATCTAAGTAGTCGTCGTGCATGGATAAAATGCAATGTTTCAAACAGATCTGATGAATTCACCTACTTTGAAAAAGTGTGCGTTAGGGACTTCTTTTGACACAAAGCGAAAATCTACAGTCAAGCGTCAATCAGCAGACAGCCGTGTGTTCTTTAGTCATGAGCCTGTTGTCAAAACGGCAGAAAAAAATGTTCACAAACGAAATATTGTTTCTACACTTAAAATGAACAAAGAAAAAATGAGCTAGCCTGATATAAGTCATGTTCATGACGATGCAAATGTAACGAGATTTCGAACTGTTCTGTTGCACACGTTGGGACTCATTTTATTTTTCTACAAAAAACATTTGCCATGACGGGAACCGAACCCGGGCCGCCCTGCGTTACAAGGTAGATGCCTATCCGCTAGACCATTTGGGAAAACTTGATATGTACACCCTAAGATATCTAAGTGTCATTTCGATGAGGTCTGTAGCAGAGGCCATAGAGCACAGCAAACAAATAATCATGTGTTGAAATATCCTTGTCGTTTTGAAAAATTACCATTGTCACCTGCACAGGAATGCCATGCGGCCAACATTGAAGAAATGTGCTTCTCAAATCTGTCATTAACACTGTTTTCCACACGCTTTTTTCATTGCATTGCCATATAATCAATTGGTCATTGATGCGTCACGAATAACGACAATGCGTCGAAAATTAAAGAAATGTAAACATTTATTATGTTATTACTGTCTAAGCATCGCAAAGCTGTATGCGTAAAGGCGTCTGACGTCACAGTGGCTTGCCTGAAACAAAGGAATTAGAGAAACATGTGCTTACAGGGGCGTCGAACCGCCTTCTCCCGCTGATGGAGCAAAGTTGCTACAGTGACAAAGACAAGCTCCGTGCTCATGGGCAATTTATATGGGGCAACTGTGCTGCGAGTATCTAAGCAGTCGTCGTGCATGGATAAAATGCAATGTTTCAAACAGATCTGATGAATTCACCTACTTTGAAAAAGTGTGCGTTAGGAAGTTCTTTTGACACAAAGCGAAAATCTACAGTCTAGCGTCAATCAGCAGACAGCCGTGTGTTCTTTAGTCATGAGCCTGTTGTCAAAACGGCAGAAAAAAATGTTCACAAACGAAATATTGTTTCTACACTTAAAATGAACAAAGAAAAAATGAGCTAGCCTGATATAAGTCATGTTCATGACGATGCAAATGTAACGAGATTTCGAACTGTTCTGTTGCACACGTTGGGACTCATTTTATTTTTCTACAAAAAACATTTGCCATGACGGGAATCGAACCCGGGCCGCCCTGCGTTACAAGGTAGATGCCTATCCGCTAGACCATTTGGGAAAACTTGATATGTACACCCTAAGATATCTAAGTGTCATTTCGATGAGGTCTGTAGCAGAGGCCATAGAGCACAGCAAACAAATAATCATGTGTTTAAATATCCTTGTCGTTTTGAAAAATTACCATTGTCACCTGCACAGGAATGCCATGCGGCCAACATTGAAGAAATGTGCTTCTCAAATCTGTCATTAACACTGTTTTCCACACGCTTTTTTCATTGCATTGCCATATAATCAATTGGTCATTGATGCGTCACGAATAACGACAATGCGTCGAAAATTAAAGAAATGTAAACATGAATTATGTTATTACTGTCTAAGCATCGCAAAGCTGTATGCGTAAAGGCGTCTGACGTCACAGTGGCTTGCCTGAAACAAAGGAATTAGAGAAACATGTGCTTACAGGGGCGTCGAACCGCCTTCTCCCGCTGATGGAGCAAAGTTGCTACAGTGACAAAGACAAGCTCCGCGCTCATGGGCAATTTATATGAGGCAACTGTGCTGCGAGTATCTAAGTAGTCGTCGTGCATGGATAAAATGCAATGTTTCAAACAGATCTGATGAATTCACCTACTTTGAAAAAGTGTGCGTTAGGGACTTCTTTTGACACAAAGCGAAAATCTACAGTCAAGCGTCAATCAGCAGACAGCCGTGTGTTCTTTAGTCATGAGCCTGTTGTCAAAACGGCAGAAAAAAATGTTCACAAACGAAATATTGTTTCTACACTTAAAATGAACAAAGAAAAAATGAGCTAGCCTGATATAAGTCATGTTCATGACGATGCAAATGTAACGAGATTTCGAACTGTTCTGTTGCACACGTTGGGACTCATTTTATTTTTCTACAAAAAACATTTGCCATGACGGGAATCGAACCCGGGCCGCCCTGCGTTACAAGGTAGATGCCTATCCGCTAGACCATTTGGGAAAACTTGATATGTACACCCTAAGATATCTAAGTGTCATTTCGATGAGGTCTGTAGCAGAGGCCATAGAGCACAGCAAACAAATAATCATGTGTTTAAATATCCTTGTCGTTTTGAAAAATTACCATTGTCACCTGCACAGGAATGCCATGCGGCCAACATTGAAGAAATGTGCTTCTCAAATCTGTCATTAACACTGTTTTCCACACGCTTTTTTCATTGCATTGCCATATAATCAATTGGTCATTGATGCGTCACGAATAACGACAATGCGTCGAAAATTAAAGAAATGTAAACATGAATTATGTTATTACTGTCTAAGCATCGCAAAGCTGTATGCGTAAAGGCGTCTGACGTCACAGTGGCTTGCCTGAAACAAAGGAATTAGAGAAACATGTGCTTACAGGGGCGTCGAACCGCCTTCTCCCGCTGATGGAGCAAAGTTGCTACAGTGACAAAGACAAGCTCCGCGCTCATGGGCAATTTATATGGGGCAACTGTGCTGCGAGTATCTAAGTAGTCGTCGTGCATGGATAAAATGCAATGTTTCAAACAGATCTGATGAATTCACCTACTTTGAAAAAGTGTGCGTTAGGGAGTTCTTTTGACACAAAGCGAAAATCTACAGTCAAGCGTCAATCAGCAGACAGCCGTGTGTTCTTTAGTCATGAGCCTGTTGTCAAAACGGCAGAAAAAAATGTTCACAAACGAAATATTGTTTCTACACTTAAAATGAACAAAGAAAAAATGAGCTAGCCTGATATAAGTCATGTTCATGACGATGCAAATGTAACGAGATTTCGAACTGTTCTGTTGCACACGTTGGGACTCATTTTATTTTTCTACAAAAAACATTTGCCATGACGGGAATCGAACCCGGGCCGCCCTGCGTTACAAGGTAGATGCCTATCCGCTAGACCATTTGGGAAAACTTGATATGTACACCCTAAGATATCTAAGTGTCATTTCGATGAGGTCTGTAGCAGAGGCCATAGAGCACAGCAAACAAATAATCATGTGTTTAAATATCCTTGTCGTTTTGAAAAATTACCATTGTCACCTGCACAGGAATGCCATGCGGCCAACATTGAAGAAATGTGCTTCTCAAATCTGTCATTAACACTGTTTTCCACACGCTTTTTTCATTGCATTGCCATATAATCAATTGGTCATTGATGCGTCACGAATAACGACAATGCGTCGAAAATTAAAGAAATGTAAACATGAATTATGTTATTACTGTCTAAGCATCGCAAAGCTGTATGCGTAAAGGCGTCTGACGTCACAGTGGCTTGCCTGAAACAAAGGAATTAGAGAAACATGTGCTTACAGGGGCGTCGAACCGCCTTCTCCCGCTGATGGAGCAAAGTTGCTACAGTGACAAAGACAAGCTCCGCGCTCATGGGCAATTTATATGGGGCAACTGTGCTGCGAGTATCTAAGTAGTCGTCGTGCATGGATAAAATGCAATGTTTCAAACAGATCTGATGAATTCACCTACTTTGAAAAAGTGTGCGTTAGGGAGTTCTTTTGACACAAAGCGAAAATCTACAGTCAAGCGTCAATCAGCAGACAGCCGTGTGTTCTTTAGTCATGAGCCTGTTGTCAAAACGGCAGAAAAAAATGTTCACAAACGAAATATTGTTTCTACACTTAAAATGAACAAAGAAAAAATGAGCTAGCCTGATATAAGTCATGTTCATGACGATGCAAATGTAACGAGATTTCGAACTGTTCTGTTGCACACGTTGGGACTCATTTTATTTTTCTACAAAAAACATTTGCCATGACGGGAATCGAACCCCGGCCGCCCTGCGTTACAAGGTAGATGCCTATCCGCTAGACCATTTGGGAAGACTTGATATGTACACCCTAAGATATCTAAGTGTCATTTCGATGAGGTCTGTAGCAGAGGCCAAAGAGCACAGCAAACAAATAATCATGTGTTTAAATATCCTTGTCGTTTTAAAAAATTACCATTGTCACCTGCACAGGAATGCCATGCGGCCAACATTGAAGAAATGTGCTTCTCAAATCTGTCATTAACACTGTTTTCCACACGCTTTTTTCATTGCATTGCCATATAATCAATTGGTCATAGATGCGTCACGAATAACGACAATGCATCGAAAATTAAAGAAATGTAAACATGAATTATGTTATTACTGTCTAAGCATCGCAAAGGTGTATGCGTAAAGGCGTCTGACGTCACAGTGGCTTGCCTGAAACAAAGGAATCAGAGAAACATGTGCTTACAGGGCCGTCGAACCGGCTTGTCCCCCTGATGGAGCAAAGTTGCTACAGTGACAAAGACAAGCTCCGCGCTCATGGGCAATTTATATGAGGCAACTGTGCTGCGAGTATCTAAGTAGTCGTCGTGCATGGATAAAATGCAATGTTTCAAACAGATCTGATGAATTCACCTACTTTGAAAAAGTGTGCGTTAGGGAGTTCTTTTGACACAAAGCGAAAATCTACAGTCAAGCGTCAATCAGCAGACAGCCGTGTGTTCTTTAGTAATGAGCCTGTTGTCAAAACGGCAGAAAAAAATGTTCACAAACGAAATATTGTTTCTACACTTAAAATGAACAAAGAAAAAATGAGCTAGCCTGATATAAGTCATGTTCATGACGATGCAAATGTAACGAGATTTCGAACTGTTCTGTTGCACACGTTGGGACTCATTTTATTTTTCTACAAAAAACATTTGCCATGACGGGAATCGAACCCGGGCCGCCCTGCGTTACAAGGTAGATGCCTATCCGCTAGACCATTTGGGAAAACTTGATATGTACACCCTAAGATATCTAAGTGTCATTTCGATGAGGTCTGTAGCAGAGGCCATAGAGCACAGCAAACAAATAATCATGTGTTTAAATATCCTTGTCGTTTTGAAAAATTACCATTGTCACCTGCACAGAAATGCCATGCGGCCAACATTGAAGAAATGTGCTTCTCAAATCTGTCATTAACACTGTTTTCCACACGCTTTTTTCATTGCATTGCCATATAATCAATTGGTCATTGATGCGTCACGAATAACGACAATGCGTCGAAAATTAAAGAAATGTAAACATGAATTATGTTATTACTGTCTAAGCATCGCAAAGCTGTATGCGTAAAGGCGTCTGACGTCACAGTGGCTTGTCTGAAACAAAGGAATTAGAGAAACATGTGCTTACAGGGGCGTCGAACCGCCTTCTCCCGCTGATGGAGCAAAGTTGCTACAGTGACAAAGACAAGCTCCGCGCTCATGGGCAATTTATATGAGGCAACTGTGCTGCGAGTATCTAAGTAGTCGTCGTGCATGGATAAAATGCAATGTTTCAAACAGATCTGATGAATTCACCTACTTTGAAAAAGTGTGCGTTAGGGAGTTCTTTTGACACAAAGCGAAAATCTACAGTCAAGCGTCAATCAGCAGACAGCCGTGTGTTCTTTAGTCATGAGCCTGTTGTCAAAACGGCAGAAAAAAATGTTCACAAACGAAATATTGTTTCTACACTTAAAATGAACAAAGAAAAAATGAGCTAGCCTGATATAAGTCATGTTCATGACGATGCAAATGTAACGAGATTTCGAACTGTTCTGTTGCACACGTTGGGACTCATTTTATTTTTCTACAAAAAACATTTGCCATGACGGGAATCGAACCCGGGCCGCCCTGCGTTACAAGGTAGATGCCTATCCGCTAGACCATTTGGGAAAACTTGATATGTACACCCTAAGATATCTAAGTGTCATTTCGATGAGGTCTGTAGCAGAGGCCATAGAGCACAGCAAACAAATAATCATGTGTTTAAATATCCTTGTCGTTTTGAAAAATTACCATTGTCACCTGCACAGAAATGCCATGCGGCCAACATTGAAGAAATGTGCTTCTCAAATCTGTCATTAACACTGTTTTCCACACGCTTTTTTCATTGCATTGCCATATAATCAATTGGTCATTGATGCGTCACGAATAACGACAATGCGTCGAAAATTAAAGAAATGTAAACATGAATTATGTTATTACTGTCTAAGCATCGCAAAGCTGTATGCGTAAAGGCGTCTGACGTCACAGTGGCTTGTCTGAAACAAAGGAATTAGAGAAACATGTGCTTACAGGGGCGTCGAACCGCCTTCTCCCGCTGATGGAGCAAAGTTGCTACAGTGACAAAGACAAGCTCCGCGCTCATGGGCAATTTATATGAGGCAACTGTGCTGCGAGTATCTAAGTAGTCGTCGTGCATGGATAAAATGCAATGTTTCAAACAGATCTGATGAATTCACCTACTTTGAAAAAGTGTGCGTTAGGGAGTTCTTTTGACACAAAGCGAAAATCTACAGTGAAGCGTCAATCAGCAGACAGCCGTGTGTTCTTTAGTAATGAGCCTGTTGTCAAAACGGCAGAAAAAAATGTTCACAAACGAAATATTGTTTCTACACTTAAAATGAACAAAGAAAAAATGAGCTAGCCTGATATAAGTCATGTTCATGACGATGCAAATGTAACGAGATTTCGAACTGTTCTGTTGCACACGTTGGGACTCATTTTATTTTTCTACAAAAAACATTTGCCATGACGGGAATCGAACCCGGGCCGCCCTGCGTTACAAGGTAGATGCCTATCCGCTAGACCATTTGGGAAAACTTGATATGTACACCCTAAGATATCTAAGTGTCATTTCGATGAGGTCTGTAGCAGAGGCCATAGAGCACAGCAAACAAATAATCATGTGTTTAAATATCCTTGTCGTTTTGAAAAATTACCATTGTCACCTGCACAGAAATGCCATGCGGCCAACATTGAAGAAATGTGCTTCTCAAATCTGTCATTAACACTGTTTTCCACACGCTTTTTTCATTGCATTGCCATATAATCAATTGGTCATTGATGCGTCACGAATAACGACAATGCGTCGAAAATTAAAGAAATGTAAACATGAATTATGTTATTACTGTCTAAGCATCGCAAAGCTGTATGCGTAAAGGCGTCTGACGTCACAGTGGCTTGTCTGAAACAAAGGAATTAGAGAAACATGTGCTTACAGGGGCGTCGAACCGCCTTCTCCCGCTGATGGAGCAAAGTTGCTACAGTGACAAAGACAAGCTCCGCGCTCATGGGCAATTTATATGAGGCAACTGTGCTGCGAGTATCTAAGTAGTCGTCGTGCATGGATAAAATGCAATGTTTCAAACAGATCTGATGAATTCACCTACTTTGAAAAATTGTGCGTTAGGGAGTTCTTTTGACACAAAGCGAAAATCTACAGTCAAGCGTCAATCAGCAGACAGCCGTGTGTTCTTTAGTAATGAGCCTGTTGTCAAAACGGCAGAAAAAAATGTTCACAAACGAAATATTGTTTCTACACTTAAAATGAACAAAGAAAAAATTAGCTAGCCTGATATAAGTCATGTTCATGACGATGCAAATGTAACGAGATTTCGAACTGTTCTGTTGCACACGTTGGGACTCATTTTATTTTTCTACAAAAATCATTTGCCATGACGGGAATCGAACCCGGGCCGCCCTGCGTGACAAGGCAGATTCCTATCCGCTAGACCATTTGGGAAGACTTGATACTTACACCCTAAGATATCTAAGTGTCATTTCGATGAGGTCTGTAGCAGAGGCCATAGAGCACAGCAAACAAATAATCATGTGTTTAAATATCCTTGTCGTTTTGAAAAATTACCATTGTCACCTGCACAGGAATGCCATGCGGCCACATTGAAGAAATGTGCTTCTCAAATCTGTCATTAACACTGTTTTCCACACGCTTTTTTCATTGCATTGCCATATAATCAATTGGTCATTGATGCGTCACGAATAACGACAATGCGTCGAAAATTAAAGAAATGTAAACATGAATTATGTTATTACTGTCTAAGCATAGCAAAGCTGTATGCGTAAAGGCGTCTGACGTCACAGTGGCTTGCCTGAAACAAAGGAATTAGAGAAACATGTGCTTACAGGGGCGTCGAACCGCCTTCTCCCGCTGATGGAGCAAAGTTGCTGCAGTGACAAAGACAAGCTCCGCGCTCATGGGCAATTTATATGAGGCAACTGTGCTGCGAGTATCTAAGTAGTCGTCGTGCATGGATAAAATGCAATGTTTCAAACAGATCTGATGAATTCACCTACTTTGAAAAAGTGTGCGTTAGGGAGTTCTTTTGACACAAAGCGAAAATCTACAGTCAAGCGTCAATCAGCAGACAGCCGTGTGTTCTTTAGTCATGAGCCTGTTGTCAAAACGGCAGAAAAAAATGTTCACAAACGAAATATTGTTTCTACACTTAAAATGAACAAAGAAAAAATTAGCTAGCCTGATATAAGTCATGTTCATGACGATGCAAATGTAACGAGATTTCGAACTGTTCTGTTGCACACGTTGGGACTCATTTTATTTTTCTACAAAAAACATTTGCCATGACGGGAATCGAACCCGGGCCGCCCTGCGTTACAAGGTAGATGCCTATCCGCTAGACCATTTGGGAAAACTTGATATGTACACCCTAAGATATCTAAGTGTCATTTCGATGAGGTCTGTAGCAGAGGCCATAGAGCACAGCAAACAAATAATCATGTGTTTAAATATCCTTGTCGTTTTGAAAAATTACCATTGTCACCTGCACAGGAATGCCATGCGGCCAACATTGAAGAAATGTGCTTCTCAAATCTGTCATTAACACTGTTTTCCACACGCTTTTTTCATTGCATTGCCATATAATCAATTGGTCATTGATGCGTCACGAATAACGACAATGCGTCGAAAATTAAAGAAATGTAAACATGAATTATGTTATTACTGTCTAAGCATCGCAAAGCTGTATGCGTAAAGGCGTCTGACGTCACAGTGGCTTGTCTGAAACAAAGGAATTAGAGAAACATGTGCTTACAGGGGCGTCGAACCCCCTTCTCCCGCTGATGGAGCAAAGTTGCTACAGTGACAAAGACAAGCTCCGCGCTCATGGGCAATTTATATGAGGCAACTGTGCTGCGAGTATCTAAGTAGTCGTCGTGCATGGATAAAATGCAATGTTTCAAACAGATCTGATGAATTCACCTACTTTGAAAAAGTGTGCGTTAGGGAGTTCTTTTGACACAAAGCGAAAATCTACAGTCAATCGTCAATCAGCAGACAGCCGTGTGTTCTTTAGTAATGAGCCTGTTGTCAAAACGGCAGAAAAAAATGTTCACAAACGAAATATTGTTTCTACACTTAAAATGAACAAAGAAAAAATTAGCTAGCCTGATATAAGTCATGTTCATGACGATGCAAATGTAACGAGATTTCGAACTGTTCTGTTGCACACGTTGGGACTCATTTTATTTTTCTACAAAAAACATTTGCCATGACGGGAATCGAACCCGGGCCGCCATGGGTTACAAGGTAGATGCCTATCCGCTAGACCATTTGGGAAAACTTGATATGTATACCCTAAGATATCTAAGTGTCATTTCGATGAGGTCTGTAGCAGAGGCCATAGAGCACAGCAAACAAATAATCATGTGTTTAAATATCCTTGTCGTTTTGAAAAATTACCATTGTCACCTGCACAGGAATGCCATGCGGCCAACATTGAAGAAATGTGCTTCTCAAATCTGTCATTAACACTGTTTTCCACACGCTTTTTTCATTGCATTGCCATATAATCAATTGGTCATTGATGCGTCACGAATAACGACAATGCGTAGAAAATTAAAGAAATGTAAACATGAATTATGTTATTACTGTCTAAGCATCGCAAAGCTGTATGCGTAAAGGCGTCTGACGTCACAGTGGCTTGCCTGAAACAAAGGAATTAGAGAAACATGTGCTTACAGGGGCGTCGAACCGCCTTCTCCCGCTGATGGAGCAAAGTTGCTACAGTGACAAAGACAAGCTCCGCGCTCATGGGCAATTTATATGGGGCAACTGTGCTGCGAGTATCTAAGCAGTCGTCGTGCATGGATAAAATGCAATGTTTCAAACAGATCTTATGAATTCACCTACTTTGAAAAAGTGTACGTTAGGAAGTTCTTTTGACACAAAGCGAAAATCTACAGTCAAGCGTCAATCAGCAGACAGCCTTGTGTTCTTTAGTCATGAGCCTGTTGTCAAAACGGCAGAAAAAAATGTTCACAAACGAAATATTGTTTCTACACTTAAAATGAACAAAGAAAAAATTAGCTAGCCTGATATAAGTCATGTTCATGACGATGCAAATGTAACGAGATTTCGAACTGTTCTGTTGCACACGTTGGGACTCATTTTATTTTTCTACAAAAAACATTTGCCATGACGGGAATCGAACCCAGGCCGCCCTGCGTGACAAGGCAGATTCCTATCCGCTAGACCATTTGGGAAGACTTGATATGTACACCCTAAGATATATAAGTGTCATTTCGATGAGGTCTGTAGCAGAGGCCATAGAGCACAGCAAACAAATAATCATGTGTTTAAATATCCTTGTCGTTTTGAAAAATTACCATTGTCACCTGCACAGGAATGCCATGCGGCCAACATTGAAGAAATGTGCTTCTCAAATCTGTCATTAACACTGTTTTCCACACGCTTTTTTCATTGCATTGCCATATAATCAATTGGTCATTGATGCGTCACGAATAACGACAATGCGTCGAAAATTAAAGAAATGTAAACATGAATTATGTTATTACTGTCTAAGCATCGCAAAGCTGTATGCGTAAAGGCGTCTGACGTCACAGTGGCTTGTCTGAAACAAAGGAATTAGAGAAACATATGCTTACAGGGGCGTCGAACCGCCTTCTCCCGCTGATGGAGCAAAGTTGCTACAGTGACAAAGACAAGCTCCGCGCTCATGGGCAATTTATATGAGGCAACTGTGCTGCGAGTATCTAAGTAGTCGTCGTGCATGGATAAAATGCAATGTTTCAAACAGATCTGATGAATTCACCTACTTTGAAAAAGTGTGCGTTAGGGAGTTCTTTTGACACAAAGCGAAAATCTACAGTCAAGCGTCAATCAGCAGACAGCTGTGTGTTCTTTAGTAATGAGCCTGTTGTCAAAACGGCAGAAAAAAATGTTCACAAACGAAATATTGTTTCTACACTTAAAATGAACAAAGAAAAAATTAGCTAGCCTGATATAAGTCATGTTCATGACGATGCAAATGTAACGAGATTTCGAACTGTTCTGTTGCACACGTTGGGACTCATTTTATTTTTCTACAAAAAATATTTGCCATGACGGGAATCGAACCCGGGCCGCCCTGCGTTACAAGGTAGATGCCTATCCGCTAGACCATTTGAGAAAACTTGATATGTACACCCTAAGATATCTAAGTGTCATTTCGATGAGGTCTGTAGCAGAGGCCATAGAGCACAGCAAACAAATAATCATGTGTTTAAATATCCTTGTCGTTTTGAAAAATTACCATTGTCACCTGCACAGGAATGCCATGCGGCCAACATTGAAGAAATGTGCTTCTCAAATCTGTCATTAACACTGTTTTCCACACGCTTTTTTCATTGCATTGCCATATAATCAATTGGTCATTGATGCGTCACGAATAACGACAATGCGTCGAAAATTAAAGAAATGTAAACATGAATTATGTTATTACTGTCTAAGCATCGCAAAGCTGTATGCGTAAAGGCGTCTGACGTCACAGTGGCTTGCATGAAACAAAGGAATTAGAGAAACATGTGCTTACAGGGGCGTCGAACCGCCTTCTCCCGCTGATGGAGCAAAGTTGCTACAGTGACAAAGACAAGCTCCGCGCTCATGGGCAATTTATATGAGGCAACTGTGCTGCGAGTATCTAAGTAGTCGTCGTGCATGGATAAAATGCAATGTTTCAAACAGATCTGATGAATTCACCTACTTTGAAAAAGTGTGCGTTAGGGAGTTCTTTTGACACAAAGCGAAAATCTACAGTCAAGCGTCAATCAGCAGACAGCTGTGTGTTCTTTAGTAATGAGCCTGTTGTCAAAACGGCAGAAAAAAATGTTCACAAACGAAATATTGTTTCTACACTTAAAATGAACAAAGAAAAAATTAGCTAGCCTGATATAAGTCATGTTCATGACGATGCAAATGTAACGAGATTTCGAACTGTTCTGTTGCACACGTTGGGACTCATTTTATTTTTCTACAAAAAATATTTGCCATGACGGGAATCGAACCCGGGCCGCCCTGCGTTACAAGGTAGATGCCTATCCGCTAGACCATTTGAGAAAACTTGATATGTACACCCTAAGATATCTAAGTGTCATTTCGATGAGGTCTGTAGCAGAGGCCATAGAGCACAGCAAACAAATAATCATGTGTTTAAATATCCTTGTCGTTTTGAAAAATTACCATTGTCACCTGCACAGGAATGCCATGCGGCCAACATTGAAGAAATGTGCTTCTCAAATCTGTCATTAACACTGTTTTCCACACGCTTTTTTCATTGCATTGCCATATAATCAATTGGTCATTGATGCGTCACGAATAACGACAATGCGTCGAAAATTAAAGAAATGTAAACATGAATTATGTTATTACTGTCTAAGCATCGCAAAGCTGTATGCGTAAAGGCGTCTGACGTCACAGTGGCTTGCCTGAAACAAAGGAATTAGAGAAACATGTGCTTACAGGGGCGTCGAAGCGCCTTCTCCCGCTGATGGAGCAAAGTTGCTACAGTGACAAAGACAAGCTCCGCGCTCATGGGCAATGTATATGAGGCAACTGTGCTGCGAGTATCTAAGTCGTCGTCGTGCATGGATAAAATGCAATGTTTCAAACAGATCTGATGAATTCACCTACTTTGAAAAAGTGTGCGTTAGGGAGTTCTTTTGACACAAAGCGAAAATCTACAGTCAAGCGTCAATCAGCAGACAGCCGTGTGTTCTTTAGTAATGAGCCTGTTGTCAAAACGGCAGAAAAAAATGTTCACAAACGAAATATTGTTTCTACACTTAAAATGAACAAAGAAAAAATTAGCTAGCCTGATATAAGTCATGTTCATGACGATGCAAATGTAACGAGATTTCGAACTGTTCTGTTGCACACGTTGGGACTCATTTTATTTTTCTACAAAAATAATTTGCCATGACGGGAATCGAACCCGGGCCGCCCTGCATGACAAGGCAGATTCCTATCCGCTAGACCATTTGGGAAGACTTGATATGTACACCCTAAGATATCTAAGTGTCATTTCGATGAGGTCTGTAGCAGATGCCATAGAGCACAGCAAACAAATAATCATGTGTTTAAATATCCTTGTCGTTTTGAAAAATTACCATTGTCACCTGCACAGGAATGCCATGCGGCCAACATTGAAGAAATGTGCTTCTCAAATCTGTCATTAACACTGTTTTCCACACGCTTTTTTCATTGCATTGCCATATAATCAATTGGTCATTGATGCGTCACGAATAACGACAATGCGTCGAAAATTAAAGAAATGTAAACATGAATTATGTTATTACTGTCTAAGCATCGCAACGCTGTATGCGTAAAGGCGTCTGACGTCACAGTGGCTTGCCTGAAACAAAGGAATTAGAGAAACATGTGCTTACAGGGGCGTCGAACCGCCTTCTCCCGCTGATGGAGCAAAGTTGCTGCAGTGACAAAGACAAGCTCCGCGCTCATGGGCAATTTATATGAGGCAACTGTGCTGCGAGTATCTAAGTAGTCGTCGTGCATGGATAAAATGCAATGTTTCAAACAGATCTGATGAATTCACCTACTTTGAAAAAGTGTGCGTTAGGGAGTTCTTTTGACACAAAGCGAAAATCTACAGTCAAGCGTCAATCAGCAGACAGCCGTGTGTTCTTTAGTGATGAGCCTGTTGTCAAAACGGCAGAAAAAAATGTTCACAAACGAAATATTGTTTCTACACTTAAAATGAACAAAGAAAAAATGAGCTAGCCTGATATAAGTCATGTTCATGACGATGCAAATGTAACGAGATTTCGAACTGTTCTGTTGCACACGTTGGGACTCATTTTATTTTTCTACAAAAAACATTTGCCATGACGGGAATCGAACCCGGGCCGCCATGGGTTACAAGGTAGATGCCTATCCGCTAGACCATTTGAGAAAACTTGATATGTACACCCTAAGATATCTAAGTGTCATTTCGATGAGGTCTGTAGCAGAGGCCATAGAGCACAGCAAACAAATAATCATGTGTTTAAATATCCTTGTCGTTTTGAAAAATTACCATTGTCACCTGCACAGGAATGCCATGCGGCCAACATTGAAGAAATGTGCTTCTCAAATCTGTCATTAACACTGTTTTCCACACGCTTTTTTCATTGCATTGCCATATAATCAATTGGTCATTGATGCGTCACGAATAACGACAATGCGTCGAAAATTAAAGAAATGTAAACATGAATTATGTTATTACTGTCTAAGCATCGCAAAGCTGTATGCGTAAAGGCGTCTGACGTCACAGTGGCTTGCCTGAAACAAAGGAATTAGAGAAACATGTGCTTACAGGGGCGTCGAACCGCCTTCTCCCGCTGATGGAGCAAAGTTGCTACAGTGACAAAGACAAGCTCCGCGCTCATGGGCAATTTATATGGGGCAACTGTGCTGCGAGTATCTAAGCAGTCGTCGTGCATGGATAAAATGCAATGTTTCAAACAGATCTGATGAATTCACCTACTTTGAAAAAGTGTGCGTTAGGGAGTTCTTTTGACACAAAGCGAAAATCTACAGTCAAGCGTCAATCAGCAGACAGCCGTGTGTTCTTTAGTAATGAGCCTGTTGTCAAAACGGCAGAAAAAAATGTTCACAAACGAAATATTGTTTCTACACTTAAAATGAACAAAGAAAAAATTAGCTAGCCTGATATAAGTCATGTTCATGACGATGCAAATGTAACGAGATTTCGAACTGTTCTGTTGCACACGTTGGGACTCATTTTATTTTTCTACAAAAATCATTTGCCATGACGGGAATCGAACCCGGGCCGCCCTGCGTGACAAGGCAGATTCCTATCCGCTAGACCATTTGGGAAGACTTGACACGTACACCCTAAGATATCTAAGTGTCATTTCGATGAGGTCTGTAGCAGATGCCATAGAGCACAGCAAACAAATAATCATGTGTTTAAATATCCTTGTCGTTTTGAAAAATTACCATTGTCACCTGCACAGGAATGCCATGCGGCCAACATTGAAGAAATGTGCTTCTCAAATCTGTCATTAACACTGTTTTCCACACGCTATTTTCATTGCATTGCCATATAATCAATTGGTCATTGATGAGTCACGAATAACGACAATGCGTCGAAAATTAAAGAAATGTAAACATGAATTATGTTATTACTGTCTAAGCATCGCAAAGCTGTATGCGTAAAGGCGTCTGACGTCACAGTGGCTTGTCTGAAACAAAGGAATTAGAGAAACATGTGCTTACAGGGGCGTCGAACCGCCTTCTCCCGCTGATGGAGCAAAGTTGCTACAGTGACAAAGACAAGCTCCGCGCTCATGGGCAATTTATATGAGGCAACTGTGCTGCGAGTATCTAAGTAGTCGTCGTGCATGGATAAAATGCAATGTTTCAAACAGATCTGATGAATTCACCTACTTTGAAAAAGTGTGCGTTAGGGAGTTCTTTTGACACAAAGCGAAAATCTACAGTCAAGCGTCAATCAGCAGACAGCCGTGTGTTCTTTAGTAATGAGCCTGTTGTCAAAACGGCAGAAAAAAATGTTCACAAACGAAATATTGTTTCTACACTTAAAATGAACAAAGAAAAAATTAGCTAGCCTGATATAAGTCATGTTCATGACGATGCAAATGTAACGAGATTTCGAACTGTTCTGTTGCACACGTTGGGACTCATTTTATTTTTCTACAAAAATAATTTGCCATGACGGGAATCGAACCCGGGCCGCCCTGCGTGACAAGGCAGATTCCTATCCGCTAGACCATTTGGGAAGACTTGATATGTACACCCTAAGATATCTAAGTGTCATTTCGATGAGGTCTGTAGCAGAGGCCATAGAGCACAGCAAACAAATAATCATGTGTTTAAATATCCTTGTCGTTTTGAAAAATTACCATTGTCACCTGCACAGGAATGCCATGCGGCCAACATTGAAGAAATGTGCTTCTCAAATCTGTCATTAACACTGTTTTCCACACGCTATTTTCATTGCATTGCCATATAATCAATTGGTCATTGATGCGTCACGAATAACGACAATGCGTCGAAAATTAAAGAAATGTAAACATGAATTATGTTATTACTGTCTAAGCATCGCAAAGCTGTATGCGTAAAGGCGTCTGACGTCACAGTGGCTTGCCTGAAACAAAGGAATTAGAGAAACATGTGCTTACAGGGGCGTTGAACCGCCTTCTCCCGCTGATGGAGCAAAGTTGCTACAGTGACAAAGACAAGCTCCGCGCTCATGGGCAATTTATATGAGGCAACTGTGCTGCGAGTATCTAAGTAGTCGTCGTGCATGGATAAAATGCAATGTTTCAAACAGATCTGATGAATTCACCTACTTTGAAAAAGTGTGCGTTAGGGAGTTCTTTTGACACAAAGCGAAAATCTACAGTCAAGCGTCAATCAGCAGACAGCTGTGTGTTCTTTAGTAATGAGCCTGTTGTCAAAACGGCAGAAAAAAATGTTCACAAACGAAATATTGTTTCTACACTTAAAATGAACAAAGAAAAAATTAGCTAGCCTGATATAAGTCATGTTCATGACGATGCAAATGTAACGAGATTTCGAACTGTTCTGTTGCACACGTTGGGACTCATTTTATTTTTCTACAAAAAACATTTGCCATGACGGGAATCGAACCCGGGCCGCCATGGGTTACAAGGTAGATGCCTATCCGCTAGACCATTTGAGAAAACTTGATATGTACACCCTAAGATATCTAAGTGTCATTTCGATGAGGTCTGTAGCAGAGGCCATAGAGCACAGCAAACAAATAATCATGTGTTTAAATATCCTTGTCGTTTTGAAAAATTACCATTGTCACCTGCACAGGAATGCCATGCGGCCAACATTGAAGAAATGTGCTTCTCAAATCTGTCATTAACACTGTTTTCCACACGCTTTTTTCATTGCATTGCCATATAATCAATTGGTCATTGATGCGTCACGAATAACGACAATGCGTCGAAAATTAAAGAAATGTAAACATGAATTATGTTATTACTGTCTAAGCATCGCAAAGCTGTATGCGTAAAGGCGTCTGACGTCACAGTGGCTTGCCTGAAACAAAGGAATTAGAGAAACATGTGCTTACAGGGGCGTCGAACCGCCTTCTCCCGCTGATGGAGCAAAGTTGCTACAGTGACAAAGACAAGCTCCGCGCTCATGGGCAATTTATATGGGGCAACTGTGCTGCGAGTATCTAAGCAGTCGTCGTGCATGGATAAAATGCAATGTTTCAAACAGATCTGATGAATTCACCTACTTTGAAAAAGTGTGCGTTAGGGAGTTCTTTTGACACAAAGCGAAAATCTACAGTCAAGCGTCAATCAGCAGACAGCCGTGTGTTCTTTAGTAATGAGCCTGTTGTCAAAACGGCAGAAAAAAATGTTCACAAACGAAATATTGTTTCTACACTTAAAATGAACAAAGAAAAAATTAGCTAGCCTGATATAAGTCATGTTCATGACGATGCAAATGTAACGAGATTTCGAACTGTTCTGTTGCACACGTTGGGACTCATTTTATTTTTCTACAAAAATCATTTGCCATGACGGGAATCGAACCCGGGCCGCCCTGCGTGACAAGGCAGATTCCTATCCGCTAGACCATTTGGGAAGACTTGACACGTACACCCTAAGATATCTAAGTGTCATTTCGATGAGGTCTGTAGCAGATGCCATAGAGCACAGCAAACAAATAATCATGTGTTTAAATATCCTTGTCGTTTTGAAAAATTACCATTGTCACCTGCACAGGAATGCCATGCGGCCAACATTGAAGAAATGTGCTTCTCAAATCTGTCATTAACACTGTTTTCCACACGCTATTTTCATTGCATTGCCATATAATCAATTGGTCATTGATGAGTCACGAATAACGACAATGCGTCGAAAATTAAAGAAATGTAAACATGAATTATGTTATTACTGTCTAAGCATCGCAAAGCTGTATGCGTAAAGGCGTCTGACGTCACAGTGGCTTGTCTGAAACAAAGGAATTAGAGAAACATGTGCTTACAGGGGCGTCGAACCGCCTTCTCCCGCTGATGGAGCAAAGTTGCTACAGTGACAAAGACAAGCTCCGCGCTCATGGGCAATTTATATGAGGCAACTGTGCTGCGAGTATCTAAGTAGTCGTCGTGCATGGATAAAATGCAATGTTTCAAACAGATCTGATGAATTCACCTACTTTGAAAAAGTGTGCGTTAGGGAGTTCTTTTGACACAAAGCGAAAATCTACAGTCAAGCGTCAATCAGCAGACAGCCGTGTGTTCTTTAGTAATGAGCCTGTTGTCAAAACGGCAGAAAAAAATGTTCACAAACGAAATATTGTTTCTACACTTAAAATGAACAAAGAAAAAATTAGCTAGCCTGATATAAGTCATGTTCATGACGATGCAAATGTAACGAGATTTCGAACTGTTCTGTTGCACACGTTGGGACTCATTTTATTTTTCTACAAAAATCATTTGCCATGACGGGAATCGAACCCGGGCCGCCCTGCGTGACAAGGCAGATTCCTATCCGCTAGACCATTTGGGAAGACTTGACACGTACACCCTAAGATATCTAAGTGTCATTTCGATGAGGTCTGTAGCAGATGCCATAGAGCACAGCAAACAAATAATCATGTGTTTAAATATCCTTGTCGTTTTGAAAAATTACCATTGTCACCTGCACAGGAATGCCATGCGGCCAACATTGAAGAAATGTGCTTCTCAAATCTGTCATTAACACTGTTTTCCACACGCTATTTTCATTGCATTGCCATATAATCAATTGGTCATTGATGAGTCACGAATAACGACAATGCGTCGAAAATTAAAGAAATGTAAACATGAATTATGTTATTACTGTCTAAGCATCGCAAAGCTGTATGCGTAAAGGCGTCTGACGTCACAGTGGCTTGTCTGAAACAAAGGAATTAGAGAAACATGTGCTTACAGGGGCGTCGAACCGCCTTCTCCCGCTGATGGAGCAAAGTTGCTACAGTGACAAAGACAAGCTCCGCGCTCATGGGCAATTTATATGAGGCAACTGTGCTGCGAGTATCTAAGTAGTCGTCGTGCATGGATAAAATGCAATGTTTCAAACAGATCTGATGAATTCACCTACTTTGAAAAAGTGTGCGTTAGGGAGTTCTTTTGACACAAAGCGAAAATCTACAGTCAAGCGTCAATCAGCAGACAGCCGTGTGTTCTTTAGTAATGAGCCTGTTGTCAAAACGGCAGAAAAAAATGTTCACAAACGAAATATTGTTTCTACACTTAAAATGAACAAAGAAAAAATTAGCTAGCCTGATATAAGTCATGTTCATGACGATGCAAATGTAACGAGATTTCGAACTGTTCTGTTGCACACGTTGGGACTCATTTTATTTTTCTACAAAAATAATTTGCCATGACGGGAATCGAACCCGGGCCGCCCTGCGTGACAAGGCAGATTCCTATCCGCTAGACCATTTGGGAAGACTTGATATGTACACCCTAAGATATCTAAGTGTCATTTCGATGAGGTCTGTAGCAGAGGCCATAGAGCACAGCAAACAAATAATCATGTGTTTAAATATCCTTGTCGTTTTGAAAAATTACCATTGTCACCTGCACAGGAATGCCATGCGGCCAACATTGAAGAAATGTGCTTCTCAAATCTGTCATTAACACTGTTTTCCACACGCTATTTTCATTGCATTGCCATATAATCAATTGGTCATTGATGCGTCACGAATAACGACAATGCGTCGAAAATTAAAGAAATGTAAACATGAATTATGTTATTACTGTCTAAGCATCGCAAAGCTGTATGCGTAAAGGCGTCTGACGTCACAGTGGCTTGCCTGAAACAAAGGAATTAGAGAAACATGTGCTTACAGGGGCGTTGAACCGCCTTCTCCCGCTGATGGAGCAAAGTTGCTACAGTGACAAAGACAAGCTCCGCGCTCATGGGCAATTTATATGAGGCAACTGTGCTGCGAGTATCTAAGTAGTCGTCGTGCATGGATAAAATGCAATGTTTCAAACAGATCTGATGAATTCACCTACTTTGAAAAAGTGTGCGTTAGGGAGTTCTTTTGACACAAAGCGAAAATCTACAGTCAAGCGTCAATCAGCAGACAGCTGTGTGTTCTTTAGTAATGAGCCTGTTGTCAAAACGGCAGAAAAAAATGTTCACAAACGAAATATTGTTTCTACACTTAAAATGAACAAAGAAAAAATTAGCTAGCCTGATATAAGTCATGTTCATGACGATGCAAATGTAACGAGATTTCGAACTGTTCTGTTGCACACGTTGGGACTCATTTTATTTTTCTACAAAAAATATTTGCCATGACGGGAATCGAACCCGGGCCGCCCTGCGTTACAAGGTAGATGCCTATCCGCTAGACCATTTGAGAAAACTTGATATGTACACCCTAAGATATCTAAGTGTCATTTCGATGAGGTCTGTAGCAGAGGCCATAGAGCACAGCAAACAAATAATCATGTGTTTAAATATCCTTGTCGTTTTGAAAAATTACCATTGTCACCTGCACAGGAATGCCATGCGGCCAACATTGAAGAAATGTGCTTCTCAAATCTGTCATTAACACTGTTTTCCACACGCTTTTTTCATTGCATTGCCATATAATCAATTGGTCATTGATGCGTCACGAATAACGACAATGCGTCGAAAATTAAAGAAATGTAAACATGAATTATGTTATTACTGTCTAAGCATCGCAAAGCTGTATGCGTAAAGGCGTCTGACGTCACAGTGGCTTGCCTGAAACAAAGGAATTAGAGAAACATGTGCTTACAGGGGCGTCGAACCACCTTCTCCCGCTGATGGAGCAAAGTTGCTACAGTGACAAAGACAAGCTCCGCGCTCATGGGCAATTTATATGGGGCAACTGTGCTGCGAGTATCTAAGCAGTCGTCGTGCATGGATAAAATGCAATGTTTCAAACAGATCTGATGAATTCACCTACTTTGAAAAAGTGTGCGTTAGGAAGTTCTTTTGACACAAAGCGAAAATCTACAGTCAAGCGTCAATCAGCAGACAGCCGTGTGTTCTTTAGTCATGAGCCTGTTGTCAAAACGGCAGAAAAAAATGTTCACAAACGAAATATTGTTTCTACACTTAAAATGAACAAAGAAAAAATTAGCTAGCCTGATATAAGTCATGTTCATGACGATGCAAATGTAACGAGATTTCGAACTGTTCTGTTGCACACGTTGGGACTCATTTTATTTTTCTACAAAAAACATTTGCCATGACGGGAATCGAACCCGGGCCACCCTGCGTGACAAGGCAGATTCCTATCCGCTAGACCATTTGGGAAGACTTGATATGTACACCCTAAGATATCTAAGTGTCATTTCGATGAGGTCTGTAGCAGAGGCCATAGAGCACAGCAAACAAATAATCATGTGTTTAAATATCCTTGTCGTTTTGAAAAATTACCATTGTCACCTGCACAGGAATGCCATGCGGCCAACATTGAAGAAATGTGCTTCTCAAATCTGTCATTAACACTGTTTTCCACACGCTTTTTTCATTGCATTGCCATATAATCAATTGGTCATTGATGCGTCACGAATAACGACAATGCGTAGAAAATTAAAGAAATGTAAACATGAATTATGTTATTACTGTCTAAGCATCGCAACGCTGTATGCGTAAAGGCGTCTGACGTCACAGTGGCTTGCCTGAAACAAAGGAATTAGAGAAACATGTGCTTACAGGGGCGTCGAAACGGCTTGTCCCCCTGATGGAGCAAAGTTGCTACAGTGACAAAGACAAGCTCCGCGCTCATGGGCAATTTATATGGGGCAACTGTGCTGCGAGTATCTAAGCAGTCGTCGTGCATGGATAAAATGCAATGTTTCAAACAGATCTGATGAATTCACCTACTTTGAAAAAGTGTGTGTTAGGGAGTCCTTTTGAAACAAAGTGAAAATCTACAGTCAAGCGTCAATCAGCAGACAGCCGTGTGTTCTTTAGTCATGAGCCTGTTGTCAAAACGGCAGAAAAAAATGGTCACTAACGAAATATTGTTTCTACACTTAAAATGAACAAAGAAAAAAATGAGCTAGCCTGATATAAGTCATGTTCATGACGATGCAAATGTAACGAGATTTCGAACTGTTCTGTTGCACACGTTGGGACTCATTTTATTTTTCGACAAGAATCATTTGCCATGACGGGAATCGAACCCGGGCCTCCTTGCGTTACAAGGCAGATTCCTATCCGCTAGACCATTTGGGAAGACTTGATATGTAAACCCTAAGATATCTAAGTGTCATTTCGATGAGGTCTGTAGCAGAGGCCATAGAGCACACCAAACAAATAATCATGTGTTTAAATATCCTTGTCGTTTTGAAAAATTACCATTGTCACCTGCACAGGAATGCCATGCGGCCAACATTGAAGAAATGTGCTTCTCAAATCTGTCATTAACACTGTTTTCCACACGCTTTTTTCATTGCATTGCCATATAATCAATTGGTCATTGATGCGTCACGAATAACGACAATGCGTCGAAAATTAAAGAAATGTAAACATGAATTATGTTATTACTGTCTAAGCATCGCAAAGCTGTATGCGCAAAGGCGTCTGACGTCACTGTGGCTTGCCTGAAACAAAGGAATTAGAGAAACATGTGCTTACAGGGGCGTCGAACCGGCTTGTCCCCCTGATGGAGCAAAGTTGCTACAGTGACAAAGACAAGCTCCGCGCTCATGGGCAATTTATATGGGGCAACTGTGCTGCGAGTATCTAAGCAGTCGTCGTGCATGGATAAAATGCAATGTTTCAAACAGATCTGATGAATTCACCTACTTTGAAAAAGTGTGTGTTAGGGAGTCCTTTTGAAACAAAGCGAAAATCTACAGTCAAGCGTCAATCAGCAGACAGCCGTGTGTTCTTTAGTCATGAGCCTGTTGTCAAAACGGCAGAAAAAAATGGTCACTAACGAAATATTGTTTCTACACTTAAAATGAACAAAGAAAAAAATGAGATAGCCTGATATAAGTCATGTTCATGACGATGCAAATGTAACGAGATTTCGAACTGTTGTGTTGCACACGTTGGGACTCATTTTATTTTTCGACAAGAATCATTTGCCACGACGGGAATCAAACCCAGGACTCCCTGCGTTACAAGGCAGATTCCTATCCGCTAGACCATTTGGGAAGACTTGATATGTAAACCCTAAGATATCTAAGTGTCATTTCGATGAGGTCTGTAGCAGAGGCCATAGAGCACACCAAACAAATAATCATGTGTTTAAATATCCTTGTCGTTTTGAAAAATTACCATTGTCACCTGCACAGGAATGCCATGCGGCCAACATTGAAGAAATGTGCTTCTCAAATCTGTCATTAACACTGTTTTCCACACGCTTTTTTCATTGCATTGCCATATAATCAATTGGTCATTGATGCGTCACGAATAACGACAATGCGTCGAAAATTAAAGAAATGTAAACATGAATTATGTTATTACTGTCTAAGCATCGCAAAGCTGTATGCGTAAAGGCGTCTGACGTCACTGTGATTTGCCTGAAACAAAGGAATTAGAGAAACATGTGCTTACCGGGGCGTCGAACCGGCTTGTCCCCCTGATGGAGCAAAGTTGCTACAGTGACAAAGACAAGCTCCGCGCTCATGGGCAATTTATATGGGGCAACTGTGCTGCGAGTATCTAAGCAGTCGTCGTGCATGGATAAAATGCAATGTTTTAAACAGATCTGATGAATTCACCTACTTTGAAAAGTGTGTGTTAGGGAGTCCTTTTGAAACAAAGCGAAAATCTACAGTCAAGCGTCAATCAGCAGACAGCCGTGTGTTCTTTAGTCATGAGCCTGTTGTCAAAACGGCAGAAAAAAATGGTCACTAACGAAATATTGTTTCTACACTTAAAATGAACAAAGAAAAAAATGAGCTAGCCTGATATAAGTCATGTTCATGACGATGCAAATGTAACGAGATTTCGAACTGTTCTGTTGCACACGTTGGGACTCATTTTATTTTTCTACAAGATTCACTTGCCATGACGGGAATCGAACCCGGGCCGCCCTGCGTTACAAGGCAGATTCCTATCCGCTAGACCATTTGGGAAGACTTGATATGTAAACCCTAAGATATCTAAGTGTCATTTCGATGAGGTCTGTATCAGAGGCCATAGAGCACAGCAAACAAATAATCATGTGTTTAAATATCCTTGTCGTTTTGAAAAATTACCATTGTCACCTGCACAGGAATGCCATGCGGCCAACATTGAAGAAATGTGCTTCTCAAATCTGTCATTAACACTGTTTTCCACACGCTTTTTTCATTGCATTGCCATATAATCAATTGGTCATTGATGCGTCACGAATAACGACAATGCGTCGAAAATTAAAGAAATGTAAACATGAATTATGTTATTACTGTCTAAGCCTCGCAAAGCTGTATGCGCAAAGGCGTCTGACGTCACTGTGGCTTGCCTGAAACAAAGGAATTAGAGAAACATGTGCTTACCGGGGCGTCGAACCGGCTTGTCCCCCTGATGGAGCAAAGTTGCTACAGTGACAAAGACAAGCTCCGCGCTCATGGGCAATTTATATGGGGCAACTGTGCTGCGAGTATCTAAGCAGTCGTCGTGCATGGATAAAATGCAATGTTTCAAACAGATCTGATGAATTCACCTACTTTGAAAAAGTGTGCGTTAAGGGAGTCCTTTTGACACAAAGCGAAAATCTACAGTCAAGCGTCAATCAGCAGACAGCCGTGTGTTCTTTAGTCATGAGCCTGTTGTCAAAACGGCAGAAAAAAATGGTCACAAACGAAATATTGTTTCTACACTTAAAATGAACAAAGAAAAAATGAGCTAGCCTGATATAAGTCATGTTCATGACGATGCAAATGTAACGAGATTTCAAACTGTTCTGTTGCACACGTTGGGACTCATTTTATTTTTCTACAAAAATCATTTGCCATGACGGGAACCGAACCCGGGCCGCCCTGCGTTACAAGGCAGATTCCTATCCGCTAGACCATTTGGGAAGACTTGATATGTACACCTTAAGATATCTAAGTGTCATTTCGATGAGGTCTGTAGCAGAGGCCATAGAGCACAGCAAACAAATAATCATGTGTTTAAATATCCTTGTCGTTTTGAAAAATTACCATTGTCACCTGCACAGGAATGCCATGCGGCCAACATTGAAGAAATGTGCTTCTCAAATCTGTCATTAACACTGTTTTCCACACGCTTTTTTCATTGCATTGCCATATAATCAATTGGTCATTGATGCGTCACGAATAACGACAATGCGTCGAAAATTAAAGAAATGTAAACATGAATTATGTTATTACTGTCTAAGCATCTCAAAGCTGTATGCGTAAAGGCGTCTGACGTCACAGTGGCTTGCCTGAAACAAAGGAATTAGAGAAACATGTGCTTACAGGGGCGTCGAACCGGCTTGTCCCCCTGATGGAGCAAAGTTGCTACAGTGACAAAGACAAGCTCCGCGCTCATGGGCAATTTATATGGGGCAACTGTGCTGCGAGTATCTAAGCAGTCGTCGTGCATGGAAAAAATGCAATGTTTCAAACAGATCTGATGAATTCACCTACTTTGAAAAAGTGTGCGTTAAGGGAGTCCTTTTGACACAAAGCGAAATTCTACAGTCAAGCGTCAATCAGCAGACAGCCGTGTGTTCTTTAGTCATGAGCCTGTTGTCAAAACGGCAGAAAAAAATGGTCACAAACGAAATATTGTTTCTCCACTTAAAATGAACAAAGACAAAATGAGCTAGCCTGATATAAGTCATGTTCATGACGATGCAAATGTAACGAGATTTCGAACTGTTCTGTTGCACACGTTGGGACTCATTTTATTTTTCTACAAGAATCATTTGCCATGACGGGAATCGAACCCGTTCCGCCCTGCGTTACAAGGCAGATTCCTATCCGCTAGACCATTTGGGAAGATTTCATAGGTGCACCCTAAGATATCTAAGTGTCATTTCGATGAGGTCTGTCGCAGAGGCCATAGAGCACACCAAACAAATAATCATGTGTTTAAATATCCTTGTCGTTTTGAAAAATTACCATTGTCACCTGCACAGGAATGCCATGCGGCCAACATTGAAGAAATGTGCTTCTCAAATCTGTCATTAACACTGTTTTCCACACGCTTTTTTCATTGCATTGCCATATAATCAATTGGTCATTGATTCGTCACGAATAACGACAATGCGTCGAAAATTAAAGAAATGTAAACATGAATTATGTTATTACTGTCTAAGCATCGCAAAGCTGTATGCGCAAAGGCGTCTGACGTCACTGTGGCTTGCCTGAAACAAAGGAATTAGAGAAACATGTGCTTACAGGGGCGTCGAACCGGCTTGTCCCCCTGATGGAGCAAAGTTGCTACAGTGACAAAGACAAGCTCCGCGCTCATGGGCAATTTATATGGGGCAACTGTGCTGCGAGTATCTAAGCAGTCGTCGTGCATGGATAAAATGCAATGTTTCAAACAGATCTGATGAATTCACCTACTTTGAAAAAGTGTGCGTTAAGGGAGTCCTTTTGACACAAAGCGAAAATCTACAGTCAAGCGTCAATCAGCAGACAGCCGTGTGTTCTTTAGTCATGAGCCTGTTGTCAAAAGGCAGAAAAAAATGGTCACAAACGAAATATTGTTTCTACACTTAAAATGAACAAAGACAAAATGAGCTAGCCTGATATAAGTCATGTTCATGACGATGCAAATGTAACGAGATTTCGAACTGTTCTGTTGCACACGTTGGGACTCATTTTATTTTTCTACAAGAATCATTTGCCATGACGGGAATCGAACCCAGGCCGCCCTGCGTTACAAGGCAGATTCCTATCCGCTAGACCATTTGGGAAGATTTCATAGGTGCACCCTAAGATATCTAAGTGTCATTTCGATGAGGTCTGTAGCAGAGGCCAAAGAGCACACCAAACAAATAATCATGTGTTTAAATATCCTTGTCGTTTTGAAAAATTACCATTGTCACCTACACAGGAATGCCATGCGGCCAACATTGAAGAAATGTGCTTCTCAAATCTGTCATTAACACTGTTTTCCACACGCTTTTTTCATTGCATTGCCATATAATCAATTGGCCATTGATGCGTCACGAATAACGACAATGCGTCGTAAATTAAAGAAATGTAAACATGAATTATGTTATTACTGTCTAAGCATCGCAAAGCTGTATGCGCAAAGGCGTCTGACGTCACTGTGGCTTGCCTGAAACAAAGGAATTAGAGAAACATGTGCTTACAGGGGCGTCGAACCGGCTTGTCCCCCTGATGGAGCAAAGTTGCTACAGTGACAAAGACAAGCTCCGCACTCATGGGCAATTTATATGGGGCAACTGTGCTGCGAGTATCTAAGCAGTCGTCGTGCATGGATAAAATGCAATGTTTCAAACAGATCTGATGAATTCACCTACTTTGAAAAAGTGTGCGTTAAGGGAGTCCTTTTGACACAAAGCGAAAATCTACAGTCAAGCGTCAATCAGCAGACAGCCGTGTGTTCTTTAGTCATGAGCCTGTTGTCAAAACGGCAGAAAAAAATGGTCACAAACGAAATATTGTTTCTCCACTTAAAATGAACAAAGAAAAAATGAGCTAGCCTGATATAAGTCATGTTCATGACGATGCAAATGTAACGAGATTTCGAACTGTTCTGTTGCACACGTTGGGACTCATTTTATTTTTCAACAAGAATCATTTGCCATGACGGGAATCGAACCCATGCCGCCCTGCGTTACAAGGCAGATTCCTATCCGCTAGACCATTTGGGAAGATTTCATATGTGCACCCTAAGATATCTAAGTGTCATTTCGATGAGGTCTGTAGCAGAGGCCATAGAGCACACCAAACAAATAATCACTTGTTTAAATATCCTTGTTTTTTTGAAAAATTACCATTGTCACCTGCACAGGAATGCCATGCGGCCAACATTGAAGAAATGTGCTTCTCAAATCTGTCATTAACACTGTTTTCCACACGCTTTTTTCATTGCATTGCCATATAATCAATTGGTCATTGATGCGTCACGAATAACGACAATGCGTCGAAAATTAAAGAAATGTAAACATGAATTATGTTATTACTGTCTAAGCATCGCAAAGCTGTATGCGTAAAGGCGTCTGACGTCACAGTGGCTTGCCTGAAACAAAGGAATTAGAGAAACATGTGCTTACAGGGGCGTCGAACCGGCTTGTCCCCCTGATGGAGCAAAGTTGCTACAGTGACAAAGACAAGCTCCGCGCTCATGGGCAATTTATATGGGGCAACTGTGCTGCGAGTATCTAAGCAGTCGTCGTGCATGGATAAAATGCAATGTTTCAAACAGATCTGATGAATTCACCTACTTTGAAAAAGTGTGCGTTAAGGGAGTCCTTTTGACACAAAGCGAAAATCTACAGTCAAGCGTCAATCAGCAGACAGCCGTGTGTTCTTTAGTCATGAGCCTGTTGTCAAAACGGCAGAAAAAAATGGTCACAAACGAAATATTGTTTCTACACTTAAAATGAACAAAGACAAAATGAGCTAGCCTGATATAAGTCATGTTCATGACGATGCAAATGTAACGAGATTTCGAACTGTTCTGTTGCACACGTTGGGACTCATTTTATTTTTCTACAAGAATCATTTGCCATGACGGGAATCGAACCCGGGCCGCCCTGCGTTACAAGGCAGATTCCTATCCGCTAGACCATTTGGGAAGATTTCATATGTGCACCCTAAGATATCTAAGTGTCATTTCGATGAGGTCTGTAGCAGAGGCCATAGAGCACACCAAACAAATAATCACGTGTTTAAATATCCTTGTCGTTTGGAAAAATTACCATTGTCACTTGCACAGGAATGCCATGCGGCCAACATTGAAGAAATGTGCTTCTCAAATCTGTCATTAACACTGTTTTCCACACGCTTTTTTCATTGCATTGCCATATAATCAATTGTTCATTGATGCGTCACGAATAACGACAATGCGTCGTAAATTAAAGAAATGTAAACATGAATTATGTTATTACTGTCTAAGCATCGCAAAGCTGTATGCGCAAAGGCGTCTGACGTCACTGTGGCTTGCCTGAAACAAAGGAATTAGAGAAACATGTGCTTACAGTGGCGTCGAACCGGCTTGTCCCCCTGATGGAGCAAAGTTGCGACAGTGACAAAGACAAGCTCCGCGCTCATGGGCAACTTATATGGGGCAACTGTGCTGCGAGTATCTAAGCAGTCGTCGTGCATGGATAAAATGCAATGTTTCAAACAGATCTGATGAATTCACCTACTTTGAAAAAGTGTGCGTTAAGGGAGTCCTTTTGACACAAAGCGAAAATCTACAGTCAAGCGTCAATCAGAAGACAGCCGTGTGTTCTTTAGTCATGAGCCTGTTGTCAAAACGGCTGAAAAAAATGGTCACAAACGAAATATTGTTTCTACACTTAAAATGAACAAAGAAAAAATGAGCTAGCCTGATATAAGTCATGTTCATGACGATGCAAATGTAACGAGATTTCAAACTGTTCTGTTGCACACGTTGGGACTCATTTTATTTTTCTACAAGAATCATTTGTCATGACGGGAATCGAACCCGGGCCGCCCTGCGTTACAAGGCAGATTCCTATCCGCTAGACCATTTGGGAAGATTTCATATGTAGACCCTAAGATATCCAAGTGTCATTTCGATGAGGTCTGTAGCAGAGGCCATAGAGCACACCAAACAAATAATCACTTGTTTAAATATCCTTGTTTTTTTGAAAAATTACCATTGTCACCTGCACAGGAATGCCATGCGGCCAACATTGAAGAAATGTGCTTCTCAAATCTGTCATTAACACTGTTTTCCACACGCTTTTTTCATTGCATTGCCATATAATCAATTGGTCATTGATGCGTCACGAATAACGACAATGCGTCGAAAATTAAAGAAATGTAAACATGAATTATGTTATTACTGTC
The DNA here is from genome assembly GCF_951799395.1 of Argentina silus. Classification (NCBI taxonomy): domain Eukaryota; kingdom Metazoa; phylum Chordata; class Actinopteri; order Argentiniformes; family Argentinidae; genus Argentina; species Argentina silus. The sequence goes on along the minus strand of NC_139655.1, from coordinate 38,829,993 downwards.
TAAGCATCGCAAAGCTGTATGCGTAAAGGCGTCTGACGTCACAGTGGCTTGCCTGAAACAAAGGAATTAGAGAAACATGTGCTTACAGGGGCGTCGAACCGGCTTGTCCCCCTGATGGAGCAAAGTTGCTACAGTGACAAAGACAAGCTCCGCGCTCATGGGCAATTTATATGGGGCAACTGTGCTGCGAGTATCTAAGCAGTCGTCGTGCATGGATAAAATGCAATGTTTCAAACAGATCTGATGAATTCACCTACTTTGAAAAAGTGTGCGTTAAGGGAGTCCTTTTGACACAAAGCGAAAATCTACAGTCAAGCGTCAATCAGCAGACAGCCGTGTGTTCTTTAGTCATGAGCCTGTTGTCAAAACGGCAGAAAAAAATGGTCACAAACGAAATATTGTTTCTACACTTAAAATGAACAAAGACAAAATGAGCTAGCCTGATATAAGTCATGTTCATGACGATGCAAATGTAACGAGATTTCGAACTGTTCTGTTGCACACGTTGGGACTCATTTTATTTTTCTACAAGAATCATTTGCCATGACGGGAATCGAACCCGGGCCGCCCTGCGTTACAAGGCAGATTCCTATCCGCTAGACCATTTGGGAAGATTTCATATGTAGACCCTAAGATATCCAAGTGTCATTTCGATGAGGTCTGTAGCAGAGGCCATAGAGCACACCAAACAAATAATCATGTGTTTAAATATCCTTGTCGTTTTGAAAACTTACCATTGTCACCTGCACAGGAATGCCATGCGGCCAACATTGAAGAAATGTGCTTCTCAAATCTGTCATTAACACTGTTTTCCACACGCTTTTTTCATTGCATTGCCATATAATCAATTGGTCATTGATGCGTCACGAATAACGACAATGCGTCGAAAATTAAAGAAATGTAAACATGAATTATGTTATTACTGTCTAAGCATCGCAAAGCTGTATGCGTAAAGGCGTCTGACGTCACAGTGGCTTGCCTGAAACAAAGGAATTAGAGAAACATGTGCTTACAGGGGCGTCGAAACGGCTTGTCCCCCTGATGGAGCAAAGTTGCGACAGTGACAAAGACAAGCTCCGCGCTGATGGGCAACTTATATGGGGCAACTGTGCTGCGAGTATCTAAGCAGTCGTCGTGCATGGATAAAATGCAATGTTTCAAACAGATCTGATGAATTCACCTACTTCTAAAAAGTGTGCGTTAAGGGAGTCCTTTTGACACAAAGCGAAAATCTACAGTCAAGCGTCAATCAGAAGACAGCCGTGTGTTCTTTAGTCATGAGCCTGTTGTCAAAACGGCTGAAAAAAATGGTCACAAACGAAATATTGTTTCTACACTTAAAATGAACAAAGAAAAAATGAGCTAGCCTGATATAAGTCATGTTCATGACGATGCAAATGTAACGAGATTTCAAACTGTTCTGTTGCACACGTTGGGACTCATTTTATTTTTCTACAAGAATCATTTGTCATGACGGGAATCGAACCCGGGCCGCCCTGCGTTACAAGGCAGATTCCTATCCGCTAGACCATTTGGGAAGATTTCATATGTAGACCCTAAGATATCCAAGTGTCATTTCGATGAGGTCTGTAGCAGAGGCCATAGAGCACACCAAACAAATAATCATGTGTTTAAATATCCTTGTCGTTTTGAAAACTTACCATTGTCACCTGCACAGGAATGCCATGCGGCCAACATTGAAGAAATGTGCTACTCAAATCTGTCATTAACACTGTTTTCCACACGCTTTTTTCATTGCATTGCCATATAATCAATTGTTCATTGATGCGTCACGAATAACGACAATGCGTCGTAAATTAAAGAAATGTAAACATGAATTATGTTATTACTGTCTAAGCATCGCAAAGCTGTATGCGCAAAGGCGTCTGACGTCACTGTGGCTTGCCTGAAACAAAGGAATTAGAGAAACATGTGCTTATAGGGGCGTCGAACCGGTTTGTCCCCCTGATGGAGCAAAGTTGCGACAGTGACAAAGACAAGCTCCGCGCTCATGGGCAACTTATATGGGGCAACTGTGCTGCGAGTATCTAAGCAGTCGTCGTGCATGGATAAAATGCAATGTTTCAAACAGATCTGATGAATTCACCTACTTTGAAAAAGTGTGCGTTAAGGGAGTCCTTTTGACACAAAGCGAAAATCTACAGTCAAGCGTCAATCAGAAGACAGCCGTGTGTTCTTTAGTCATGAGCCTGTTGTCAAAACGGCAGAAAAAAATGGTCACAAACGAAATATTGTTTCTACACTTAAAATGAACAAAGAAAAAATGAGCTAGCCTGATATAAGTCATGTTCATGACGATGCAAATGTAACGAGATTTCAAACTGTTCTGTTGCACACGTTGGGACTCATTTTATTTTTCTACAAGAATCATTTGCCATGACGGGAATCGAACCCGGGCCGCCCTGCGTTACAAGGCAGATTCCTATCCGCTAGACCATTTGGGAAGATTTCATATGTGCACCCTAAGATATCTAAGTGTCATTTCGATGAGGTCTGTAGCAGAGGCCATAGAGCACACCAAACAAATAATCACTTGTTTAAATATCCTTGTTTTTTTGAAAAATTACCATTGTCACCTGCACAGGAATGCCATGCGGCCAACATTGAAGAAATGTGCTTCTCAAATCTGTCATTAACACTGTTTTCCACACGCTTTTTTCATTGCATTGCCATATAATCAATTGGTCATTGATGCGTCACGAATAACGACAATGCGTCGAAAATTAAAGAAATGTAAACATGAATTATGTTATTACTGTCTAAGCATCGCAAAGCTGTATGCGTAAAGGCGTCTGACGTCACAGTGGCTTGCCTGAAACAAAGGAATTAGAGAAACATGTGCTTACAGGGGCGTCGAACCGGCTTGTCCCCCTGATGGAGCAAAGTTGCTACAGTGACAAAGACAAGCTCCGCGCTCATGGGCAATTTATATGGGGCAACTGTGCTGCGAGTATCTAAGCAGTCGTCGTGCATGGATAAAATGCAATGTTTCAAACAGATCTGATGAATTCACCTACTTTGAAAAAGTGTGCGTTAAGGGAGTCCTTTTGACACAAAGCGAAAATCTACAGTCAAGCGTCAATCAGCAGACAGCCGTGTGTTCTTTAGTCATGAGCCTGTTGTCAAAACGGCAGAAAAAAATGGTCACAAACGAAATATTGTTTCTACACTTAAAATGAACAAAGACAAAATGAGCTAGCCTGATATAAGTCATGTTCATGACGATGGAAATGTAACGAGATTTCGAACTTTTCTGTTGCACACGTTGGGACTCATTTTATTTTTCTACAAGAATCATTTGCCATGACGGGAATCGAACCCGGGCCGCCCTGCGTTACAAGGCAGATTCCTATCCGCTAGACCATTTGGGAAGATTTCATATGTGCACCCTAAGATATCTAAGTGTCATTTCGATGAGGTCTGTAGCAGAGGCCATAGAGCACACCAAACAAATAATCACGTGTTTAAATATCCTTGTCGTTTGGAAAAATTACCATTGTCACTTGCACAGGAATGCCATGCGGCCAACATTGAAGAAATGTGCTTCTCAAATCTGTCATTAACACTGTTTTCCACACGCTTTTTTCATTGCATTGCCATATAATCAATTGGTCATTGATGCGTCACGAATAACGACAATGCGTCGAAAATTAAAGAAATGTAAACATGAATTATGTTATTACTGTCTAAGCATCGCAAAGCTGTATGCGTAAAGGCGTCTGACGTCACAGTGGCTTGCCTGAAACAAAGGAATTAGAGAAACATGTGCTTACAGGGGCGTCGAACCGGCTTGTCCCCCTGATGGAGCAAAGTTGCTACAGTGACAAAGACAAGCTCCGCGCTCATGGGCAATTTATATGGGGCAACTGTGCTGCGAGTATCTAAGCAGTCGTCGTGCATGGATAAAATGCAATGTTTCAAACAGATCTGATGAATTCACCTACTTTGAAAAAGTGTGCGTTAAGGGAGTCCTTTTGACACAAAGCGAAAATCTACAGTCAAGCGTCAATCAGCAGACAGCCGTGTGTTCTTTAGTCATGAGCCTGTTGTCAAAACGGCAGAAAAAAATGGTCACAAACGAAATATTGTTTCTACACTTAAAATGAACAAAGACAAAATGAGCTAGCCTGATATAAGTCATGTTCATGACGATGGAAATGTAACGAGATTTCGAACTTTTCTGTTGCACACGTTGGGACTCATTTTATTTTTCTACAAGAATCATTTGCCATGACGGGAATCGAACCCGGGCCGCCCTGCGTTACAAGGCAGATTCCTATCCGCTAGACCATTTGGGAAGATTTCATATGTGCACCCTAAGATATCTAAGTGTCATTTCGATGAGGTCTGTAGCAGAGGCCATAGAGCACACCAAACAAATAATCACGTGTTTAAATATCCTTGTCGTTTGGAAAAATTACCATTGTCACTTGCACAGGAATGCCATGCGGCCAACATTGAAGAAATGTGCTTCTCAAATCTGTCATTAACACTGTTTTCCACACGCTTTTTTCATTGCATTGCCATATAATCAATTGTTCATTGATGCGTCACGAATAACGACAATGCGTCGTAAATTAAAGAAATGTAAACATGAATTATGTTATTACTGTCTAAGCATCGCAAAGCTGTATGCGCAAAGGCGTCTGACGTCACTGTGGCTTGCCTGAAACAAAGGAATTAGAGAAACATGTGCTTACAGTGGCGTCGAACCGGCTTGTCCCCCTGATGGAGCAAAGTTGCGACAGTGACAAAGACAAGCTCCGCGCTCATGGGCAACTTATATGGGGCAACTGTGCTGCGAGTATCTAAGCAGTCGTCGTGCATGGATAAAATGCAATGTTTCAAACAGATCTGATGAATTCACCTACTTTGAAAAAGTGTGCGTTAAGGGAGTCCTTTTGACACAAAGCGAAAATCTACAGTCAAGCGTCAATCAGAAGACAGCCGTGTGTTCTTTAGTCATGAGCCTGTTGTCAAAACGGCTGAAAAAAATGGTCACAAACGAAATATTGTTTCTACACTTAAAATGAACAAAGAAAAAATGAGCTAGCCTGATATAAGTCATGTTCATGACGATGCAAATGTAACGAGATTTCAAACTGTTCTGTTGCACACGTTGGGACTCATTTTATTTTTCTACAAGAATCATTTGTCATGACGGGAATCGAACCCGGGCCGCCCTGCGTTACAAGGCAGATTCCTATCCGCTAGACCATTTGGGAAGATTTCATATGTAGACCCTAAGATATCCAAGTGTCATTTCGATGAGGTCTGTAGCAGAGGCCATAGAGCACACCAAACAAATAATCATGTGTTTAAATATCCTTGTCGTTTTGAAAACTTACCATTGTCACCTGCACAGGAATGCCATGCGGCCAACATTGAAGAAATGTGCTACTCAAATCTGTCATTAACACTGTTTTCCACACGCTTTTTTCATTGCATTGCCATATAATCAATTGTTCATTGATGCGTCACGAATAACGACAATGCGTCGTAAATTAAAGAAATGTAAACATGAATTATGTTATTACTGTCTAAGCATCGCAAAGCTGTATGCGCAAAGGCGTCTGACGTCACTGTGGCTTGCCTGAAACAAAGGAATTAGAGAAACATGTGCTTACAGGGGCGTCGAACCGGCTTGTCCCCCTGATGGAGCAAAGTTGCGACAGTGACAAAGACAAGCTCCGCGCTCATGGGCAACTTATATGGGGCAACTGTGCTGCGAGTATCTAAGCAGTCGTCGTGCATGGATAAAATGCAATGTTTCAAACAGATCTGATGAATTCACCTACTTTGAAAAAGTGTGCGTTAAGGGAGTCCTTTTGACACAAAGCGAAAATCTACAGTCAAGCGTCAATCAGAAGACAGCCGTGTGTTCTTTAGTCATGAGCCTGTTGTCAAAACGGCAGAAAAAAATGGTCACAAACGAAATATTGTTTCTACACTTAAAATGAACAAAGAAAAAATGAGCTAGCCTGATATAAGTCATGTTCATGACGATGCAAATGTAACGAGATTTCAAACTGTTCTGTTGCACACGTTGGGACTCATTTTATTTTTCTACAAGAATCATTTGCCATGACGGGAATCGAACCCGGGCCGCCCTGCGTTACAAGGCAGATTCCTATCCGCTAGACCATTTGGGAAGATTTCATATGTGCACCCTAAGATATCTAAGTGTCATTTCGATGAGGTCTGTCGCAGAGGCCATAGAGCACACCAAACAAATAATCATGTGTTTAAATATCCTTGTCGTTTTGAAAAATTACCATTGTCACCTGCACAGGAATGCCATGCGGCCAACATTGAAGAAATGTGCTTCTCAAATCTGTCATTAACACTGTTTTCCACACGCTTTTTTCATTGCATTGCCATATAATCAATTGGTCATTGATGCGTCACGAATAACGACAATGCGTCGAAAATTAAAGAAATGTAAACATGAATTATGTTATTACTGTCTAAGCATCGCAAAGCTGTATGCGTAAAGGCGTCTGACGTCACAGTGGCTTGCCTGAAACAAAGGAATTAGAGAAACATGTGCTTACAGGGGCGTCGAACCGGCTTGTCCCCCTGATGGAGCAAAGTTGCTACAGTGACAAAGACAAGCTCCGCGCTCATGGGCAATTTATATGGGGCAACTGTGCTGCGAGTATCTAAGCAGTCGTCGTGCATGGATAAAATGCAATGTTTCAAACAGATCTGATGAATTCACCTACTTTGAAAAAGTGTGCGTTAAGGGAGTCCTTTTGACACAAAGCGAAAATCTACAGTCAAGCGTCAATCAGCAGACAGCCGTGTGTTCTTTAGTCATGAGCCTGTTGTCAAAACGGCAGAAAAAAATGGTCACAAACGAAATATTGTTTCTACACTTAAAATGAACAAAGACAAAATAAGCTAGCCTGATATAAGTCATGTTCATGACGATGCAAATGTAACGAGATTTCAAACTGTTCTGTTGCACACGTTGGGACTCATTTTATTTTTCTACAAGAATCATTTGTCATGACGGGAATCGAACCCAGGCCGCCCTGCGTTACAAGGCAGATTCCTATCCGCTAGACCATTTGGGAAGATTTCATACGTAGACCCTAAGATATCTAAGTGTCATTTCGATGAGGTCTGTAGCAGAGGCCATACAGCACACCAAACAAATAATCATGTGTTTAAATATCCTTGTCGTTTTGAAAAATTACCATTGTCACCTGCACAGGAATGCCATGCGGCCAACATTGAAGAAATGTGCTTCTCAAATCTGTCATTAACACTGTTTTCCACACGCTTTTTTCATTGCATTGCCATATAATCAATTGGTCATTGATGCGTCACGAATAACGACAATGCGTCGAAAATCAAAGAAATGTAAACATGAATTATGTTATTACTGTCTAAGCATCGCAAAGCTGTATGCGTAAAGGCGTCTGACGTCACTGTGGCTTGCCTGAAACAAAGGAATTAGAGAAACATGTGCTTACAAGGGGCGTCGAACCGGCTTGTCCCCCTGATGGAGCAAAGTTGCTACAGTGACAAAGACAAGCTCCGCGCTCATGAGCAATTCATATGGGACAACTGTGCTGCGAGTATCTAAGCAGTCGTCGTGCATGGATAAAATGCAATGTTTCAAACAGATCTGATGAATTCACCTACTTTGAAAAAGTGTGCGTTAAGGGAGTCCTTTTGACACAAAGCGAAAATCTACAGTCAAGCGTCAATCAGCAGACAGCCGTGTGTTCTTTAGTCATGAGCCTGTTGTCAAAACGGCAGAAAAAAATGGTCACAAACGAAATATTGTTTCTACACTTAAAATGAACAAAGAAAAAATGAGCTAGCCTGATATAAGTCATGTTCATGACGATGCAAATGTAATGAGATTTCGAACTGTTCTGTTGCACACGTTGGGACTCATTTTATTTTTCTACAAGAATCATTTGCCATGACGGGAATCGAACCCGGGCCACCCTGCGTTACAAGGCAGATTCCTATCCGCTAGACCATTTGGGAAGATTTCATAGGTGCACCCTAAGATATCTAAGTGTCATTTCGATGAGGTCTGTAGCAGAGGCCAAAGAGCACACCAAACAAATAATCATGTGTTTAAATATCCTTGTCGTTTTGAAAAATTACCTTTGTCACCTGCACAGGAATGCCATGCGGCCAACATTGAAGAAATGTGCTTCTCAAATCTGTCATTAACACTGTTTTCCACACGCTTTTTTCATTGCATTGCCATATAATCAATTGGTCATTGATACGTCACGAATAACGACAATGCGTCGAAAATTAAAGAAATGTAAACATGAATTATGTTATTACTGTCTAAGCATCGCAAAGCTGTATGCGCAAAGGCGTCTGACGTCACTGTGGCTTGCCTGAAACAAAGGAATTAGAGAAACATGTGCTTACAAGGGGCGTCGAACCGGCTTGTCCCCCTGATGGAGCAAAGTTGCTACAGTGACAAAGACAAGCTCCGCGCTCATGGGCAACTTATATGGGGCAACTGTGCTGCGAGTATCTAAGCAGTCGTCGTGCATGGATAAAATGCAATGTTTCAAACAGATCTGATGAATTCACCTACTTTGAAAAAGTGTGCGTTAAGGGAGTCCTTTTGACACAAAGCGAAAATCTACAGTCAAGCGTCAATCAGCAGACAGCCGTGTGTTCTTTAGTCATGAGCCTGTTGTCAAAACGGCAGAAAAAAATGGTCACAAACGAAATATTGTTTCTACACTTAAAATGAACAAAGAAAAAATGAGCTAGCCTGATATAAGTCATGTTCATGACGATGCAAATGCAACGAGATTTCGAACTGTTCTGTTGCACACGTTGGGACTCATTTTATTTTTCTACAAGAATCATTTGCCATGACGGGAATCTAACCCGGGCCGCCCTGCGTTACAAGGCAGATTCCTATCCGGTAGACCATTTGGGAAGATTTCATATGTGCACCCTAAGATATCTAAGTGTCATTTCGATGAGGTCTGTCGCAGAGGCCATAGAGCACACCAAACAAATAATCACGTGTTTAAATATCCATGTCGTTTTGAAAAATTACCATTGTCACCTGCACAGGAATGCCATGCGGCCAACATTGAAGAAATGTGCTTCTCAAATCTGTCATTAACACTGTTTTCCACACGCTTTTTTCATTGCATTGCCATATAATCAATTGGTCATTGATGCGTCACGAATAACGACAATACGTCGAAAATTAAAGAAATGTAAACATGAATTATGTTATTACTGTCTAAGCATCGCAAAGCTGTATGCGCAAAGGCGTCTGACGTCACTGTGGCTTGCCTGAAACAAAGGAATTAGAGAAACATGTGCTTACAGGGGCGTCGAACCGCTTGTCCCCCTGATGGAGCAAAGTTGCTACAGTGACAAAGACAAGCTCCGCGCTCATGGGCAATTTATATGGGGCAACTGTGCTGCGAGTATCTAAGCAGTCGTCGTGCATGGATAAAATGCAATGTTTCAAACAGATCTGATGAATTCACCTACTTTGAAAAAGTGTGCGTTAAGGGAGTCCTTTTGACACAAAGCGAAAATCGACAGTCAAGCGTCAATCAGCAGACAGCCGTGTGTTCTTTAGTCATGAGCCTGTTGTCAAAACGGCAGAAAAAAATGGTCACAAACGAAATATTGTTTCTACACTTAAAATGAACAAAGAAAAAATGAGCTAGCCTGATATAAGTCATGTTCATGACGATGCAAATGTAACGAGATTTCGAACTGTTCTGTTGCACACGTTGGGACTCATTTTATTTTTCTACAAGAATCATTTGCCATGACGGGAATCTAACCCGGGCCGCCCTGCGTTACAAGGCAGATTCCTATCCGGTAGACCATTTGGGAAGATTTCATATGTGCACCCTAAGATATCTAAGTGTCATTTCGATGAGGTCTGTCGCAGAGGCCATAGAGCACACCAAACAAATAATCACGTGTTTAAATATCCATGTCGTTTTGAAAAATTACCATTGTCACCTGCACAGGAATGCCATGCGGCCAACATTGAAGAAATGTGCTTCTCAAATCTGTCATTAACACTGTTTTCCACACGCTTTTTTCATTGCATTGCCATATAATCAATTGGTCATTGATGCGTCACGAATAACGACAATGCGTCGAAAATTAAAGAAATGTAAACATGAATTATGTTATTACTGTCTAAGCATCGCAAAGCTGTATGCGTAAAGGCGTCTGACGTCACAGTGGCTTGCCTGAAACAAAGGAATTAGAGAAACATGTGCTTACAGGGGCGTCGAACCGGCTTGTCCCCCTGATGGAGCAAAGTTGCTACAGTGACAAAGACAAGCTCCGCGCTCATGGGCAATTTATATGGGGCAACTGTGCTGCGAGTATCTAAGCAGTCGTCGTGCATGGATAAAATGCAATGTTTCAAACAGATCTGATGAATTCACCTACTTTGAAAAAGTGTGCGTTAAGGGAGTCCTTTTGACACAAAGCGAAAATCGACAGTCAAGCGTCAATCAGCAGACAGCCGTGTGTTCTTTAGTCATGAGCCTGTTGTCAAAACGGCAGAAAAAAATGGTCACAAACGAAATATTGTTTCTCCACTTAAAATGAACAAAGACAAAATGAGCTAGCCTGATATAAGTCATGTTCATGACGATGCAAATGTAACGAGATTTCGAACTGTTCTGTTGCACACGTTGGGACTCATTTTATTTTTCTACAAAAATCATTTGCCATGACGGGAATCGAACCCGGGCCGCCCTGCGTTACAAGGCAGATTCCTATCCGCTAGACCATTTGGGAAGATTTCAAATGTAGACCCTAAGATATGTAGTGTCATTTCGATGAGGTCTGTAGCAGAGGCCATAGAGCACACCAAACAAATAATCATGTGTTTAAATATTCTTGTCGTTTTGAAAAATTACCATTGTCACCTGCACAGGAATGCCATGCGGCCAACATTGAAGAAATGTGCTTCTCAAATCTGTCATTAACACTGTTTTCCACACGCTTTTTTCATTGCATTGCCATATAATCAATTGGTCATTGATGCGTCACGAATAACGACAATACGTCGAAAATTAAAGAAATGTAAACATGAATTATTTTATTACTGTCTAAGCATCGCAAAGCTGTATGCGCAAAGGCGTCTGACGTCACTGTGGCTTGCCTGAAACAAAGGAATTAGAGAAACATGTGCTTACAGGGGCGTCGAACCGCTTGTCCCCCTGATGGAGCAAAGTTGCTACAGTGACAAAGACAAGCTCCGCGCTCATGGGCAATTTATATGGGGCAACTGTGCTGCGAGTATCTAAGCAGTCGTCGTGCATGGATAAAATGCAATGTTTCAAACAGATCTGATGAATTCACCTACTTTGAAAAAGTGTGCGTTAAGGGAGTCCTTTTGACACAAAGCGAAAATCGACAGTCAAGCGTCAATCAGCAGACAGCCGTGTGTTCTTTAGTCATGAGCCTGTTGTCAAAACGGCAGAAAAAAATGGTCACAAACGAAATATTGTTTCTACACTTAAAATGAACAAAGAAAAAATGAGCTAGCCTGATATAAGTCATGTTCATGACGATGCAAATGTAACGAGATTTCGAACTGTTCTGTTGCACACGTTGGGACTCATTTTATTTTTCTACAAGAATCATTTGCCATGACGGGAATCGAACCCGGTCCGCCCTGCGTTAAAAGGCAGATTCCTATCCGCTAGACAATTTGGGAAGATTTCATATGTAGACCCTAAGATATCTAAGTGTCATTTCGATGAGGTCTGTAGCAGAGGCCATAGAGCACACCAAACAAATAATCATGTGTTTAAATATCCTTGTCGTTTTGAAAAATTACCATTGTCACCTGCACAGGAATGCCATGCGGCCAACATTGAAGAAATGTGCTTCTCAAATCTGTCATTAACACTGTTTTCCACACGCTTTTTTCATTGCATTGCCATATAATCAATTGGTCATTGATGCGTCACGAATAACGACAATGCGTCGAAAATTAAAGAAATGTAAACATGAATTATGTTATTACTGTCTAAGCATCGCAAAGCTGTATGCGCAAAGGCGTCTGACGTCACAGTGGCTTGCCTGAAACAAAGGAATTAGAGAAACATGTGCTTACAAGGGCGTCGAACCGGCTTGTCCCCCTGATGGAGCAAAGTTGCTACAGTGACAAAGACAAGCTCCGCGCTCATGGGCAATTTATATGGGGCAACTGTGCTGCGAGTATCTAAGCAGTCGTCGTGCATGGATAAAATGCAATGTTTCAAACAGATCTGATGAATTCACCTACTTTGAAAAAGTGTGCGTTAAGGGAGTCCTTTTGACACAAATCGAAAATCTACAGTCAAGCGTCAATCAGCAGACAGCCGTGTGTTCTTTAGTCATGAGCCTGTTGTCAAAACGGCAGAAAAAAATGGTCACAAACGAAATATTGTTTCTACACTTAAAATGAACAAAGAAAAAAAGAGCTAGCCTGATATAAGTCATGTTCATGACGATGCAAATGTAACGAGATTTCGAACTGTTCTGTTGCACACGTTGGGACTCATTTTATTTTTCTACAAGAATCATTTGCCATGACGTGAATCTAACCCGGGCCGCCCTGCGTTACAAGGCAGATTCCTATCCGGTAGACCATTTGGGAAGATTTCATATGTGCACCCTAAGATATCTAAGTGTCATTTCGATGAGGTCTGTCGCAGAGGCCATAGAGCACACCAAACAAATAATCACGTGTTTAAATATCCATGTCGTTTTGAAAAATTACCATTGTCACCTGCACAGGAATGCCATGCGGCCAACATTGAAGAAATGTGCTTCTCAAATCTGTCATTAACACTGTTTTCCACACGCTTTTTTCATTGCATTGCCATATAATCAATTGGTCATTGATGCGTCACGAATAACGACAATGCGTCGAAAATTAAAGAAATGTAAACATGAATTATGTTATTACTGTCTAAGCATCGCAAAGCTGTATGCGTAAAGGCGTCTGACGTCACAGTGGCTTGCCTGAAACAAAGGAATTAGAGAAACATGTGCTTACAGGGGCGTCGAACCGGCTTGTCCCCCTGATGGAGCAAAGTTGCTACAGTGACAAAGACAAGCTCCGCGCTCATGGGCAATTTATATGGGGCAACTGTGCTGCGAGTATCTAAGCAGTCGTCGTGCATGGATAAAATGCAATGTTTCAAACAGATCTGATGAATTCACCTACTTTGAAAAAGTGTGCGTTAAGGGAGTCTTTTTGACACAAAGCGAAAATCTACAGTCAAGCGTCAATCAGCAGACAGCCGTGTGTTCTTTAGTCATGAGCCTGTTGTCAAAACGGCAGAAAAAAATGGTCACAAACGAAATATTGTTTCTCCACTTAAAATGAACAAAGACAAAATGAGCTAGCCTGATATAAGTCATGTTCATGACGATGCAAATGTAACGAGATTTCGAACTGTTCTGTTGCACACGTTGGGACTCATTTTATTTTTCTACAAAAATCATTTGCCATGACGGGAATCGAACCCGGGCCGCCCTGCGTTACAAGGCAGATTCCTATCCGCTAGACCATTTGGGAAGATTTCAAATGTAGACCCTAAGATATGTAGTGTCATTTCGATGAGGTCTGTAGCAGAGGCCATAGAGCACACCAAACAAATAATCATGTGTTTAAATATTCTTGTCGTTTTGAAAAATTACCATTGTCACCTGCACAGGAATGCCATGCGGCCAACATTGAAGAAATGTGCTTCTCAAATCTGTCATTAACACTGTTTTCCACACGCTTTTTTCATTGCATTGCCATATAATCAATTGGTCATTGATGCGTCACGAATAACGACAATACGTCGAAAATTAAAGAAATGTAAACATGAATTATTTTATTACTGTCTAAGCATCGCAAAGCTGTATGCGCAAAGGCGTCTGACGTCACTGTGGCTTGCCTGAAACAAAGGAATTAGAGAAACATGTGCTTACAGGGGCGTCGAACCGCTTGTCCCCCTGATGGAGCAAAGTTGCTACAGTGACAAAGACAAGCTCCGCGCTCATGGGCAATTTATATGGGGCAACTGTGCTGCGAGTATCTAAGCAGTCGTCGTGCATGGATAAAATGCAATGTTTCAAACAGATCTGATGAATTCACCTACTTTGAAAAAGTGTGCGTTAAGGGAGTCCTTTTGACACAAAGCGAAAATCGACAGTCAAGCGTCAATCAGCAGACAGCCGTGTGTTCTTTAGTCATGAGCCTGTTGTCAAAACGGCAGAAAAAAATGGTCACAAACGAAATATTGTTTCTACACTTAAAATGAACAAAGAAAAAATGAGCTAGCCTGATATAAGTCATGTTCATGACGATGCAAATGTAACGAGATTTCGAACTGTTCTGTTGCACACGTTGGGACTCATTTTATTTTTCTACAAGAATCATTTGCCATGACGGGAATCGAACCCGGTCCGCCCTGCGTTAAAAGGCAGATTCCTATCCGCTAGACAATTTGGGAAGATTTCATATGTAGACCCTAAGATATCTAAGTGTCATTTCGATGAGGTCTGTAGCAGAGGCCATAGAGCACACCAAACAAATAATCATGTGTTTAAATATCCTTGTCGTTTTGAAAAATTACCATTGTCACCTGCACAGGAATGCCATGCGGCCAACATTGAAGAAATGTGCTTCTCAAATCTGTCATTAACACTGTTTTCCACACGCTTTTTTCATTGCATTGCCATATAATCAATTGGTCATTGATGCGTCACGAATAACGACAATGCGTCGAAAATTAAAGAAATGTAAACATGAATTATGTTATTACTGTCTAAGCATCGCAAAGCTGTATGCGCAAAGGCGTCTGACGTCACAGTGGCTTGCCTGAAACAAAGGAATTAGAGAAACATGTGCTTACAAGGGCGTCGAACCGGCTTGTCCCCCTGATGGAGCAAAGTTGCTACAGTGACAAAGACAAGCTCCGCGCTCATGGGCAATTTATATGGGGCAACTGTGCTGCGAGTATCTAAGCAGTCGTCGTGCATGGATAAAATGCAATGTTTCAAACAGATCTGATGAATTCACCTACTTTGAAAAAGTGTGCGTTAAGGGAGTCCTTTTGACACAAAGCGAAAATCTACAGTCAAGCCTCAATCAGCAGACAGCCGTGTGTTCTTTAGTCATGAGCCTGTTGTCAAAACGCAGAAAAAAATGGTCACAAACGAAATATTGTTTCTACACTTAAAATGAACAAAGAAAAAATGAGCTAGCCTGATATAAGTCATGTTCATGACGATGCAAATGTAACGAGATTTCGAACTGTTCTGTTGCACACGTTGGGACTCATTTTATTTTTCTACAAGAATCATTTGCCATGACGGGAATCGAACCCGGTCCTCCCTGCGTTACAAGGCAGATGCCTATCCGCTAGACCATTTGGGGAGACTTGATATGTACCCCCTAAGATATCTAAGTGTCATTTCGATGAGGTCTGTAGCAGAGGCCATCGAGCACAGCAAACAAATAATCATGTGTTGAAATATCCTTGTCGTTTTGAAAAATTACCATTGTCACCTGCACAGGAATACCATGCGGCCAACATTGAAGAAATGTGCTTCTCAAATCTGTCATTAACACTGTTTTCCACACGCTTTTTTCATTGCATTGCCATATAATCAATTGGTCATTGATGCGTCACGAATAACGACAATGCGTCGAAAATGAAAGAAATGTAAACATGAATTATGTTATTACTGTCTAAGCATCGCAAAGCTGTATGCGCAAAGGCGTCTGACGTCACAGTGGCTTGCCTGAAACAAAGGAATTAGAGAAACATGTGCTTACAGGGGCGTCGAACCGGCTTGTCCCCCTGATGGAGCAAAGTTGCTAAAGTGACAAAGACAAGCTCCGCGCTCATGGGCAATTTATATGGGGCAACTGTGCTGCGAGTATCTAAGCAGTCGTCGTGCATGGATAAAATGCAATGTTTCAAACAGATCTGATGAATTCACCTACTTTGAAAAAGTGTGCGTTAAGGGAGTCCTTTTGACACAAAGCGAAAATCTACAGTCAAGCGTCAATCAGCAGACAGCCGTGTGTTCTTTAGTCATGAGCCTGTTGTCAAAACGGCAGAAAAAAATGGTCACAAACGAAATATTGTTTCTACACTTAAAATGAACAAAGAAAAAATGAGCTAGCCTGATATAAGTCATGTTCATGACGATGCAAATGCAACGAGATTTCGAACTGTTCTGTTGCACACGTTGGGACTCATTTTATTTTTCTACAAGAATCATTTGCCATGACGGGAATCTAACCCGGGCCGCCCTGCGTTACAAGGCAGATTCCTATCCGGTAGACCATTTGGGAAGATTTCATATGTGCACCCTAAGATATCTAAGTGTCATTTCGATGAGGTCTGTCGCAGAGGCCATAGAGCACACCAAACAAATAATCACGTGTTTAAATATCCATGTCGTTTTGAAAAATTACCATTGTCACCTGCACAGGAATGCCATGCGGCCAACATTGAAGAAATGTGCTTCTCAAATCTGTCATTAACACTGTTTTCCACACGCTTTTTTCATTGCATTGCCATATAATCAATTGGTCATTGATGCGTCACGAATAACGACAATGCGTCGAAAATTAAAGAAATGTAAACATGAATTATGTTATTACTGTCTAAGCATCGCAAAGCTGTATGCGTAAAGGCGTCTGACGTCACAGTGGCTTGCCTGAAACAAAGGAATTAGAGAAACATGTGCTTACAGGGGCGTCGAACCGGCTTGTCCCCCTGATGGAGCAAAGTTGCTACAGTGACAAAGACAAGCTCCGCGCTCATGGGCAATTTATATGGGGCAACTGTGCTGCGAGTATCTAAGCAGTCGTCGTGCATGGATAAAATGCAATGTTTCAAACAGATCTGATGAATTCACCTACTTTGAAAAAGTGTGCGTTAAGGGAGTCTTTTTGACACAAAGCGAAAATCTACAGTCAAGCGTCAATCAGCAGACAGCCGTGTGTTCTTTAGTCATGAGCCTGTTGTCAAAACGGCAGAAAAAAATGGTCACAAACGAAATATTGTTTCTCCACTTAAAATGAACAAAGACAAAATGAGCTAGCCTGATATAAGTCATGTTCATGACGATGCAAATGTAACGAGATTTCGAACTGTTCTGTTGCACACGTTGGGACTCATTTTATTTTTCTACAAAAATCATTTGCCATGACGGGAATCGAACCCGGGCCGCCCTGCGTTACAAGGCAGATTCCTATCCGCTAGACCATTTGGGAAGATTTCAAATGTAGACTCTAAGATATGTAGTGTCATTTCGATGAGGTCTGTAGCAGAGGCCATAGAGCACACCAAACAAATAATCATGTGTTTAAATATTCTTGTCGTTTTGAAAAATTACCATTGTCACCTGCACAGGAATGCCATGCGGCCAACATTGAAGAAATGTGCTTCTCAAATCTGTCATTAACACTGTTTTCCACACGCTTTTTTCATTGCATTGCCATATAATCAATTGGTCATTGATGCGTCACGAATAATGACAATGCGTCGAAAATTAAAGAAATTTAAACATGAATTATGTTATTACTGTCTAAGCATCGCAAAGCTGTATGCGTAAAGGCGTCTGACGTCACAGTGGCTTGCCTGAAACAAAGGAATTAGAGAAACATGTGCTTACAGGGGCGTCGAACCGGCTTGTCCCCCTGATGGAGCAAAGTTGCTCCAGTGACAAAGACAAGCTCCGCGCTCATGGGCAATTTATATGGGGCAACTGTGCTGCGAGTATCTAAGCAGTCGTCGTGCATGGATAAAATGCAATGTTTCAAACAGATCTGATGAATTCACCTACTTTGAAAAAGTGTGCGTTAAGGGAGTCCTTTTGACACAAAGCGAAAATCTACAGTCAAGCGTCAATCAGCAGACAGCCGTGTGTTCTTTAGTCATGAGCCTGTTGTCAAAACGGCAGAAAAAAATGGTCACAAACGAAATATTGTTTCTACACTTAAAATGAACAAAGAAAAAATGAGCTAGCCTGATATAAGTCATGTTCATGACGATGCAAATGTAACGAGATTTCGAACTGTTCTGTTGCACACGTTGGGACTCATTTTTTTTTTCTACAAGAATCATTTGCCATGACAGGAATCGAACCCGGGCCTCCCTGCGTTACAAGGCAGATTCCTATCCGCTAGACCATTTGGGAAGATTTCATATGTAGACCCTAAGATATCTAAGTGGCATTTCGATGAGGTCTGTAGCAGAGGCCATAGAGCACACCAAACAAATAATCATGTGTTTAAATATCCTTGTCGTTTTGAAAAATTACCATTGTCACCTGCACAGGAATGCCATGCGGCCAACATTGAAGAAATGTGCTTCTCAAATCTGTCATTAACACTGTTTTCCACACGCTTTTTTCATTGCATTGCCATATAATCAATTGGTCATTGATGCGTCACGAATAACGACAATGCGTCGAAAATTAAAGAAATGTAAACATGAATTATGTTATTACTGTCTAAGCATCGCAAAGCTGTATGCGTAAAGGCGTCTGACGTCACAGTGGCTTGCCTGAAACAAAGGAATTAGAGAAACATGTGCTTACAGGGGCGTCGAACCGGCTTGTCCCCCTGATGGAGCAAAGTTGCTACAGTGACAAATACAAGCTCCGCGCTCATGGGCAATTTATATGGGGCAACTGTGCTGCGAGTATCTAAGCAGTCGTCGTGCAAGTATAAAATGCAATGTTTCAAACAGATCTGATGAATTCACCTACTTTGAAAAAGTGTGCGTTAAGGGAGTCCTTTTGACACAAAGCGAAAATCTACAGTCAAGCGTCAATCAGCAGACAGCCGTGTGTTCTTTAGTCATGAGCCTGTTGTCAAAACGGCAGAAAAAAATGGTCACAAACGAAATATTGTTTCTACACTTAAAATGAACAAAGAAAAAATGAGCTAGCCTGATATAAGTCATGTTCATGACGATGCAAATGTAACGAGATTTCAAACTGTTCTGTTGCACACGTTGGGACTCATTTTATTTTTCTACAAGAATCATTTGCCATGACGGGAATCTAACCCGGGCCGCCCTGCGTTACAAGGCAGATTCCTATCTGCTAGACCATTTGGGAAGATTTCATATGTAGACCCTAAGATATCTAAGTGTCATTTCGATGAGGTCTGTAGCAGAGGCCATAGAGCACACCAAACAAATAATCATGTGTTTAAATATCCTTGTCGTTTTGAAAAATTACCATTGTCACCTGCACAGGAATGCCATGCGGCCAACATTGAAGAAATGTGCTTCTCAAATCTGTCATTAACACTGTTTTCCACACGCTTTTTTCATTGCATTGCCATATAATCAATTGGTCATTGATGCGTCACGAATAACGACAATGCGTCGAAAATTAAAGAAATGTAAACATGAATTATGTTATTACTGTCTAAGCATCGCAAAGCTGTATGCGCAAAGGCGTCTGACGTCACAGTGGCTTGCCTGAAACAAAGGAATTAGAGAAACATGTGCTTACAGGGGCGTCGAACCGGCTTGTCCCCCTGATGGAGCAAAGTTGCTACAGTGACAAAGACAAGCTCCGCGCTCATGGGCAATTTATATGGGGCAACTGTGCTGCGAGTATCTAAGCAGTCGTCGTGCATGGATAAAATGCAATGTTTCAAACAGATCTGATGAATTCACCTACTTTGAAAAAGTGTGCGTTAAGGGAGTCCTTTTGACACAAAGCGAAAATCTACAGTCAAGCGTCAATCAGCAGACAGCCGTGTGTTCTTTAGTCATGAGCCTGTTGTCAAAACGGCAGAAAAAAATGGTCACAAACGAAATATTGTTTCTACACTTAAAATGAACAAAGAAAAAATGAGCTAGCCTGATATAAGTCATGTTCATGACGATGCAAATGTAACGAGATTTCGAACTGTTCTGTTGCACACGTTGGGACTCATTTTTTTTTTCTACAAGAATCATTTGCCATGACGGGAAACGAACCCGGGCCGCCCTGCGTTACAAGGCAGATGCCTATCCGCTAGACCATTTGGGAAGACTTGATATGTACACCCTAAGATATCTAAGTGTCATTTCGATGAGGTCTGTAGCAGAGGCCATTGAGCACACCAAACAAATAATCATGTGTTTAAATATCCTTGTCGTTTTGAAAAATTACCATTGTCACCTGCACAGGAATGCCATGCGGCCAACATTGAAGAAATGTGCTTCTCAAATCTGTCATTAACACTGTTTTCCACACGCTTTTTTCATTGCATTGCCATATAATCAATTGGTCATTGATGCATCACGAATAACGACAATGCGTCGTAAATTAAAGAAATGTAAACATGAATTATGTTATTACTGTCTAAGCATCGCAAAGCTGTATGCGCAAAGGCGTCTGACGTCACTGTGGCTTGCCTGAAACAAAGGAATTAGAGAAACATGTGCTTACAGGGGCGTCGAACCGGCTTGTCCCCCTGATGGAGCAAAGTTGCTACAGTGACAAAGACAAGCTCCGCGCTCATGGGCAATTTATATGGGGCAACTGTGCTGCGAGTATCTAAGCAGTCGTCGTGCATGGATAAAATACAATGTTTCAAACAGATCTGATGAATTCACCTACTTTGAAAAAGTGTGCGTTAAGGGAGTCCTTTTGACACAAAGCGAAAATCTACAGTCAAGCGTCAATCAGCAGACAGCCGTGTGTTCTTTAGTCATGAGCCTGTTGTCAAAACGGCAGAAAAAAATGGTCACAAACGAAATATTGTTTCTACACTTAAAATGAACAAAGAAAAAATGAGCTAGCCTGATATAAGTCATGTTCATGACGATGCAAATGTAACGAGATTTCGAACTGTTCTGTTGCACACGTTGGGACTCATTTTATTTTTCTACAAGAATCATTTGCCATGACTGGAAACGAACCCGGGCCGCCCTGCGTTACAAGGCAGATGCCTATCCGCTAGACCATTTGGGAAGACTTGATATGTACACCCTAAGATATCTAAGTGTCATTTCGATGAGGTCTGTAGCAGAGGCCATAGAGCACACCAAACAAATAATCATGTGTTTAAATATCCTTGTCGTTTTGAAAAATTACCATTGTCACCTGCACAGGAATGCCATGCGGCCAACATTGAAGAAATGTGCTTCTCAAATCTGTCATTAACACTGTTTTCCACACGCTTTTTTCATTGCATTGCCATATAATCAATTGGTCATTGATGCGTCACGAATAACGACAATGCGTCGTAAATTAAAGAAATGTAAACATGAATTATGTTATTACTGTCTAAGCATCGCAAAGCTGTATGCGCAAAGGCGTCTGACGTCACTGTGGCTTGCCTGAAACAAAGGAATTAGAGAAACATGTGCTTACAGGGGCGTCGAACCGGCTTGTCCCCCTGATGGAGCAAAGTTGCTACAGTGACAAAGACAAGCTCCGCGCTCATGGGCAATTTATATGGGGCAACTGTGCTGCGAGTATCTAAGCAGTCGTCGTGCATGGATAAAATACAATGTTTCAAACAGATCTGATGAATTCACCTACTTTGAAAAAGTGTGCGTTAAGGGAGTCCTTTTGACACAAAGCGAAAATCTACAGTCAAGCGTCAATCAGCAGACAGCCGTGTGTTCTTTAGTCACGAGCCTGTTGTCAAAACGGCAGAAAAAAATGGTCACAAACGAAATATTGTTTCTACACTTAAAATGAACAAAGAAAAAATGAGCTAGCCTGATATAAGTCATGTTCATGACGATGCAAATGTAACGAGATTTCGAACTGTTCTGTTGCACACGTTGGGACTCATTTTATTTTTCTACAAGAATTATTTGCCATGACGGGAATCGAACCCGGGCCACCCTGCGTTACAAGGCAGATGCCTATCCGCTAGACCATTTGGGAAGACTTGATATGTACACCCTAAGATATCTAAGTGTCATTTCGATGAGGTCTGTAGCAGAGGCCATAGAGCACACCAAACAAATAATCATGTGTTTAAATATCCTTGTCGTTTTGAAAAATTACCATTGTCACCTGCACAGGAATGCCATGCGGCCAACATTGAAGAAATGTGCTTCTCAAATCTGTCATTAACACTGTTTTCCACACGCTTTTTTCATTGCATTGCCATATAATCAATTGGTCATTGATGCGTCACGAATAACGACAATGCGTCGTAAATTAAAGAAATGTAAACATGAATTATGTTATTACTGTCTAAGCATCGCAAAGCTGTATGCGCAAAGGCGTCTGACGTCACTGTGGCTTGCCTGAAACAAAGGAATTAGAGAAACATGTGCTTACAGGGGCGTCGAACCGGCTTGTCCCCCTGATGGAGCAAAGTTGCTACAGTGACAAAGACAAGCTCCGCGCTCATGGGCAATTTATATGGGGCAACTGTGCTGCGAGTATCTAAGCAGTCGTCGTGCATGGATAAAATGCAATGTTTCAAACAGATCTGATGAATTCACCTACTTTGAAAAAGTGTGCGTTAAGGGAGTCCTTTTGACACAAAGCGAAAATCTACAGTCAAGCGTCAATCAGCAGACAGCCGTGTGTTCTTTAGTCATTAGCCTGTTGTCAAAACGGCAGAAAAAAATGGTCACAAACGAAATATTGTTTCTACACTTAAAATGAACAAAGAAAAAATGAGCTAGCCTGATATAAGTCATGTTCATGACGATGCAAATGTAACGAGATTTCGAACTGTTCTGTTGCACACGTTGGGACTCATTTTATTTTTCTACAAGAATCATTTGCCATGACGGGAATCGAACCCGGGCCGCCCTGCGTTACAAGGCAGATTCCTATCCGCTAGACCATTTGGGAAGATTTCATATGTAGACCCTAAGATATCTAAGTGTCATTTCGATGAGGTCTGTAGCAGAGGCCATTGAGCACACCAAACAAATAATCATGTGTTTAAATATCCTTGTCGTTTTGAAAAATTACCATTGTCACCTGCACAGGAATGCCATGCGGCCAACATTGAAGAAATGTGCTTCTCAAATCTGTCATTAACACTGTTTTCCACACGCTTTTTTCATTGCATTGCCATATAATCAATTGGTCATTGATGCGTCACGAATAACGACAATGCGTCGTAAATTAAAGAAATGTAAACATGAATTATGTTATTACTGTCTAAGCATCGCAAAGCTGTATGCGCAAAGGCGTCTGACGTCACTGTGGCTTGCCTGAAACAAAGGAATTAGAGAAACATGTGCTTACAGGGGCGTCGAACCGGCTTGTCCCCCTGATGGAGCAAAGTTGCTACAGTGACAAAGACAAGCTCCGCGCTCATGGGCAATTTATATGGGGCAACTGTGCTGCGAGTATCTAAGCAGTCGTCGTGCATGGATAAAATGCAATGTTTCAAACAGATCTGATGAATTCACCTACTTTGAAAAAGTGTGCGTAAGGGAGTTCTTTTGACACAAAGCGAAAATCTACAGTCAAGCGTCAATCAGCAGACAGCCGTGTGTTCTTTAGTCATGAGCCTGTTGTCAAAACGGCAGAAAAAAATGGTCACAAACGAAATATTGTTTCTACACTTAAAATGAACAAAGAAAAAATTAGCTAGCCTGATATAAGTCATGTTCATGACGATGCAAATGTAACGAGATTTCGAACTGTTCTGTTGCACACGTTGGGACTCATTTTTTTTTTCTACAAGAATCATTTGCCATGACAGGAATCGAACCCGGGCCGCCCTGCGTTACAAGGCAGATTCCTATCCGCTAGACCATTTGGGAAGATTTCATATGTAGACCCTAAGATATCTAAGTGGCATTTCGATGAGGTCTGTAGCAGAGGCCATAGAGCACACCAAACAAATAATCATGTGTTTAAATATCCTTGTCGTTTTGAAAAATTACCATTGTCACCTGCACAGGAATGCCATGCGGCCAACATTGAAGAAATGTGCTTCTCAAATCTGTCATTAACACTGTTTTCCACACGCTTTTTTCATTGCATTGCCATATAATCAATTGGTCATTGATGCGTCACGAATAACGACAATGCGTCGAAAATTAAAGAAATGTAAACATGAATTATGTTATTACTGTCTAAGCATCGCAAAGCTGTATGCGTAAAGGCGTCTGACGTCACAGTGGCTTGCCTGAAACAAAGGAATTAGAGAAACATGTGCTTACAGGGGCGTGGAACCGGCTTGTCCCCCTGATGGAGCAAAGTTGCTACAGTGACAAATACAAGCTCCGCGCTCATGGGCAATTTATATGGGGCAACTGTGCTGCGAGTATCTAAGCAGTCGTTGTGCAAGGATAAAATGCAATGTTTCAAACAGATCTGATGAATTCACCTACTTTGAAAAAGTGTGCGTAAGGGAGTTCTTTTGACACAAAGCGAAAATCTACAGTCAAGCGTTAATCAGCAGACAGCCGTGTGTTCTTTAGTCATGAGCCTGTTGTCAAAACGGCAGAAAAAAATGGTCACAAACGAAATATTGTTTCTACACTTAAAATGAACAAAGAAAAAATGAGCTAGCCTGATATAAGTCATGTTCATGACGATGCAAATGTAACGAGATTTCGAACTGTTCTGTTGCACACGTTGGGACTCATTTTATTTTTCTACAAGAATCATTTGCCATGACGGGAATCGAACCCGGGCCGCCCTGCGTTACAAGGCAGATTCCTATCCGCTAGACCATTTGGGAAGATTTCATATGTAGACCGTAAGATATCTAAGAGTCATTTCGATGAGGTCTGTAGCAGAGGCCATAGAGCACACCAAACAAATAATCATGTGTTTAAATATCCTTGTCGTTTTGAAAAATTACCATTGTCACCTGCACAGGAATGCCATGTGGCCAACATTGAAGAAATGTGCTTCTCAAATCTGTCATTAACACTGTTTTCCACACGCTTTTTTCATTGCATTGCCATATAATCAATTGGTCATTGATGCGTCACGAATAACGACAATGCGTCGAAAATTAAAGAAATGTAAACATGAATTATGTTATTACTGTCTAAGCATCGCAAAGCTGTATGCGCAAAGGCGTCTGACGTCACTGTGGCTTGCCTGAAACAAAAGAATGAGAGAAACATGTGCTTACAGGGGCATCGAACCGGCTTGTCCCCCTGATGGAGCAAAGTTGCTACAGTGACAAAGACAAGCTCCGCGCTCATGGGCAATTTATATGGGGCAACTGTGCTGCGAGTATCTAAGCAGTCGTCGTGCATGGATAAAATGCAATGTTTCAAACAGATCTGATGAATTCACCTACTTTGAAAAAGTGTGCGTTAAGGGAGTTCTTTTGACACAAAGCGAAAATCTACAGTCAAGCGTTAATCAGCAGACAGCCGTGTGTTCTTTAGTCATGAGCCTGTTGTCAAAACGGCAGAAAAAAATGGTCACAAACGAAATATTGTTTCTACACTTAAAATGAACAAAGAAAAAATGAGCTAGCCTGATATAAGTCATGTTCATGACGATGCAAATGTAACGAGATTTCGAACTGTTCTGTTGCACACGTTGGGACTCATTTTATTTTTCTACAAGAATCATTTGCCATGACGGGAATCGAACCCGGGCCGCCCTGCGTTACAAGGCAGATTCCTATCCGCTAGACCATTTGGGAAGATTTCATATGTAGACCGTAAGATATCTAAGAGTCATTTCGATGAGGTCTGTAGCAGAGGCCATAGAGCACACCAAACAAATAATCATGTGTTTAAATATCCTTGTCGTTTTGAAAAATTACCATTGTCACCTGCACAGGAATGCCATGTGGCCAACATTGAAGAAATGTGCTTCTCAAATCTGTCATTAACACTGTTTTCCACACGCTTTTTTCATTGCATTGCCATATAATCAATTGGTCATTGATGCGTCACGAATAACGACAATGCGTCGAAAATTAAAGAAATGTAAACATGAATTATGTTATTACTGTCTAAGCATCGCAAAGCTGTATGCGCAAAGGCGTCTGACGTCACTGTGGCTTGCCTGAAACAAAAGAATGAGAGAAACATGTGCTTACAGGGGCATCGAACCGGCTTGTCCCCCTGATGGAGCAAAGTTGCTACAGTGACAAAGACAAGCTCCGCGCTCATGGGCAATTTATATGGGGCAACTGTGCTGCGAGTATCTAAGCAGTCGTCGTGCATGGATAAAATGCAATGTTTCAAACAGATCTGATGAATTCACCTACTTTGAAAAAGTGTGCGTTAAGGGAGTCCTTTTGACACAAAGCGAAAATCTACAGTCAAGCGTCAATCAGCAGACAGCCGTGTGTTCTTTAGTCATGAGCCTGTTGTCAAAACGGCAGAAAAAAATGGTCACAAACTAAATATTGTTTCTCCACTTAAAATGAACAAAGAAAAAATGAGCTAGCCTGATATAAGTCATGTTCATGACGATGCAAATGTAACGAGATTTCGAACTGTTCTGTTGCACACGTTGGGACTCATTTTATTTTTCTACAAGAATCATTTGCCATGACGGGAATCGAACCCGGGCCGCCCTGCGTTACAAGGCAGATTCCTATCCGCTAGACCATTTGGGAAGATTTCATATGTAGACCGTAAGATATCTAAGAGTCATTTCGATGAGGTCTGTAGCAGAGGCCATAGAGCACACCAAACAAATAATCATGTGTTTAAATATCCTTGTCGTTTTGAAAAATTACCATTGTCACCTGCACAGGAATGCCATGTGGCCAACATTGAAGAAATGTGCTTCTCAAATCTGTCATTAACACTGTTTTCCACACGCTTTTTTCATTGCATTGCCATATAATCAATTGGTCATTGATGCGTCACGAATAACGACAATGCGTCGAAAATTAAAGAAATGTAAACATGAATTATGTTATTACTGTCTAAGCATCGCAAAGCTGTATGCGCAAAGGCGTCTGACGTCACTGTGGCTTGCCTTAAACAAAGGAATTAGAGAAACATGTGCTTACAGGGGCGTCGAACCGGCTTGTCCCCCTGATGGAGCAAAGTTGCTACAGTGACAAAGACAAGCTCCGCGCTCATGGGCAATTTATATGGGGCAACTGTGTTGCGAGTATCAAAGCAGTCGTCGTGCATGGATAAAATGCAATGTTTCAAACAGATCTGATGAATTCACCTACTTTGAAAAAGTGTGCGTTAAGGGAGTCCTTTTGACACAAAGCGAAAATCTACAGTCAAGCATCAATCAGCAGACAGCCATGTGTTCTTTAGTCATGAGCCTGTTGTCAAAACGGCAGAAAAAAATGGTCACAAACGAAATATTGTTTCTACACTTAAAATGAACAAAGAAAAAATGAGCTAGCCTGATATAAGTCATGTTCATGACGATGCAAATGTAACGAGATTTCGAACTGTTTTGTTGCACACGTTGGGACTCATTTTATTTTTCTACAAGAATCATTTGCCATGACGGGAATCGAAACCGGGCCGCCCTGCGTTACAAGGCAGATTCCTATCCGCTAGACCATTTGGGAAGATTTCATATGTAGACCCTAAGATATCTAAGTGGCATTTCGATGAGGTCTGTAGCAGAGGCCATAGAGCACACCGAACAAATAATCATGTGTTTAAATATCCTTGTCGTTTTGAAAAATTACCATTGTCACCTGCACAGGAATGCCATGCGGCCAACATTGAAGAAATGTGCTTCTCAAATCTGTCATTAACACTGTTTTCCACACGCTTTTTTCATTGCATTGCCATATAATCAATTGGTCATTGATGCGTCACGAATAACGACAATGCGTCGAAAATTAAAGAAATGTAAACATGAATTATTTTATTACTGTCTAAGCATCGCAAAGCTGTATGCGTAAAGGCGTCTGACGTCACAGTGGCTTGCCTGAAACAAAGGAATTAGAGAAACATGTGCTTACAAGGGGCGTCGAACCGGCTTGTCCCCCTGATGGAGCAAAGTTGCTACAGTGACAAAGACAAGCTCCGCGCTCATGGGCAATTTATATGGGGCAACTGTGCTGCGAGTATCTAAGCAGTCGTCGTGCATGGATAAAATGCAATGTTTCAAACAGATCTGATGAATTCACCTACTTTGAAAAAGTGTGCGTTAAGGGAGTCCTTTTGACACAAAGCGAAAATCTACAGTCAAGCGTCAATCAGCAGACAGCCGTGTGTTCTTTAGTCATGAGCCTGTTGTCAAAACGGCGGAAAAAAATGGTCACAAACGAAATATTGTTTCTACACTTAAAATGAACAAAGAAAAAATGAGCTAGCCTGATATAAGTCATGTTCATGACGATGCAAATGTAACGAGATTTCGAACTGTTCTGTTGCACACGTTGGGACTCTTTTTATTTTTCTACAAGAATCATTTGCCATGACGGGAATCGAACCCGGGCCGCCCTGCGTTACAAGGCAGATTCCTATCCGCTAGACCATTTGGGAAGATTTCATATGTGCACCCTAAGATATCTAAGTGTCATTTCGATGAGGTCTGTCGCAGAGGCCATAGAGCACACCAAACAAATAATCATGTGTTTAAATATCCTTGTCGTTTTGAAAAATTACCATTGTCACCTGCACAGGAATGCCATGCGGCCAACATTGAAGAAATGTGCTTCTCAAATCTGTCATTAACACTGTTTTCCACACGCTTTTTTCATTGCATTGCCATATAATCAATTGGTCATTGATGCGTCACGAATAACGACAATGCGTCGAAAATTAAAGAAATGTAAACATGAATTATGTTATTACTGTCTAAGATTCAAGATTCAAGATTCAAGATTCAAAGTGTTTATTATCATATGCACAGTAGAAAACATGTTTCACTGTACAACGAAATTCTTGCTTTGCTGTCCGCAGAATGCCAACCAATGTAAAATATACAATACTAAAGAATATACAATATATAATAAACAAATGTACAAGACAGCAAAATTTAAGGCATAAAATAAAATAGCAGCAATAATAATAATAAAACAGTGCAAATGTAGCAGTGCAATTATGCAAACTGGAAAGTTCAGTTATTGAGGTAGTACGGTTATATTAATCTCCTATGGGTTGTTTAGGAGTCTGATGGCAGTGGGAAAGAAGGAGTTCTTCAGTCGGGTGGTCCTGCATTTAACACTTCTGTACCTCCGGCCTGAGGGTAGAAGTGTGAACAGTCCGAGCTGGGGGTGGGTGGGGTCCTTGAGGATGGAGGCGGCTCTCCTGTGGACTCTGCGGTGGTAGATGCTCTGCAGAGAGGGCAGTGGAGTCCTGGTGATTTTCTCAGCAGTCTTCACCACTCTCTGCAGGCGTCTGCGGTCCATAGCAGTAGTGCTGCCATACCACACAGTGATACAGCTAGTTAGGATGCTCTCAACAATGCAGCTGTAGAAGTTGCTGAGGATCTTGGGCGACATGCCAAACTTCCTCAGCCTCCTCAGAAAGTACAGCCGCTGTTGGGCCTTCTTAACCAGCTGAGTGGTGTTAAGTGTCCAGGTGAGGTCCTCGCTGATGTGGACGCCCAGGTATTTGAAACTGCTCACCCTCTCTACTTCAAGTTCCCGGATGTACAGTGGCCGATGAGGTCCCCTCTTCTTCCTCATGTCCACTATCATCTCCTTCGTCTTGTCCGTATTGAGGGTGAGGTTGTTGTCCTCGCACCATGTTACCAGACTGGCCACCTCCCTCCTGTAAGCTGCTTCGTCCCCGCCAGTGATGCATTCTATCACTGCGGTGTCGTCTGCAAACTTTAGGATGATGTTGTCCTTGTGGGAGGCGACACAGTCGTGGGTGAACAGGGTGTAGAGAATGGGGCTGAGGACGCATCCCTGTGGGGTGCCAACATTTGTAATAATGCTGGCTGAAGTCCTATTGCCAATCCTGACAGACTGGGGCCTGCCAGTCAAAAAGTCTAGGAGCCAGTCACAGAGGGTGGGGTGCAGGCCAAGTGTGGACATTTTGTGGATGAGTCTGTGGGGGATGACTGTATTAAAAGCGGAGCTGTAGTCCACAAAGAGCGTCCTGATGTAGGAGTCTTTGTTTTCCAGGTGGGAGAGGGAATAGTGGAGGACAGCAGCGATAGCGTCTGAGGTGGACCTGTTGGGCCGGTAGGCATACTGCAGGGGGTCTAGGGTGTCCGGCATGCTGCTCTTAATGTGTGCCAGTACCACTCTCTCAAAACACTTCATAATGATTGGAGTGAGTGCTACTGGCCTGTAATCATTCAGGCAGGCAGGTTGGCTCTTCTTGGGGAGGGGGACGATGGTTGTGGTCTTGAAGCAGGAGGGAACAGTGCTGTGACTGAGGGAAAGGTTGAAGATGGAGGTGAGAACATCAGCCAGCTCGTTAGCACATGCTCTGAGAGCCCGCCCAGGGATGTTGTCTGGTCCTGCTGCCTTGCGGGGGTTGATCTTCCTCAGGGCTTTGTTTACCTGGCCTGATGAGATGGTTAGTGGAGGGGAGGGGGGTCGGGTGGTCCCGGTGTCTGTGTGCCTCCTCTCTGTGCTGTGGCTGGAGGTCTCAAAGCGGGTGTAGAAGATGTTAAGGTCGTCCGGCAGGCTGTCTGTGGAGCTGATGGTGTTGGTGGTGGTCCTGTAGTCTGTGATGTGCTGCAGGCCTTGCCACATCCGCCCGGAGTCAGCAGTGGAGTAGAAGCCGTCCAGCTTCTCTC
Organism: Argentina silus; assembly: GCF_951799395.1. Lineage (NCBI taxonomy): Eukaryota > Metazoa > Chordata > Actinopteri > Argentiniformes > Argentinidae > Argentina > Argentina silus. The sequence goes on along the minus strand of NC_139655.1, from coordinate 38,799,363 downwards.
TGTACTGCCTCTTGGCCGCTGTAATGGCTTTTTTCAGTCCATACTTCGCAGCTTTGTACTCCATCTCATTGCCTGATCTAAATGCAAGAGAGCGAGCACGCAGCATGTGGCGTACCTGACTGTTTATCCAGGGCTTCTGGTTGGGAAACTTCTTGACTTGTATGGTGGGCACGATGTTGTCAACACAAGTGCTAATGTACCCAGTCACATACTCAGCATAGTCCTGTATGCTGACAGAAGAGTCCTCCAGCGTGGCTGCAGCTTTAAACACATCCCAGTCTGTCTGAGCAAAACAGTCCTGCAGGGTGCTCTCAGTCTCTGGGGTCCAGAGTTTGATTTGTTTAGTGACAGGGTTTGTCTGTTTCAGTCTTTGTCTGAAGGCTGGATACAGGAACAACGAGATGTGGTCAGAGTGTCCAAAGTGGGGGCGGGGTGCAGCCTTGTATGCACTGCGTATACTGCTGTAAACATGATCCAGTGTATTCTTCTCACGGGTGGGAATATCCACATGTTGGTAGTATTTGGGAAATACAGTCCGTAAATTGCACTGGTTAAAGTCGCCGGCGGCGATAAAAACAGCATCAGGATGAGCAGTTTCTAACGCGCTGATAGCTTCGTGGAGTTTGCTGAGCGCTGCCGTGGAGTTAGCTCGCGGGGGGATGTAAACAGCGGCCAAAAACACAGCAGTAAATTCCCTCGGTAGATAGTAGGGACGGCATTTCAGCAGCAAAAACTCCACATCTGGCGAACAGTGCTTGTGAACGGTCTGTATGTCGCCACACCACGAGTTGTTGATAAACACACACACACCTCCCCCTTTGGTCTTACCGGAGGCTGCAGTCCTGTCTCCTCGGTGAACGGAGTGAGTCTGTAGCTGAACGGCGCATTCTGGGACTTTGTCTGAAAGCCAGGTCTCGGTGAAAATTATGTTGGCCGCATGGCATTCCTGTGCAGGTGACAATGGTAATTTTTCAAAACGACAAGGATATTTAAACACATGATTATTTGTTTGGTGTGCTCTATGGCCTCTGCTACAGACCTCATCGAAATGACACTTAGATATCTTAGGGTGCACATACCACGTCTTCCCAAATGGTCTAGCGGATAGGAATCTGCCTTGTTACGCAGGGTGGCCCGGGTTCGATTCCCGTCATGGTAAATTATTTTTGTAGAAAAATAAAATGAGTCCCAACGTGTGCAACAGAACAGTTTGAAATCTCGTTACATTTGCATCGTCATGAACATGACTTATATCAGGCTAGCTCATTTTTTCTTTGTTCATTTTAAGTGTAGAAACAATATTTCGTTTGTGACCATTTTTTTCTGCCGTTTTGACAAATTATGTGACCCATTACTTTCGCACGGTACTGTATAACCTTCTGTGGAAAAGGGTTCTACATGGAACCCAAAAGGTTTCTTCAAAGGGAGAGTGGAAGAAGAACCCTTTTTGGTTCTAGGTAGCACTTTTTTTCTCAGAGTGCAGGATCTGTGATGGGTCTGTCTGTCTCTATCTACGGTATATTCGCTTGAATGCCACAGCCTATTTGAGTATTGTTGCTGTCCATGTGCATCCCTTCATGGCCACAACTGACCCATCTTCTAATGGCTACTTCCAGCATGATAATGCACCATGTCACAAAGCAAAAGTTGTCTTAAACTGGTTTCATGAACATGACAATGAGTTCAGTGTTCTTCAGTGGCCTTCCCAGGATCTGAATCCAATAGAACACCTTTGGGATGTGGTAGAACGGGAGATTCACATTTTGAAAGTGAACCTGAAACATCTGCAGGAATTGAGTGATGCAATCATGTCATCATGGACCAGAATCTCAAAGGAATGTTTCCAACATCTTGTGGAATCAATGCCACGAAGAATTGAGGCTGTTTTGAGAGCAAAGGGAGGCCCTACCCAGTATTAGTATAGTGTTCCTCATAAAGTGCTCTGTGAGTGTATATCTAACTCTCTTTGTTTTTGCTGGTCTGTAGGATCTATGATGGCCGTCAGCCCATCCTGTGTATCATGGACACAGCCATGATCAAAACCATCCTCATCAAGGAATGCTACTCCCTTTTCACTAACAGGAGGGTAATACGCTACATTGAAGTGGGTGTATGGGGAAAAAAACATAAGGGCTCCTTAAATAGATAATATCATTGTTATGATAGCATTATTAATATTAGGTTAATCTTGCAGTATATAATAATAATTATTTTTCTAGAATATCTATCTCAACGGGCCTCTGTATGACGCCGTGTTTATCGCTGAGGATGATGCATGGAGACGGATCCGCAGTGTCCTGTCTCCCTCCTTCACCAGTGGGCGGATCAAAGAGGTACAGTCCCATCTCTCCTCTCCTTCTTTCATTCATTCCTTTATACAACACAAATAAATGAATGACTAACAACTCTGACGTGTGTATGTGTGTGTGTGTGTGTGTGTGTGTGTGTGTGTGTGTGTGTGTGAGAGTGTGTGTGTGATTTGTACTATGTGTATAGTGTGTATTCATTGTTGTTTGTTGTTGTGTGAAGCAGCAACTTTAATGAATTAATCCAAGACAAATTTTCATCCAGGACAATAAAGTATATTTGATCTTATCTTCGATAAGTTCAGTGGTCAGATGACAGAGTATAGAATAATAGTTCATCTTTGGAGTCACTTATTCTTTGACTATATACATAATGTATCCTGTATGGATGTATATTCTCAGGCTATATAAACATTACAATAATTCCTGTTTCAAACATGATATTAATATATGTTTTGCACATATTAATCCACGTATCAATCATGATATTTTTCCATGTATCCTTCCCAACTCAGATGCTCAGGATCATGAAGCAGCACTCTGGTAACTTGGTCAGCAATCTGAAGAAGACGGTTGATAACGATGAGCCCATTGAACTAAAGGAGTGAGTAAAGAGGGAGTAAAGGAGCCCCCTCCTTTACTCCCTCTTCACCTACGACTGCACACCTGTACATGGCTCAAACACCATTGTTAAGTTTGCAGACGACACAACGGTGATCGGTCTCATCAGCAACAACGATGAGTCGGCCTACAGGGAGGAGGCCCAGCACCTAACAGTGTGGTGCAACGACAATAACCTGGCTCTCAACACCAAGAAGACCAAAGAACTCATTGTGGACTTCAGGAAGTCTAAAGCTGGCGCACACACCCCCATCCTCATCAACGAGACTGAGGTGGAGCGAGTCACCAGCTTCAAGTTTCTGGGTGTCCACATCTCTGAGGACCTCTCCTGGACCCTCAACACCTCCACCCTGATAAAGAAGGCTCACCAGCGTCTCTTCTTCCTGAGGAGACTAAAGAAGGTCCATCTGTCTCCTCAGATCCTGGTGAATTTCTACCGCTGCACCATCGAGAGTATCCTTACCAACTGTGTCACAGTATGGTATGGCAACTGCTCGGCATCGGACCGGAAAGCACTGCAGAGGGTGGTGAAAACTGCCCAACGCATCACCGGTTCCTCACTCCCCTCCATCGAGGCTGTCCAGGGCAAACGATGCTTGCGTAAGGCACGCAGCATCGTCAAGGACATTTCTCACCCCAACCATAGACTTTTCACCCCACTCCCCTCCGGGAGGCGCTACAGGTCTCTCCGCACCCGAACCAGTAGGTTCAGAGGCAGCTTCTTCCCTGCGGCTGTCACCCTACTGAACTTGAACACTGCACCGACCTGACAACCTACTACCCCTGCAACCCCCACCCCCCCCCGGACAATTGCACTATTGCACTATTACTCCACTCCCCTCCCCTGCTCTTACTCATACCACTGCTTCTGTACATACCTGTCCATACTGTTCATACTGCACATAATGCACATATCCTTATATTTTCTTTAATACTACTGCACATACTGTACATACCTGTTTATACTGTTTATACGGCATTCCATATTTATATTTATTCTGCTATCTACCTCATGCTACTGTTAATACATATATACTGCTAGACTGCACTACCCATACAGCTCATATGCTGCTACACTGTTCATACTGTAACTATTTATTCTGCTATAATGCTACTGTTACTCATATACTGCTATACTGCACTGCTATATTATACTGCACTACTACTGATCATATATTGCACTACCTGTAAATACTGTTCATTGCACTTTCTGCTATTTTGCACTTCTGGTTAGACGCAAACTGCATTTCGTTGTCTCTGTACTTGTACTCTGCACAATGACAATAAAGTTGAATCTAATCTAATTTATCTCCGAGACGATAAGGTGAATTTGTAATTTCAGTGAACTCCCCCTTTAATTTTGTGGTTGTGGTTCTGGTGGTCAGAGATTGTGTGGTTGTGTTCCAGGTTCTTTGGACCATACAGTATGGATGTGGTCGTCAGTACTTCATTCAGTGTCGACATCGACTCCCTCCACAACCCCTCCGACCCCTTTGTGACCAACATCAAGAAAATGCTCAAGTTTGACATCTTCAGCCCACTGTTCCTCACAGTTGGTACAACTGCCCCCATATAGCTTTCAGTCATTTTGTGCTTAATAAATGAAGCTATTGATTTCATTGATTAGACTGACATAAAACACAGCTGCCAATGGTTTGCGCTCTACTCATTTGACAAACACATGGGCCCTGTCAAGAACCAACCTCTAGTTCCTAAATGCTGGACACTTGGAGATCTGAGTGGATTGGATACAGAAGTGTCTAGGGATAGAGCCTAGGAGTTGTTTCTGGACAGGGCTGTGCATTGAATAGGATTGGAGTCACGTATCATGGTATTTCCTGTTCCTGTTTGTAACCGTGGCATTTCCTGTCCGTCCAGCATTCTTCCCCTTCATGGGTCCTGTTATGGCAAACATGGAGGTATCCCTATTCCCTGCCTCGGTCACAGATTTCTTCTACGCTGTCTTTCAGAAGATCAAGTCCAATCGCGTGGCTAGCACCAGGAAGGTATGTAAATATAACTGATCAAATATACGATCTTCAGCCAGTATTGTGTAATACAATTGTAGAGATTTGGTAGCATCTGGTAGTTCTCATGTGATTTTGATCTGACGTAAGCCTGCTTCCAGAGTCGGGTAGATTTCCTGCAGCTGATGATAGACTCGCAGAAAGACAGCAACTCAAAGGGAGAGGAGCAGAGTAAAGGTGCCTGCCTTAAACACACACACACACACACACACACACACACACACACATACAGTACCTGCCTCAAACACCTATACCTACAAACACACCGTGGAAATACTCTACTTCGTCCCTTTCTCACACCTACCACCCCATTTCTCCCATCATCATAGGATTGAGTGACCATGAGATCTTGTCCCAGGCAATGATGTTCATCTTTGCTGGCTATGAGACCACCAGTAGCTCTCTGTCCTTCCTGGCCTACAATCTGGCAACCAACCCTCACATCATGACCAAGCTGCAGGAGGAGATAGACACTGTGTTTCCCAACAAGGTAACCCCTCTGCAGACTCCTATATAGTACTATTCATGTGGAACAGGAAATATGATAGTGACAGTGTTTTAGAGGGTACTGATGAGTGTGTAACCCCTGTGCACTGCAGACTCCTACAGTATCTATTACTATTGCTTTGGAACAGATGGTTAGATAGGTGACAGTATTTTGCAGTGTGCTAATGTGTCCGTAGCATCCCTGTGCAGACTTCTGCCCAGTATTATTCATTTGAAACAGGAAGTAGATAGGTGCTGTTGGAATCTTCAGAATAGTTAAAAGGCCAGTACCTGAGGACCTGAGGGATCTACAGGGTATATACCTTAAAAGCATGTCTGAAATGCAGTGGTGTGCATGACCATAGAGTGATTTCTAAACTAATACAATTATCTTAAAATAAATTATAAAACTAACAGGTAATCAGTGCAGAGACTTGTGTGATATGTGCTCTCCATCTGACTCGTGCTGCTGCATTTTGTATCATTTGCCAAGAGCTTTCTTTGGTCGACCAGACAGGAGAGTGTTACAGCAATCAAGGCTGCTAGTAATACAAGCATGCATTCGTCTCTCAGTGTCTGCCTGGGAGAGGAAAGGTTGCACCTTTACAGCTGTGTTCTGTAAAGGTCCATGTAATATTCAAGCTTTCTAAAAGCTTCCTAACGGTTGTAATGACTATCTTTAATCGGTAGCGATCAGGGAACAAGATCCCTTATAATAAATCCCTTATGAATAAATATTTCATTTACGAACGCTGTTTTGGTTCGGAAAACACGCTTTTTAAAATGCAGTGTCCTACCTGACATTCGGTTTGCATATAAACATGTTGTGAGTGCCAGGGGTGTTCTAGGGGAGTAGACTGACTTTTCTCTGGTGGCTGCCTCTCCCAATCGTGTGCGCATGCAGAAACACAACAGCTAATGTCCAACACTGCAAGTTCATTTCGGGGGGATATATTATTATTAGGGAGGATGTTGTTGTTTGGACAACTTCAGACAGAATTTCTCCACGATGGCAGATTTCCGGCAAACTTACTTACTCTTCTTTAAGTGATACAAATATGTTTTAGTCACATTCTTGATATGGGTTTCAAAATTAAGATCTGAGTCAATGGTAACACCTTGTTTTTTTGCCTGGTGCTTAGTGTTACTGTAAGTAGTGTCTTTAAGTGTGCAGACAGTTTGACCAGGACAAGGACAAAGAGCATTTTGGCATCAGCATTAATTAATTAATTCTAAGGTCATTAAGAACCTAGTTAATAACTTAACAACATAGTGCTATCTCAGTGCTATGATTGGCACAAAAGCCAGATTGGAACATGTCAAAGGTACAGTTGGGAAGAAGGAGATTATTTAACAGTTTGAACACCTTTTTTTCAAGAATTATAATTTTTTTGCTTAAAAAGGGAAGGTTGGAGATTGGCCTAAAATCGCTAAGGACTGAAGAGTCTGAGTTACTTTTCTTCAGGAGGGGTTTCACCATGGTAGTTTTAGGTGCAGATGAACAGACCCCCACTTTGCTGAGCATTTCTGTATGACCACTGCAAAAGAGTTCATAGTGCTTCCATGTGGTGGAAGGTGGGGTAACAAGTCATCAAACACATCTTCAGGTCTTGCCTGAGTGATCCTCCTCACCTAATATTGGTTCTCTTATCTCAGAAGTATGTTGCAAATTCCTCACATTTGTAGGTGGAGAGCAGATCACCAGGTGTCTTGTGGGCGGGATTTATAAGGCTGTCAATCGTTGAAAAGAGCACTGTTTGAGTTGTTATGATTCATTATCAATTTTGAGAAATGATCCCGTCTTGGCGTTTTTTTATTGCCTTATTAAAAGCAGAAAGATGCTCTCGAAGAATATCAAGGTGGACCTGCAGTTTTTGTCAGCTCAGACTTTCTGCAAATTCTTTTAAATTTGGCCACAGCCTTTTTCAGTTTGACTGGTGCTACAGAGTCGATAGTTGCCCTTAGTTTGGTGTTGAAGCTGGTTACTAAATCATTATCACAAGAGGAAGCTGTTGATGGTGTACTATTCATATTCATATTCATCATGAAATTCTCATCTGCTCAGCGACATGGCTAGATAAATAATAGAGTGAAAATATATTTTTTCCCCACTTCTAATAGACTGACATGCATTCATGTTTAGCCAGGTTTCAGATAAAAACATTACAGTGCAGCTTTCGCTCTGAGATAAGATCAATAAAGGTTTTGCCAGATAGGGACCTAATATTCAAAAGCACCATGGTAATGTTCTCTGGGCTGTTCGGTGCTGCCCGGCCACAGTTAATGGAATGGATACCAAGTTATTCACATTTGAACCACCTGACAGTTTTCTTGTAGTCTGTCGACTGTGATAGGAAATAATAGACTATAGCACATTCAGTATTCCAAGCAGTCAATCCACTAAAAGCAGCCCAGTTTAGTGGCATTTTGACTTCTGATTGATCCTTGTGTACATCTATCATTTACATTGTTCAGTGGAATCTAAATGTATTTTCTTCTAACTATCAAGATAACATTATTTTGCGATTTTTTTGTTTATTCATGTACAACAAAAAAGCAAGTCACTATTACACACGTACATTGAAAGTAATGGCGTTCTGTATGCGGGTGTCATGAAATTAGGCTATGCAGATTAGAATAAGTACAGTACTGTGTTCATTTCCCAAAAAAAGAACACAAAAAACTAACAGCTCTTCAGATTTGCGACGAAAAATAGTTAGTTCTGGGCTTCGGCTACGTGAACGACCAATCACTAGTGCTCATGTGAGTGTAATATCCCTGTGCAGGCTCCTATCCAGTACGAGGCTCTGATGCAGATGGACTATCTAGACAGCGTGATCAACGAGTCTCTCAGGTTGTACCCCATCGACTTGAAAGAGTCGCCAAGAAATCTGTTGAGATCAGCGGCATCACCATCCCCAAGGGTATGGTTGTCATGATACCCATCTGGACCTTGCACCGTGACCCCGATGTGTGGGAAGACCCAGAGGAGTTCAAACCAGAGAGGTAATGGGCCACATCTTAACCACAACCACAATATCAATCACAACAGCAACGATAAGAGCAGTGTTCCACAAACAACCATAAAACAAACCTAAATGCGACGACCAAACACAAACAGGTTTCTTCAACCATGTATAACCATCATATTACTGTGATTTAATTGATATGTTCTTTAACCCCTCCTCCTCTGAACTCTCCGTGTGTAGGTTCAGTAAGGAGAACAAGGAGAGCATCGACCCATACACCTACATGCCGTTCGGGTTGGGCCCACGGAACTGTATCGGGATGCGATTCGCTCTGGTATTGATGAAACTGGCGATGGTGGAGATTCTACAGAGGTTCAACTTCACCGTCTGCAAAGAGACAGATGTGAGACAAAATAATGATACAATGATTGTAAATATAATTTTGTACCCATGACTTTGTTGCGTTTCTATATGTAGCAGAGGTGATTTTGGAATCACACTCGCGTGATGAGGTAGCCCTGCCTGAGACATGTAAACTGAAGTGTCGCACTCAGACCTTGAGGGTGTCCTCTTGGCTTAATAGTAGCGTTTGTGTCTTCCACATGGGAGACCCGGGTTTGAACCCCCATACTACAATTCTGTACTTGCGTACTGCATGAGTATGTACTCCCCATTTAATTTCCCAGATTGCATTTTTCAGTACTAGGCGCCAATCATCCTCAGTATAGGCTACCTACTAAATGATGGAAGTGTGAGATTTAAAAAAAAGCTATTTGTATTTCTGCAAAACTCCCTCGAGACTTCATAGGGCCATTTTAATGTATGTCGACCCAGGAGAGGTTGTCCAGGAGTTTGAGTTTATTTGAATTTATAGTGCAATGCTACCCGAACGTAACAGTGACACTGTATTAGGTAACATTCATAGTGTAACGCTGACATCTGTTTTACTCGTTCCTTCATACTTTAACTGTGTGTCAACTCTCACCAGATCCCCATTGAGATGGACCTACAGAACACTCTGATGCCCATACGGCCCATCAAACTCAAGCTGCTGTCCCGCTGCCAGGAGTCCAACGACAACCAGCTCAAAGCAGACAGCTAGTGATGAGGACCTGCCCTGCTGCAGGTCTCTCAGTTATTATGTTACACATAGATCTAGGATCAGCCCCAACACTGGCTACTTTCAAAAATGGGCTTAAAAAAAAAAAAGGGCTTCGCTTTTGCCTTAAATTGAAACTAAATTGGCGCTAATAATTGCACTGTGACCCTAAAATGCACTGTGACTTTTATTCTTTTTTTATGTCTTTTATGCGTTTTTATTCTAATTTTTTTTTCATGCTCTTTCCTTTTTATCTATTTTACGTAAAGCACTTTGAATTGCCTCTGTGTATGAAATGTGCTATATAAATAAACTTGCCTTGCCTTGCCTTGCCTCGCCTCGCCTCTGGGCTCTGCTGCTACTGTATGCTGCTCTCTTTGTATCTGTCTATTAGTGGAGGTCCAGGACTAGTTGTACAGAGACAGTTGTCTGTCGTCTGCAGTGCAGGGATTTGCATGTGACTTGTGTATGTTTTGTACTTGTCTGGTAGTGGGTCTCTATCATCACGCTAAAAACGTGTGTATAATCACAAACTAAATCATAACATGAGAATGAACAACATGCCATCAAAACATGACAATAAATAGGTGTTAGATTAGATTCAACTTTATTGTCATTGTGCAGAGTACAAGTAGATTCAAGATGGTTTTATTGTCATATGCACAACAATTACAGAGCAATCGCTGGCAATGAAATTCTTAAGTCTTGGGCTCCTCCAACAGTGCAATAAGAAGTGTAAATAATAAAAATAAAAGAAACAACAACAATAACAATAATTACCTAAATACAAAACTAAATAAATGTAAATGTAAATGTAAAATGTAAAAAGTGAAATGTAAACAGACGTTTTTATCCAGATGTCGACTGGTATAAAGTGGCATTTTATAAAGTGGCATGTTATAAAGTGGCATAGTTAAAGTGTCATTGTGGTGAGCTAAGTAGCTCAGGAGTTCAACAGTCTTATTGCCTGTGGGATGAAGTACAGAGACAACGAAATGCAGTTAGCGTCTAACCAGAAGTGCAAAAAAGCAGAAAAGTGCAATGTGAACAATATATACAGGTAGAGCAGTATAAGCAATATATGAGCAGTATAAGTAGTGCAGTATAAGCAGTATATGAGCAGTATAAGCAGTATATGAGCAGTATAAGTAGTGCAGTATAAGCAATATATGTATTAACAGTAACATTATAAGCAGAATAAATATAGAATGCAGTATGAACAGTATAAGCAGTAAATGAGCTGTATAAGTAGTGCAGTTACCAATGTATTGGGTCTGTCGATGGGTATCGTAGTGCAGCAGTAGTCAAAATGTACCTGCATTTTATCGGTTGAAGTGCCATCTCATCTGTCATAAGATTTGACTTGTAAAACTGAAAAGTAGGATACAACTAATAGCCTAAATGTATAAACACAGACCACAACCAAAAAACAACATGGGAAAATCGTTTACGCATCCTCTGCAGCAGGAACAGTGCAGAGAAAAAGTATGTACAGTAAACCCCATAACTGAATACACTTCATACGCTTCAGCGCGACACAGAACGCCTATACTGCAACAAAGTAAAAAGATGAGACAGACACGTGTCTTCAATAACTTGCATGTTTAATCAAAATACAAGCATTCGGCACATCGTTAACTTGTTTATAAGAGAGGGAGAGACTGGCGTAAGGAGGCCAGGGCGCAGCTGCGCGCAGGGACAGTTGCGAACTGGCGCAGATTGGAAGTTAAAGGTAGATTTAATTGAACAGCTAATCGTACCGGCTGAAATTGCTAGCACTAATTTGCGGCCAGACATGCTGCTGTGGTCTGAAGCACAGAAGCTAGTTTATATTATCGAACTCACGGTCCCTTGGGAAGACCGGGTTGACGAGGCTTATGAACGAAAGAAAGCTAAATATGCAGAATTAGCGGCAGACGCGACACAGCGTGGGTGGACCGCTTTTGTTCGCCCAGTGGAAATTGGTTGTCGAGGATTTGTGGCCAAGACAACCTATGCACTGCTAACGGAGCTGGGTATTCGCGGACGAGAATTGAAACTGGCGATAAAGAATATGTCGGTAGCAGCGGAGAGCGCTAGCCAGTGGCTGTGGCTGAGGCGGAAGATCAGTAGCTGGGGTTCCCGTTAAAGGTAAGATGCAACAGCGACTTGACTAGAGCATGAGGTAGCATAGCTTGGCATTGTTTGGCTATATTAATGAGAAGGCATCGTGTCATATTGTGGTGGTGAGGGGTTTTGTACTGCCATTGTTTGGCTATATTTATGAGAGGATATCGTGTCATAGTGTGGTGGGGGGGGTTAGTACTGCTAGCCAGTGTAGGCTAGCCATGAAGTTGCACGGACACAAACATTCCCCCACAACATAAATAAAGGGCACACTCACCCCTCCTTTCCCTAATCCGGGACCGTATCCACCCGGGGGCTTCCCCACCTCTAACCCTTCCCTCTACCCTAAATTAGGGTTTGAATCCCTGCATCTACACTTATATAAAGACATAAACATAAACACATGCACACACTATTTAGGCCCCCACATACACCGTTCCCTTACCTTACAGAAAACATTTACCCTAGATAGGGCATCACACACACACACTGATGGGGTGGGTAGGCTGATAGGTTGGTTGTAGGGTTTAAGTTAAAGATAGTATTGAGGTAGTGGTGTTGAGGGGGGTGTTTCCAGGACGCTGGACTACACAGTTAAGCCTTCTCGAGGTGTCGTGGGCCTAACTTAACGAAACACCGGTGACAGAAGGTGCCCACTTGATAACCCCAATGACATGCTGCTTACCTCAGTTGGCTAGAGTAGGTAACCGGTGAATGGTACCACCTGAGGAATGACTCCGTAGACCTATGACGGCGTAGCCTGATGTTTGCTATGGTGTTGCATCGAATGGTGGATATATCACTCGCTTTGTTGGTTTGATTTGGCCTTCTACATCTGTTTTACCTTGGATCATGGCACAAGGGATTATAACATCTTGTCCTGTGTATTAATAAATGCTAAAGCTAGCTTAGGCTAGTGACTGTTGTGAATAGAGCAGCTGACAACTAGGGAAAGACCTTGTGACAGAATGGAAAGACAGCTGACAGGAGGAAATAGACCCCACCGGGGCGGCATTGGGTTAGCAACTCAATGCTGCAGTAACCAAGGTTGTATAAACCTAGTGGTTACACCCTACCTAGCTACAGAAACGACTTTGAGAAAAACACCCCTAGAGTCTGCGAGAGCGGGGGCGGAAGATGACTCATCTATGGCTAACATGGTTATTGACTCTGGAACGGACCTGACTACGAGTAGGGAAAACATGGCTGTGGAAGGCACTAGATCAGAGATGGGTGGGAAGAAGCTCCAAACTTGTTCATGCGGCTGGCAAAAGGTAACAACTTTGAAGGGTCTTAGAATCCATCAAGGGAGGAGGAAGTGCTTGGTAGAGGGAACACAGGGATCCCGCATTGACAATTATTTCCTCAGAAGTATGTCAAGTCAGTCGGTTGAAGTCCAGCGGCAGGAAGTAAACCACAGTTCGCAGGACATCAGCACCCCTGAAGTAGGTCCTAGCACTGAAGAAGACAGAGAGACCAGCCAGCCCAAAAGGGAAAAGATTAGTGCCCAGAAGCCGAGAGTTAAATGGCCAGGGGCTTCAGAAAACAGGGTATGGGAAGGTATCAACAGTGACTTGAGTAGGATTTTAGACAAGTTGAAAGGTACTGCCGAGAGTAAACTGGAGAAAATGGGCGATATTATCTATGATTATGGAGCAGAAAGATTTGGCGTGTCCGAGAAAAAGAAGAAGACAGGTACTGAGGTAATTAAATCTAGGCGCCAACAGGAAATGGATAGACTTATCAGGGAGAGAAGACAGCTCAGGAAACAGTGGAGGAAAGCTACAGAGGCTGAGAAGGAAGGGTTAAATAGGCTGCAGGTAGATGTGAAGGAGAGACTGGCAGTGTTAAGAAGAGCAGAGAGCATTAGGAAAAACAGGAAAAAGAGAGAGCGAGCTAGAACAGCATTTTACAAAGATCCATTTAGATTTGTGAAATCGTTATTTAGTAAGGGGAAAAATGGTAGCCTTAGGGCTCCAAAACAGGAGCTTGAGGGACATCTGGAGGAAGTGCATAGAGACAGAGAAAGGTCTAGACAGCTACCCCTCCCCCCTGACATTCCACCTATTGGAGAGATAACCAGTCAGTGTGACGATAGCCCACCTAGGTGGAAAGAGGTACAAGAGATAGTAAGGCGGGCTAGGGCGTCTTCAGCCCCAGGGCCCAATGGAGTCCCTTACAGGCTGTACAAGAGTGCGCCAGATGTGCTGAGGTTCTTATGGACATTGATGAAGGTAGTCTGGAAGAAACAGGTTATTCCTAGGGCATGGCGTAGAGCAGGGGGAATTTTTATTCCCAAAGAAAGAGACTCTGTAGACATTAGTCAGTTTAGGCCTATAAGCCTTCTTAATGTGGAAGGGAAGGTTTTCTTTAGTGTGGTGGCACAGAGGTTGTCTAGTTACTTAGTAAAGAATAGCTTAATTGACACTACGGTGCAAAAGGCTGGAATTCCAGGCTTCTCCGGGTGCTTGGAACACACCAGCATGATTTGGAATCAAATTCAGACAGCTAGACATGAGAAGAAAGACCTTCATGTGGTATTTTTGGATCTGGCGAATGCTTTTGGGTCAGTACCGCATAGTCTGTTATGGGAGGCGTTTGACTTTTTTAAAGTGCCAGACAGTATAAAGAGGTTAGTTAAAGCTTACTTTTGTGACATTCAACTCTGTTTTACTACAGCAGAGTACACTACAGCTTGGCAACAGCTAGAGATAGGCATTATGGCAGGCTGTACAATTTCCCCTTTGGCCTTTACCATGGCAATGGAAGTCATAATCAGAGCCTCGAAATGGGTAGTGGGTGGGGAAAGGTTGCAGGGAGGGCTGCGCCTCCCACCAATCAGGGCTTACATGGATGACATGACAACTATGACATCAACAGCCCCTTGTACTAGGAGGCTACTGGATAAACTAAATAGCAACCTAGAATGGGCTAGGATGAAAGTGAAGCCAAGCAAGTCTAGGAGTATCTCCATTGTCAAAGGGAAGATAGCTGATAAAAAGTTTTTCATTGGTGGGGAAGTGGTTCCAACAGTGTTAGAGAAACCGGTTAAAAGCTTAGGAAGATGGTATGACGCAAGCCTCAATGACAAGAGTCAATGTGAGGAGTTGAGGCAGGAGATGATTCAAGGCATCAAAGGTATAGATAAGTCAGGGCTCCCAGGCAAGCTAAAGTTGTGGTGCCTACAGTTTGGATTGTTGCCTCGGCTGATGTGGCCACTGACAGTTTACGAGGTTCCCATATCGAAGGTTGAAAAAATGGAAAGGTTGATTAACTCTAATATTAGAAAGTGGCTTGGAGCCCCGCGCTGTCTGACCAGTGTGGCCCTGTATGGAAAGGGCATGCTAGAGCTGCCGATTTCTAGTCTGACAGAGGAATTTAAATGTGCCAAGGCTAGACTGGAAATGACTCTAACCCAGTCAAAGGACCCAGTTGTTAGAAGTGCAGCGCCCATAGTTAAAACTGGAAGGAAATGGAAGCCTAAAGAGGCAGTGCAACAGGCACAGGCAGCCCTTAGCCATAGGGATATCATTGGGCAGGTTCAGCATGGACGTGGAGGTCTAGGGCTGTGTGCAGGAAAACCTGTGTGGAGTAAGGCAACAGCAGTAGAAAGGAGGAAACTGGTAGTGGAAGAAATACACAGACAGGAGGAGATGATAAGATGTACAAGGGCGGTGGCACAGGCAAAACAAGGCCAGTGGGTAAACTGGGAGAGTGTAGTGAAGAGAAGCTTGAAGTGGAAGGATTTGTGGAGCATGGAGGCAAGCAGAATTAAATTTATCATAGGGGCTACTTATGACGTACTGCCATCTCCCCAAAATCTTAATCAATGGTTGGGTGAGGATGCTGCCTGCCCGTTATGTTCCAGCGTATGCACACTTAGGCATATAATGACTGGGTGTAGAATCAGTCTTTCTCAAGGGCGATACACGTGGCGTCACAATCAAGTGTTGAAATGTTTAGCTGCTGCAGTTGAGGGAAAACGGCTAGAAGTAAACTCGCTAGCTAGTAGTGGCCAGCGGAAAGACATTGCATTTATAAGAGAGGGAGAGACTGGCGTAAGGAGGCCAGGGCGCAGCTGCGCGCAGGGACAGTTGCGAACTGGCGCAGATTGGAAGTTAAAGGTAGATTTAATTGAACAGCTAATCGTACCGGCTGAAATTGCTAGCACTAATTTGCGGCCAGACATGCTGCTGTGGTCTGAAGCACAGAAGCTAGTTTATATTATCGAACTCACGGTCCCTTGGGAAGACCGGGTTGACGAGGCTTATGAACGAAAGAAAGCTAAATATGCAGAATTAGCGGCAGACGCGACACAGCGTGGGTGGACCGCTTTTGTTCGCCCAGTGGAAATTGGTTGTCGAGGATTTGTGGCCAAGACAACCTATGCACTGCTAACGGAGCTGGGTATTCGCGGACGAGAATTGAAACTGGCGATAAAGAATATGTCGGTAGCAGCGGAGAGCGCTAGCCAGTGGCTGTGGCTGAAGATCAGTAGCTGGGGTTCCCGTTAAAGGTAAGATGCAACAGCGACTTGACTAGAGCATGAGGTAGCATAGCTTGGCATTGTTTGGCTATATTAATGAGAAGGCATCGTGTCATATTGTGGTGGTGAGGGGTTTTGTACTGCCATTGTTTGGCTATATTTATGAGAGGATATCGTGTCATAGTGTGGTGGGGGGGGTTAGTACTGCTAGCCAGTGTAGGCTAGCCATGAAGTTGCACGGACACAAACATTCCCCCACAACATAAATAAAGGGCACACTCACCCCTCCTTTCCCTAATCCGGGACCGTATCCACCCGGGGGCTTCCCCACCTCTAACCCTTCCCTCTACCCTAAATTAGGGTTTGAATCCCTGCATCTACACTTATATAAAGACATAAACATAAACACATGCACACACTATTTAGGCCCCCACATACACCGTTCCCTTACCTTACAGAAAACATTTACCCTAGATAGGGCATCACACACACACACTGATGGGGTGGGTAGGCTGATAGGTTGGTTGTAGGGTTTAAGTTAAAGATAGTATTGAGGTAGTGGTGTTGAGGGGGGTGTTTCCAGGACGCTGGACTACACAGTTAAGCCTTCTCGAGGTGTCGTGGGCCTAACTTAACGAAACACCGGTGACAGAAGGTGCCCACTTGATAACCCCAATGACATGCTGCTTACCTCAGTTGGCTAGAGTAGGTAACCGGTGAATGGTACCACCTGAGGAATGACTCCGTAGACCTATGACGGCGTAGCCTGATGTTTGCTATGGTGTTGCATCGAATGGTGGATATATCACTCGCTTTGTTGGTTTGATTTGGCCTTCTACATCTGTTTTACCTTGGATCATGGCACAAGGGATTATAACATCTTGTCCTGTGTATTAATAAAAAAAGGAAAGTGTAATCAGGTTTTATCAATTGTATTATTTTAAATGTGAAATAAATAGCATCAGTGCAGAGGCTATAACACACTAAAAAAGTCACATTAAATCACGGAAAGTAGGCTAGGCTAATTAACGGAACTATATGAATATACAGCCCGAGCCCAGTCCAGGGTTCTGAAAGCGACAAGTAACAAGTGTGCCCATCAACGGTCTAGATATTAGGCCTATAGGTAACATTTAGTCCTCCACTTTATATCACAGCCAGTATAACGTTTAAAATGACTACAAAACAAAAGCAATATAGTCTACAGTGAACGGCGCATTGTCCATTTGTCATACATGTCCAAACAGACCTGCACACTTGAGTAGGAAAGTAGCGCGGCGGTTCGTTGCTTCAGCAAACCTCTCGGTGACTTTACTGTTGAAATCCATCTGTCCCTGGATCAATGCATTTTCAATGGAAATCATGTCAAGGCCGTTCAGTCGCTGGTGTCTGTTCTGTTCTGACAGATGTATAATGTCTTTGAATCCAGCCGATGCCCAAATAGTCTCCACCAAAAATCATACATGGGAAACAGAACAGCGCATGTTTCGAGGCGGTAGCGGTTAGCCATCTCTTTTTGTCAAACCATTCCTGTTGGCCCTAAACGTTTTATCTCCAACTTCTCTTCCAAAGGCAATGTACTAAACCGCATGGTCAACAAATAATCTACACGATTCATTGTGAAAACTTTAGCTAGCTAGCATTAGCGATAGACGTACAGTAGATGAACTGAATTGCTTTGTGATTATTTCCTGTCATGTCAGACCACGTTAACGACATTAGCGTTTAATAGTTTTTCGCCACCTGTTGCTAGGCAGAATTCATACCCAATATAATTTGCGTGAGGTTTCCCCTGCTTACGCCAAACACGCTCACGTTGTTCCCCTCGCAACGATGGGGCAAGAGTGCTCCGCTGCCCCACAGCAGAAAGACGGGACAGAGAGCGCAGTCCGCACACACTAGTAATTACTAGTAATTAGTAATTACTCCAAAAACAGCACTATACGGATTATGAGTCAAGTTTTATATATTTATACACACCAATTTCACCATTTAATCTATTTTGTATTAAATATAAAATACTTATTATTATTACTAATAAAAAATATGACTAATAATTGTTTCGTATTTGTAATGTACTTCATGAGACTTTATGTTTGTAATGTACTTTATAAAGAAAAAAAACCTGTATATCCCCAAATTTGATTCTATGCAATATGTTTTTTTCAAATGTTGTATTTGTCTTGTAGGCTACTTTTGTGTAAGCCGTATATTGTGGGTAAAATGCACTATAAATTCAAATGAACTTAAACTTAAATGTGTATTGCAGTGGAATCCTAACTCGAGATCCGCGTGTAAATCGAATCAATTTCCCATTGACATGAATGCAAGATTTACGCGCGCGGATTTGGAGTTAGGATTCCACCCAAAATGCGTTGCTATTGGTATCATTATGAAGTTGATATGTACACAGAATTGAGAATGTTCTGCAATAATACACAAAGTTCTTGAACTTTTAGTTCAGTGGCATAACGAGCTAAGACGCAACCTGAACCTGTGCAATCAGTATTACCAGAGTGAGATATAAAGAGATTATAACCGGAAGATTCGGCGCTTATACACAGCCTACTGACTGAGGTAGGCTAATGTAGGCCAGAGATGTAGTATAGTTGACATATAGTATAGTTTTATAACACTTGTATTTGTAAATACTTGAGACGGCATAGGCCGACTACCTTTACAGCATTTGGACAAGGGACGCGTAAAAATGTCACTGAGAGATATCTGTCACTAGGAGATGATATTCCCATTAAGTCGAATTCAGCGTTGGATATTTCTATATGCCTAAAAACTCACATCTTTAGAAAGGCCTTCCTTTAGGTCCTGTCCTCTTGTTGTTGTTAGTGTTTTGTTTGTGTTTTTGTTTGTGTGTCTATTGCACTCAACTGCACAGGCTTTGAAATTGTCGGCTACAAATGAAAAACACATTCCAAATAAAATATATTTTTTATTATTATTATGAGAGACCTAAATGCATGAATTGAATTAGGGCTATTTTAATTTTGCCGAGGTCTTCTGCTTGTTAGCCTATAGGCTCCTATCTGTACCAGGCCGATTCCAGTTAATAAAATGTGCCCATTATATGGCCACTGATATTTGACCTGTTGGCCACAATTGTAGGCTATATTTCAAGGCGTGTCAACAAACATAGCCAGCCAACCCACACTGGAAGCTTTTGCTGACTCTAACATAGGCCTCTGACAGGACCAAGTCACTTCGAACCATTGCATCGAACGCTGATAAGAGTTGTTAGGCAGTGAATTACCATGATAGTCATTCCAAACCCATTATGACGCCAGCCGAACGCACATTATAGATAATAACATTTCTTTGCTGCCAATCGGTGTACTGGTATTTGTTGACTGATTCAGAAGGGCAAACTCAAAGATTGTTATCCCTTTCTCATTTGGGGAATCTTTCTGACATTCCTGTTGCATTATAGTATGGGTGTGTGGAGATTATTTCAATCATTTTTGTTTGTGTTCTATCTACTGTAGGTGCATAAAAACAATGGAGGTGAAAATATATATGAGTATTGAGGATATCAGGAAGGAGCATGAGAGGATTAAGACAGAGAAGGCAGAGTTTGAGAAAAAGATAGAGGAATATGAGAAACAAAAGAGAAGGGACCAAAAAGTTAGGCAGAGGGAGGAGAAGATCCTGGCCAGAAAGGCAGAAAGACTGCAGGAGGACAGGAATGAGTTCAATAGGGAGAGGGAGGAGATGGACAGTGGGATCAAGATCCTCATGATGGAGATTGAGAAATAGAAGGAGTCCTCAAAGGAGATACTTAGAAAGGCTGAGAAGGCAGAGGCAGAGTTAAATATGATGAGGAAGGAGAGTGTGAAAATCCAAAGAGACGGACAGAAGGTGGAGCAAGAAATGCTCAGGATGTGGAAGGAGAAGGAGACATTTCTCAAGGCCAAGAAACAGATGGAGAAAGAGATGGAGAAAAATATGGTGGCAGTCAAGAGGAGAGAGGCCCTGGTGATTGAGGCCGAAGAAAGACTTAAGCTGAGCAAGGAAAAAGAGAAGGAAGAGCAGGAGATGGAGACCTCAAAGGAGATGCTTAGAAAGACAGAGAAGGTCGGAGCAGAGTTGCAAATGATAAAGAAGGAGTGGATGAAAATCAAAAGAGACGGGCAGGATGTGGAGCGAGAAATGCTCAAGATGTGGAAGGAGAAGGAGACATTTAAAAAGGATAAGAAACAGATGGAGAAAGAGATAGAGGCCATCAAGAGGAGAGAGGCCCTGGTGATGGTGGCTGAAGAAAGAGCGAAACAGAGTCTGGAAAAAGAGAAGCTAGAACAGGAGAGGGAGACATTGAAGAAGGTGAGCATAGTGACGATTAGAGAGATGGTAGAGAACCTATAGACTAAGTAGATGAAGGTGATTGTTGCTAGTATTACTATAGCATTTAGTCCATGACCTTCAACTCTTAGTTGAATTTGTCCAATTCTTGTCTCACCTTGCACTCCCCTCTGATGTTACTTTTTTAATTTCAGATGAATGATGGCTCCAGATATGCCCCAACCCTCATGTTCTCGTTGAGAGCGACTCCTCTGATGGCTCAGCTGGTACACAATCAGGCAAACCAGGGGACGAGCCTTTCTGTCAAAAGCCTTGTTGATGTGGCCCTGGCTGAGAGCGTGTGGGGGTGCAGAGATAAGACAGGGGACTGCACATGCCGACACCGTTAGCCTGGAACCCTCAACACAATTGGCCGCTATTTAGGGATACATAGCAAATCAATTTATATAGTTGTCTTAAGTTCAATAAATTAAGTTGAACATTAAATTAAATTGACTTCCTTTTTCTACCACTGTGACTGCTTGTGGCATTTATTATTATAGAAAGTCTTACTTGTGATGACCGTGATGTAGCTATTTATTTTAAGTCGCTCTGGATAAGAGCTTCTGCTAAATTACTCAAACGTAGGCCTGAAGTACATCCGTAAAATAATGTATCCATTTCCTGTTAACCATCTCTAAACCCTAGATGGCAGTATTTACTCTTACACCAGAAACGTGACCAGTTGCACGTGTGGATGCAGAAGAAATAGCCTCCCAGTCTGTTTCTGCAAGGAACTTCTAATTTATGGATTCTGTACATTGTTTTATGTTGAGAGTCTTGTCAAGTCTGAATATCTTAGAGTTGGGGTTTGTCCTCTACCTCCAAATATAAACGAGGACAATCACTTTGTTTTTCATACAGGTACCACTATTGTATGTATTTCTATAATCTATGTTTCTATTACTTTACCATACTATGAAACTAATTGAATATGTTTTTAAGCGTCCAAAAAGCATTGATACCAGCACTCCAAGAATCATTTTGCGTTGCTGCTGCAGCAGCCGCGCAATGTCAACACTTTACACACGCACTGGTGTAGCATGTAACATTAAAATCCATCAACTTCATATCACACCATTGATGATTGGTGAACTTGTTGGATCAGTTAAGGCCTGTGCCAGAAATCAGTACACACACCAATCACACAATGGGACTATAACAGGCACATACACTGCATTCTGAAAGTATTCAGACCCCTTCACTTTTTCCGTATTATGTTATGTTACAGCCTTATTCAAAAATAGATGAAATTATTTTTTTTTCCTCATTAATCTACACACAATACGCAATAATGACAAAGGTGCTTCACCAAAAAACGTAAAGGGTCTGAATACGTATGTAAAGGTGATATTTCAGTTTTTTATTTTGAATAAATTAGCAACAATTTCTAAAAACCTGTTTTTGCTTTGTCATTATGAGGTATTGTGTGTAGATTGATGAGGAAAAAGGCTGTAACATCACAAAATGTGGAAAAAGTGAAGGGGTCTGAATACTTTCCGAGAGCACTGTACTTACATCTTGATTCACAGAATAACACCTCGTACACACTTGCAAGTGATAGCAACGCCTATCACCTGTCCCAATAAAGGGATGCTACAAGCGCACCATTTCATCCTTTCCACTCTTCACTCTCTGACTGTCTGAAGTGTACTGTAGTTGTGTTGTTGTAGCTGGGTACACCTCAGCCTATGATTCTCATGTGGCGTTAGGTTGAAAAGTGTACTGTAGTTGTGTTGTTGTAGCTGGCTACACCTCAGCCTATGATTCTCATGGGGCGTTAGGTTGAAAAGTGTACTGTAGTTGTGTTGTTGTAGCTGGCTACACCTCAGCCTATGATTCTCACGGGGCGTTAGATTGTCTCTGATAGAATCCTACGGTTCAGCTCAACGATGATTTTCACCTTCTGAGCACCTGTTAACTCTCTGAGCTAACAGGCTAACCTGTGAGCTCTCAATTCTTTGTTATTGTTGAACCCTAGCTCGACGATAATTCCTCAGGTTATTATTAGAACTTGCAAGGTCACATGTGTAGGCTACAGCTAGCACTTGGGACAGACGGCTAACTAAGTTACTTGTTGTTTCCAGACAGCTGAGAACCTTGGCTAGCTTTGACAAGGTAATATTGAGAAATATTAGCACCCTGTTTGCAGGAGGGTTGGTCAGCTTGTGTTTGTAGCCCTAGGACTACTGAGCACTTTCTAGTAATTAATAATTTACTACCTAGTTACCTCGTATAATGATCTGGAACATACCAGTTCTCTCTGGTGTGGGACCAGCACCATATCTAACTATACGGGTACCAGTTCCCTGGGGTGGCACGTGGGTGTAGCAATGCTGAGGTGTGCTGATATTATACCTGTTTGTTGCATCGTGCGCTGTATCTAAACTAACCCCACAACTAAGTCAACTAATAAACATGGGCTACGCATATCTTAAACATGCCTCTGTGTGTGTGTGTGTGTGTGTGTGTGTGTGTGTGTGTGTGTGTGTGTGTGCGTGTGTGCGTGTGTGCGTGTGTGCGTGTGTGCGTGTGTGCGTGCGTGCGTGCGTGCGTGCGTGCGTGCGTGCGTGCGTGCGTGCGTGTGTGTTTGTGCGTGCTTGCGTACATGTGTTTTTTCGGGGATGCAGAGAAAGTCTTCCAGCTGTTCCAATGAGAACATCCATCCATCCATACATACATAGACCTATGCATTTAATTCTGGTTTGTTTATAACTAAGAGGAAGACACATTTATCATCAAAAACCACTAGTTATCATCAAAAAGGATGGTCACAGTTTGCTAAAAAAGAGTCCCTAAAAAGCCTGCAGAGGTCTCGTAAAAGATATTGTGGACAGATGAGATGAATATTATCATGGACTAGAGTGACAAAAGTTTGGAGAAAAAAAGGATCTGCCCAAGATCTACAGCATACCACCTCATCTGTGAAACATGGTGCAGGGGGTGTTAGGTGTGGGCATGTATAGTTGCCATTAGAACTTGCTAACTTGTCTTAATTGATGATTGTACCTGCTGATGGCAGCAGCAGAATGTATTCTGAAGTGCACAGAAACATCTTGTCTGCTTGAGTGCAAGCAAATGCCTCCAAATGCATTGGATGGAGCCACACCATACAATAAAACAATGACCCAAAACACTGCCATAGCAACTAGTGGAAAGATCTTGATTGGCCAAGTCAATCTTCAGATTAAAATTCAATTGAACATGCATTACATTTCCCTAATGATAAGAATTTAGGCAAAAAGACCTCAAAACAAACAACAACTAAAGATGGCTGCAGTACAGGCCTAGCAGAGCATCACCAAAGAAGATGCCCAGCGTCTGGTGGGGTTAGTGGGTTGCAGACTTCAGGCAGTTATTGTCCACTAAATACTAGTGGATTGTCCACTAAATACTAAACATGACTGCTTCATTTAGACATTTGATAAGTCTGTCCCATTACTTTTGGGTACACTGAAATAGGGGGATTATGCATAAAAGTGGGGTAATTTCTAAATGGTGAAACCAATGTGTATACAAATACCATCAAATAAAAGCTGAGAATCTCTACTTTAACCTTGTAGTAATTGTTTAATTTCAAATCCAAACGTTTGATAAAGTTCTTCATAACCAACATCAGGGAGATGTGACCAGAGAGTGGATCCTGGCTATAAGGGCACACTCTTGCCAACACACATTCTGGTGTGACATGTGGGATGTCTTATTGATCTTTGTTGCTTTGGCTGTCTCCATGTGTGGATCATTGTAATCAGGGGTGGGGCTGGCCTTTTAAACACCTGTGCTTTGTTTCATTCAGGGAAAACAAAGAGATTTTTAACATTTCTTTTAAAGAGACAACACACATTTTCTGCCATGCCTCTGTCAATTGATTTGGCTTTAATCAATGGTTTCTTCTTGATGTTGTGTACATGTTTTCAAGCCAATGTCACCTTTCAGAGGAAATCAAGGAACCTATCCAGATCTGATGTCGTATTAGATGAGTCAAACCCTGTCAGAACATTGGTATTGGTATACATGGTCGAAATTATGCACTCATATTTAGTATTTGGTCGACAATACTTTGTATGCAATAACCGTCTGGGACCCATTGACCCCACCAGGTGCTGGGTATCCTCTCTGGTGATATTCTGCCAGGCCAGCCATCTTTTTGCCAGGTCTTTTTGCCCAAAATCTTACCATCAGATAATGAAATGCATGTTCAATAGGATTTAAATCCAAACATTGACATGGCCAGTCAAGAACTTTCCACTTTTTCGCCCTGAAAATCTCCCTAGCTCCAATGGCAGTATGTTTTGGGTCATTGTCTTACTGTATGATGAAGCGCCATCCAATGAATTTGGAAGCATTGCTTTTACTCGACCAGACAAGATATTTCTGTACACTTCAGAATACATTCTGCTGCTGCTGTCAGCAGTAACATCATCAATTATGATAAGTTAGCAAGTTCTAGTGGCAGCTATACATGCCCAAACCATAGCATCCCCTCCACCATGTTTCACAGATGAGATGGTATGCTGTAAACCTTGGGCAGATCCTTTTTTCTCCAAACTTTCCTCTTGCAATCACTCTGATAATAGTCATCTTATCTGTCCACAAGACTGTTTTCCACACCTCTGCAGGCTTTTTAGGTACTTCTTAGCAAACTGTAACCTGACTATCCTTTTTAAGAATAACTAGTGGTTTGCATCTTGCAGTGAAGCCTCAGCCATTTGCGATTGCTGAGCTCATCAGTGCTTGATTTTGGCAAGTCTAAGGTTTTGACTATGTTTCAGATTTTTCAGCTTTCACCATTTGTCAATTCCTTTGCTATTGTAATGTATCTAACACCTTGTCCTTTGTTGGGAATGATATTTAAGGAGAGGGACAGCGAGATATTCTTTGAGTTTTGGGTTAGGCCCATCACGGGCATCATTCTCCCGCGTTGTCCTTGACGCACGTTAACGTATGGTTAAAACTTACAGACGTATGTTGTTTTAAATTGTGTTAAATTGGTTATTTTGTTGATACTCTATTCTCATTCTTCCTATGGGCATTAATGTGATGTTGTGCGCTCGATAAAGGTTCTGTTAATCAGGGCTGGCTCTAGCCATTTTGGTGCCCAAGCATTTTTCCTTCTTTTGCATTATCAAATGTCTAAATTAAGCACTCATGTTTAGTATTTGGTCCCCAATCCTTTGTATGCAAAAGTGCAAAAGTCTGTGACCCATTGACCCAACCAGACGCTGGGTATCTTCTCTGGTAATGCTATGTTGCAGCGACTGTTGTTGTTTTTTTAGGATGTTTTGCCCTAAGTCTCCTCTTGAGCAAATGAAATGCATGTTCTATAGGATTTAAATCTGGAGACTGACTTGGCCAGTCAACAACTTTCCACTTTTTGGCCCTGAAAAATTCCCTAGTTCCTATGGCAGTATGTTTTGGGTCATTGTCCTGCTGTATGATGAAATGCTGTCCAATGAGTTTGGAGCCATTTACTTGTACTTGGACTGACAAGATGTAAATAAATGATTCTCAATTATGGTGAGCATTCTTTGGTTATCCAATGGAAGTCTTCCTTGGCCTACTAGGTAATTTGCGATTTCTGAGCTCACCAGTGCTTTCTTTCCTTTTAATGAAGTTAAATGAAGTTCCAAACTGTTGATTTTGGTAGGTTTAAGGTTTTGGCTATGTTTATTTTTTTTCTGATATTTCAGCATCATAATGGCTTCCCTGACTTTCAATAACATCTCTTTGGTCCTCATGTTGACAAGACACCAATAGCAGACTGCACAAATTATGTGACGGAACACACCTGACGAACACACTTGTCAAGCCAATTGTCCTATCACTTTTGTGTAGCCTGAAATAGGGGGATTATGCATAAAAGTGTTGGAATTTCTGAATGATAAACCAATATGTACATTATATAAAAAATAAAAATCTCTACGTTTTTATTTCAAATCCAAACAGAAGAAAAAATGCTTCACTGTCCCATTACTTACGCACGGTACTGTATAACCTTCTGTGGAAAGGGTTCTACATGGAACCCAAAAGGTTTCTTCAAAGGGACAGTGGAAGAAGAACCCTTTTTGGTTCTAGGTAGCACTTTTTCAAAGAGTGCAGGATCTGTGATGGGTCTGTCTGTCTCTATCTACGGTATATTTGCTTGAATGCCACAGCCTATTTAAATATTGTTGCTGACCATGTGCATCCCTTCATGGCCACAATTTACCCACCTTCTAATGGCTACTTCCAGCATGATAATGCACCATGTCACAAAGCAAACGTCGTCTTAAACTGGCTTCATGAACATGACAATGAGTTCAGTGTTCTTCAGTGGCCTTCCTTGTCACCGGATCTGAATCCAATAGAACACCTTTGGGATGTGGCAAAACGGGAGATTTACATCTTGAAAGTGCACCTGAAACATGTGCAGGAATTGCGTGATGCAATCATGTCATCATTGACCAGAATCTCAAAGGAATCAATGTCACGAAGAATTTAGGCTGTTTTGAGAGCAAAGGGAGGCTCTACCTAGTATTAGTATAGTGTTCCTCATAAAGTGTTGGGTGAGTGTATATCTAACTATCTTTGTTTTTGCTGGTCTGTAGGATCTATGATGGCCGTCAGCCCGTCCTGTGTATCATGGACACAGCCATGATCAAAACCATCCTCATCAAGGAATGCTACTCCCTTTTCACTAACAGGAGGAAAATACGCTAAATTGAAGTTGTTGTATGGGGGAAAAAACATAAGGGCTCCTTAAATAGATAATATCATTGTTATTATAGCATTATTTATATTCGGTTAATTTTGCAGTATATAATCATTGTTATTTTTCTAGAATTTTTATCTCAACGGGCCTCTGTATGACGCCGTGTTTATCGCTGAGGATGATGCATGGAGACGGATCCGTAGTGTCCTGTCTCCCTCCTTCACCAGTGGGCGGATCAAAGAGGTACAGTCCCATCTCTCCTCTCCTTCTTTTATTCATTCCAACAACACAAATAAATGAATGACTAACAACTCTGACGTGTGTGTGTGTGTTTATGTGATTTGTACTATGTGTATAGTGTGTATTCATTGTTGTTTGTTGTTGTGTGAAGCAGCAACTTTAATTGTCCAAGACAAATTTCCATCCGGGACAACAAAGTATATTTAATCTTATCTTAGATAAGTTCAGTGGTCAGATGACAGAGTTTAGAATAATAGTTCATCTTTGGAGTCACTTATTCCTTGACTATATACATAATGTATCCTGTATGAATGTATATTCTCAGGCTATATAAACATTAAAATAATTCCTGTTTCAAACATGATATTAACCCATGTTTTGCACATATTAATCCATGTATCAATCATCATATTTTTCCATGTATCCTTCCCAACTCAGATGTTCGGGATCATGAAGCAGCACTCTGGTAATTTGGTCAGCAATCTGAAGAAGACGGCCAATAACGAAGAGCCCATTGAACTAAAAGAGTGAGTATTTCTCTCCGAGAAGATAAGGTGAATTTGTAATTTCAGTGAACTCCCCCTTTAATTTTGTGGTTGTGGTTCTGGTGGTCAAAGATTGTGTGGTTGTGTTCCAGGTTCTTTGGACCATACAGTATGGATGTGGTCGTCAGCACTTCATTCAGTGTCGACATCGACTCCCTCCACAACCCCTCTGACCCCTTTGTGACCAACATCAAGAAAATGCTCAAGTTTGACATCTTCAGCCCACTGTTCCTCACAGTCAGTACAACTTCCTCCATATAGCTTTCAGTCTCAATCATTTTGTGCTTAATAAATGAAGCTATCGATTTCATTGATTAGACTGACATACACTGTGGAAACACTCTATGAGACCACCAGTAGCTCTCTGTCCTTCCTGGCCTACAATCTGGCAACCAGCCCTCACATCATGACCAAGCTGCAGGAGGAGATAGACACTGTGTTTCCCAACAAGGTAACCCCTCTGCAGACTCCTATATAGTACTATTCATGTGGAACAGGAAATATGATAGTGACAGTATTTTAGAGGGTACTGATGAGTGTGTAACCCCTGTGCACTGCAGACTCCTACAGTATCTATTACTATTGCTTTGGAACAGATGGTTAGATAGGTGACAGTATTTTGCAGTGTGCTAATGTGTCTGTAGCATCCCTGTGCAGACTTCTGCCCAGTATTATTCATTTGAAACAGGAAGTAGATAGGTGTTGTTGGAATCTTCAGAATAGTTAAAAGGCCAGTACCTGAGGACCTGAGGGATCTACAGGGTATATACCTTAAAAGCATGTCTGACATGCAGTGGTGTGCGTGACCATAGAGTGATTTCTAAACTAATACAATTATCTTAAAATAAATTATAAAACGAACAGGTTATTAGTGCAGAGACTTTTATGATATGTGCTCTCCATCTGACTCGTGCTGCTGCATTCTGTATCATTTGCCAATAGCTTTCTTTGGTCGACCAGACAGGAGAGTGTTACAGTAATCAAGGCTGCTAGTAATACAAGCATGCATTCGTCTCTCAGTGTCAGCCTGGGAGAGGAAAGGTTGCATCTTTACAGCTGTGTTCTGTAAAGGTCCATGTAATATTCAACCTTTTTAAAAGCTTCCTAAAGGTTGTAATGACTATCTTTAATCGGTAGAGATCAGGGAACGAGATCCCTTGAAATAAATATTTCATTTACAAACGCTGTTTTGGTTCGGAAAACACGCTTTTTAAAATGGAGTGTCCTACCTGGACACTCGGTTTGCATATAAACATGTTGTTACTGCCAGGGGTGTTATAGGGGAGTGGACTCACCTTTCTGTCTCTGGGGGCTGCCTCTTCCAATCGTGTGCGCATGCAGAAACACAACAGCTAATGTCCAACACTGCAAGTTCATTTCGGGGGGTTATATTATTATAAGGGAGGATGTTGTCGTTTGGACAACTTCAGACAGAATTTCTCCACGATGGCAGATTTCCGACAAACTTACTTACTCTTCTTTAAGTGATACAAATATGTTTTAGTCACATTCTTGATATGGGTTTCAAAATTAAGATCTGAGTCAATGGTGACACCTCTGTTTTTTGCCTGGTGCTTAGTGTTACTGTAAGTAGAAATGTCTTTAAGTATGCAGACAGTTTCTCTCTTTCGGTTTTTGCTCGAATGACTAGTTCTGTGACATCCATATGTCTGCAATGCATTTCACCAGGAAATCAATCAAACTGTTTGACTGGTGCTACAGAGTCGATAGTTGCCCTTAGTTTGGTGTTGAAGCTGGTTAATAAATCATTATCACAGGAGGAAGCTGTTGATGGTGTACTATTCATATTCATCATCATGAATCTCATCTGCTCAGCGACATGGCTAGATAAATAATAGAGGATTCAACAGGAGTAAGACCCTTTGTAATCACTAGGTCCAGGGTGTGGCAGTGGTTATGGGTGAGCCCAGTAACTCGCTTAATAAAGTCCGTAGAATTCAAATCAAATCCATGGCTGTCGAGTCAGTCTCATTGTCCACATGTAGGTTAAAATCACTAATGATAATAATCTTAGCATAATTTGAATGAAAGGTAGATGGGCCTTGGATGAAACCGTGATCTTTACATTTCTCATCCTTGTCATCAGGTGTCTTTATCACTCATTACTGTGCAACAGGAGGCTGATGGAGGTAGAAATGGGAGGACAGCTCATTGTAATTAGAGCTTGACAGATATATCTGATATTGGCCTTAAAGAAATATCTGGAGAGTTATTCACCATGTTATATATAATATAGAGGAAACTGGACAGCACTTATTATGGATCATTTAACACAATTACACATGACACAACTGTGTTAACAGAGACACAATACGTCCTGCTCCTGTACATGTTTGTATATACTGTACATTTTCCCCTATGTCTGCTAAGGGCTTCACTGCTTTTTCCACTGTTTATGTGGCACATAGGATATTTATATGTAATTGGCCACTTACGTAAATGGGCGATTCTTAGACTACGGGCACTTTCATGTCCTTTGATCATATTTTATAAAAAAATAAAAAAAAGAATTGGGAATATTCACACTTTCATAGTTATCTTTACAATGAAAGTACTTTAGGAACTTTTTACCGGTAGTCTATGATGATTTTTTCACCTTTTTCAACATCGTTATAGATGCAAATATTGCTGTTTTGTTTTATCTATTTTTTTTTAAATGTGACTGAATAAAGTATCAGTAAAATAATCAAAACATAATTGGGGTATTTAAGGTCAAACAACTATTTATGTGATTTTATATACAAAATGTAGTTGTCCCACAGTATTGCCATCATTTCCACCACAACACTGTAATGTCCCTTTAAAAGGTTTGTGTGAAAGATGGTTTGGGTAGTTTCTATGGAGATGAACAGTTACATCACAGCACATGTCTGATATGGAGGATATTTTGGATTTCTTCACCAACTTTTGAAGAAAACTCAAGGTAAATATTGCTTGAAATGAAAATATTTTTATTGTATGTCATTTCCAAACATGACGTAACATCAATTGAGTTTGTAAATAAATCGATTTTTTAACGTACATAGATGTATTTTGCATGCATGAAATGCTAGGTACCAATTCATAGCTAATCTGTGATGCTAGCTTGGATTTTTTTACAAAATACTGTAAGATTGTCATTTCCACCTCCGTCATTTCCAACACATTACCTTCTTGGGTGGAAATGACAAAGGTGAGGTGGAAATTACATTTATGCTTACAAGGTGCAATTCATAGATTGTGAGGCTACATATGTGTAATTTATTTATTAAAATGTACAATGTTAATGTTTTATTCAAATGCATATTTGTTGAAATGCATTTTCATCTATTTTTAAGATGCCACGGACCTCTACTGCAGAAAGGTCTCAGGCCTATAGGGACAGAATAAAAGAGGACCCTGTCAAATATGAAGAGCAACTGAAAAGAGACAGGGAGAGATACCTGAGGAAAAAAGAAAGAGGGGTTGACCCAGAAATGACCCAGAAATTACCCAGTCATTTCCACCACCTCATACCTTTTTTTTAAAATAGTTACAAAATTCTAATCACTCATTAAAAACTTCTGCATAGTTTATGGGATAATGTTCCACTTAATGTAATAACACAAGTAGTTATTTCCTGAAATGTATCTAACCAATCCAATATTATATTTCAGGTTGTGGTTGATGTAAGCTTTGTGTTTGGTCCTCATCTCAATTAATTTACCTAATCCACAAATGTATGGTAATTGCAATATAGGTATAAACTGGTAAAACTATGTGTGAAAGTGGTCTTACACTGTTGAGAAATTATGTATATCATACTTTTTTTAAATAATAATCAAATGTTTACATGTGATGGAAATTACATTTGTTCAATGCGGGTCGGACAATATGTAAAAAAACACCAATTTGTCTTGTAATGTAGTGCGTTCTCTTATGGATCATGAAACTAGACTAGTTATATTAACCTGTTAGACTGTGACAATTTAGATTTGAACATTTTTTTTCCCCTCAAGTTCACAAGGCCAAAAGTGCCTGTAGTTGAAGAATCGCCCAAATGTGTTATTTTATATGTATGCACTTTATCTTGCATGTTTACAGACTCCCCCCATTCAATTTCACGCATTTCTATTTGGAGTATAAAAGGCACTAGATCACCTGCGGGTATATAAGCTGTGGCTTGCGCTGCGTTCTTCAGTTGGCAGTTAATACCTGAACCAGTAAAGACTGAGGACCAGACGACTCACTAGTGTGTTTTCCATTTATTCTTAAGCATAAGCATTAATACAGTTTGTCATTAATGTAGGCTTTCTATTTAGTGTACCGTTAGGCATAGTAGCATATGAAGTTTGTAGTTTGTTAGCGGTAATTGCGCTAGCTTGGTATCCTAAACGAGGACGAGTTAGCACTAGTTTGCCGTTTACGATGAGTGGTTGTTGTCAAATGACACCTGACAAAACATGTCGAAGGGAGTCTGGTGTAACGTTTGCCTGACTCCACTGATACAGATGTATGTGTAGGATTTAATGTTAGAGTGTTTTGTAGTTTACATTTTCTTTGTTTTTCTTCGTTTTCTCCTAACGGTTAAGAGAAGGTAGACGGTTAGAGCCAGAGCCCGAACCGCTGATGAACAGCGCTGTAGTTTACCGTTGCCAAGGCAACCAGGCAGCTCACAGGTTGTACCATATTTCTAAATCATTATTTTGATATAATACTGAAATGTTGATATTATATTGTTATTGTTTTACATTGTAATTTGTATTGTTCCAACTAAGTTCATTGGCAGTTAATACCTGAACCACGAGTATGTTTTCCATTTATCCCCCCCCCCCTATACTAACCCTAACCCCAACCCCACCCAGAGACCTCTTCATCCCCGCTACCCCTCTTGTACAAGTTCTCTCCTGCTAATACAAATAAAATGAAATAGCCGACTGCCTATGGCCCCTGGTGTGAGCATTGATTACTTTGTCTTATGATGACTGTTGGATAGATGATTCAATTACTTAAACAAATGTATTGTTGTAAGTCGCTTTGGATAAAGGCGTCTGCTAAATGCCATGAATGTAAATGTAAATTACAATGGAGGGCCATGTCCAGAAACGACCCCGAGCCCCTACCACTGATCTATATACCTATATCTATGTCTGTGTTTTGTCTATTAATTAATAATATGATGATGATTAATCCCAACGACGTATATTTTCCAAGAAACAACATGAGCATATCTGTAATCAAATAAATATCTCCTGCGTCATAATGCTGTTGTCTTGATGACGCTGCTAGCAATGACGTAAATTTATGTAAAAGTCACTTTGGTCACTTGAACCTCCAGTTGTTGTCAAATAGCCTTTGCTGATTGTCATTTGTAATGTGGTACGCTCATTAGTGGAAATAGATTCAATTACATTTCAACACAATGGAGAAAAACTGGTGGGACCCGCCGCAGGTAAGTTTGCCTTGCTCTATTTTAGTTTAAATAAACGGGAATACTTTACATTAAATTGCCCCAATACTTGGGCCAAATGTCCAAGGACGTAGGATGTATCTTTCGAGAGGGGGTGCTGCCTAAATGTTGTGTAAAGGGCTGTGCCATGGCTGCTGGTGGGCCGGTCGATCTGTGGGCTGCGGGGCCGGTGAGCGACACGATGTGTGGGCTTCGCGCAGATCCCCCCTACCTTAATCGAATAAGCACTAGGCCGACAAGCTCCTGTATATTTTCAGCCTACCTCAAGTCCGTGAACTGCCTTCAAGTAAACGCAAAGCTGGAAGAAGCAGGGCTGAAAATTTATCAAATTTAATCAAATCAAGCTCTATCATCCGTGGTGACAACATGTTACTGTACACTTGTTTGTATTCGTATGTTATCGTCCAGTCAAAGTAGCCTACAATTCAAAGCAACATTTCCCCCACAATCAGGACCTAGACCTACTGCAAAGAAATACCCTTAATTGGCTACTCTTTGTTGTTAGATCTCTGGGAAGTAATTCATCCGACTCGGCAGACAGTTTGATCCCAACATCAAGTCAAATCGCGGTAATTTCGGTGAGCGCTTAATTCCAAAAACAGCTGTTTGTCAGTGAAAGAGCAGCGTAACAGCCTAAAAAGTGAAACGGGACGAGCTCAATCGTTGTTACAGAGAGAAATGTGGCTGCAAAATCAACCATTTTAAAGATCAACATTAAAACGAGACAGCTTTATAAATAACCTATAGAGGATGGACTATCGAAGAAAGATGATTGACAGAACAATATCAAAATGGTTAATTTGATGTTTTCAGGTAGGCCCTATCTAAAATATAACCAAACATAGTTGGCACTAATAGGTCTTAATCGACAGGACCTTTCCTTAAGTAAGTCGTAAGTTGACTTTGCAAAGGGCCTACAATTACTTACTGTACAGGCCTACATGATTTGCAATATAAATTGTGTCGGATATGTTGAATAAAAGGTAGATGTAGGCCTTTTTTAAAGGCAAAACTAGAGAGCCCCTTTTGGGAAATTGGGAACGCAACAGCCTATTCTTGAGAACATTGTGAGGTACCGCAATCTCTTTGCGAGGGAAGCCTGTTATCTAACGCAATCATATTTCTTGACGTTTCCCTGTCATTGTGTCTGTCATCTCCATCAGGAAGTTTCAAAGCCCTATGCTACTGTATTTGATAACTACCCACTCACCCCATTCAGGATGGCTAAACATAGAAAATATGTAAAGATCACTGGAGACAATTGAATGGTTTTATACTCAGAAAAGACAAATACATTCATAGAGACATTCTCGAGACTGCACCTGTAGTGTGTTCACTGTATGTCCACAGGAGTGTAAAGAGGATCAGGCTGCCCTGATGATGGAGGCAGCAGGACCGGCAGCTTTCGCAGCCTACACCCCACTCCCACAGAGGACATCAAGACGGGCCAGGCACACGAGAGAGAGGGCCAGAGTGGCTAAAGAAAGAAAGGAAGAGAAGGAGGGTTGGAGGAGGGAGATGGAGGAGAGAGCGGAAGAGGTGGAGGGAGCCCAAAACCTTCTGCATAAGGTGAAGGAGCACACCGATGCAGAGAAGGAGAGGCTGAAGGAGGAGAGAGAGAGGGTGGACAAGGACAGAGAAATGGTGGACAAGGACAGAGAAATGGTGGAGAGGAAGAGGAAGATAGTCAACCATCTTAAAGATAATATGGAGAGGAAGAGGAAAGTGTTGGATAGAGACACTGAGAAAGTGAATGAATGCAATGCAATACTCAGTCGCATTCAAAAGACGCAGGAAAATAACAAAAAGGATTTGGAGGAGAGGATTGTCCAGTTGGAAATAAAGGCGAAAGAGGTGGAGGAGGTGGAGAAAGTGACAAAGGAGATGGAGGAGACTTTCCAGAGGGAGATGGAAAAAACAAGAAATGAGATGAAGAGGAGAGAGAAGGAGGTGGAGGAGAGAGAGAGGGTGGTGCAGGAGAGAGAGAAGGAGGTAAAGAAGAGCGAAGAGAGATTAAAGATGAGTGAGAAGGAGACCGAAACAATGGAGGTGATGAAGAGAAGGGTAGAAGAGGTTGACAGAGAGATGGAGAGAATCCTAGAGGAGAAAGAAATGGAGGTGAAACAAGTGAAAGAGAGGATGGAGGTGATGAAATGGGCAGAGGAGGAGAGAGAAAAAGACAGGAATGAGAAGAAGAAAGAAAAGGATATTGAATGGATGAGAAAGGAGTTGGAGGTGATGAAGAGAGTAGAGGAGGTGGAGAGAGAGAAGGAGAAAATCCTGGAGGAGAAAGAATGCGACGTTAAACGTGTGAGAGAAGAGATGGATGTGATGATAAAGAATATGGTGGAAAGGAGGGAGAGGGAAGTGAAAGAGGAGATGAGGATGAAGACAGAGATGGAGAGAGAGAGGGAGAAGATTGAAAAGGAGAAAGAAAAGGTTATTGAATGGATGAGAAAGGAGATGGAGGCGGGTATGAAGAGAGAAGAAGAGATGGAGAGAGAGATGGAGAGAATCCTGGAGGAGAAAGAAAGGGAGGTGAAACAAGTGAAAGAGAGGATGGAGGTGATGAAATGGGCAGAGGAGGAGAGAGAGAGAAACAGGAGTGAGAAGGAGAAAGAAAAGGATTTTGAATGGATGAGAAAGGAGTTGGAGGCGATGAAGAGAGTCGAAGAGATGGAGAGAATCCTGGAGGAGAAAGAATGTGACGTTAAACACGTGAGAGAAGAGATGGATGTGATAAAGAATATGTTGGAAAGGAGGGAGAGTGAAGTGGAAGAGGAGATGAGAAAGATTACAGAAGATGTCGTGAAGTGGATGAAGACAGAGATGGAGAGGGAGAAGGAGAAGATTGAGAAGGAGAAAGAAAACGATATTGAATGGATGAGAAAGGAGATGGAGGCGGGTATGAAGACAGTAGAAGAGATGGAGAGAATCCTGGAGGAGAAAGAAATGGAGGTGAAACAAGTGAAAGAGAGGATGGAGGTGATGAAATGGGCAGAGGAGGAGAGAGAGAGAAACAGGAGTGAGAAGGAGAAAGAAAAGGATTTTGAATGGATGAGAAAGGAGTTGGAGGCGATGAAGAGAGTAGAGGAGGCCGAGAAAGAGATGGAGAGAATCCTGGAGGAGAAAGAAATGGAGGTGAAACAAGTGAAAGAGAGGATGGAGGTGAT
Organism: Argentina silus; assembly: GCF_951799395.1. Classification (NCBI taxonomy): domain Eukaryota; kingdom Metazoa; phylum Chordata; class Actinopteri; order Argentiniformes; family Argentinidae; genus Argentina; species Argentina silus. The sequence continues at coordinate 38,762,815 of NC_139655.1, read as the reverse complement.
GAAATGGGCAGAGGAGGAGAGACAGAGAAACAGGAATGAACAGGAGAAAGAAAAGGATATTGAATGGGTGAAAAAGGAGTTGGAGGCAATGAAGAGAGTAGAAGTGGTCGAGAAAGAGATGGAGAAAATCCTGAAGGAGAAAGAAGATGACGTTAAACGCATGAGAGAAGAGATGGATGGGATGATAAATAATATGGTGGAAAGGAGGGAGAGGGAAGTGAAAGAGTTGATGACAAAGATTACAGAAGATGTCGTGAAGAGGATGAAGACAGAAATGGAGAGAGAGAAGGAGAAGACTGAAAAGAAAAGAGTAATGGCGGCGAACCTGGAGTTTGCCAGAGAGAGCATGGAGAGGGCTTTCCATAAAGGGAAACAAAATACAGGTATGCCCTCCATTATCTGCTTACAGTGCATTCTAAGGATGATCCTTTTGGCTTCTCAAATCACCTCAAAATAATTTAGATTTTATCTATACAAATGATAAGACAATTTTTCTCTTTCAGATATTTCAACACAGAGACAATTCTGGAAATCCACAACTATCTCGAACTTACTACCACAATAACTACCCTGCATACTACCACTATAACTACACTTGCCGTTTCAATTCTCTTTCATTAAAGTCATATTCAAAGGCAAACTGTGTGTCATGTTTGAAATGCTGTATTTTACAAGTTGCATAGCTGTAAACTATGTTGAGTGATGATGAGTTTAGGAAGAAAAGGTATGTAAAAAATGAATACTCCTGCACACACGATTGTTACCTCTGCTTATTTATTGTGTCGACGTTTCGGTTTATGACCTTTATCAAAACATTTTTATCTGTGAGGTCTGTATTCCTAACACCACAAAAAGACAAAGTGGTGGTGTTTGTGTTTTTTACATTTACAAGTTGAGGAAGAAAAAACATGGCACATGTATGCACATGGGTTAGATTAGAAACAATCTGGGTAAACCTTAATTTGAAGCGGTATGCATGAGGTCTGTTATGTTTTTCTCTATATGCCATAATATTGATTACAATGATCAACATATTTGTACCCTGAAAAGAACCCAAACTGAACAAGTTCCCCATTATAAGTACTTGGGCATTTACATAGATGATACACTTTTAAAATACATGTTGAAAAAGTGATCAAGAGTTTGTGAGTTAGACTTGTACTTGTTTTGTAAAGAAATGTCTTGCTTCACCTTTGATAATAGGAGGAAGATTGTCTTGGCAACGCTCCTCCCTGTCCGTGATTATGGTGACACAATTTAAAATCACACGACAGCCTCAATTCTTAAACCACTAGACCCGATTTATCACTCTGCTCTGCAGTTCATTTGTAGGCATGTTTTCTGTACCCACCATTGTCTTTTGTATCAGTCTGTGGGTTGGGATTCTTTGACGTTGAGAAGGGCTTATCATTGGATTTCATCTGTATATGAAGCAGTTCTTTTAAAACTCCCATTTTAGGGTTAGGGTTAGGGTTAGGGTCATTGCTTTTATGGCGACTTAGTGGCGATCAAACTTGCAGCTTGTTACTATTTAATGTGCTACAAGTGATTACAGAATTGAGAAGAACTTTTTAGCTGCTGTGCTCCTCAGATATGGAATGATCTTCAGGCTAGACTGAGGTTGGAGCACTTGGTCCCTTACACTTGTACCATCATCTGCTTTTTAGTGGACAATATATGCAATAAATACCTTTTTTACACAAACATCTTGAATCAGAATGGGTCAGCCCTAGCCTCTTACACAAACAGGGTCACAGTCAATGGGTACAAAACTGGAGCAAACGTGTGTATACCAAGATACTGTACCTCGACTCCTTTCCATTCCAAAAGAAATGTGTCCCTTTCCCTTCACTCAAATGTTGTGGATGACATGTACATAAAGCTACACACTGGTGCAGGTGTGATGTTATGAGAGCTTTAGCATTTAGCATTTCCTGTGTCCAGGCGTTCTATTCACTTCTAATAGGACAAATGAAGGTACACTTGCCTCATAAGGCTCATTCTTGTTTCATTTGTCCTATTAGCTCCTACTGACCTCACTTTACACAGACACAGAGGAGGAGAGACTCAGACTCATTAGAAGTTTATTACTGGATCAGTTTACAAAACAAAACAAAACTGCATGGAGCGTACAGTACAGCAGAGCTTGGAGTACCAGACATGAACACACACCTCACATGCACACACACATCGGAGCTGTCACAGTGGTATACCTTGGATCACACACAGACACACACACACACACACACACACACACACACACACACACACTCACTCTCTCTCAGAGTTGCATGCGGATAGCTCCATCCAGTTTGATGACCTCTCCATTGATCATGGGGTTCTCAGCCAGTGATGTCACCAGGTGGGCAAACTCTGCAGGGTCTCCCAGGCGCGAGGGGAAAAGCACTTGGCGGGCCAGGAATGAACGCACCTTCTCAGGTTAACCCGCCAATAGAGGAGTGGAGAACAGAACCTAAGGAGAGGGAGAGAGAGGTTGTCTGATATGGAGAGGAAGGGGGGGGGGGAGGAGTGTGTGAAAGAGTGCGTATGTATGTGTGTGTGTTTACTGACTGGGTGCGATGGTGACCACACAGATGTCCATGGGTGCCAGGTCTCGGGCGATGGGTAGAGTCATCCCAACAATACCCCCCTTAGAGGCTGAATACGCAGCCTCACCCACCTACAGAGAGAGAGAGTGAGAGTGAAGGAAGGGGCTGTTGAGACAGTGTTTGTGTGTGTGTGTGTGTGTGTGTGTGTGTGTGTGTGTGTGTGTGTGCGTGCATGGTTCAATGGAGGTCTTGGCGATCTGTTGGTTCTTGTGTGTGATTGGCTGACGGTACTGCAGCATGTTGACCTCTTCCTCACTGCAGGGTCTACTACAGTTGGAGCAGTCAGAGAGCACAGCCTGGGCCCCTGCAACCAAACATACACCCTGAAATATGGTTTGGACAAAGGATCCCAATGTCAAGATAATATTGCTGTAGGGAAGCTACTCTATGACACAATACCATGTGGAAATGTCAATGATTTTCTAAAGATGAGTGGATAGTGGATAGTGGATAGTGGATAGTGGATAGTGGATAGTGCCTGGTGGGGTCGCAGACTTCAGGCAGATTGTTGACCTAATACGAAACATTAGTACTTTATTTGGACATTATATGATACTTTTGAAGCCCTGAAATAGTGGGAGTATGTTTACAAATGTTTTTTTAAAAACCCATTGAATTAAAGTTGAGAATCTCTACTTTGACCCCATAATATTTGTTTGATTTCAAATCCAAGTGTAGAGCTAAAAGAACAGAAAATGCTTCCTCTTTCCAATACTTATGAAGAGCACTGTATTCATGTTAATCAGTTGCTTCATTACTGTAATATGTGATGTGTTTTGAACTAGTATTTTGAAATACTGTTTTTAGGAGCCAATGATATAAAACAAGTGCATACATGTAAAGAACATAACACATTTTTAGAGGAGTTCAAATATGTAAAATTCAGTATTACTCGAAAGAAAATATTTGCCCAAAAATATTTGCCCCATAGTCCTTCTTGATTCAATGGGTCTGCAAACTATTAAAACCCGATAGGGATCAAACAGGCAGCAACTATTAGCAGGATGTTAAGATAAAGGCCGACAATAACATCACTGAGTGTTGCCCTCTGCGCAGGGATCCTTTCAATCATTCACTAGCCATGGCTTCAACTTCACCTCTCACATACTCTTTCGCCTGTGTTTCATGATCTGAAACACAGGTGTCATGATGGGATAAAATAATCACTTCAGCAGACGTGTCCGGGGTTACTCAGAAGAAGCGATTGAACCTGTAAAGATGGGTTACCTTCCGTACTTCTCCACCGAGACATGGACTCTCCTTGCCTTACTCATCACTCTGATCGTAGTGTAAGAAGTTTTAATAAAAAATATTATTTGTTAGTTAGTTAGTTGTAATAATACATACAAATGATAGTATTGATAATTACAGTTATCTAACAGTTTCAATGATACCTATGACTTGATCGTTTTGCTTTTGTTTCAAGTCAGATTGTTGATTTATATTTGTTCTGACCAGGTATGGATACTGGCCATATGGAATATTAAAAAAACTAGGCATTCCTTGTCTCAAACCCATCCCTTTCCTCGGGACGATGATGGGATATAAGAAGGTTTGTAGAGATTAAGCCCATAAACAACAACATTGTAGACTCATCCATGATGTGTGTTGTTGTGGTGAAAGCCATGGGAGCTGAATATGAATTGTTTTACCCAGAAAAATGGGCAATAAAGCTTTTGAACGAAAACTAAAAGAGAGGAGTGGGAGCCGGTCTGTAGTGGAAAAGGGCCATCATAAACTAAGCCACAATTCAGGTTTATGACAAGCATTTATGAACTGGCTATTTCTTTGTTTTGTTTTTTGTTCCCAGGGTGGTTTCACCAATTTTGACACAGAGAGCTTCCAGAAATATGGGAAACTGTGGGGCTGAGTCTGCTAAACTGATCCTGGTTATTGTTAACTATGATGGATATATGTATCTCTCAGTGTCTACAGTATACACTCTTAAACCAGGCGGACACCGTGCGATTTTCACAAACACAGACGATCCAACCGACGAAATGGTCTCGTACACCAAGACAAATGATCTGTCTTGATGCAATGTACACTGCCCAAGCAACAATTTCATGCTTCCACATTAATAATTTGAATCTGTTATTGAGCGATTTAAGTTTTAAGCTTTTAAGTATTCTGTAGTATAGTCCCTGTGGGGGGACATGCAGCGTTCGGCCTGTAGAGGGAGCTACAGGACCGTGGCCAGGGTGACGTCGGCGAGGCTCCGTTGCACACCTGTTGCAAATGAAGCCTCGTTGACTAGATGGTTTAAGATGTGTGTGCCTCGGCGTTCGAGGGAGAAGGAGGGCGACTGGAAAGTCGCCGAGTGGCGTGTTACGAACATTGAAATTATTACGAACATTGGAATTATTACCAACATTTTATGAAAATAAACGGGATACTCCCAGAAAACAGTACCTCGACTCCGCCTCTGTGTCACAGACTTGTTACAGTGGCGCCCAACGTGGGGCACAGCGAAGGCGGAGAAAAAAAGGGAATGGAGGCGTTAAGCGCGGCTATCGGAAGGATGGCCCTTATACTGGAGCAGCAGGCCCACCTCCAGCAGGAGCACCAGACCGCGGTGAGGGAGATGGTGACGGCAAGGGCTGAGGACCGTACCCTCCTCCTGGAGCTCGTCAGGGCCCTGATGATGGAGGAGGGGAGCCGGCCCTTTGCCTACGCCCAGCAGCTGCGGGACAGCGCGCGGCGGTGGCTGGACCCAGGGAACAGCTCGTCGGAGGAGGTCGGGGACCGGGTGGTGTTGGAGCAATTCCCCACGGGGCTCCCGGCCCGGACCGCCGCCTGGGTCCAGTACCACCGGCCCCAGGATCTCGCGGCCGCCGTTACCTTGGTGGAGGACCATCTCTCCTTCCCGCCGCAGGAGCCCCGATGACCAACGCCCGGTCCGGCGCCCGGAAGGAGCCATGGTGACGGAGGAGGAGAGACCGGCGCCCGCCCCGAGGACGAGATGGCAGGGGCAGGCATGTCGAGAACCAGCCCTGGCCCCACAGGAAGCACCCCGAGCGACAGGGGGGGTGTGTTGGCGATGCGGACGGCCGGGCCATGTACAGGCGGAGTGCCCAGTGAGGGAGGTGGCGCAGGTCGTCCGCATCGGCGACATACCGGGCCCTCCCCCCGGACCAGGAGCGGCGTATCGTGTTCCGGTAAGGATACAACATGATATGCACCAGGCCTTCTTGGATTCGGGCTGCATGCAGTCCGTTAAAGGCATCGAGGGTGTTGGTGAAGTGTGTGCATGGGGACATTCACGAATATCCTGTGGTCACGATCAAGATTCATTTTGAAGGGAAAAAGCATAGTGTACAGGCGGCGGTTAGCCCGCGCCTCACGCATCCCCTTATTCTGGGTGTAGATTGGGAGGGGTTTCCTCAAGCGGTAAGCAGGGCTACCGGGGTGCGTGCACGACAGAGAGGGAGGTGTGAGGCGGGTAATGTGTTCTGTGCTGAGGCGGCGCCTCGCGACGCTGCCGAGGAGCCGGAGCCGGCGGGGGGGTCTCAACCCGAGATTCCCCCGCCGAACTATCCGTTGCTAGGTGACTTCCCCCTCGAGCAGTCTCGTGACGAGACCCTACGATCGGCCTATGACCAAGTGATAGCGATTGATGGTACTTTGGTACGGCCAGACGCAGTACGCGCCCACCCCTATTTCGCGATTATCAGCGACAGGTTGTACCGAGTAAGTCGTGACTCACATAGCCAGGAGGAAGTAACCCAGTTGTTGGTTCCCCGTAGCCGCCGGGAAATGGTCTTCCAGGCGGCTCATTTCAACCCCATGGCGGGCCATTTAGGTTATGATAAGACACTAAACCGTATAATGGCTCGATTTTATTGGCCGGGAATTCGGGCAGAGGTGCGTAGGTGGTGCGCGAATGTCAGTTGGTAAAGCCCCCTTGCGGCCCTTACCATTGGTCGAGAACCCATTCGACCGCATTGCGATGGATATTATCGGGCCATTTGATCGGTGTACACAGGGATATCGATTTGTGTTGGTCTTGATAGATTACGCAACCCAATACCCCGAGGCAATACCGCTGCGCAATATCTCTGCCAGGAGTGTAGCGCAGGCATTGTTTCAAGTAATCTCCCACGTGGGAATCCCGAAAGAGATTCTCACCGATCAGGGCACTAATTTTATGTCACGCACCCTCAAGGAACTGTATGGCTTGTTGAACATCAAGGCGATTCGAACCAGTGTTTACCACCCGGCCACTGATGGCCTTTGTGAGCGGTTCAATCGGACCTTGAAGTCAATGATCCGGAAGTTCGTACACGAAGATAGTCGGAATTGGCATAAATGGCTAGATCCCCTGTTGTTTGCGGTACGGGAAGTCCCCCAAGCTTCCACTGGGTTTTCCCCGTTTGAATTACTC